>NC_091061.1:122107195-122732195 GCF_000393655.2 Nicotiana sylvestris
GTAAAAAGATATTATGTATGATTTCTTCGGTATAATTGTTGATTGTTTGTATTGGGCATTATTTAGAAGATTGAAATGACGAAGGCAATTTGTTCTACTATCTAAACACTTTACCCTTTGTTCCCTTTTTGAGCCTTATTTATTTCTTTCATACCCCTCTTTTGGAATCAATAACGAAAAAGAGAAAAAAGAAAGAAAAGAAAAAAAAGAAAGGAAAAAAGTGAAAAATATAACAACAAGGAAAATTCAGGTGTGAACTACGTTTGACCTGATCCCTGTTAAGGGTACGTAGGCAGCTTTACGGCTCGGTCATAGTAAAATAAAAGTCAGAAGATCCCCAAGCAAGAAACTGGGGCAGAGGTTGTTTTGTAATAAGAAATGTGATTCCAAAAGTTGTAATTTTAAACCCATGTCAAATTATTTTGAGCCTTTGATACCCTTTCTTTCTAATCCCATCCAAAAGCCCACATTACGGTCCAAAGAAAGACCTTCTGATCAATTTTCGAGAGATGCCAAGTCGAGCGAATAGAGTGATTCATATCAGAGTAATACTCTGGTCGAAGCAGGGAAAATAATGAAAATGAGAGAGTCTTATTGGTGAAAACCTTCACAGGCACCATAAGGCAACGGAAGTTAAGAGAAATAAAATGAGAGTCTTATCGGTGAAAACCTTCACAGGCACCATAAGGCGACGGGAGTTGAGAGAAACGAGAGAGTCTTATTAGTGAAAACCCCTCGACGGGCACTATAAGGCAACAAGTAATTAAAATGGGGAAAACGAGATAAGCTTGATGGAAAGGATCCGTCGAGACATCAAGCAGAATAAAGATGTTGTTTCGGAAAAAGAAGAGGGGTTGCGGGACCTTTTGAATGTAAGGAAGGGACATCAGAAAGATTGATTGGTGTAAATAGACTGGGTTGATTAGTCTAAAAATGCACGACATGACCATTGGGATCGGTTATACCATTCAGATAAGTTATTTTCTCTTCAAACAATTGCTCAGAAAGATTTTTCTTGTTCTGTCTTTCGAAGTCATCATTTTCCATTTCTTTTTGGTCAGTAGTAGTTTGTTTTTAAGAAGGATTTTCAGAGCTAACTACCAGTTGCCAACATGGTGCAAGGTAAATGGTGATAAGACATGCGAGGATAATGTGATGGGATGGAAAAGACGTCGTTGTAAGACCAAATGATGGATTGGTCTAAGATTTCGGGATAGTATGGAGCAAAGGTGGAAAACAACGGTGGAGAAGTTAGTGAATACAGAATCATCAAGAAGGTCGGAAGTTATCAGCCAAGTTTCAAGATGGTCGAACAACGCAGAGCATGGAAAAGAGCGAAAGGGAAAACCGTCCCCAGCAGGAGCATCCCCACGTTTTAAACTAACAAATTCTCTTTGATTTTAAGTAGGGACAAAAAATGTTATTGATGACAGAAAGACATGCCACAAGAAAGATTGTCAAACTGGGTAGAGAATTTTCTTTCATTTTTTAAAATTTTCTGGAAGTCAGGTACCCACTTGGGGAAGAAGGAAGATAACACAAGTTTGGAGAAAAGTGGTATCCCCAGCAGTCAGAAGAAGACAAAACAAGTTTTAAAGAAAGAAATTTCGGGAGGAAGATAACACAAGTCTTAAGAGAAGTAGTTCCAGAGGAAGGAAAATACCAGCTTTAAGGGAAGTAGTCTTTGAAGGAGGAAAATAACATATTTTGAATGAAACACCGGTGTTATCCCCAATAGTTCTCAGAGGAAGGAAACACCAGTTTTGAGGGAAGCAGTTCTGAAAGAAGATAATTCAAGTTAGAAGTAAAATGGTTCAAGAGGCAGGAAGAAACAACGGCAATAGAACGCATTTCTAAGAAGTTGTTGAAGTCAGGAGCCCGCCTGGAGAATGGAGGTGTTATATTTTTAAGTTGCTGTTAAAGTCAGGAGCCCGCCTGGAGAATGGAGGTGTTATATTTTTAAGTTGTAGTTTAAGTCAGGAGCCCTCCTGGAAAATGGAGGTGTTATATTTTAAGAAGTAGTTGAAGTCAGGAGCCCGCCTGGAGAATGAAGGTGTTATATTTTTAAGGAGTAGTCGAAGTCAGGAGCCCACCTGGAGAATGGAGGTGTTATATTTTCAAGTTGTTGTTGAAGTCAGGAGCCCGCCTGGAGAATGGAGGTGTTATATTTTTAAGAAGTTGTTGAAGTCAGGAGCCCGCCTGGAGAATGGAGGTGTTATATTTTTAAGTTGTAGTTGAAGTCAGGAGCCCGCCGAGAGAATGGAGGTGTTATATTTTAAGAAGTACTTGAAGTCAGGAGCCCGCCTGGAGAATGGAGGTGTTATATTTTTAAGGAGTAGTCAAAGTCAGGAGTCCGCCTGGAGAATGGAGGTGTTATATTTTTAAGAAGTAGTTGAATTCAGGAGCCCGCCTGGAGAATGGAGGTGTTATATTTTTAAGAAGTTGTTGAAGTCCGGAGCCCGCCTAGAGAATGGAGGTATTATATTTTTAAGTTGTAGTTGACGGCAGGAGCCCGCCTGGAGAATGGAGGTGTTATATTTTAAGAAGTAGTTGAAGTCAGGAGCTCGCCTGGAGAATGGAGGTGTTATATTTTTAAGGAGTAGTCGAAGTCAGGAGCCCGCCTGGAGAATGGAGGTGTTATATTTTCAAGTTGTAGTCGAAGTCAGGAGCCCGCCTGGAGAATGGAGGTGTTATATTTTTAAGTTGCTGTTGAAGTCAGGAGCCCGTCTGGAGAATGGAGGTGTTATATTTTTAAGAAGTAGTTGAAGTCAGGAGCCCGCCTGGAGAATGGAGGTGTTATATTTTTAAGAAGTTGTTGAAGTCAGGAGCCCGCCTGGAGAATGGAGGTGTTATATTTTAAGGTTTATTGAAGTTAGGAGCCCGCCTGGAGAATGGAGGTATTATCTTGTTAAGTCATAGCAGAAGTCAGGAGCCCGCCCAGAGAGCGGAGGGTTGCAACAAAGATCCCCAGCATAAATTAAAGTTCAGAAGTCGGAAGGAAGGCAACACTAGTCAGAAGAAGGCAGTTCAAGCTTCGAAGGAAAAATAATTCGAAGCTCACAATAAGGAAATAAGCAGTTCAAATTCGACAATCAAGAGAAGACTACGAATCAAGACAGAAAGAAAGAAACGTCAGAGGAAACACCAGTCAGCAAGATATCAAAGCAACAAGAGACACAAGAGCAAGACTGAAGATCTAGATAAGATTTTGTAATTCATAGACTATAGTTTAGTCTAGCTTCTTGTTTTCTTTTAGCATGGTGTAATAAGGAGGTCAGTAAGTAGAGGCAGCAGCAGCAACAACAGTAACAGTAAAACCACAACTCCCTGGCAGTCCCAGCTACCAAAATTTCCCGAACTACATTGACCTGATTCCCCTTTAGCCAGGGATATGTAGGAAAACCTTCGAAGCAGAGGTTCGGTCAAATCTTTCAAGAAAATGCTTCACACGGAGTGTTCAAACAGGCAAAAATCACTCGTATACGCTCACTTTATCTTTGCACGAAAACTCTTCGTATTTTCGGACAAAGAGGGGTAGCTATGAGCACGTGATTTTTGCCTCACAGGAACTACTCCAAAAGAAATCAAAAAATAAAATAGTTTTTCTTTGTACGCAGTTTGGAGAATTTTCGTGGCATTTTGTTAATTATTCGTGTTGTATGTGCATGTTCATCTTTGTTTTAATTAAAGAAAAATACAAAAATAGGTTGCATTGACATTTAGGATTTAATTCTGTAATTAGGAGTAGTTAAGTGTGTTCTACAAAAATGAAAAGATCACAAAAAATAATGTACTTCGCGTTTTAATATTTAATGTCAAAATCGTGTGATTTTCTTTTATTCAATTTTGTGTGGTATTTGTTTTTAAGAATTAATTAGCATTTTAAGTTAATTTTGATTTTACAATATAAATTAGGATTTTTAGGTTTTTAATTTTGAAGATTAGTTTAAAAAGAAAATAAAACAAAAATGAAAATAGAAGAGAAATCGGACTGGGCCATATTAATTTTGACCAAATCTAGCCCAAATTTTGTGTCTAACCCGGTCCAACTGATCAGCCCACTCAGACGTCCCAAACGACGTCGTTTATGTCACTTTCAAATCAGTGTCATTGGGTTAAATCAATCCAACGACCAAGATCATCTCTCCCTTACCCATTCCCCAAACTGACCCGTTTAGCGGAGATGGATCTGGTCTCAGGAGTGCCTAAACGACGCCGTTCCACTTAAATGAACAATCCAGGCCATTGATCTCATTAGATCAAATGGACAGGATTCGTTTCCCCCTCTGGTATATAAATCTAATCTCTTACCCTGTCCCCCCCCCAAGCCAAACCCCTCCCCTTCGTCTCCAAGAACCAGAGACCAAACGACCCCCTGAAACCCTAGCCGCCCTCATGCCGCTTCACCTGAAACCCAGTGGCAACAATGCCGCCGGCCACCCAAATAACACCCCTGAACCTTCTAGCCACCCTCTCCACGAATCCATGTTCTGTTTACTTCGAATCTCAACGGAACTCTTCGAATCTTCAATCGAAGATCGTCCAAAAAACCTCACCTTCTCCGATTAACCCCAAACTTACACCACTAAGCCACCTGACCTACCTTGTTCCCAAATCACCCCTACTTTTGTTCGAATCCCATTAGAACTAGTCGAATCTTAAATCGACTAACAAACCCTAAAAAGACCAAAACTAGAATCTGTCCAAAATTAGGAGAGTTTTGAGGTTGTTAGTCAACCTTAGTCGAGTGTTCTCAGTCGAGAACACTCGATTAAGGTCCATTTTTGGCTTCAGAAGTTCAAGTCAGAATTACGAAGGTCAATGAGAACGGATTTCATTTGGTTTCTGATTTTGAGGTATTTCACCTCTTTTCCTTTTTCTTTTTTGATTGTTGTTTGTTGTTTGCCTAATTAGGTTTCATTGCTATGTTTGTCAATTACTTCTTCCCCCTCTTTCGGACCTTTTTCTGGTCCAAATTTTCATCACTGTATTAATTGGATTTTATAGTTAATTGGATTTAGTTGAAATCGCTCGAACCCCTGTCTGTTTGGTTTCACTCTGGATTAGTTTCTTCTTTACATTGTTGAGTATTTCGAGTTAGGCAAGTTCAGTGAGTGATTGTATAAAACTGTGATTCTTTTGATATTACTGTTGGTTCAAATTGTCTTATTATGTTATGTTTGATTCTTTCCTCTCCGTTGCCAATCAATTTGTTGCATATAAATTCGTGATATTACAATGTTTCATTCATTTTTGTCTAGGTTTGGTTAAGAATTGTGAATGTAGTCAGTTATTCCCATATACATGTGCCTCTTAGCAGTTTAATATCAGTTTGCTATTTGATCTAATCTGTGTAGTTTGAGTTTCTGTTTGATTTTGATTAAGGAAATTGGTTATAGGTGATGAGGTACAGGGGATTGGACTAGGACAGTAAATCACAGTAATTTCAGGGGTAATTTGGGATTTAAAATTTGGAGAAATGGTTTGGTTTAAGTGTTCTATCCAGTAAGTACTAATGTAATATTAAACTAATGCATTTGTTTAGTGCTAATGGGGAACAACACATAATGGTATGGGGAGGCTTAAAAGGGATTGATTAAAATATGTTGCCCATACCTGCTTGAACATTAAATAAGGAAAAGATAAGGGATAATGGGGAAAAAAACATACTCTAGTGGAGTTCTAAAGAAGATCATGGGCAGAATTAGTTTTTTAATTCTGCTTGAGTGCTCTTGAGAGCTGGCAAGGTCAGTGTTTGGGTATAAGTGGAGGGACTTAGGACAGAGTTAAGGGGGATTTAAAAAGCAATCTGAAAAGAAAGAGTAAAAGATAGAGGAAGCGAAACAGACAAGAAATTCTAAAAAAAAAATATTGTTCCATTGAGGAAGTTTTTTTATGCTAGTTCATCTAGGATTAAAATAGCTTAAGTTTTCTTGGAATTGTTCAGTAACTGAAGCTTGAAAGGTCCAAAAATATGATTTCAAGTTGAATCTGGTTTGTTCGACTGAGTTGATTGGTTATTTGCTTGGGTTTATTGATTGCTGGGTTGATTCTTGGATTCTCTGGTGCCATTTGTTTTCTGAAAATTCTCCTATTGTCGTTGTTGAACCCTGCTGGATTGGTCATTTGTTGCTGCTGTTGCTGTTTGACTGACCCCCTCATTTGTTTTGGTTTATACTTCAACTTCCAGGTACACTGTTGTCTCTCATAATTTGAAGTTCCACTCAATGTATGCGAACAACTTTGAAATCAAAAATGAGGGGGAATCGCTAATTACTCCGCGAATTTGTCTATGTATTTCATTAACTAGTTCAAAATTGCTTGGTAATTAAATTGGACAGACTTTGGATTGTATAACTTGGACTGTTTTGAAGTTAATTTGGACTGATAGGAGGCGAGGGATCTGAATAGGGTTGTCGTTCATTCAGTAGCCTAGTATAGTTTATTTATTGATTAGTCTAGCTTTCAATGTTAAGTAAGAGTGTAAGTATAGAAATTGATCTCATATATTTCTTGGTATGAAGTTATTGTTATTGCTTAGCTTATTTGTGAAGGAATGGTTTAAGATTGGTACTGAGCTATGTAAGGAGTCAACTATGGCTGATTTTCGCATTACATGTTCTTTTCTCTATATATATATATATATATATATATATATATTAACTTATAAACACTGTAGTTTGCTTTAGTTGAATAAAATCCTTTGAAATAATTTGAGGAGTGTCATGCCAAATAAAATCTCAAAACGCATGGTTCTCACTTAATTAATTTTAATCCTTAGAAATTGGGACGTGCCCTTCAGCGAATTTTCATGGTATCCCGCAAAGTTAACAACGCATTAGTTGCTTTAGGTGTGTCATTTAATAAGATTACCTTCCTAAACTCGGGTGTGCATTTATGTGACCCAAATCCAAAATCTCAACAATGTTAAAATATGTTTAAGACCACGGGTGCATTTATGTGACGTGGTTCGAGACGTGTTTTAATAACGTTGCAATCTTCTTAAAATGAATAAAAGCGGTTAAAGTCAAAATTTGTACATAGGTTTAAAGTGTTTAAAATCAGACAAATAAGCCGAATATTTCAGTTGAGCGACCGCACTAAAACCACGGAACTCAGGAAAGCCTAACACCTTCTCCCGGGTTAACAGAATTCCTTATCAGGATTTCTGGTTCGCAGACTGTAATACAGAGTCATTTCTTTTCCTCAATTCGGGAGTCAACCGGTAACTTGGGACACCATAAATCTCCCAAATGATGACTCTGAATTAAATAAACCAATCCTGTTTCGATTGTCCTTTAAATTAAAAAACTTCTTTACGCCCTGCGGGCGCAGTGAAAAAGGAGGTGTGACACTCAATACTCCCGGATACTGCCTGCTCACCTAAACAATTCCTCACTTAGCCTGTGGTGTACCTGGATCTGCACGCAAGGTGCAGGGAGTAATGTGAGTACTCCGACCCAGTGAATAATAAACATAAATAAAGGCTGAGAATAAGAAATCATGGAAAAATACAAAGTAAACTATAAATGGCAGTTTAGATTAACAAATAGTGAAGCAACAAGTCAATTAGGTCAGAGTACCAAATAGTGAGACATGTATAACAGATAAAAACAAATGCATGAGTGCAATGTAATGCATATGATGGTACACTCTAGTACCTACTACGGCATGCAGCCCGAGCCATCCATTTATTTATCGTCGACGGCGCTCACTGGGGGTGTGTGCAGACTCCGGAGAGGCTCCTACATCCCAAGCACAATATCAAGCCATCTCGTGGCATCAAATCTACTCCCTCGGCCTCATATCAATCTCAGTATAATCACCCAAGCTCTCGGCCTTAATATCAATGTATTCAAACCAGGCTCTCGGCCTCAATATCAATGTAATCAGCCAGGCTCTCAGCCTCAATATCAATATAACAATGTTGCGGCGCGCAGCCCTATCCATGCTCAGTCCAGAAATCATCATAAGCCCCTTGGGCATTTGTAAAACAGTAGTTCTCAGCCTGAAATATCATTTATGTTTTTCAAATCTTAGAAAGATGGCTGAGTTTGCAAAACAGTATTTAAAACCTTGGATTGAGGTCAAATGATATGCAAAATATGCGAAATCAGTGATATCAGTCCCTGAAGGATTCAAATAATTGGCAAGAAGCCCAAATGTAACAATTAAATCCAAGTAAGGATGATTCTCAATTTAGTTCAAGTAGAAAATACGGTAAAAACATCTCTCGGGACGGACCAAGTCACAATCCCCAATGGTGCTCTACCCCACTCCCGTTATCCGGCGTGCAAGTCACCTCAATATAGCGTTACGATATGAAATTCCAGGGTTTCAAACCCTCAGGACATCATTTACATCAATTACTCACCTCAAGACGGTCAAAGTCTAGCTCGCTATGCCATTGCCTCTCAAATTACCCTCCTAGTGCGACGAATCTGCCCAAAATCACAACGAATATGTCGCATTATGCTAAAGAGATAATACCCAATCGAAAGCAATCGAAAAATATCAAAATTCACTAATTTGACAAAACCCGAGCCCCGGTCCCACGTCTCAAAAAATAAGAAAATTAACATCACCAGATTCCTTGTCTCACCACGAGTCTATACATACCAAGAACTCCCAAATCCGAGTACAAATGACTCATCAAATCCTAAGTGTTTGGTTTCAAAATTCAAGCCTTAGTTCTTGATTTGTAGGCTTATATTTCATGAATCTCTAGGTGGAATTCACAATAAAAACGAGTTCTAAGTCCAAGAAACTTACCTCAAGTCGTTCCCCCTTGAATCCCTCTTTAATCTCCACCAAGAAGCTCTCAAAATGATCAACCATGGAGGAAACATGACCCAAAATCGCGGATGATTTGTTTTGTAAAATCAATTTTTTCAGAAGTACTGTTCACCCACGTTGTTACTGTTCACGCGCGTGGTCACTGTTCACCAACGCGGTTACTGTTCAAGCTGCTAAAAAAATACAACAGCAGCCAAAGAAATTACAGCACTTTTCTTTTTACTAAAATGGCTCTAACTCCATCATACGAACTCGGAATTCGATGATTCTTGTTCCTATGAGTCACAAATAATGATACAAGCATAGTCCTTCAATCGAAACTCAATTCGGAGCTTGTTTGCTCAGTGTGATATCCATTTCGCTCGTTAAACAATTAACTCATGTTTCATATCAAAAATCCAATCGCGACTTGATGAAATTAGACCAAACTTTCCAGATCACTCCTATAATTCATTATTTAAATTCTGGAAATCTCGAAATAAAGTTTCGATCTCTAGAACTAAAAATGGACCTTTGGATCATTACATGATTATGCTCAAACGACAAAAATCTTCCAAAAACTCTTCCAAAACTAATCCGAGCCTCATGGGACCCCGACCAAACATGCCAACATAATTCATAACATTATTCAAACCTCTTCCAATCATCAAAACACCTCAAACAACATCAAATTACCCAAAACTCATCGAATTCAAGCCTAATTTTCTAAAAACTTCCG
This sequence comes from Nicotiana sylvestris, assembly GCF_000393655.2. Taxonomy (NCBI): domain Eukaryota; kingdom Viridiplantae; phylum Streptophyta; class Magnoliopsida; order Solanales; family Solanaceae; genus Nicotiana; species Nicotiana sylvestris. Next base: position 122,116,710 of record NC_091061.1, read on the forward strand.
AAATACACTTTCGATCAAAAACCCGACCAAACCACGTCCGAATGACCTGAAATTTTGCACACATATCCCAAATCACCTAACGAAGCTACAGAAACTCTCGGAATTCCATTATGAATCTCAGATCAAAATCTCACCTATCAACCGGAATTCGCCAAAATACTAACATTGCCAATTCAAGCCTAATTCTACACCGAACCTCCAAAATTACTTCCGATCACACTCCTAAGTCACAAATCATCCTCCGAAGCTAACCGAATCATCGGGATTCAAATTCGAGCCCTCTAACACATAGGTCAACGTCTGGTTGACTTTTCCAAAACAAACCTTCCTTAAAGAGACTAAGTGTCTCATTTCCTACTAAAACCAATCTAAATAAACTCGTTCACACCCAACACTGATAAGGAAGCATAAAGAAATAGGAAATGGGGAAAATGGGGCAGTAACTCACAAGACGATGGGTCGGGTCATCACATCCTCCCCAACTTAAACAAACGCTCGTCCTCGAGCGTACCCAGAGTTGTCCTAGAAGCCAACCAATAGCTGAACGACTTTACCAAGAATATACCCGTGGGTGATCCCACACTACCCTATCTCGCATAGGTCCGATAACACAACATAGCTGAAATTTCACAATCCATCTAGTCCATAAACCATAGAACCACATTGCACCTTCCGAAATCATACACAAGATTAGAACTTCACATCCATACTCAGAATAAGCCCGAACCAGCTGTAATAACCCATACCTGCAACATCAGGTGCAATTATCTGATATACCACATAACGCAAACACTCGGAACGATAATTTCTATTCACAGTAGCTGCACATAATAATCGAATATCGATAGGAAACCTCTTAACAACTAAAGCCTCATTCCAACACTTTCACATACTGCCAATGATAAAGGAAACACGCAATAAATCATAACCATTTCCTATGTCAACCATTCATGAAGTCATTTCTCTCCTGGTAATTACCATAGCAAATTTTGAACCGAACCTCAATATTTACCCATCACACATACTGAAATCGAATCTGTTCGCATTCATTAATGATTTCAATGATCTCTTCTGACCAAACACACTACTCAGGTGACATGACACATCAATACATGCCTAAGCCACAACTTGCATAATACGTACACCAATAAGAAACGGTCCGAACATACTTAATTCATCAAAATGACTCAATTGAGAGAGCTGTACCTCAATCTCACCAGTACTGCCACAACACAAGGCTGAGACCCTGTCTCACATCATAGAAACAGGACACACAAATTTGACCCGCAATGTCATGTTTCCACACAGCTTTGCTGCAACGCGCGTTCCTATCCAAATATTACTCCACAGGAAACACCTCAAGTTACTATGCTTGAAATCAACAACCATGCTCAATTAATGTCTGGAGCCAAAGCAAATCATTACACCCATAGTGAAACAAATAACACACACCACGCAAACCTGATAGAACATAACCGGTACGTTATTCACAGAGAAACACCCAATTACTCATCTCGCTCGACTTCCACTACTACAACTCCAATCGGAGCCAGACGATCCGGTGCCCGACACCAAATTAATATCGAAATCAACAATCTCGCCCGGCGACATGCCTAGCCATATGAAACTCATCTAAAAAGTCACCCAACACTGGAACTGAATTAATGATAGAAACCTTTGCACTGACATCCATCACGAATGCCCAATTAAGAAAGCAATCCTTCCTAACCATCCGCTGGTCCTTTGAAATATAAACCACTCTGCTAGAACATAATCCAATGCACTTCATCACTCAACCCGTGGCATTTTTGGTATTGCCCGTAGCGCAGTAGTTCAGAATCACTCAACACTAAGACAACCAATCTGAATTCCGACATCACATCCAAAATCTAGCATACCAGTAAACAAAGATCCACTCGAGCCTCCAAATCCCGATTGCCGCTAAACGATGCCGAATACACACGATCCACCACCACAACCTAGCCTGTACATGAGAACTCCCAATCTCCAACTCCATATGGCACACAAATCATCATACATGATTCCAGTTTCCACCATGCGAATATATGCACACCTTTGATACCCAATCATTCCACAATAGATACTCAAAATTTCCCTGTGGTACCAAGCAAACCCGAATACCACCAGTGGACCCACTAAGAACATGCTGCAATACTACCGAAATATCATCAGTTTAATCACATTATCTTTTTCTGAGACATATACTCTCATCAAATTACTTCCAATTAGCAATACCATTTCCTTAATCATCTAAAGATCATTCACCCTAATCATCTGAAGCTCATTTCTCTAATAACCTAAAGTTGCCCGTACTGCCTAAGAATATTATGAATTTCCATTCAGAACTGAACTGTAACCTTACACACGCAAATCTCAACCCTTCACAACATATCGCATATACCATACCATCCTAAGGTCACATGAGGACTTCACCTCCTTTCCGAACTATGAACGTTTACGTACTCAACTAGTCAAGAACTTCCATTGATTCCATCTAGAAGAAAAATCATTACATATCCCATGCTCCGCATGACATACATAGGTCTTGTTCAAATTCTTACAATACCGATACGACAAATGAGATCTGTATAAATTCATAACACCGCCGAATCAACAATTCATTGGGTCTATACTTCTGGCAAGAACTATAACCTCATTCTGAACCAAACAATGGTCTTAACCCCTTAATTTACTTCATATACTTAGATTGCACTGATCTCGAATTCAATGATTTCGTCTCACCCATTACGAACTGCTCAGGCAATTAGCCACCCCAGACATAATCAAAAGCCACATATGATGCCCCAATATGCCATCAAGCTACCAATTCGAACGCGGTACAAAAAAAGAAAACGAACTCTGGAAGGAATTACCAATCCCACGCACTAATACGGACTTTCCTTAGAAAATAGGAAGCAAGGCATATAAAATAGCATATAGAAAACTATACTCAACATCACACTGTTGCAAACATCATACTTGGTTTACATCTTTAATCAATCAAGTGATCACATGCCACACTTATATAATCTTCCCGTGGGACACACTCCCACAACCTACCACAACAATATCTGGAGCGTACATCCAAACCACCGGTCGTACTAATGCTAAAGAGCGATCAAGAATTATTAACTAGGACGCAAAACCCTTTTTACAAAACCCCGATCTTAGGTGACGCTGAAGACAATACCAACTTACCGTAAACATCGAAACTAATCTCCTGCTCATCCGAGCTCATGACATCTTGTCAAAAAGTTTCCTTCACTCGTGCCATTCTCGGCCTAATTTCCACAACCAGAACTGATTCACCAGCATGCATCAAATCGGAACTAACATAGTACATAACCGCACAATCCGCTAACCAATAGCAAGCTCCCCAACTTGGCTCGAAGCCATAGATCACAACATACTATACTCATAACGCATATACTCCATTGTTGCCTCAATACCATAGTGAGATTAAACTCGATCCTTCATAAGCTTGTGGAAACACAAATCATTTAGAATTTTTAACTCTTCTGCAAATCTCGCATTCACTCACACAACAGTTAAGCCCACTCTCTAGGCGATCCAATTTAGATTTCAACACATTTTATTCACTTGCAATTGAGGTCTTCTAATAGATAACATAAGGATAACACAACTTTAGAACACCCCGCAGGAGATGACCCACCTGCTTTGCCCCCAACTAACATTTTTGCATACCTTCCACCGCCATAAGCATTACGTAGTCACTTGATATTCCTGAGTTTGTACTCATACCGCAACATGAAATTTACTTCACTCCCAACTAGAAGACATGAAAAGATTCTTCACACGCCCATAACTCGGGCTATAACTTGAATCACGATGGACTTCAAGCATCTATTAGTTCTTCCATCATTCAGCAGACCCTTCTCGTCGCTTCCAAATCATATAGATATGCCGCGCAGTACTAACATACTCATCACATAGACACAACCATCATTTCCACTAACAGGGACACTACCGAACGTATAAGTTCAAAAACACTTGTTCACACAATCAGCACCTCGGCGCTCCCGCCATGGGCAAAGATCCAACCTCAAGTCCTCCAGACTGGCCCACCATAAACTCACAGAGATAACACCTCGCCCCTCGATCGGGGAATCACAAGACATCGAGGCACATATGATACTGAGCGCCCATGCGCACATACGAACGCGTGGAAGGAATTTCAAAAGTTTCTTTTCAAGAAGAATCAAGGACGCACGATAAGAATTCAAGAATGTGAAGTCTTCCTAAAGATTTTGCAGCCTCTTGAGGATAAATACAGATGTCTCTGTACCGATCCGCGAGACTCTACTAAACTGGCTCATGACTCGCGAGACCAATTAACCTAGGCTTTGATACCAACTTGTCACGACCCCAACCCCAGTCATGATGGCGCCCAACGCACTGCTAGGCAAGCCGGACCATTCAACAACATTATCCCAAATTCTTATTCAGATTATAGATAAATATCACAGAGAATTTACTAAGTCATTTCATTCAAGTGTATAATTAATAATAAAATCTGCGGAAGTTCCAATTAAAATACCACACCATAGCCCAACAGAATCCGGTGTCACGAATATGAGCCTCTAATACAGAATATCCACCTATTACAAGTCTGTCTAGGAAAAATACGGAATAAAAGATAGAGATAGAGGGGAGAGATCAAGGTTGCGAATGCCATGCAGCTACCTCAATACTCCCGGATACTGCCTGCTCAACTAAACAATTCCTCACTTAGCCTGTGGTGTACCTGGATCTGCACGCAAGGTGCAGGGAGTAATGTGAGTACTCCGACCCAGTGAGTAATAAACATAAATAAAGGCTGAGAATAAGAAATCATGGAAAAATACAAAGTAAACTATAACTGGCAGTTTAGAACAACAAATAGTGAAGCAACAAGTCAATTAAGTCAGAGTACCAAATACTGAGACAGGTATAACAGATAAAAACAAATGCATGAGTGCAATGCAATGCATATGATGGTACACTCTAGTACCCACTATGGCGTGCAGCCCAAGCCATCCATTTATTTATCGTCGACGGCGCTCACTGGGGGTGTGTGCAGACTCCGGAGGGGATCCTACAGCCCAAGCACAATATCAAGCCATCTCGTGGCATCAAATCTAGGCCTTCGGCCTCATATCAATCTCAGTATAATCACCCAGGCTCTCGGCCTCAAAATCAATGTATTCAACCAGGCTCTCGGCCTCAATATCAATATAATCAACCAGGCTCTCGGCCTCAATATCAATATAACACTGCTGCGGCGCGCAGCCCGATCCATGCTCAGTCCAGAAATCATCATAAGCCCCTTGGGCATTTGTAAAACAGTAGTTCTCAGCCCGAAATATCATTTAGAAATATCATTTAAGTTTTCAAATCTTAGAAAGATGGCTGAGTTTGCAAAACAGTATTTAAAACCTTGGACTGAGGTCAAATGATATGCAAAATATGCGAAAGCAGTGATATCAATCCCTGAAGGATTCAAATAATTGGCAAGAAGCCCAAATGTAACAATTAAATCCAAGTAAGGATGATTCTCAATTTAGTTCAAGTAGAAAACGCGGTAAAAACATCTCTCGGGACGGACCAAGTCACAATCTCCAACGGTGCTCTACCCCACGCCCGTTATCCGGCATGCAAGTCACCTCAATATAGCGTTATGATTTGAAATTCCGGGGTTTCAAACCCTCAGGACATCATTTACATCAATTACTCACCTCAAGACGGTAAAAGCCTAGCTCGCTATGCCCTTGCCTCTCAAATTACCCTCCTCGTGCGACGAATCTGCCCAAAATCATAATAAATAAGTCGCATTATGCTAAAGAGACAATACCCAATCGAAAACAATCGAAAAATATCAAAATTCACGAATTTTACAAAACCCGAGCCCCGGGCTCACGTCTCAAAAAATTAAAAAATTAACATCACCGGATTCCTTGTCTCGCCATGAGTCTATAAATACCAAGAACTCCCAAATCCGAGTTCAAATGACCCATCAAATCCTAATTGTTTGGTTCCAAAATTCACGCCCTAGTTCTTGATTTGTAGACTTATATTTCATGAATATCTAGGAGGAATTCACAATAAAGACGAGTTCTAAGTCCAAGAAACTTACCTCAAGTCGTTCCCCCTTGAATCCCTCATTAATCTCCACCAAGAAGCTCTCAAAATGATCAAACATGGAGGAAAAATGACCCAAAATCGCGGATGATTTGTTTTATAAACTCAATTTTTTCGGAAGTACTGTTTACCCGCGTTGTTACTGTTCATGCACGTGGTCACTGTTCACCCGAGCGGTTACTGTTCACGCGCAGTTACTGTTCACGCTGCTAAAGAAATACAGCAGCAGCCAAAGAAATTGCAGCACTTTTATTTTTACTAAAATGGCTCTAACTCCATCATATGAACTCGGAATTCGATGATTCTTGTTTTTATGAGTCACAAATAATGATACAAACATAGTCCTTCAATCGAAACTCAATTCGGAGTTCGTTTGCTTAGTGCGATATCCATTTCGCTCGTTAAACAATTAACTCATGTTTCGTGTCAAAAACCCAATCGCGACTTGATGAAATTAGACCAAACTTTCCAGATCATTCCTATAATTCATTATTTAAATTCTGGAAATCTTGAAATAAAATTTCGATCTCTAGAACTAAAAATGGACCTTTGGATCATTACATGTTTATGCTCAAACGGCAAAAAATTTCCACAAACTCTTCCAAAACTTATCCGAGCCTCATGGGACCCCAACCAAACTTGCCAACATAATTCATAACATTATTCAAACCTCTTCCAATCATAAAAACCCCTCAAACAATATCAAATTACCCAAAACTCATCGAATTCAAGCCTAATTTTCTAAAAACTTCCGAAATACACTTTCGATCAAAAACCCGACCAAACCACGTCCGAATGACCTAATATTTTGCACACATATCCCAAATCACCTAACGAAGCTACAAAAACTCTCGGAATTCCATTTTGACTCTCAGATCAAAATCTCACCTATCAACCGGAATTCGCCAAAATACTAACTTCGCCAATTCAAGCCTAATTCTACACCGGACCTCCAAAATTACTTCTGATCACACTCCTAAGTAACAAATCATCCCCCGAAGCTAACCGAATCATCGGGATTCAAATCCGAGCCCTCTAACACATAAGTCAATGTCCGGTTGACTTTTCCAAAACAAACCTTCCTTAAAGAGACTAAGTGTTTCATTTCCTACTAAAACCAATCCAAATCAACTCATTCACACCCAACACTGATAATGAAGCATAAAGAAATAGGAAATGGGAAAAACGGGGCGGTAATTCACGAGACGACGGGTCGGGTCATCATAGCCGAGTTCGTGGCTTGTAGTGCCTCAAAATTGTTTACCATTCCGCTCTTGATTCCTTCCTCGATCCTTTCCCCGAGTTTGATGATATCAGAGAATTTGTGATTTTCGATAACTATTAACTTTTCATAATATTGCGAATCTATGCTCTGACAAAGAACTTATTCATTTATTCTTCGTCTAAAGCGGGCCTGACCTTGGGGGATTCTGACATCCAAGAAGTAGCATATTCGCGAAAGGTCTCAGTAGGTTTCTTCTTGAGATTCTGAATGTAGAAAACATCAAGTGCATTTTCTGTGTTGAACCTGAATCGGTCCATGAAATCTGACCCCATGTTGACCCAACTGGACCATTTCCTGGGATTCTGGCTAATATACCAAGATAATGCGTCCCCAGTAAGACTCCTCTTAAAGAGCTTCATTCGAATCTTTTCATCTTTTCCAACCCCCACAAGCTTGTCACAATAAGTCCTTAAGTGAACCCTGGGATCACCCGTACCCTCGAACATTTCGAACTTGGGAGGTTTGTAACCCAATGGCAGTTCGACATCCGGCTGTATGCACAGATCTTCATAGATCAAACCTTCTATTCCTCTGTCACCTTCAACACCTTTAACTCGGCTTGTTAACTTCTTGAGTTCTTCAGGCATGTTTTTAATGAACGGGTCCTTCTCGGAGGATTCCGGTGCACAAGAGATTGGTTGGGTAGAATGAGGTGTAGTTTCCACATATATAGGATTACTTTGGTGGGTGCCAGGAACTTAGGTATAGTGATAGTCATTGGTGGAGTTTTGGGGATCGGGAATGAGTGGTGGTGTGTTTGGGGAGTGTGGTAAGTGATGGTTGGTGGGTACTGAATTGGTTTATGATGATGTTGTGATGGAGTTGGTATTGGCAACGGATTGATATTTTGGGTAGGAGTTGCGTATTGATTTGGCGTGGGAGGATTTTGTGGCTGCTGGTTTTGTGTGTTCTGAGGAGGTGTCGGGTTCTTTGTGTTTTGTTGATGGATATTGGGGACATTGAGGGTAAGTGACAAATTTGCCAAGTTGTGAACCTGCTCAAGTTCTTCTTATAGTTCTAGTATCTTTTGTTCCAGTCTCAAAACTAGGTCATTTAGGGTTGGAGTACTACAACCATCTGAAGTCTCTCCGTTCTCAGCATTTTCCTTTCGAATTCCACTTAAGTCGTCTATATTTGTCTTTCTTTTGCCCTTTGTGTTGCTTGGAGGAGGAGGAGGTGGAGGGACCCTAGATCTGGTATGATATGCTGACGAGGCCAGTTTGAGTGAACTAACCTAAGGGGATGGGAATAACAATAAAAAAAACAAAAACAAAAAAGGTAACAAGTCAGTGAGGATGCTGAAATATTTGCAGTATTTAAACACATATTGCGGAAATGTAAATTCGCATCTTAATTTGGGAGCCTCGTTTTGCCCGAGGTAGGCCTAGAGACAAATAGATTTAGAGAACTTTAAATGCCAATAAATGCTTCATTTCATAATATATAAAAATAGAAGAATCCCAAAACAACACTAAGATAATAATAAAAAAGTCACTACTGGCACTTGGCCTTATTACATTTTAGGAAAAAACAAATAAATCTAGCCTATTTGGTCCTAGAAGGACCTTCCCCAGATTGAATGTTCTCGTTGATCAAATCCTCAAGTTCGTGTAGGTTCATCAGTAAAAATGCCTTTGCCAAATGTTCTCCTGTGTTTCCCTCGGTGTTTTGGCAGTCGGTGACTCTTTTCCTCACTTTTCCTTCCAATTCCAATAGGCTATTTTCCAGATATTCCAACTTTTCGCTAGATTTGGCGGCCCTCTCTTTCCATTCATTGATTTGGTCATCTGATGGAAGATTCCTCCACCAGTCTAGCAAGAGTGAGGGTGTGCTAACCATACCGAAGCTGGGGACCTCGTTCCTCATTTTCTGCAAAACAAAAAAGTTAGGCCTTACCCCCACCAGACTCGACTATTTATACATTTATGATCAACATATCGGCATTTATTTCCCCAAATTAATGCACAGAATGTGATTGTGTCCATTGGAATTGTGGAAAACCCGATGGACTTTAGATAAAGCTTATCTTAAAGGATCATTATGGTGACAACATAACTGATCCAACTAGGTTTGACCATGATGCATGCACAATTTAACCAGAGTAAGGTTTCTCTGGGGTTTTAGACTGGTACCCTCAAGCAGACAACTCGAGGGGAAAGGCAGGGAACCGTCGACTGCACCACTGATCGACTGGTTTTACCGCAAATAAGCATTTCCAAATTTAAGGATAGTAAATAGGAAGAGCGCAACCACTCATTAAAGCGTTGCTATAGGATTTGATACGCACGAGTGGAATATGATGCAGAGCATAATTTATGTAGCAATTAATAACATGTAGTCAAGTATTTGCACGTAAGAAAAATAAATACAATATTTAAATAATTGAAAGATAGTTACGGGGAAAAGAAAACAAAGAGACAAGTCAGTTCCAGGGATAAAGAACCATAAACGCTTAAAAAATGGACAGTTAAATTCAAATAAGGGAGAAGGGTACGGGATAAGCATGCTTGGACTAATTTTTAAAAGATAAGTTCGTTATGGTAAGAGCCTAAAAGATATCCCCAGCAGAGTCGCCGTGTTGTCGCGCCCCATTTTTCCCTTCCTCGCGGAGAGAGGTCGGGTTTCGACATTCCATGAGGTGCAGTGACTCATTTCCTTTTGGGAATTGGGTATTTGAAAAGTCGCCACCTAACGGATTATGGTGCGTTAGGACACCTAGAGTGATTAACACTTGGGTTGGTCTGCATTACCAAAGATTAGGGTAAGGGCTCGAGATAATCTCGAGGGGAATTGGTCCACAACTGTGGGTCCCGACCGAACTTATATTTACAAATTAGTCCATACAAATAGTTGAATCAAATAAGTACAACACGTTGGAACAAGTCAAGTAGTGAAATAAAGGTTGAACAAATAATAAAGGAAAGTGTTAAACAAAGAGAAGGTTTGGGGTAAAGGGGGGTCCTAGGTTGTTTATTCTATAGGATCACCACACGCAATGTCCTGTAAACACTCCTCATTGATGAGATACACGTGACATTAACACGTAGTCATCATATCCCATGTCTACCGTTCCCGTCCCCTTATTGGTCATGCAAAGCGAGTGTTGGTCACTGATTCCTATTGTGTGCTGCTACACGTCCCTTCTTAATAGTTCCGGAGGGTGTTAGGACCTCTACCTATAGGCAGTTCTAGACATACCCCTAAGGTTTTAAAGGCAAAAATCTAAGGCAACAGTCAAACAAAAGCATTTAGGAATTTCACATAAGTGGAGAAACTAAAGCTCATAGTTTCCTCCGCAAACAAGCATACATGCAGCACGACTCAACCATAAGTAAGGTCTTTAGTAATTAGAGTCCTAAAGAAGAATTTCTAAGTGATTATGCAGGAATAAACCACTTTCAGATACAGAAGTCACAAGCTATTAGTTGCCTAGGATCTCTTTTAAAAACCCATTAGAATTCAGAAATGTTGAGTGACAAAAACAACTTCAGAGAAGTGCAAGTTTTGAAAATGCCCTAAGGCTTGCCTATATGAAGGACTGATATTTATGTTAATGCAGAAACAAAACAAGTTTAGAAATAGTCCCTTTTTTAAACCTATAGGCAGGATATCTAATGAGATTATAACAGTTTTGAATGGACTAATTTTAGAAAAAGTTATCACTTAATAAGGCCAGTTTTGAGAAGTAAACTAGGTGAGGCACGATTGATCTATTGGGTTAACTAGAATTACTAGACAGAATTGCGAGTTATATCCCTATAGACATAATATCTAGGTGTATTACTGATTTTAGTCAATTTGCAGTAGCATATGAAAGACTTACTAAATCGGAATTACATCCTATAGGAATGATATCTATACTTGAGTTGATTTTAAAACATGATGGCTTGGAACCTAGAAACATGGTTTCTAATATGACAAATGCAAGATTTAAGAACATGGTTTGTATCTGATACAAGTGACATTAAAAGTGAAGTCCTTGTAGGCATGATTTCTATTATGAAACTAAAAGTGGAACCCTATAAACATGATTCTACTATGCAAAAACAATCAGATTCAATGGGAATAAAAACCCTATAGGCATGTTTTCTATTATGCAAAAGCAATTAGATTCAACAAGAATAAAACACTACATGCATGTTTTCTATCGAGTAAGCAAATTTGAAAATAAATCCTAAAAGCAGGATTTCTACCCAGGTTACCCCACAAAAGTATACATCTACCCACCCATTTACTAAATACCCCAAATATCTATTTACAAGTTATTACAGGCCAACAAATGAATTACATAAGTGAAATACAAAATTAAGAAGTTGTTCTATAGAGAGCCTGCAATCAGACTACAGTTACCCTAAGCCTCCAATGGTCTTTCAAGCCTCATTTCCATAGACAAATCAGAGTCTAGGTGCATCAAAGATCCCTAAGGGTCTCAAGGACCCCGGGCAATGCTTACACCTAGACTTAATAGCCAAGAATTAAACCAGTGCAGTGTGGAAAGCCAGTCTCAGTATGCCAGAGTTTCAAGGGTTCTCAAGAGGATCCCAAGGCAGTACACATACTAGAGGGGCAGAACTTATTAACGAGGAGTAGAGTGAAAGTGCAGGACACATGTTTGAAAGAAGTTTATTAAAGACTGGACTAAAATGTCTATTTTGAAAGCAATTAGTAACAGAGGTTTTTGAAAAGAAGTTGTCTTAGTAAACAGAGTTCAAACATTTTAGGATAGGACCGCATACAATAAGTAAATGAATTCAGTAATCATACAAGGGTTAAGGGGTTTGGGGATACATAGACATTGACTGCAGACACCTGACCCCAGCAGGAGTATTAGGACTGGTTTGGACCTGCTCAGAGATAGTTTGACACTGGCTTAATCACAAACCAGTCATGAACACATAGAGGGGAATAGGGATTTGGGATTCACAAAGTGGCAAGTGCACAGAAGGTAAAAGAATACAATTGTTCAGGCATGCTTGAATCACACAAAGGGAGTACATGAACTTAAAGGGAGGGGGGTCATATTAGCATGCTTAACTACAAACTTCACAATAAAACCACAAGTGAAAGCAGGCTAGAAATAATAGAAACTGAAACAAGAAGAGAAACATATTGTTGTTGAGACTTTTAATTAAACTAGGACATACCACTGAAGATAAAAAGTAAGCAGAATGAAAGAAAAAAGGAGTAAAGATGATTAGTCTTGGCTTGCAGCCGGCTAGTAGTAGTAGAATAACACAGAGATTTTAAGTAAGAGAGGGAGGTTTTGAAAGCCAAGTATGTGTGCTATTTGTGAAAGACTTAGAGTATTTATAGTTGAAAGTAGGTAGTGGAATAAGGTAAACAACTCATAATAGTATAATTGTTTAAGAACTCAGAATCAATCATCTAGAGAATCAAGGAAGTACCATATAAGGGAGGAAGGAAAATCAGCGCATGATTAAATGAGGAAAGGGTCAAGATTTAGTAGGAATAAAGTAGTCAATTAAGACCAATTCAGAAGGACCCAATTAAGGAAAGACTAAGTAAAACAAAGTACCATAGTAAATAAGGTAATTCAATAAATTAATTCAAACAAACCAGAAGAATTCTAGAACTTTAAAGGAAAATCTTTCAATTACCAAAAGTTAAGAAAAATCAGAATTAATTATGGGGAGTCATGATTCTGCATACCTCAACATATAAATAGAGATGATTGAATAGACGTAGCAACAAATAAGGTCGATTATAAAGGCAGAAAGAAACAAAAGATGAGCAAAGAAATGAATTAGGTATAGAAAGAACTCCAAAACCCCTAGTTTTTCAAAAGGAGTAAAAATGGTTTAGAGTAGAAGATCTTTCAGAAGAAAGCTCGAGAATAAGCAAGTCACAGAAGGAAATAGGCTTAAAGCATAAAATAACATAGATCTGAAAGATTCAGAAGAGAGTTAGGATTTCAAAAAGAAACCTAAGTAAAAATCAAAAGAACCTGTTGAAACTTCACCGATGGTGATATATAAGGTGTGATTTTGCCCAAAATCACACCGGAGAACCCCTAACTAACAGAAACAAAAACCCTAGGTCCAAATCAACATGGCCCAGGATCCTTGAAGGCCTTAGAGATTATGAGCAGGGTGATGAGAGACCCATTGAAAGCTTGGGTTGAAAGGGATAGTAGCTGAAGATGACCGGAGACGGGGGGGATTGGAGGAGTCTAGGGTTAGGTTTGAGAGAAAAGTGGAGATGAGAGAGCATCTGAAGGTGGTAGATTGGGGGAAATGAATTAGGTTTAGGGGTCGTTTGAAAATTAAAAAGGAAAGGAATTATTTGGACCGTTGATCTGGGAGATCAACAGTAAAGATTAAAACGGGTAGGTGGGTTTCGGGTTTGGGTAACGGTTAATAGGGTATGGTTCGGGTTTTTTAATTGTAAAATTGGGCTGGGAATTGGGGTCCGATTTGGCTATAATTGAAAGCCAAATTGGCTATAATTTAAATAGCCAGTTTTTCCCTATTTAATTTATAAAAATAATAGATAATTTTAGGAAAATAATTTAAGGTTCCAAAATGATTTAAAATACAAAATTAACAATTTAAAAATACAAGATCCAATTTTATGCATATAAAACATAATTATATCTCAAAATGGGCTAACATTGTGATTATATGCAATTTAGTTTTAAAAATACCAAATGTAATTGTAAAAATACATAAAAATTACATTAGCCATATTTTGGCATAAATATAGAAATTAAATAGATGAATTATCAAAACAATAATTTTGGAAATAATTATTGAGGATTTTATGGATAAAAAGGAAGAAAATAAATCAATTTAAACACTTAAAAATTATGGAAAAAATAATAAAAACCTTGAGCATGCTTATATATGTATATATATATATATATATATATATATATATATATATATATATATATATATATGCTATTTTAAAGGTATTTATGCATATTTAAAATATATAGGAAAAAATTGGGTATCAACAGTCGGGTATCCCCGAGTCGCGTGAGTTTGGCCGGATCCTTATGACCATAGTCATTGTGTTTGGCCTTAGCTTTTCAGTCCCCGAGTGAAGTAGTTTTGGTGTTCACATCGAGGGTATGCCTTTTTAGGGGTCTTACAAGTTCGAATGTATTGCCTTATCTTTAAGATCGGGATTATGCCTTTTGTAAGGTCTTATAATTTTTAACATGCCTTACTTGAGGTCTTACAGATTTGGTTACTTGGTACAAGTGTAACTCATGCCTTGCTTGAGGTCTTACAGTTTTGGTTACTTGGTACAAATGTAACTCATGCCTTGTTTGAGGTCTTATAGTTTTGGTGTTGCCTTATAGAGGTCTTATACTATTGATAATGCCTCATGGAAGTCTTACATTTTCTAGTATTGCTACATGGAGGGCTTTCAGGCTCGATGTTGCTCGCTTGGGTCTTACAGCCTTGATTTTCTGATAGCTCGATAGGATGACAATTGACGACAGTCCCCGAGACATCGAATGTTTTTTGCTCTGGAGTCGTTCTTTGTAAACTTGGTGTTGCCTCTTTGAGGGGTTACGAGTTCGAAGTTTCCAACCCATAGGTCATATAGCTTAGAGTTTTTGATGTCATTCCCCGAGTGTTCGGGAGATTTTTTGGCTCTGGAACCGTTTATCGTAAAAGTAGCATACTTCTTTGAAGCGCAAAACGTTTTGATGGATGGAAAATATTCTTCGATTACTTGGTACAAGTATACATGTCTTGTTCGTCAAGGCTTCAATTATTCTATGCAGGCACGGTTCATTCGACCGTTTGGCCCGATACATCATTTTCCTTTCGAGACCTTTTTTGGCTCATCTTGACTTCTCCGAGACAGTGATCTTCTGGGGGTATGCCCCTCAGTGTTCGAGGTTGATTGAAGAGAAGCCTTGAATACATTGTTAAGTTCACCTTAGGTGGAATATAGATGTTGCATCGTTAAAAACCTTGCCGGTAAAACCCTTATTGGGATAAAATCCAATCGAAGGAAAAGAGTGCAACGTATGCTTTGAAACCTAAGGTCCTCAAGCTGGTCAGCGCTTCGACTGTTCTTATCGGAAACCTACACACAGGTTAGTGTAAGATGTAAATAAAAAGGGAGATGGTCATACCTTAGTAGTGATGGCGCTTTGAGCCTCGAAATTCTTCAAACGTTTGCTCCGAGGATGCAGCACAGTCCTTTGCTTGTTTTATTCGGGTGTAGCCGAGAATGTGTCTCGTGATTGCTACTTCACTATTTTCTTATCCTTTGGCTCCTTCGATGTTAAAGGCATTAATGTCAGTGCCACATCGTGCGCCGCGAACATCTCCCTCGCTGCATGTTGTTCCCCATACACGGTTTTTATTCCGTCCTTCATCAGAAACTTCATCCTTTGCCTTGCTCTTCTTCTGGTACACACCTTCTAATAACCCTATCCATACAAGTCCGGAAAAGTTATGGTTCCTCCTAATAATAATCTTGACAATCTCTTTTGATCATCTTCCTTTGATTTGAAGAGAACTCATCCGGAATGATTCCACTCACAAGAAAATTTGCCAGGTCTGCAAACCACGGTACCTCTTTCATTGAAATTTCCAAAAGTTTCTCATCAGGAAATGAGTCATTGATTTCAAAGCTGCCATGTGGACTCCCCTCCTCCTCCAAACGAGACAAGTGGTCCGCTACTTGGTTTTCACTACATTTCTTATCTTGAATATTAGTATAAAATTTTTTCAACGAGAGTACACATCTCATCAATCAAGCTTTAGAATCATTTTTTCTCATAATTTAGCGAAGTGTCGCATGATCCTTATGGACAATAACCTTGGCACCCATCGAGTATGGGTGGAACTTCTCAATTGCAAACAAAATAGCAAGGAGCTCTTTCTTTGTAACGGTGTAATTGACTTGGTCACTATTCATGGTCTTACTAGCATAGTAAACTGGATGAAAAGCTTTGTTAATATGTTGCCCCAAAATAGCCCCAACCGCTACATCACTTGCATCACATATGAGCAAAAAAGGCAAACTCCAATATGGAGCGGTAATCATAGGAGTAGTTGTCAACTTGAGCTTCAATAGCTTAAAATCCCTCATACAATCATCATTGAAATGGAACTTTGCATCTTTCTCAAGGAGCATACATAATGGGTTCACCACTTTAGAGAAATCTTTGATAAAACGCCAATAGAAACCCGCATGGACTAGGAAACTCCGCACACCCTTCACCGAATTTGGGGGTGGAAGCTTCTAAATCACCTCAATCATCGTCGTGTCAACTTCAATTCCACTCCTTGAGATTTTATGGCCACGGACAATGCCTTTCTCAACCATGAAATGGCATTTCACCCAATTGAGCTCAAAATTGGTCTCTTCACATCTAGCCAACACTTTGTCCAAATTTGAAAGACAATCATCAAAAGAATCCCCAACCATCGAGAAGTCATTCATGAAAACTTCAAGGTAGTCCTCCACCATGTCCATAAAAATAGCCATTATACACCGTTGAAAAGTCACTAGTACATTGCACAAACAAAAATAGCCATCCTCTTGTTGTTTTTTCTTGATCTTCCGGAGTAATGAGAATTTGTTGTAGCCCGAGTACCCATAAAAAACAATAAAAAGCATGGTTGACCAATCTATCTAGCATTTGGTCCAAGAAAGGAAGTGGAAAGTGATCCTTCCTTGCAACTATGTTGAGCTTACAATAATCCATGCAAACCCTCCAACCGGTCACCGTTCTTGTAGAAATCAACTCATTCTTATCATTGATAACAACCGTCATGCCCCCTTCTTTGGGACACATTGAACAAGAGAGGTCCATCAAATATCGGAGATGGGGTTGGCAACCCTGGCCAACCACTTGATAATCTTCTTCTTGACAACTACTTGTATAGCCTCAGAGTCTTCTTTGATGTTCAATGGATAATTTAGCACCATCCTCCAACCTGATCTTATGCATGCAAAATGCGGGGCTTATCCCTAGAATATCCGCCAAAATTCACCCAATAGACTTCTTTATTTTTTGCGACATCGCCAATGTGGAATTAGCCTGTTAGTCAAACAAGAGGAAAGAATAACCGATAAAGGAGAGAAAGAGCGAAGAAATTCATACCAAAGGTGTGGAGTCAATGGCTTTAACTCCAAAGTAGGTGGCTCTTCAACAGAAGGCTTTGTAGGAGGAGTCTTCCTATTCTCAAGATCCAATGGTTGTTTCCGGGGAGCTTAGTTGTACGACCCTCATTCCTTGCAAAGAATTCATACACTTTATGAAACCA
This sequence comes from Nicotiana sylvestris, assembly GCF_000393655.2. Classification (NCBI taxonomy): domain Eukaryota; kingdom Viridiplantae; phylum Streptophyta; class Magnoliopsida; order Solanales; family Solanaceae; genus Nicotiana; species Nicotiana sylvestris. The sequence goes on from NC_091061.1 coordinate 122,134,416, forward strand.
TCAACCTCGTCATCATCAAAATTGAGCAAAACAGCTTCCAACATTTCACCAACGTTGATTGTAGCACTTGTATCATCGACGATAACATCAGTCACCAAATCCACAAAAGAACACACTTCATTATTATTTGGTTGCCGCATAGACTTACACACATGGAATACCACTTGTTCATCACAAACCCGGAAAGTGAGTTCTTGGGCTTCCACATCACAAAGAGCCTTACCCTTAGCAAGTAAATGTCTCCCAAGAATGATAGACACTTCAAAATCAACTTGACAATCTACAGTAACTAAGTCCGCCGGAAGAATGAACTTATCAACCTGGACCAAAACATCCTCAGTCACGCACAACGACCTCTTCATGGTACGATCGACCATTTGCAACCTCCTATATGTGGGTCTTGGTTTCCCAATTCCCAAAATTTTGAAAATCGAATAGGGCATAAAATTGATTCTCGCCCCAAGATCACAAAGTGCTTTAGCAAACTCGGCACTCCCAATTGTACAAGAAATCGTGAAAGTACCGTATCCTTCAACTTATGAGCCATGGAATGAACAATTGCAATCACTTGATGAGTGACCTTGATAGTTTCAAAATTCATTGACCACTTCTTGGTCACAAGATCTTTCAAAAACTTTGCATAACCCTAGGCATTTGTTTCAAAGATTCTACCAATGGAACATTAATTGAAAGAATATTCATCATTTGAATGAACTTCTTGAATTGATTTCCACCATTTTTCTTGTAAAGTCTTTGAGGGTAGGGAGGTGAAGGCTTAGGAAATGATGCCCAAGCCTTTTGCACTACCGGCTCTGGTATGTCATCGATGTGCTCCCTAGACGGGTTCACCTCCTCTTGAGTCTTTTCAAAACTATCATCACTGTCAATCTGATCCTCATCATTTGCTTGAACAACATTATTTTGGATCTCATCTTGTACCACTTGGTCATCATCTACAAGTCGCATTTAACTTGAGATGCGTACAATCTTGCCTCTTCCAATTCTTGTGATAACCCCCATAACATTCCCCATATTGTTACCATTTTTAGGTTCACCACCATGTCATTTGGTAGTGCACCCGTAGGACTAGAATTTAGAGCTTGAGGGATTTTTCCCATTTGAACTTCTAGATTACAGATTGATGTGTTGTGTGAGGCAAGTTGAGCATCCAAATCGGCATTCTTTTCAATTATTTGTGATAATCTCAATATGACCCATCTCATTATTTGAAGAACTTGAACCATGGGAAGGATAAGAAGGTGGGCTGCTAGGTTGTTGATACATTGGGGGTCTTTGAAAACCTGACCCCCAGTTGCTTGATTATTTTCCCAAACACCTTGATATTGCCTCCCTAATTTCCTTGGTTGTTTCCACTCCAATTTACTTAATTGTTGTTATTATGCCAATTTCCTTTATTATTAGAACTCCAATTGCCTTGGTTATTTTATTATTGCCATTGTTGTTAATTTGAGCCTTGGAAGTTGTTTCTTTTCCATTGAAAATTATTTACATATTGAACTTTCTCTTCTTGGTCATGATTAGAATTATCTTGATCAAAACCACCATCATCTTCACATAATTCTCCACATGGGTTTGCATTTGTGGACCCTTAGTCCTCTTCTTGTTCACCAATACATTTAATCCCTCCATAGCATGCACTTGCTTAGGAGCTTACACTTGATTAAGTTGGGCCTTTGCTAGTTTAGTCATGGTTGTTGTCAATTTGGTAATGGCTTTCCCATGGTCTTACAACTCTTTGTGGAGGTTTATCGTGTTGGGATCACCTTGTGGAACATTAGCTCAGGATTTCCAAGCCGACGACATTTGCGTCATCTAATCAAGAATCTCACATACCTCCACATAAGGTGTTGTCATGAAATTTCCGCCGGCTAATTGATTAACCACACATTGGTTCATAGTATTGATACCACGATAGAAAGTTTGTTCGATCATATTGTCGGTCATATCATTGTTTAGGCACTCCTTCACCATTGAATGATGTATTGAATGATTCGTGTAACTCATCCCAAATATGTATTGTTTGATTTGGAGAACATTTCAACCAATCCCAAGTATATAGATAACTCCATTAAAATTTCCCCGCAACGACACCAAAATTGATCCACATCCAATCCATACTCAATAGTGAGTGAAAATGGCCATTAGAAGAATAGTAGCCAACAAGAGTCGGGGTCGATTTCCACAGGGAGTTTAATATGGGTGTACACTTGCTGAGCGTAAATGAAATAGCTCAATTGTGCTTCCAAACAAGGGATTTTGTTTTCTACTTCTAAAATCAACACAAACAATTATCAACTATGGAGAAGAAACTAGAAAACAAGTAATTGTTTTTGTTGCTTTTATCATATGGGTAAAAGGCTCTGGGATGTAACCTTCATCTAGGTGTTAGCTTAATGGGTAAATCATGTTAATGCTTGTCTTAGTGATCGGGGTATATTATAACTCTCAACACTAAATTACCCACTCAATACCTCTCGGTTATACAGTGATTTTATCCAAATTGGCTTTCTTAAAATTTTATAGAGCAGTCAGTGTTTTTTACTACACTTTGCAATTAATTATTTAAACCAATATGAAAACATGGTATACACATCAAATCTAACTAAACCAACCCCTTTTAGCATGTATTAAGGACTACCCAGTATAGATCTACCCCACATGGATACATGGATGAACTCTAACAACATATGGCCTAAAATTTTAAAAATTAAACTAACATAAAAGATTAACATGAAGTGAAGCATACCAGATGAAGAGGGTGTACTAGATCGTCCAATCACAGATGGGTGTGTGTGTGTGTGTTTGCCAGTAGAAAGTCCTCAATTATGCTTGTAGAGCAACAATGATTCGATAGTGGGTGAAAAGTACAAAATGAATATAAAACTTCTATTTATACTCAGAACTTTTGAGAGCTAGAAAGTCCGAGGGCGGACATAAAAATCCGAGTGTGGTCTGCACTCCTTCACCTGGCAGCAGTGGTCTGTGTCACTTGTGCGGTCCGCACAATTCCTCTTGCGGCCGTAGATTAGACCTGCCCCAATAGGCTCAAACTTCAGAGAGTTTGCAAATTATCATTTTGTTGAGCTTCCAGCATAGCAAAGACATGATGTAACATTCACCTAGGTGTTAGCCTAATGGGTAAATCACACTAATTCATATTTTAGTGACCGGAGTATATTATAAATCTCAACAATAAATTACCCACTCAATACCTCTTGGTTATAGAGTGATTTTGCCCAAATTGTCTTTCTCAATCCCAATTGGGTTTCAATTCAAATAATTGATATGAGCTCAAGTCGAGTTTTCCCTATCTTTAGTTCAAACCCTTTAATTAGACTAGCCAAAACCTTAACTACCCCAATTCTTTGTTATTCTAGTTTTTCTAGACTAAGTCTCTCTTTCTTAAGTAAAAACCAAGTTAAATAGGCATGAATCAATGTTTGCAACCATTAATTCTAGAAATAATGCATGAACAAGGTAAAATAATAAATACCCAATCATAAACAAACATTAAGTTAATCACCCATAAGGGTTAGACACTAGGGTTGAGTCACAACCCTAAAGAAAATCTAGTTACTTATGATAGAATTTGAAGAAACAAAGAAGAAGAACTAATTAAAGCCATAGAACAAGATTAAATTGATAAAACTAATGTTTCTTCACCCAAAATAGTCACTAATTACCTAAAATAGTAAAGTATAACGGCTATAGCACTAAAATTTTCAAAACATGCCCTAGAAAAATGTTTTTCGTCTATTTATAGCGGCCTAAAATTCGCTGACAAAAATGCCTTTGGGAGGTTCTGCATCCGCACAATTCCATGTGTTGTCCGCACTTTTTTTAGCTTTTGCACATGGAGAACTTCTGCAGCCACACAATTCAATTTATGGCTGCACTTCAGCTTCTGCGGCCGCACTTTTCCTCGTACGACTGCACCTTTTGGCAAGGCCTCAGACATAGTCATTTTCCACAATCTCTACACTTTTTGAATTGTTGTTAGTTGACCTATTTTGTGACTACACATTTAGTATCCGGACCGAGCTTCTTTGAAAATTCTCTAAGCTTCAGGCACTTGATCTGCAGTCGCAAAAGTATCTCTGCGGACCGCACATAGGCCTATTGCACTCCTTCTTGTCTTTATGAGTTGGAACACTCCTTTTTGAGTTAAATTTCTTCGTTAGGGTCCAATTCTCCAACATGCCTACAATTTGCACAATTTTATTAGTTTTGGGAACAAGAATGAACACTTTCGGAATAAAACTAAAGTAAGAAGGTACTAATAAGTGGTTAAAATCCACACTTATCACCGAGTGACTGACAAACCATCCTAGCGTATCTACTCAAACTACCTACGCAACTCCTATCTACGAGTTTGTGGAACAAACCTCTCTAAGAAGAGAACTGAGAACTCAAGCCGCGTAAGTGGTACAGCACCGGCTAACCTACTCAACTTATAGGCCACCCACCATCAATAGGTTGCCTCTTCCAGCTTAAAAGTAGTGAATGAAATTCCACTAGTCTCCAAAATACTCGTTGTTCAAAGGATCCGCTGACAACTGTCTATAAAATGCTGAGCATCCTCTCACTCAGCCCCACTAAACTCTAGAGGTTTGAGCCTCCCAAACCGCTCATGTCTCTTCTGTTCCTCATCACTCGTAGATGGGCCAACCTAGGCTCGAGCAGCTGTAATCGGTTGGGCTGGTAGTACCCCCGGTGTCTGAAGTCCCTAAGCCACCTGCTCTTGAGTACGTGTGGTGGGAGTCTGTGCGCCTCCCTCAAAATCTAGGCTAAGGCCCCTTGAAGGCCCGAGATCACAATGGGCACAACTGGTGCTTGAGATGGTCCCACCGTCTCAACAACATCTAGTATCTGCTCCTCAACTAGAGCAACTGGTGGTTCTATAGGTGCTTCTCTAGTTGTAGTATGAGATGCACCTCGACCTCTATCACGACTCCGAACTATCGCGACACTAGCTGGTGGTACTGGTGGTCTTCTGCCTGATTCGGTTTCAGGTGTCCTCGCCATCTGTGAGAGAATAGTATAATAGAAGTTTAGTTTCCGGAATCAAAAAATCTGCATGACAAGAATACAAGAAAGTGAAGTTTCCTAATGATTCGGTAGCCTCTTGAAGATAAGTACAGACGTCTCCATATCGATCCACAAGAATCTACTAAACCTACTCATGACTTGTGAGATCTAAGTAACCCAGTACTCTAATACCAACTTGTCATGACCCAAAATCACAACCTATCATGATGGCACTAACACACTAGCTAGGCAAGCCAACAAACACAAAACAACTAAACAATTGAATAGAACATGCTTTATAACTCAACAACGAAAAAATCTCATAAATATATGATGAAAATAATTGAAACTCTACTACAACCACTCCAAAATCTAGTGTTAACGAGTACATGAGCTACTAAGTCTGAACATAGTTTGAAACTCTAGTACACTGTCTGAGCAATAGAACAGTACTGAATAAAATGAAAAGAACGAGAGTCAAGGCCTGCAGGAATCATAGCAGCTACCTCAAAGTCTCTGAGCAAGTACTAGCACTAAATCTAGCAGTCACTGTGACCATATGTACCTAGATTTGCACACGAATTGCAAAGTGTAGTATGACTACAATCTATATATGCTTATATATGCATATATATATATATATATATATATATATATATATATATATATATATATATATATGCATATATAAGCATGTCCTAGGTTTTTATTATTTTTCCCATAATTTTAAGGGATTAAATTGACATGTTTTCTCCCTCTTTATCCATAAAATCCCCAATAATTATTTCCAAAATTATTGTTTTGATAATTCATCTATTTAATTTCTATATTTATGCCAAAATATGGCTAAGATAACTTTTATATATTTTTACAAGTATATTTAGTATTTTTAAATCTAAATTGCACATAATTACAATATTAGCCCTTTTAAGATTTAATAATGTTTTATATGCATAAAATTGGATCTCGTATTTTTAAATTGTTAATTATATATTTAAAATCATTTTGGCACCTTAAAGTTATTTTCTAGAAATTGCCTGTTATTTATTTATAAATTAAATAGGTGAAATTGGCTATTTAAATAACAACCAAATTTGGCTTTCAATTATAGCCAAAATTGGACCCCTTTCCAGCCCAATTTCACTCCCAAACCACCCGACCCATATTCTATACATGTATACCCGGCCCAAGCCATCCCAAATCCTGGTCGTTGATCTCATAGATCAACGACCTTCGTTCAACCTTTCCTTTTTAATTCTGAGAGATCCCCTAACCCTAATCACTTTTCTAAGGGTGTCGCGCTCAGATGCTCTTATCTCTCTGCTCTTTCTACCTAACCCTAATCACTTTTCACCTCCTCCTTCTCCGGTCATCTCCGGCGACCACCCTTTCAAACCCAAGCCTCCAATGGTCTCTCATCACCATGTTCATCATCTCTAAGGCCCTTGAGGGTCCTAGGCCATGTCGATGTGGACCTAAGGTTTCTGTTCCTATTACTTATGGGTCTCCAGTGTGATTTTGGGCAAAATCACACCTTATATGTCACGATCATTGAAGTTTCAACAAGTTCCTTTAATATTTACTTGGTTTTCTTTTTGAAACCCTAACTCTCTTCTGAATCTCTCAGATCTATGTTATTTTTATACTTTAAGCTTATCTCCTTATGTGACTTGCTTATTCTCGAGCTTTCTTCTGAAAGATCTTCTACTTTAAACCATTTTTTACTCCCTTTGAGAAACTAGGGTTTTCAGAGTTCTTTCTATACCTGTTTCGACTGGTTTATTTGTGATTAAACCTTTTTCTTTGTTTATCTTGACCGATTCTAAGTTCTTACTGCTTTTTAACTCAACTCTATTAAAAAGCCCTAATTTCTTAAAGATTTTCTTTACATGTTTCTTGGTGTTGGCCTGATCTTTTTTACCTGTTTCTCTGTGTTAGATTGGTTTTTTTCACTCTGGTTCTGTGTGTTAGCCATGACTTCTTGACTTTGTTAAGTTTCTGTTTGTTACTATGCTTCGAATGGGTTTTTCTATTGAATCCTTAGCCTTCTCGTGTCACTTTTGTATGATTGTGTCCATCTGGTTTGCTCATCTCTTGCTTCTTTCTGTTGATATGGCTGACCTTGCATGTTTGTTATGCCTGTTCATTCTTCTCTATTTATATCTTGAAGTATAGAATCATGACTCCCTCTTAATTGATCCTGATTTCCTTAATTTATGGTTTGAGTGCAAGATTTTCTTATAAAACCATAAAATTTTACTCGGCTATTTAAGTTGATTGATTCCATTTCCTTATTTGTTGTGGTGCTTCATTTTTGCTGAATCCTTTCCTTAATTAGCATATTAGGTACTTAGACTCAATCATATGCTCTATACTTTTACTACCCCTTATATGGTAAAAACCAGTCGTTCTCAACTGATTTTCTTTCCTTGGTTATCCCTGTTGGTATCCGTTTAAGCTGTAATTCCTTGATTAAAGGGAAGTACTTGTATTAATTGGATTCTAATTGTGATTACTTCCATAATTGTGCTAAACCTTTACTTGTTACCTTATTTTCTACCTATTTTCAAAGCTACAAATACCCTAAGTCTTTCATTAACAAGACACGAAACTTGGCTTTCAAAACCCCTCTCTTACTTAAAAAACTTTGTGTTATTATACTACTATTAACTGGCTGCAAGCCAAAGCTAATCATCTATAAACCTTGGTTCTTTCATTTTGCTTACCTCTATCTTCACTGGTATGTCCTGGTTTAATTTAATGTCTCAACAACAACATATTTCTATTCTTGTTTCAGTTTCTTTTACTTCTGGCCTGCTTTTACTTGTGGTTTTGTTGTGAAGTCTATATCTAAGCATGCTGATATGATTCCCCTCCCTTTAAATTCATGTATTCCCTTTGTGTGATTCAAGCATGTTTGGACAATTGTATTCTTTTACCTACTATGCACTTAACACTTTGTGAATCCCAAATCCCCTATCCCTCCTCTATGTGTTCATGACTGGTTTGTGATTATGCTAGTGTCCAACTATCTCTGAGCATGTCCATACCAGCCCTAATGCTCCTGCTGGGGTCAAGTGTCTGCAGTCAATGTATATGTATCCCCAAACTCCCTTAACCCCATGTGTGATCACTGAATTCATTCACTTGCTGTGTGTGGTCTTACCCTGAAGTGTTTGAACTCTGTTTTACTAATCCAACTTCTTTCAACCATCCCTATTACTAATTGCTTTCAAAATGGACCTTTCAGCGTAGTTTTTTAACAAACTCCTTTCAAACGTGTGTCCTGCACTTTCACTCTACTCCTAGTTAATAAGTTCTGCCCCCGCTAGTATGTGTACTACCTTGGGATCCCCTTGAGAACCCTTGGAACGCTGGCATACTAAGGCTGGCTTTCCACACTGCATTGGTTCAATGCTAGGCTATTAAGTCTAGGTGTAAGCATTGCCCGGGGTACTTGAGACCCTTAGGGAACTTTGATGCACCTAGACTCTGATTTGTCTATGGAAACAAAGACTGAAAGACCACTGGAGGCTTTGGGTAACTATGGCCTGATTGCAGGCTCTCTATACAATAGCTTCTTAATATTTATTTCACTTATGTAATTCATTTGTTGGCCTGTAATAATTTGTAAACAGATATTTGGGGCATTTAGTGAAAGGGTGGGTAGATGTATACTTTATGGGGTAACTTGGGTAGAAATCCTACTTTAGGATTTAATTTTGAATCTGCTTGCCCCACTCACTAGAGAACATGCCTATAGGGTTTTTGTTCTTATTGAATCTGATTGGATTTGCATAGTAGAAGCATGCCTGTAGGGTTTCTCTTTCAATCTCATTTGCATCATAATAGAAACCATGCCTATAAGGACTCACTTTTAATGTCACTTGCATCAGATACAAATCATGTTCTTAAATCCTACATTTGTCATGTAGAAACCATGTTTTTAGGTTCTAAGTCATCATGTTTTAAATCGACTCAAGTGTAGATACCATGCTTATAGGGTGTAATTCCAATTCAGCAAGCCTTTCAAATGTTACTACAAGTTGACTAAAATAGTAATATGCATAGATACCATGATCTAATTCGCAATTCTGTCTGGTAATTCTATTTAGCCTAATAGATCAAATGTACCTTGCCTAGTTTACTTCTCAAAACCAGGCAATAACTCTTTTTTCTAAAATTAGTCCTTTCAAAACTGCTGTAATCCCATTGATATACTACCTGTAGGTTTAAAAGGGATTATTTCGAAACTTGCTTGTTTCTGCATTAACATAAGTATCAGTCCTGCATGTAGGCAATCCTTAGGGTATTTTCAAAACTTGCACTACTCTGAAATTGTTTCTATCGCTCAACGCTTCTAAATCCTAATGAGCTTTTTAAAAGAGATCCTAGGCAACTAATAGGTTGTGACTTCTACATCTGAAAGTGGTTTATTCCTGCATAATCATTTAGAAATCCTGCTTCAAGACTTTGATTGCTAAAGACCTTATTTGTGGTTGAGCCGTGCTGCATGTATGCTTGTTTGCGGAGGAAACTATGAGCCTTTAATTGCTCCATTTATGTGAAAGTCCTAAATTGCTTTTCTTTGACTGTCGCCTTAGAATTTTGCCTTTAAGCCTTAGGGGTATGTCTAGAACTGCCTATAGGAAGAGGTCCTAATTCCCTCCTAGACTATTAAGAAGGGACGGGTAGCAGCACACAATAAGAATCGATGACCAACACTCGCTTTGTATGACCAATAAGGGGATGAAATGGGTAGATGTGGGATATCATGACTACGCACTAATTTCACGTGTATCCCCTCATTGAGGATACGGGCATTGCGTGGGGTGATCCCGTAGGATAAACAACTTAGGACCGTTCTTTACCCCCTAACCTTCTCCTTGTTTAAACTTTTCTTCATAATTTGTTCAACCTTTATTTCACTACTTGACTTGTTCAAACGTACTGCACCTATTTGATTCAATTATTTGTATGGACTAATTTCTAAAAATATAAGTTTGGTTGGGACCCACAGTTGTGGACCAAGAGGGGTTCCTAACACCTTCCCCTCGAGGTTATCTCGAGCCCCTACCCTATCTCTAGTAATGCAAACCAACCTAAGAGTTAATTACTCTAGGTGCCCTAACGCACCTTAATTTGTTAGGTAGCGACTCTTCAAATACCCAATTCCCAAAAAGGAAATGAGTCACTGCACCCCAAGGAATGTCGAAATCCGGACCTCTCTCCGCGAGGAGGGAAAAAGGGGGAGCGACACAGTGTACTCAATAAGTAACAGAACTAAACTTGGGCTGAAAGCAGTGACAAGCTCAAAAGGATAGAGTTAGAATCAATATATGGATAACAAAGCTATGGCAAAGAGAATGACAGTAATAACTCCGATAAAATTCCATATTCAGGTTGTTCATGGTACAATAATTTAGGCATGCTTTCAATTTCACAATTAAGGACCATCACTAATAAAAACATGTCAGGTATAGCTAGTATGAGGAATGGTACATCTTTATTCTTACATGTCAAATATGCATGCCAAAAGTACGGTATCATGGTGATATCTCCAAGTACTCACACTCTCTGAGTGATCAACCAATCCATGTCAAATTTCCACTTATCATACACATTTACTCACCATTGTAAGGGTGCCTCGCATCAATGCCCCTCTACAACTTGTGCTCACTTCTGGTATGTCAGACTTCGGAGGTGCGAATCCTGCCCAAGCACAAACATAAAGCCTATAAGGCATATTGCAATGTGTAGCCCGATCCACAATAATAGATAAGTTCATAAGGCCTGTTGCGGCGTGTAAATCGATTCACAATAACACTTAGAATCCGTCTCTCAGGCCCACCTCAGTCATCAGTCTCTTAAGTATGAAAGGCTCACAATCTCGTACCACTCAGAGCAAACAATAACAACATGTAATGTAACAATGAATAATAACATAGACTAAGATACGATATACAAATGAAGAACCATGACTGAGTATATAGTTGTAGTTAAAGCAGATAATTCAAAACAATAGAATTAGCCTCATTAGATCTCAACCAAATAAACACATAGCCTAAATATGATCTCTAACATAAATCACAATCCAATTACTCTAACGGGTAAGGATTTAAAGAACAAAACAAGGCTACATAACTACACATTACAAAAGAATCAACCGAATTATAATTATCACGACGCACACTCACACGCCCGTCACCTAGCATGTGCGTCACCCCAACACAAACCATACAACACGTTTTCCATGCATTTATTCCCTCAGTTTCAAGTTTAGAAGTATTACTTACCTCAGAGTGTGCAACTCAATGCTCCAATAAACCCTTACCTTACAAATCGGCCTCTAAACGACTCGAATCTTGTCACAAACAACTTAATCTAATCAATACAAGCTATAGGTATCAATTCCATATGATAAAGCTAAGATCCTTTACCAAATTGAAAAGTCAACCTCGGACCGACACCTCAAAGCCCGACAAATTTTACAAATTCCAAATATCCATTCAATAACGAGTTGAACCATACCAAAATTATTCAATTCTGACTACAAATCAAACTTCAAATTCCCAAACCTTACTCTCCAATACATAGATCACATATTTTCCAAATTTCCTCAAACACACATAATCTAGGTATAAATATTAATGGGTATTCAATGTTAATGGATAAAAGTGAACAAAAGTTGTTTACCTCTTGAATTATGGTTAAATCCCTCTAAAATATCGCCCCTAGTTGAGCTCCACAAGTCCAAAAATGTAGAAAAAACTCAAACCATCGATTATAACAGTCTGCCCAGTGATTCTTGCTTATGCGGGCTAACCGGCGCACATGCGGCTCCGCTTCTGCGGAAGAAAACAGACTTTTGCACAATTTCATAAAACTCTCGACCAGCCGCTTCTGCGGCCAAATCTCGTTGTTGTGGTCCAAGGTCCGCTTCTGCGACAATAGCCTCTCAGGCCAACATCCGCTTTTGTAACCAGCTGCTTGCACCGGAATTTTCCTCGCACTGAGACCACCCATCTCAACATAAGATCGCTTCTCCGACCCCATGACCGCTTCTGCGTCTTCGTACCTGCAGCCAATTCATCGCAGGTGTGGTTACACCGGAACTAAACCTAACAAATTTTTCAAAAGTCCAAAATTCAATCTGAATCACACCCAAGGCACCCGTGACCCCATCCAAACATACCAATATATCCTAAAACTTCATACGACCTTAGCTGAAGCCTCAATATCAAAAATACGAATCTCGCCCCAATTCAAGCCTATTGAAACTAATGGATTGTCAACTTCTAAAAATCGATGCCTAAACCTATCAAACCAATTTTAATTAACCTCAAATTTTTTCACAAAAGTCATTAATAATACAACGGAGCTACTCCAATTTCCGGGACTAAAATTCGACCCTGGTATCAACAAAGTCAATTCTCGGTCAAACTTCTCAACCTTCCAAACATTTAACTTTCGAACTTTCGTCAATTAAAGATAAATAACCTACGGACTTCCAAATCAATATTCGTACATACTCCTAAGTCTAAAATCACCATTCAAAGCTATCAGAACCATCAAAACTCTATTCCGATGTCGTTTACACAAAAGTCAACATCTGGCCAATTCTTTCAACTTAGGCTTCCAACTTTAGGACTGAGTGTCCCAATTCATTCTGAAATATCTGCAAAACCAAACCAACCACCCCGGCAAGTCACATTACCACAAATGAACATAGAATAATCAATAAATGGGGGAACGAGGCTAAAATACTCAAAACGGTCGGTTGAGTCGTTACAGTAATACTCTCCCGAATTACTACTCGCCTATTCAATCTAACCTAACGCCTATATTCCTATAGAATTAGAATTAAAAAGAACACATTAATAATTTCCGTATAGTAACCAATCAAGGTGATTAGGTATATCCCTACCCTAACTGCAAATTTGTTCCATGTAATTCAAGCTTAAGATCTTGCTCTACTCAATCCTATATGCAATCTAAAAATTCCCTCTCCCATGTTCAATCCTAGATTCGTAGATAGTATTTAATTGGTGATCAAACAATCAAATAATTCAGCGCAAGATTGAATAAATAAACCAATATGATATAATAATAATAAGAGTAATTCAAGCTTCAAACTACAACGTTCATGTATCACCCATAACTCTAGAACTAATAAATTATGAAATTAAAAGAAGAGAAGAGAAGAAAAACTAGTTTAAAGCCTCCTCCAAGTGTGGTCCATGTTCCCTCACGTGAATATCCTTCAAAGTATGTTAGATATCCTCCAAAATAGGTTTAGGACCCCTTTTATACGAGTTGAGACCGTGTAGGGCCGAAATAACCTTGTCCAACACAAAATATGAAAAATCCCGAGATTGGGCGCCTTGGGCAGCACGTCGCGCTAGCCTGGGCACTAAAAATTTGGGCTTTTGGTTGTAGCACCACAGGTAAAGCGACACGCTACCTTAGATGCTAGAATTCGGCACTTGTCCAATTTCTTCTCTTTTTGCTCCAACTCATATGCATTCAATCCAATTCACTCCCAATTGATTCTTACACATATAAACACCCAAAGATTAGCTCAACTCATTGCAATTACACATTAGAACCAATAAGAATAGAGCAAAATGTGAGGCGATTCATATAGAAAAATACATACTTTTGGCTAAACATCAACAATCATGGTTAACTCTCACCCCAAGAGACAATTATCAGGTTAATTAGTTTTGCTTTTCAAGTATTATAATTTCTGAAAACATCACTTTTCTATTAGCAGTGTAGAGCAAACGAGTATGTAATTTCTAATTAAAAGCTTGTCTAGTCTAATTACCTCCTTAGTCTTTTATCTTATACAAATAGTCAGTATGACTAAAATTTACCTCTTTATTATATCTAGAAACTCAAATTCTTATTTAAATGATTCCATATGAATTCTACTATATGTACAAGAAAAAATAGAGAGCAAGAAAACTGTTAATGTAGAAAACAAATCATAGACAACGTTTCATAGTGGAAGAATTAGAAATCGTAGCTTCAACCGATATTGTTCAAGTAGTAGTCGAGAACTACCTTTTGATTTACCGTCAGCTTGTAACCCGAAGTAAACATGATAGAAGACGCTAAGAGATTTTGTATATGGTCAAAATTAAGGAGCCCGATTTCGAAGTCTTAAATTGGGCTAGGAGCCCGAGTTCGAGCGACTTGAAGTAAGGGTCAGACCCGACTGAGGGACGCACACCTCGAGGAAGTGGATAGAAGTCCTGGAACGACTGACATCGAGGGCCGTATAATCTCGAAGACACTCAAGAAAGAGCGGGAATTTCTCAAGGACACATGGGTCAGGGCATACATTATAGGATAAGATCTGTACGAAATAGTACAACCCGTATTAGGTTGTTATATAGTTGTATCAATAGAATTCTTTGCCATAATTTGAAATGTAAAATATTAGGGTTTTCCCTTCTTATATAAAGGGAACCCCAATCATCTTGTATCTCACATTATTCACAGCAATAGAACATTCCACTCTGCTTTTCTTGTTTAACGTGCTCAACATTTGTTCTTAGCTTTATTGTCTTTTCTTTATACTATATTGTTCCTAGCTGACCTTGAGGTCCCTGGGATAGTCCAGCTCGAAGCCCCTATTGCTTCAACAACATTGATTTGGTTCATCAACTTTTCTTACTTCAGCTTAATATTACTTGTATAAACTCTAGTATTAGAATATATCATATATCTTTAAAATCACAAATTATCTTTAATTGTTACTCATATTTTTTGAGGTAAACTGTTTGGCACCCATGTGGGGCTAATGATAATAGTGACTATTTTAGTGCTAGTTTTCTGTTAACAGATGTTATTCTTCACACTTTTTCTTGTCAAAGATTCTTTGATTTCAGGATAAGATATGTCTAGCACATAAAATAAACCTTCTCATGACAGTGAGGGACTCAGAGAAAAATAGCGGTATAGGGGTCGGTGTACCATCCGTCAACCCTGAGGGAGTGCCAAACGTGGAGCCAGTTGATATCAGCTCGCAGAACGCTCTAAACACGGACACAGGCACAGACCCCGTAAGGAATGCGCACAGGGAAGCCCGAGCAGGAGGCCAAGAAGAACAAGGGATGGAAGAAGGAGGAGTCAGCCTCCAAGTAATATTTGAGATGCTCCAAGCTCAGCAAATCGCCATCGCTCAGTTTCAGAGTCAGAACAGAACTCCCAACACCGCCAAACCAGTGAACTCGCGGCGTGTTGAACCAGCGCTAGAGAGGCCCGATGAAAGTGGCTCAGGACTGACCCCACAATCATGAAAATGCTCGAGGAACTGACTAAGAGAACCGAATCAGGAGAAAAGAAGATAGAAGACAACGATAAGAAGTTGGAAACTTATAACTCCCGGGTAGACCAAATACTAGAAGCACCTCCAGTTTTGAAAGGTCTAGATGCCAAAATATTGATACAATAACCTTTTCCTCTGAGTACGTCTCCGATGCCCATCCCCAAGAAATTTCGCATGCCCGACAAAGGGATGACGAGATGCTAATGGAGTTCGTGTCCTAGTTTCAAATGGAAAGGATGGAATTGCCACCGGTCTTCGATGATTGGGCAGTTCAGGCCTTTATGCAAGGTTTGAATGAAAGGAGCTCGATTGCATATCGACAACTAAAGCAAAACTTGATTGAATATCCAGTTGTGACATGGTCGGATGTGCACAATCGTTATCAGTCAAAAATTAGGACCGTGGACGATCAGTTGGGAGCCCCCTTGGGCTGAGTTCATCCTAACAGATTCGCAGCCAAGCCCCCGAGGGACACAAACCAGGGATCAAGATTCAATAAGGAAAGATATCAACCATACATCAAAGATAGAAGGAATATTTCAAGGCGTAACACACCTCGGAATGATCGAAGATTAGATCGAGGCCAAAATGCCCAGGGACTCATGAGCAAAACCAGGTTCGACAGGTGCTCAGGACTGGTGGAGGCACCCAAATTGTTAGAATACAACTTCAGTGTCGATGCCTTGGGTATCATCTCAGCCATTGGCAAAGTTAGAGATACTAGATGGCCCAAGCCTATACAGACCGACCCTTCTCAGAGGAATCCCAACTTAATATGTAAGTATCATGGTAATCACAAGCATAGGACCGAGGATTGCAGGTAGCTTAGGGTGGTGGTAGCCCGATTGTTCAACGAGGGGCATCTTCGTTAATTTCTCAGTGACCGGGATAAGAATCATTTTCGAGAAAGAGATGTAAATAGGAAGAATGAACCTGAAGAACCTTAACAGGTCATTCACATGATCATCGGTGGGGTCGACGTCCCACAGGGGCCTATATTCAAATGCACCAAAGTATCCATCACAAAAGAGAAATGGACTTGGAGCTATGTACCCGAGGATGCCCTATCGTTCTGTGACAAGGAAGTAGAAGACGTATCCCAGCCTCACAACGACACCCTGGTAATCTCTATTATTTTAAATAAAGTTCAGGTTAAACGTGTTTTAGTGGATCCAGGTAGCTCTACGAACATAATCAGATCGATGGTCGTGAAGAAACTCGGCCTGCAAAATCAGATTATACCTGCATCCCAAGTGCTGAATGGTTTCAACATGGCAAGTGAAACAACAAAGGGAGAAATTATTTTGCCAGTAAACGTAGCCGGGACCATACAAGACACTAGGTTCCATGTCATCGAAGGTGACATGATGTATAATGCACTCCTCGGAAGACCATGGATACACAATATGAGGGCAGTGCCATCGACCCTCCATCAGATGATGAAGTACCCGACAAAGGAAGGAGTGAAAATAGTCCACGGAGAATAGCATGCTGCAAAAGAGATGTTTGCAATTGAGGAAGCGGTGCCGATACCGGAATCCTTGACCTCGGAGAAGTCGAGCCACAAAGATAAATAGGTGGCTAAGCAGCAATCACAGCTCCAAGTCTGGACGGAAGCAGGATAAACATGCAACCGAAGGTGAAGAAGGGAACTTCCTAGCTCCTCGAACCTCCGTTGTCCCTGAGAAGCCCGATGCTACCTAGTCAACCACTTAAAAGAAAGGTACACCTGAGAACGGGATTAACCCCCGAACTTAGGAAAAACTTATTTAGTTTATTATTGATGATATAGTTTGAATTGCTTGGCCCTGTTCGGATATGACATGGATTCAACCTTAAATCACCACACATAGACTGAACAACAGTCCCAGGTTTAAACTAGTAAAACAAAAAGGGTAAAATAACGAAAGCCTATATTGATGATATGAATGGTTAGGTCCCTATGCGTAGAGAACCATTTTAATTCATTTGAAGGAAGCAAACAAAGCGACACGAAGCTCAACCTAGAGAAACGTGCCTTCGAAGTTGGCACGAGTGAGTTTCTCGGCCTCATGATGTCAAATCGGGGCATTAAGAATCATTCCCGACTAGGTCAAGGCTCTCGAAGCTACCATGGTTACGGATAGCAAGATCTTGTAGTTGTTGGTAAAGGATCTTACAAGATCGGCACGATACAAGCTTTGAAAGGCTCGCGATCTCAAAGACACCCCTTCTTACACGAAGGCCGTAGGCAAAGCAGGCGTTTCACTCTTTTTTCCTTGGCTCGGATTTTGTCCCAAATGGGTTTTACCGGCAAGGTTTTTAACGAGGCAACAACTATATGCTACCTAAGGAACATTCAACAAGTATTCAAGGCTTCTTTTTAATTAAAATCGAATACTAGGGGGCATCACCCTCATGGGTTACATTTTTGAGAAAGATATTTCGCGCCTAAGAGGGACTCGATAGGAGATCTTTGTAATGGGCCAAACGGTCAAATGAACCGTGTCTATATATAATAATCAAGCCCTGATAGCAAAACATGCACACATATACCAATTCGGTAAATATCAAAAACACTTGGCATTTCAAAAAAGTCTACTATTACATGAACTCTACATCCTACGGGAAACGGCTTAAGATCCAAAACATAGAAACACCCCAAATGCTCGGGGATTATCATCGAAAATTCGAATTAATAAGACCTCAAAAAGGAACCCCCTCAAAACAAGTCCAATTGACATACTTGAAGGATACGACCACACTAAAGACTATGGTCATATAAAGGCTACGGCCAAATAATGCGGATCGGAGATGTCCGACTTCCGCTATATATTAAAGGCCTTCAAACACTTTGTAAAAACCAGTTAAATCAGGCTACCCTCACCAAAAGCAAAATATAAAGGTCTTCGACAAATTAATCCCTTGAAAAATCTAAGGGCTTCGATAACATCGACCTTCAAAAGTACCTCAAAGGTATTCTATTATGTTTACACAAACAAATTACTAATAAGGTTGCGATATGTCGAACCTTCGAAAAACCTACAGGTGCAAAAAACACATGCTAGGGCATAATTAAATTTTCACTAAGTCTTTTAAGCCAAAATCAGGGAAAAATTATATAGCCATTCTAAGACCCAAGAGCCAACTTAAAGAGCCTAAGGTCTGATATCTAAGAGCCCAAGGGCCAACTTAAAAGGCCTAAGGGCCGATATATAAGAGCCTAAGGGCCAACCTAGAAAGTCTTAAGGGCCAAAAACTTATAGTTCAAAACTCCGGTTTCATTTCGATTCGGACTCGAGGTTCACAATATCCCGAGGTCACAGTAGATCAATTAAAACATAGCTCAAAAATTATTATACCTATCGATAAAGATCTAAGGGTTTATAGTACCCCGAACCCCAAACCAATCCTTGGACTAATACTTCAAATAAAGTCTTCCATGAATAAAGGCAATGTTAACTCCAACACTAACCAAAGACGAGATAAAAAGTTCCCCGTATTTCCAAAAGATGATTATAGTAAATATTTACACAAGGGAGGCTTACAAGGAAACAAAATAAAGTAAACTAAACCTACTTCGGGTCACATCCTTAGTAGCTGCATCTTCAGGAGTCGCATCTGCTCACCTCGAAAAATGTGAGTAAGAATTAAAGATAACTTGTGGTTTTAAAGATATGTGATATATTCTAATACTAGTGTTTATACAAGTAATATTAAGCTGAAGTAAGAAGAGTTGATGAACCAAATCAATGTTGTTGAAGCAATAGGGGCCTCGAGCTGGGTTATCCCAGGGACCTCAAGGTCAGCTAGGAACAATATAGTTTAAAGAAAAGACAATAAAGCTAAAGAACAAATGTTGAGCACGTTAAGCAAGAAAAGCAGAGTGAAATGTTCTATTGCTGTCAATAATGTGAGATATAAGATGATTGGGGTCCCTTTTATATAAGAAGGGAAAACCCTAATATGGTACATTTCCAATTATGGCAAAGAATTCTATTGGTACAATTATATAACAAACTAGTACGGACTTGTACTATTTCGTACAGATCTTATCCTATAATTTATACCCTGACTCACGTGTCCTTGAGAAATTCCCGCTCTTTCTTGAGTGTTTTCGAGATTGTACGGCCCTCGATGCCGATCGTGCTAGGCCTTCGATCTGCTTCCTCGAGGTGTGTGTCCCTCAGCTGGGTCTGACCCGTACTTCGAGTCGCCCGAACTCGGGCTTCTAGCCCAATTTAAGACTTCAAAATTGGGCTCCTTGATTTTGACCTTATATAGATAGTCCTTGCATTTCTTAGAATAAGATGATAAGAAATTATTTTAACCTCGATCTTTCCGAGCCTCTCGTGATGACATCATGCTCGTGACGTAGGTGCTTGAAGTGATCATAAATGTCATGTCAGCATGCTTCCCTAAAATATCAAATACGTTTCAGCTTTTGTCGGCACTTGCGCAGCTGGTTCTGTCATTGGCTTCTATAAATAAGGGGTTAATTTGCTGAACAAAAACTATACTCATTCCTTCTTCATCTACTTTTATCCTTTTCCCAGCCTTATCTCTTCCTCTAATCACCTATTTTTATGGTTCAAATCTGTGACCACAAGGTCACATGGCAACAATTTTACCAGTTATGCCAAAGCTTCCTTTTTCAAAGCTTTGGCTGGAGACAGCGAGAGAAGGGCACCGAATTCTTCCTGTATCAGAAGATATGCGAACTTTACACTGCTGCTCATCTCTCTTAACTTCAACCATGTGTAGAGCTTCACTCCTTTTGCTTTCCATAGAGTGAGGTGGAACTATCATCTACTATCTTTTGCATCCCACACCAGAACAGAGTTCCAAGGATTAACACTATTGGATTGTTGCTCGGGCATCTTGCAACCCCTTTTTGGTTTTTCCTTTTGCTTTTTCTTTCTTAATATATTATGGCCCAAAATTTCAATGGAATGCTCAATTCGGCTACCAGAGATATAATTGCACTAATCGAGGGCCATCTACCAAACATTTCCAAAAATCGGAAATGGTGCCCCCAAGGAGAGGATTTTCGGAGACGCTGCTCCCGAGGTCGTGGCCATAAAAGTAAATTAGGATCTTTGGCTTTTGTTTTTTGCTTCTTTGTAAGTATCCTTCATGGGTGCCATAGTTATACTTTGTAATCATTTCTTGTAAGTATAAAAGGATCCTTTTGTATCTCTTTCGGCCCATGCTGAATTTTATTCTATCTTTATTCGGAAAAGACACGATTTTATGTTTTAAATGACTATCCCAAATATCGAGCTTAGGACATAGTAAAACCTTAGGTTTTTAATTGATCAATATACTACACCTCGTGGTTTTTGTTAACCCTCGAGCTGAGCTTGAATGTGAACTCGGAACGTCGGGATTCTCCAGCCTGAGTTAGGTGAGAGCAAGATCTCGAGATGAAGTAAATCCTTAGATTTCCTTGCAGTCCCCGGCTGGAAAACTTCTCCACCTTGGGTAGCCCTTAGGCTTTTACAGTCAAGCGGGCATTTGCTCGAACTTGTAATAAGGATAGCTCTTAGGCCTATTCACAGTTTTCAAGTGAGTGATTCCTCAAACTCAGATAGCCCTTGGGCTTAGTGATAGAATGGATACCCTGCTCAAACTCGACTTATAAGCTGCCCTTTATGATTTTTGACGAATTAATCATTGATGCCTTGGTCCTGATGCTAATATCGTAACGTCAGCGGTTGAAGCGACTGAAAAGTTGCTTATTTTACGATTCTCAAAATCATTATTTGGAGGCGCCTGACGGTCGGCCTTTTGGCTTCCTCAGCATGCTTAAATGACCTTTATAAATAGACAGATTTCACAACCTTACAAACTTGATTCCCATATTATTTTCAAAGTCTCATTACCCTTTTTTTTATCTTCTTGAGCTCTCCCTTATGTTCACTATCAACACTCTTCATTTTCTTGGATCTTCCGTATTGCGATGGCTAAAACATCTAAACCGATTTCCCAACAAGAAAAAGCTTCATCATCTTCTCAATCGACCAAGGGTAAATCGGTGGTGCCTCCTCGTATCGAGGAGTGTATTCCCTCACCATGTGAAATAACATCCAATTTTAAAATTGACAAACCTGTTTCGACTCTAGGCCGATGCGAGCCCATGTCTCGATATGTTTGTCTGAAGACCAAGGCTGAGCTTAAGCAAGTAAAGGAGGATTGTAAATGGGACAATAAAGAAATAGTGATTCCTTCATCCGAGAAGGACATCACCACGTACAAAGCGGGGTACCTAAGCATATTCACCTACCCATTTACATTGGGCTCCGCAATTTCGGCTCAGGGTCCTATAGGCCCAGTTATTCTTGACTTTTTCCAATGATACCAAGTGAGGCTCGGCCAGATCTACCCGTCTTTCTAACTAATCGTTTACTTAATCAGGTTCTTTTCGAGCCAAATTGAGGGGATGTTTTTTACCCTCGATCATCTGATCAGACTGTACAATCCCCGACTTTATCATGGGGGCTTGATGAAATAGCAACGCCGATCCTTAAAATCTCTCTTTGCTAGTATTGATGAGGACAAAGACCTTGGGTGGATGAGCCAGTTTGTCCGACCTCCGATCTGATTCCTACCAATTGGATGTCGTTCCCCGAGGAGTGGAACATGAAACGTGAGTACGCAGCAGGTTTATACCTTGCTTTCTTTTCTTTTCCCTGGCTTTATATTTTTCATTGGTCTAACCCCTTACAATGGTGCAGTTGCTTCTTGGTTTCCTAGTGGGGTCCTGGACCTCGAGGGCTGGGTCCGAAAACTGGCCTCTACCTCCTCTTATGCGGAGCGTTGCTGGCGAGATCTGGCCAAGGGTCGATGGGAGGCCAAAAATCATGGTGTGCTCTTTTGTTTGTTTTTTTGTGCTTCTGCTACGGGATACTTAACTCGGATTTATGTAGGTATTGGAGACGCTGATGATTTGCGGCCGGCCCTGGCAGATGAAGTGGAGGTTCCGAAGACCTCCAAAGAAAGAAAAAGAAGAAGAGAGACATTTGAAAATCCCCTGAAGCCAAAGAAGAGCATTGCTCGAAGGCCTAAGGTCGATACAACGGCCTTATCTTCAAAAATGGCCTAACACCTTCGGGATCAGGAGGAAGAAGAAGATGATGACTGCTTGTTGGTGACCCGCTAAAAAAGAAAAAATGTCGATGCTTCGAAGCCCATCGAGCCAGCGGTGGTTGATGTGGCTCAATCCAGATCCGAAGAAATTTCTAAGGGGAGTTCAAACAAGGTCCCCAAACCATCATCCAGAAAGAAGGCACCTTACCTAGGAGATCATTTGGAGGGCGAGGCCGAACGACCTGACCCCGAGCCTCTTCAGATAAGAGAAAATGCCCCAAGTGGATCACTTGGGGTGATCAATGTGGATGATTTGCCTCCTGGCCCCGAGTTCTCCGAGGGACAAATCCGAGATGCCCATAATATAAGGTCTTCTAAAGTGGAAGCAAGCCACGAAGGGCATGACATCTTCCGAGAATGTCTCGCAGGGCTTGAAAATGGTCCCGACCCCGATGCCTCTTTCATTTTTTATGAGGCTTGTAGCATCTTTAAACAAGTGAGTTTTCTGTTTTTATGCCTGCGCCTTTGTTTTTTAGTTGTTCTGAATCTATCTTTTTTCCTTTTTCATGAAGGATGTGGTGCTCCATAAAAGGGCATTTTCCAAGTCCCAAGTTGATCTTGCTGGATGCGAGGCTGAGCTTAAGAAGACTTTGGACGAGAGGGATGTCGTCAAAGCACTCTAAGCCAAGAAAGAGATGGAGATCTATGATATTCGATCTGAGCTGAAGTAGGGCCGAGTATATTGAAAAGGTAACACAATTCTTGAGGGTTTGTTATGCACTAGTTTATAGTGGCGACTGATACTCCAAGTATTCAGTATTCAACCTACTCAACTTGAAACCTTTGGACTTTAGCGTCTATCTCCAAACTTCCAACCTAGCGTTAACACCCCCTCGTGTCTCGTTAATTAGTATTATATCATCAGCAAATAACATACACCATTTTACCCTCCCTTGTATGTGTCGTGTCAGCACATCCAATACTAGGGCAAACAAAAATGTGCTAAGGGATGATCCTTGATGCAACCCCATCTCCATAGGGAAATGTTCAAAGTCTCATCCTACAGTCCTCACCCGAGTCTTAGCACCTTCATACATGTCCTTAATCACCCTAATGCACGCTACTAGAACTCTGCTAACCTCCAAACATTTCTATAGTACCTCCATCGGGACTTTGTCATAAGTATTCTCAAGGTCAATGAACACCATGTGTAAGTCATTTTTCCTCTCCCTATATTGCCCCACTAATCGTCTCACAAGGTGAATGGCTTCTGTAGTTGACCGCCCTGGCATAAATCCGAACTGGTTCTCAGAGATAGATACATTTGTCCTCACTCTCTTCTCCACCATCCTCTCCAAACCTTCATAGTGTGACTAAGTAGTTTAATACCCATATAGTTGTTGCAGTTCTGGATATCACCTTTGTTTTTGTATAACGGAATATTAAAACTACACCTCCAATATTCGGGCATATTATTCGTCTTGAAGATAATGTTAAACAAGCTAGTAAGCCACTCCAAGCCTAACATACCCACTACTTTCCAATGTTCCACCGGGATCTCATCAGGCTCAGTCGCCTTACCCCTGCTCGTCTTCCGTATTGCCACATCAACCACCTCACACTTAATATGCCTACAAAGCCTAAAATCTCTCTGACTCTCTAAGTTCTCCAACTCACCCATCATAATATTCCTATCCCCTTCCTCGTTCAAGAGTCTATGGAAGTACTCCTGCTATCTAAGCCTGATATACGCCTCTTCCACCAGTACCTTACCGTCTTCATCTTTGATGCACTTCACTCGATCCAAGTTTCGAGCCTTCATCGCCCTAATCTTGGCTAACTTGTACAGCTGTATATACCCTTCTTTGCCCCCAATATCCTCATACATTCTTTCAAAAGCTGCTAGCCGTCGTGACCGCGAGATTCGCCTCTCTTCTTGCCTTCTTATAAGAATCCTTATACGACCTCCGCTCTTCTTCATCAGTGCTCCCTACTAGCTTCAAATACGTCGCTTTTTTAGCTTCTACTTTTCCTTGGACATCCCTATTCCACCAGCAGTCCCCTTTGTGGCCACCCGAGACCCCTAACACCTCCCTAGCAGCTTCCTTAATGCAGTTCGTTATCGTGGTCCGCATACTACTCGCCCAATACTCCTCTAGGCACCCATACACAATAGTTTCTCCCCCAACTCCTGATCTTTTCCCTTAGTCAGAGCTCCCCACTTGATCTTAAGTTGGTCGTATACCACTATCTTCTTCCTTGCTCCCTTGACCTCCAAGTCCACACTAAGAGCCTATGTTGCATCGACAAACACTTACCCGGGATAACATTGTAACCTATACAAAGGCCCTTATCACCTCTCTTGAGGAGAAGATAATCAATCTGAGTTTTGGCAAGTCTACTCCGAAAAGTGACCAAGTGTTCCCCCCTCTTCTTAAAACTCATGTTAGCTAGCACCAAGTCAAACGCTTTAGCAAAATCCAACAATAAAGTACCGCTCTCGTTCCTAACCTCGAAACCAAACCTGCCATGCACCTTGTCATAACCCCTAGTTGTATCCCCAACATGACCATTAAAGTCACCCATATGAAAATCTTCCGGGACTGTGGGATACAATGCACAACCTCGTCCAAATTTTGAAGTGGGTATTAAATTATTAGGAATAATATTTGAAGGTTGAGTACTAATTTGAAATTATTTGGATTTAGATTTGAATTGATATATGATTAAAATCCTTGTTGAAAATATTTCATAAAAAATCACTCAAGATGATCATGTTCTCTTAGAGTTTTCAACCAGTAAATATTTCAACCATAAAGATGTTATAATGTTTAAGAACCATAGATAACAACAACAACAACAACAACAATAATAAAAATAATAACAAACCCAATGTAGTTATACAAGTATAGTTTGGGGAGGATAGTGTATACGCAGCCTTACCCTTACCTTACGAAAGTGAATAAGTTGTTTACAATAGACTCTTGGCTCAAGTAAAGCACTATAAAAATAAATACTATAGTGAAAAGCCATGCAAGATAAACAGTATCAACAGCAAGATAATAAGATAACAAAAGCAAAAGAAACAACTGGTAGTAATAAAAATATAAGGATAAGAACATCAAGAATAATACTAAAATTACTGGTATGGCAAAAAGAAACGTTCAACTACCTACTAGTCTTCTACCTAATTCTCGCTCTTCACACTTTCCTATCAAGGGTCATGACCTTGCTAAGTTGGAGTTGTGTTATGTCCTACCTAATCATCTATCTCCAATACTTCTAAGGCTTACCTCTACCTCTTCTTAGACCCACCAAGATCAACCTCTCACACCCGCTTACTGGGGCATCTAGGCATCTCTTCTTCACATGTCTGAACCATCTTAGCCTCATCTTTCGCATTCTTGTCCATCATAGATGTGACTCCCACATTATCTCTAATATCTTCATTCCTAATTTTGTCTCTCCTAGTATGACTACACATCCATCTCTATTTTCTCTACTTTCATCTTCTAGACATAGAGAGTTAGTGATTGGCCAACACTTTGCCCCATACAACAATAGAACTTATCTTTAAGTCTTAGTGGCACCTTCTTGGCACATAGTACACTAGATGCAAGCCTCCATTTCATCCATCCCGCTCTAATACGATGTGTCACATCATCATCAATCTCCTCATTACTTTTGATTATAGACTCAAGATACTTGAAACTCCATCTCTTGGGATGACTTATATATCAAGCCTCACTTCCTATCCTCCTCTAGTTGTTAAACTTACACTCCAAGTATTTCATCTTAGTCTTGCTCAACTTGAAACCTTTAGACTCTAGAGTCTATCTCTAAATCTCCAACCTAGTCTTAACCCTGCCTCGCGTCTCATTATTCAATACTATATTATCTACAAATGATATGCACTACGGCACCTCGACTTGAATGTAGCGTGTCAATTCATCCATCACCAAAGTAAAAAAATGGGTTAAAAGTCGGTCCCTAATGCAATACCATCTCGACTGGGAAGTGTTCAAATTTTCTTTTCAGTGTCCTAATACGGGTCTTTACCCCATCATATATATTTTTAATCACCCTAGTATATGCTAGAGGTAAGAATGCAATAGATATCTACACTAAAAAATATGAGAGTTGCTCAAACAAATCGGACTCAGTGAGAATTTAATAAAGAAGTAAATACAAAGTTAAAGATTTAAAGTTTGAAGTTTATGTTTTCTTCTTTTCTCTTCGCACTTCTACTAAACCAACAATAGCATAAAAATATAATATTGTATTTTTTCTATTGGTTTCTTACTCGGGTTCCCGTATTGGAGCTCGGCTATATCCGAATTCGCTTTGCCTGGGGCCTCATTCGGGGGAAAGTGCTCCCTTCTAAAGATTTTTTCATACCCAGAGCTTGAACCCGAGACTTCTAATTTAGAAAAGAGCAGCGTCATCCGCTGCACTACATCTTATGATAATACTAAGAACTTTAATTCCAAAACAACCATTAGATGTTTAAAACAATCCAATGAATTTTTTAAACATTATGGGAGTTGTTTAAATATCTCTCGTAAGAGTTTTTTAAATATCTCAAATATCCTAATAGATGTTTAAACATCTCTAAGGATATGTGAATGTAGAAAAAGAACACGACAACACAACAAGCTTGGTTTATATTGAAAAAAATATTAAAAATATACATTTAATCATCATTAAATCAATATGTTAATATTTAGGTCTATTTGGCCAAGTTATTGTGAGGCCATTAATATTTTTTTGATTTTTTTTAAATTTGAGGTATTTGGCCAAGACAAAAAATTACTTTTGACTAGCAATAAAAATAGTTTTCTGTTTTTTGGGAGAAGCTACAAATCTAGCTTAGAAGCGGAAATTATTTTTTTCAAGACAAAAGTATTCTTAACTTGTTATAAATAATAGTAAGAGTGAATGTCCATGTATTATAAAATTACTTGGGAGCAAATTATGGCCAAGTGGCATGGCCTTCAACAAGCGGCAAAGCCTTTCAACAAATGTCAAGACTTTCAACAAGTGTCAAGACTTTGGACAAGTGGCCAAATCCTTTCATGCAAAGTGCCTATAAATAGGCCCAAACACTTGAAGAATATAATCAAGAAAAGTTTATTAATTATCTCCCTCTAAATTCCTGTAACGATCCAGCCGGTCGTTTTATGAGTTAGAGTCCCGCTCTCCCCATTTCTACTTCTTTATGTATTGTTCAGCCGTACTTCATCTTATCATATTGGTTGTTCTGTGTTCGGAATGGTTATGGAGTGAAATGAGACACTTAGTCTCTTATTTGGAAGCTTAGGTTGGAAAAATCAACCGGATATTAACTTATGTGTAGAAGTTCTCGGATGTGAATTCTGATGGTTTGAATAGCGTCGCTAGGTAATTTTGGACTTAGGAGCGTGTTCGAAATTCTATTTGAAGGTCTGTGGTAGATTTAGGCTTGACTTGGCAAAATTGGAAATTTGGTGTTTTCCAGTCGGCAGTGGAAATCTTGATATCGGGGTAGGAATGGAATTCTGGAAATTAGAGTAGGTCTGTTGTGTCATTTTTGACATGTCTACAAAATTTCAAGTCATTCTGGTGAGGTTTGATAGGTTTTTGGATTGGTTGCGGAATTCGGAAGTTTTGAAATCCTTAGGCTTGAATCCGAAGGTGATTTGGTTTTTCGATATTGTTTTGAGTATTCTGAGGGTTGTTGTGAGTTTGAATGATGATATGTGACTTGTTCGTAATTTTGGTTGAGGTCCCGGGGGCCTCGGGATAAATTCAGAAGGTTGTGGGAAAGTTTGGTCTTGAAATTGAGCAGTTTCAGCTGTTGTTCCTGTCATAACCACGCCTGGGATTTGAGGACCATAGGTGCGAGCTGTAGAAGCGGAAAGAAGATCGTAAAATCGGCAAGGTTCATATGAGCGGATGTCGGAACTGCATCTGCGAGCTCGCAGGTGCGAGACCTAGGTCGCAGGTGCGACGTCTGAGGAATTAATGAAAAACTGCATATGCGGTTAAGTTGACCACAGGTGCGGTCCGCAGAAGTGAGATTTAGGCTGCAAGTGCGGAAATGCCTGGGCAGAACTATATAAGCATCCCTTTGCGAATTTTTGCCCATTTCCACCATTTTTGAGACAGTATTGGAGCTTTTGGAGGGTCTTGGAGAGTAAATCAAGGGGATTCTTCTGGAGGTAAGATTTTTGAACTTTACACACGTATCTATAGTGATTTTCAGTTGATTAAACATGGAAATTGAAGAAAAACCGGGGTGAAAATTTGGGAAATTAGGGCTTGAAATTGGAGCGTTTAAATTAGGGATTTGATGGGCCATTTGAGTTCCGATTTTGATGATTTTGGTATGTATGGATTCGTGAGAGGTTAAGGATTCTAGTGTTGTGATTTTTACCAAATTTCGAGACGTGGGCCAGGGGTTTGGTTTGACCATTTTCGGGATTTTGAGTTTAATTTGATAATTTTCGCGTGGGATTTGTCACTTTGTCTTGTATTGATTATATGATTCTGATTTTGGATACATTCGGGACGATTGAGGCCGAGTCAAGAAGCAAGGGCATTGCGGAGTAGATTTTCATCTGGTATGAGGTAAGTAGCGATTGTAAATTTAGACCTGAGGGTATGAAACCCCGAAATTTCATAGTGTTTTGATAAATGAGGTGACGCACATGCTAGGTGACAGGTATGTGAGCGTGTACCCATAGGGATTGTGACTTGGTCCATCCCGTGGCAACTGTAGAGTTGCATATCTTGATAAACTCTATACGATATCTATGTGTTTTAGAAATGAATCTGTTAATTTGGGCTGAATCCTAGGTTTGGGGCCTTGTGCCAAACTGTTTGGACCCTCAAGGGTATTTTACCACTTTCCTCATAGTGTTTTAATTCGAAAGCATATCCTCAGTCATGATTTTTACCTATTTATTATTTGATTCAATTTCATTACTCAACTTTCAAATATATATAAACTATTTGGGCTGAGTTTCCTGATTTTTCACTGAAATGCCCGAGTGGCTGTGAGGTTAATGACTTAGAGAGGTCGAGGACCTGATGGTGAGGATTATATATATATTTATAGATCAGGCTATATGCCACAGTGATATATATATATATATATATATATATATATATATATATATATATATATATGGATCGGGCTGCACGCCGCAACAATATGTTGGATCGGGTTGCGCGCCGCAGCGATATGGCATTTGGGATGTAGGAGCCCCTCCGGAGTCTGTACACCTCAGTGAGCGTAGTCGACTATATGTATTTATGGATCAAGCTGCACACTGCAGCAGTTATTATTATGAGATATCTATTGAGCGGGAGTGCTGAGTGTGAGTATTGATTAACGAGAGCTGAGTCACAAGTGACTAAGAGGCTTGCCCGAGGGGCTATACTTATGAGTGATACTTTCCCAAGGGGCTTGTTTATGAAATTAATGTTTTCACTCTTATTTTATACTGAGCTTCTATCGAAAAATGTTGAACAAATATTTTTAAAGAACTTTCATTAAAACTGGAGATTTTATGAGATATTCGGTAATTGAACTACAGATTTTGACTTTGATATTTCTATTGAGATTCTATGTTAGAGTATGTATATGATTTTAAATGCTCGCCAATGCACCCATCCTTTATTTACTTTGGTTACTTACTGAGCTGGCGTACTCACGTTATCAGGGCCATTCATCACTTAGTGCCCTCCCAGCCCAGAGTTCATTCCGTGCTCCGTCAATTCAGGGCTCCTCCCTTCCAGGTTCTTCTACCAGTCATCCCGGTGCTAGAGGTTCCCTTCATTCCTCTTCTACCAGCACCAGGGGTTGTTATGAGTGTGGGGAGATAGGGCATATGTGGAGGTAGTGTCCTCGTCGTCATGGGGGTCCGCCTCAGTAGAAGAGTCAGCCATCGACTTCATCACCAGTTACTTCACAGCCCGCCCAGTCAGCTAGGGGTGGAGGACAGTTAACTAGGGGTCGCCCTAGAGGGGAGGTCGACCAGGTGGTGGTCAGGGCCATTTCTATGCACTCCTATACAAACCAGATGTTATTACTTCAGATACTGTAATCATAGATATTGTCTCACTTTGCCACATGGATGCCTCTATATTATTTGATCCTGGTTCCACTTTTCATATGTGTTATCATATTTTGCTCAATATTTGGATATGCCCCGCAAGTATCTTGTTTCATCTGTTTGTGTATCTACTCCAGTTGGCGATATGGTTGTTGTGGACCACGTATATCAGTCTTGTCTAGTGACTATTGGGGATTTGGAGACCCGAGTAGACCTTTTTCTTCTTAGTATGGTTGATTTTGATGTGATATTGGGAATGGATTGATTGTCTCCGTGTCATGCTATTCTGGACTATCACGCTAAGACGGTAACATTGGCTATGTCGGGGGTGCCAGGGATTAAGTGGCGAGGTTCATCGGATTATGTTCCTAGTAGAGTGATTTCATTTTTGAAGGCCCAGTGGATGGTTGGGAAGGGTTGTCTTTCTTATTTCGCCTTTGTGAGGGATGTCAGTGCAGAGACTCCTACCATTGATTCAGTTCCGGTGGTGAGGGATTTTTCATATGTGTTTCCTGCAAACTTGCCGGGCATGCCACCAGATAAGGATATTGATTTCGGTATTGATTTGGAGTGGGGCACTCAGCCTATTTCTATTCCATCATATCGTATGGCACCGGCGTAGTTGAAGAAGTTGAAAGAGCAGCTTCAGGAACTCATTGATAAGGGATTTATTCGGCCTAGTGTGTCACCTTAGGGTGCGCATGTTCTATTTGTGAAGAAGAAGGATGGCACTATGAGAATGTGCTTTTATTACAAGCAATTGAACAAAGTCACAGTCAAGAACAAGTATCTTTTGCCTCACATTGATGATTTATTTGACCAGCTTCAGGAAGCGAGAGTGTTCTCCAAGATTGATCTCAAATCAGGGTATCACTAGTTGAAGATTAGGAACTCGGACATTCTTAAGACAGCTTTCAGGACCCGATATGGTCATTATGAGTTCCTTGTGATGTCTTTTGGGCTGACCAATTCCCCAACAGCATTCATGCATTTGATGAACGGCGTGTTTCGGCCTTATCCCGACTCATTTGCTACTGTATTCGTTGATGATATTCTGGTGTACTCGCGTCGCTAGGAGGAGCACGCTGAGCATTTGAGAGTGGTATTGCAGCAGTTGATGGAGGAGAAACTTTATGCAAAGTTCTTCAAGTGTGATTTTTGGCTCGGTTCAGTGGCGTTCTTTGGGCACATGGTGTCCAGTGAGGGTATTCAGGTTGATCCGAAGAAGATAGAGGCAGTCCAGAGTTGGCCCAGACCATCCTCAGCCACAAATATTCGTAGTTTTCTTGGTTTGGTGGGTTATTACCGTCGGTTCGTTTAGGGATTTTCATCTATTGCATCAACCTTGACCAAATTGACCCAAAATGGTAACCCTTTCATGTGGTCGAATGAGTGTGAAACAACCTTTCAGAAGCTCAAGACTGCCTTGACCGCAGCTCCAGTGTTGGTTTTGCCATCAGCTTCAGGTTCTTATACGGTATATTGTGATGCTTCTTGGGCTGGTATTAGTTGTGTGTTGATGCAGGAGGGTAGGGTAATTGCTTATGCTTCTCGTCAGTTAAAGCCCCATGAGAAGAACTACCCTGTTCATGATTTGGAGTTGGTTGCCATAGTTCACGTGTTGAAGATTTGGAGGCATTATCTCTATGGTGTGTCTTGTGAGGTGTTTACTGATCATCGTAGCCTCCAATACTTGTTCAAGCAAAAGGATCTCAATTTTAGGCAGCGGAGGTAGTTGGAGCTGCTAAAAGACTATGATATTAACATTTTGTACCATCCATGGAAGGCCAATGTAGTGGCTGATGCCTTGAGTAGGAAGGGGTGGGTATGGGTAGTCTTGCATTTATTCCTGTTGGGGAGAAACCTCTTGCGGTTGATGTTTAGGATTTAGCCAATCGGTTGGTGAGGTTGGATATTTCGGAGCCCAGTCGAATCCTATCTTGTGTGGTTTCTCGGTCTTCTTTGTCCGATCACATCAGAGAGCGCCAGTATGATGATCCTCATTTGCTTGTCTTTAAGGACAAGGTTCTGCATGATGATGCCAAAGATGTGACTATCGGTGATGATGGGGTATTGAGGATGTAAGTCCGGATATGTGTGCCCAATGTAGATAGGCTTCGGGAGTTGATTCTAGAGGAGGCCCATAGCTCATAGTATTCCATTCATCAGGGTGCCGCGCAAATGTACTAGGATTTGAGACGGCAGTATTGGTGGAGGACAATGAAGAAAGATATAGTGGGGTTTGTAGCTCGGTGTCTCAATTGTCAGCAGGTGAAATATGAGCATCAGAGACCAAGTGGCTTGCTTCAGCAGATAGATATTCCAGAGTGGAAGTGGAAGCGGATCACCATGGATTTCGTAGTTAGACTCCCATAGACTTTGAGGAAGTTCGATGTTATTTGGGTAAGTGTGGATCGGTTGACAAAGTCCACACACTTCATTCCTGTGTGTACTACCTATTCTTCAGAGCGGTTAGTTAATATTTATATCCGAAAGAGTGTTCGTCTGTATGGTATCCTAGTTTCCATCATTTCAGATAGGGGTACTCAATTTACATCGTAGTTTTGGAGGGCCCTGCAGCGAGAGTTGGGTACTCAAGTTGAGTTGAGCACAACTTTTCACCCTTAGACGGACGGATAGTCCCAGCGCACTATTCAGATATTGGAGGACATGTTGCGCGCTTGTGTTATTAATTTTGGGGTTTAGTGGGACCAGTTTTTGCCGCTCGTGAAGTTTTCTTACAATAACAATTATCAATCGAGTATTCAGATGGCTCCGTATGAGGCTTTATATGGGAGATGGTGTAGATCTCTAGTATGTTGGTTTGAGCCTGGCGAGGCTAGGTTTTGGGCACAGACTTGGTGCAAGATGCTTTAGACAAGGTGAAAGTAATTCAGGAGCGGCTTCATATAGTGTAGTCAAGACAGAAGACTTATGCTGACAGAAAGGTTCGTGACGTGTCATATATGGTTGGGGAGAAGGTTCCACTGATAGTTTCACCCATGAAGGGTGTTATGAGATTTGGAAAGAAGGGCAAGTTGAGCCCTCAGTTCATTGGGCCTTTTGATATGCTTTAGAGGATTGGGGAGGTGGCTTATGAGCTTGCGTTGCCACCTATCTTGTCGGGCGTGCATCCGGTATTTCATTTTTCTATGCTACGGAAGTATATCGGCGATCCGTCTCATGTTTTGGATTTCAGCACGGTTCAGTTAGAAGGTGATTTGACTTATGATGTGGAGTCAGTGGCTATTTTGGAATGCCAGGTCCGAAAGTTGAGATCAAAGGATATAGCTTCAGTGAAAGTGCAGTGGAGAGTTCGGCCTGTGGAGGAGGCTACTTGAGAGACCGAGCAGGAGAGGAGTAGATATCCACACCTATTTGAGGCTTCAGGTATGTTTCTAGACTCGTTCGAGGATGAACATTTGTTTAAGAGTAGGAGGATGTAATGACCCGGCTGGTCGTTTCGTGAGTTATAGCCCCATTTCCTCATTTTTATTTCCTTTTGTGTTCTTCAACTATATTTGATCGTATCGCGTTAGTTGGGTCGGGTTCGGAGTGGTATTGGAGTGAATTGAGACACTTAGTCTCTTTTGAGAAGGCTTAAGTTGAGAAAGTTGACCGGATGTTGACTTGTGAGCAAACGACCTCGGATTTGGGTTTTAATGGTTCCGTCAGCTCCGTTAGGTGATCTTAGATTTAGGAGCGTCCGGAATGTGATTTGGAGGTCTGTGGTAGAATTAGGCAAGAAATGGGGAAAGTTGGAAATTTGGCAATTTTGGCGGGCAGTGGAAAATTTAATATCGGGATCAGAATGGAATTTTGGAAGTTGGAGTAGGTTCGTAGTGTCATTTGTGATGTGTGTGCAAAATTTGGGGTCATTCGAACGTGATTTGATAGGTTTCGACGTTGTTTGTGAAATTTGGAAATTTAGATGTTCTTAGGCTTGCATCCGAGGGTAATTTGGTGTTTTGAGAGCTTCGAAGGTTCGATTTAGTCTGAATAATATTATGGGATGTGTTGGTATGTTTGGTTGAGGTCCCGGGGACCTCGGGTGAGTTTCGGATAGTTAACGGAGCAATTCTTGGTTTTAAAAGTTAGCAGGTTGCTGGTGTCAGCTGTATCTGGTGTAGGAAGTGCGGACCACACAAAACTGGTATGGACCGCGGTGGTATTATGTGGCCATGGTGGAAATTGCGGGCCGCAAAAGAGGGAATGCGGTCGCGGTGGATTTTATGCGGACCGCGGAAGGTATGGCTTAGGGTCTGCGACAGAATTATGCGGACCGCGATGAGGAGTGCGCGTCCGCAACAGATTTATGCGGACCGCAAAGTGGAGGTTCAGAGGGTACTATATAAGCGAGGTTTAGGGTTTTATTTCATATATTGGACTTTGGAAGCTCGGTTTGAGGCGCAATTTTGGGAGTTTTTCAAAGAAATCATCTGGGTAAGTAATTCTAACTCGGTTTTGGCTAATACTCATGAATATATCATTAAATTCATCATTCGATTCGTAATTTGGGATGGAAATTGTGGAGTTTCATAAAATGAATTTTTGGGAATTGAAAGCCTATTCGAGGTCAAATTTGAGTGAAACTAGTATGGTTAGTCTTATAATCGAATGGGTTGTCGGATTTTGCGACTTTTGTCGGATTTCGAGATGTGAGCCCGGGGCCCAACTTTTGATTTGACTTTTTGACTTTTGATCTAAAGCTCAGAATTTTCTTATGGGATTGATTCCTTTAGCTCGTGTTGGTTGTATCGAATTGTATGTGGCTAGATTTGAGGCATTTGGAGGCCAGTTCGAGAGGCAAGGGCATCGTAGAATAGGGATTTGATCACTTTGAGGTAAGTAATAATTGTAAATCTAGTCTTGAGGGTATGAAACCCCGAATTTCATATCGTTTTACTATTTTGAGATGACGCACATGCTAGATGACGAGCGTGTGGGTGTGCACTGTTGGGGATTGTGACTCAGTCCGTCCCATAGCAACTCTAAGTTGCGCATTTGGTTGAAACTATATGATACTTATGTTTTTTAGAAAGAATTTATGTAAATTGGGTTGAATGTCATATTTGGGCCTTGTACCAAAGCTGTTTGGACCCTTAGGGGCCTTTTCTTACTATTCTCTCACTGTTTTTGATTGAAAATCTATACTCAGTCTTGTTACACTTATTGATTTCATAATTCAGTCTTTATTACTCTATTTTGATGCATATAAAATGTTGTTCTGCGCTGAGTACCCTGTTTTTACTGAGAGCCCGAGTAGCTTGAGTGGTTTATGACTGAGTGAGGCCGAGAGCCTGATTTGTGAGGATATTTATAGGATTGGGCTGTACGCCGTAGCATGTTGTACTGATTCATGATTGAGTGAGGCCGAGGGCCTGATTTGCCACAAGGTGGCTTGTTATAGCATTTAGGCTGAATGAGCCCCTCTGGATCTTGCACACCCCCAGTGAGTGCGGGTACCCTGAGTGATATGAGATATGCCTGAGGGGCTATATACGAGTGACTGTGAAGTTTGCTCGAGAGGCTGTATATGGGTGATGTTTCGCCCGAGGGGCTACTTATGAGTAATGTTTTGCCCGATGGGCTATTGATGATTTTCATCACTTTTACACTCTTTTGCATTGAGACTCTATTGAAACTTCTGAAAAATGTCGTCAAATAATTTTACCGAAAAACTAGATTTTAAACGATATGATTTGACTCACAGATTGATTTGAAAGCATGTTGTATTTACTGAGATTTTATGATGTGGACTTTATGTATTTTACTGCTCGTCACTACTGCTTTATTTACTTTTATTACTTACTGAGTTGGCGTACTCACATTACTCAGTGCACCTTGTGTGCAGATCCAGGGGTTACTGGACGTGCTAGCGAGTGTTGATTTCATCCATCGTGGGTCTTTTGGAGATAGAAAGGTAGCTGCATGGTGATCGCAGCCCTGCTCTTCTCCCTCCTATATTCCTATAGATGTCATTACTTGTTTTTTAGACTGTATTAGTCTTAGTATTATCGGACAGTTTTTCTTAGTAGAGGCTCATGACTAGTGACACCCCGATGTCGGGCTTTTTCTTTCCGCACTTTTGTTATTCGGATGTTCTTTATGAAGTTTTATTATCAAATAGTGTGAATTTATCTTTGAAAATGGAATATCGTGTTGTTTTTTGGTAAAAGGTCGCATTGCCTAGTTCCACGATAGGTACCATCACGATAGGGTTGGTTTTGGGGTCATGACAAACACAATCTCCAGCAATCCTAAACAACCCATTCAAAAATCACATTAACTTCCAAATCCAAAAATAAGAAGAAGAAATTGGATAGAAGAAGGAAGGGATTGGCATGTTGTACTTTTTTTGTAGTCCTGTTTGGGGTAATTCTTTTCTTAAAATAGCCTAACAGTCACCGTACTTGTTCGGAACTAGCATCCCGGTGCTTATACTTTATGAAGTTTTATATCAGACAACTGAACTTGATTAAAATATGTATTTTAAACACCTCCCACACTGCTTGTTGCTCACTCCAGCTGACATGGATAACATATCAGATACAACTCAGCTAAATTAATGCCACGCCATCATTTATTTTTATAAAATATTAATTGCTAAAAATTATCCAAGATTCATTACGATTCTCTTTCTTTGCTGCCACTAGCACCTTCACTTCTCCTTCTTTTCCTCTTACGCCGTCAAACACTACCCTCTACGCCTTCGTTTCCTCTACTTCCACCGCCCCCTTCAACCATTAGCCGACGATCTCCTCACCTGAACCTAAACAACGTACAAACAAGGAGCATAGAATAGCAAGTAACATCACTAGAAATTCATTCTGAATCATTCCATTGTGTTGCATTAATAAAGAATTCCATAATCCTCTAAAAAAATCCATATTTTTAGCTTCCTTTCACTTTTTTTTTATTGCAAAAAAGACACCGAAAAGAACAATTCGTTTTTATCCTAACACTCAAGTGGGCACAGTTATTTCGACTCAAAGGTTACCAAGATTTGAAGATGCACCTAATTCAATTGGGTCATCATCACCTAACAAATGCTCCTCCAAAAAATGGACCAATCGGCTATCTCTACTAGTTGTCGTGGAAATTGCTTTTTCGGGTCTTTACGACATGGCTGAAAAGCCAATCTAGTCAACTCGTGAGCTGCCTCGTTCAACTAGTTTACAACATCGTCTTGGTCGACCTCAACAATGGATATTGCCACTGTATGGTAAGGATGAAGGTGGTTATATTATTTGTTTGAAATCGTGAAGATGATGACCGGCCGATGAAGGATGCACCTAAGGGGTGAAGTTGTCCTTTTTTCGGGCCTTTTCTTTCATTTTTTATTTATTTGTCTTAATTTAATATTTTCTTATTTAATAGAAAATACTAATTCACGCAGTCAAGCTCTTAATATGCGTGTATGCCGCACATTTTTAAACTCAGCCATTTCATAGCGATATTAACTCGGTCAATGATCAGGGTGTCTAAAATACATGTTTTGATGTCTGGTTGAAACCTCATAAAGTAAAGGAATCGAGATGTCAAATTCAAACAAGTAAAAGTGTCTACCAATCTATTGTGTCTTTTTAGACAAAAAGATTTGTGTAAACAGAAAAAAACTTAAGCGCTCTTTTATAAACACATAATAACCTCATAATACTAATACAAAATGAGTCACTTCAATTTATTAGGGGAGAATATCCCAATAAACACCTTTACTTGTTCAGTTTTGACATCCGGTCCTCGTACTTAATAATGTTTCATCTAGACACGTCTACTCATTTAAAGATAATAATTTAAACCCCTCTGACTATATGTGATCCTCAATCGTCTTACTGTATTATCCATGTCACATAAAAATATTCTACGTCACTATTTTTCTTCACAAAAATTATGTAAAATGAATCTTGAATTAGCCCCTTTTTCTCTCTCACAAGCACCTTCATGCCTTTTTCTTTTTGAATACCAGCCATTCTTCATTTGAGAGCTAATTTTCATCTCTTATTCTCTTTCAATTCTCACTCAAAATCCATCACTTCCCTTTCTTAATATTTTCAAAACCAAATCCGCCGGTTTTCATAGAAACCCATTGAACAGTTCACTTTGTTCACTTCCATTGAAATTAGATATAATAAAAATATTCAATTCAATATCTATAAATTTTTAACATGATACCTTCAGATCCTGACCCCAAAAAAAAATAAGACT
This sequence comes from Nicotiana sylvestris, assembly GCF_000393655.2. Taxonomy (NCBI): domain Eukaryota; kingdom Viridiplantae; phylum Streptophyta; class Magnoliopsida; order Solanales; family Solanaceae; genus Nicotiana; species Nicotiana sylvestris. The sequence continues at coordinate 122,173,179 of NC_091061.1, forward strand.
AGAGGCGAGAACAACCACCTATAAACCGCCGGAGAAATCCTAGAATCCCTCCTCCATTTTTCTCTCTTTTCTACTTTCTGAAAATAATGTCAAAAACACAACTCCATTATATAGTAGACTTTTAGATCAATAAACAAGAACCTTTAAATAAGTAAAAAATCATAATTATATCTCTTAAATCAAGTTAGCGGAAAATTCATTATTTCACAACAACAAATTTGAATCTCTATTTTTGACAAAAATTTCATCTAGTGACTGTCCATATTTGACTTGATTTTGAGGCCAACTAGAAAAGACAAGGGATAGAAAGAAAAGAAATTGGACAGGGTGAAGAAGAGATGTGTTGATTATTTGAGGAGGAGGGATGAGAAAGAGTCAAACAATGGGGAGGGGGAAAGCTGAAAGGACCTCGGTGGAGGTCAATTTTTTGAGTAAAACAAATTTTTTTCACTTTTTTTTCCATTTTTTTGTTATTTTTTTTAATTAGAATCATCAAAGTTACTCGCTTCTTAAAGCATGCAATCACGCATTTTACCCAAATCCGCAAAGCACATGCTACATAGGCTTGGTCAATGGTCAAAGAGGTTTAAAATATTACATTTAAATGAATAGAAGTGTCTAGATGAAACTGTCACGCCCCAAATCTAGGGAGGCGTGGCTGGCACCCGGTGCCGAACTGGCCCGAGAGAACCACTCTGTAACTCATGATCATTCGACCAAAATTAGAACATACATAGGTTGAGTTAGCTGGACTCATACCTTTAGTAACTATCATGGGCCAACATGGCCACAACTCGTAATGTATAATTGTAAGTGGGAAAATACTGTATCCCTGAATCATTTTTCTTAAAACATGATAACATATGGGATGTCAAGGTCTCTGACATACTGTACAAACTAAACTTCTGTCCACAAAGCCTCTAATATTAACTGATATCAAATGGGACAGGGTACCGACCTACCCGTAAGTCTATAGCAAAACTCTGACACGATGACTCATAGATTCGGCTGCACTCCGAATGAGGTGGAGTCTTACCGATCCTTCGCTTAATGCCAATCTCGTCTACTATGAGGGCTCGTCAACTGACTATCTATACCTGCAGGCGTGAATGCAGCGTTCCCAACAAAAGGACGTCAGTACGAATAATATACTGAGTATGTAAGGCAGAATTAAAATATAACCATAAGTCAACATTAATTAAGGACATGGAAGAAACACGGAGTAAAGGACTCAACCTATAAGTCTTGATAACTCTGTAAATATTTATAGTATCATGCATATTGATATAAATGTCATGTAATGCATAGGTCTGTACGTACATAACATCATAAATCCTCTTATGACATCCTATCATATCATCTCAACCACTGTAGGTAAAATCATCATCGTATACCAGCTGATCTGGTGGTGGTGCGTATATAATGTCATAACCTTTCCCAGATCCCATATACATATATATACGCATATATAACGCCATAACATCATCGCGCCTCTGAGGGTATCCCATCATATCATCTCGACCACTATGGGAAAACCATCAACGTATATCAGCTGATCAGGTGGTGGTGCGTATATAACGCCGTAACCTTTTCTCATATCCCATATACATATATTTACATGTATACCCGTATATAATGTCATCTGGTCATGGGTCAATGCACATGTATAAATGGAGGAAATGCATTAAAAATACGTAATAATCTCAATATTCCTTCCGGATAAACTTTTTCAACTGCATATTATTGTGAGACCCATGAACAGAAGATAATAATAATTCTCATGGGGAATCAAGAATATAAACACCCCTAGTATTTCTATAAATAGAGTAATTTATGAAAACTGTGTGTTTGCTCATTTCTTCTGTATAATTTGGACCATGCCAAAAGAAAGAAGGAATGTCCTTAACATACCTGAGCCGATTTTCTTGATAATCCCTCTAACACGCGTTAATTGCGATAAAACTCGTAACGGTGGGTTGAAGTAGAGAAAAATTCATATAATTTGACAGGCTAGATGTTATCTCAAAGAGAGATTTCCAGTAACTTGAGATTTTTAGTTCCCCTATTTTCTGAAGAGATAATCAATTGAATCTTTTTGGGTTAAGCATTAGGCAAATGCTGCTTCCTTTTACAACGTGCGGTAGCCAATGGTGGAGCTAAGTAGAGCAAAAATTGAATTCCTTCGTTGCAAGTTTAACCCCATATGAATTCCTGTTCCACCGCTATTACTAGCAAGTTGATAATTTCAAGTTGATAATTTCAAGTTCAACATCAAATGTAGGAAATGGGCAAATTGTATTCAAGACCAACTAACTAAAATTAGGAATTATATTCAAGGGGAAAATAGTGCTAGACTATAGGTCCACGGTTAGCTATTCCCTTTACCTCTATGTAAAGTATAATTCTTGCCCTAGAATGTTGTGATGCCAAGAGTAATTGTTCAATAAACATTCCTAAGTGAGGAATTGGGAAGCAGACAAACATGGAACTGTGTGAAACCATAGGGTACCATGTAGTGTGACACCTATGTTAGAAATTTAAGAGCCACTAAATTGAAATGAGGGTGCTACCACGTGGGGAGTGGGAGTGGGGAAAGTTTAAATTTTTATCCACTTATTAGATAATTTGGTAATGTTTCGTTACCCGGTAATTAATTAATTACCTGTATAATTAAGAATTATTTCAAATTGCTTAAAATTCTACTTATTTTTAATACACTTTATATATCCTACTATCATGATCATATGGTACCACATAAAATAAATACATACACTATTATTTTTATCAAAATATCCATGTAAAAATACATGTATTTTCTCAACACATAATCTTCCTAATCTCATATATTGGCTTTTCAAAGTATGGTCCATTAATAAAGACAGTTTAAGAGATTAAGAGAAGATATCACTACCTTACCTGCAATTAAAGATATCTTAAAATTATTACACCTTAACACATCTAAACCTCTCCAAAGATTAATACAAAAGCAAAAATGACTATATCTTACTTAGTGAAGATGAGACCACACCAGCTCAATGCAAAATTACCACTTAAACCCAGAATTTCCCAGAAATATGGGAAAAAAACAAAGATTTACATGATCCCTACAATTCATCAACTCAAATATTCCAACACTCAGTGGTGTAACCCTTAGAAAATACCAATATCTAATGAACACCAAGAATGCATAAATCAAGTCATTTTGCTCATAAAACCAGAAATCAAACAACAATACAAATCCAATTTTCATTAACTATACTTCCCCTAATCATATTTCTTTCACACAAAATTCAAACTTTTACCCATCAGAGCTTCAAAGACATAAACTTTACCAATACTAAGATTAGAAGCGGACCAATTTAAAAACCCCAATTGGGTATTCAAGAAAATATAGTAATTTAAAATTAAAAAAAAAAGGAACTTGCTATGGTTACTTATTGAAGATAAGTTACAAAAAAAGTTCCACTCAAAATACGGGGTGTAACAGAAACATCATTAAGTACGGGAATCGAGATGTCAAAATCGAACCGTTAAAGATGTCTATCAGGCTATTATGCCATTTATTAATTAAAACCCTCGTCTTCTTTTATAGTTAAACTCCCTAACTATTTGGCTCCTAGAACTCAATAGTTTCCCTTCCCTTATTTAATTTTTGCGAAATGATTGATTAATGCATCAAGAGGGAATAGTTCGGAAGAAATGATTTAAAATAACTCTTTACAATTAGAACAAAGTAAATTGAATAAAAAGTTTTTATAACCTAAATTTATTCACATTTCTCTCGAATTTACTAAAGTTATTTTTTTTAATAAAAGAGTCACTCAACTTTAACTAAGTAGCACGAATGTCACCAAATTATTTTTTTAACCAAAAAGTAACTCAACGTCTAATTATCACACAAAATCAATAAGAGAAATATAAAAAAGTAATTCTTATTATAATAATTAGGCAAAGCTTAATGACATTTTGGTTATAAAAATAATTTAGTAACTTTCGTAATACCTAAGTAAGTTGAGTGACTTTTTGTTTAAAAAAATATAATGACTTTGACTAATTTAAAGAAAATGAGGAATTATAAAAATTTTGGGAAAAAACATAAGTACCCTCTTGAATTACTAATTAAACACTTCATTTTTCAAAAGATCAAGGGTAATAGGACGCCAAAGTAAAAGTGTAACCGGAAATCTACGACAAATTTTATGCCTATTCCCTAAAAACTTTTTATTTTTAGAACTTAGAAGAGCTGACTCGGCAGCTTTTAGAAAAGACTAAGAGGGTGTTTAGATTGGCTTATTTTAAGTGTTTATTGGTTTTTAAGCACTTTTTTTTTAATATGTGTGGTATTTGGCAATGATAAAAGGTGTTTAAAAACACTTACTTTTAGGCACAAAAGTACAAAAAAAAAGAAGCCAAAAGCCAAAAGTTGGATATTACCAACTTATGGCTTTTAGCTTAAAAGCTACTTTTTTAAGCCAATTCAAACACCCTCTAAGAGCTCGTTTGGATTAACTGATTTGAAATAGCTGATAAGCACAGGTGCTGAAAAGAACTTTTAAGTGTTGAAGCTGATTTAAAATGGCTTAAATAACCTTAGAACTGTTTACACTTATTAGGCCGTAACTTCTTCAAAATATAGATTCCAGATCGATTCAAATATAAAATATTCTATTTGTCATTTTATTTTAAATACAACCGTGATTAGATAAGATAATTTTTATGATAAATATAATTTATTTTATGATAAGCATATAATCATAAGTTATAATAATTAATAAATGGACAAAAGTTTCTCAATAAAAAATAAACCAAAATAGCACAAAATATTTGAAGAGAAACAAACACTGTCTTCATCACCACAACAATTAGAAAGCGATATACCAAAAATTTGATATGTCCTCGTTTATTACATACAGTATGAAGATTAATGCACAATCACATAGAAACAAATATACAAAAGAATAGAGAATTTTCTTACCTTAAACAGTCAATGAGAATTGCAAACTTGAAGAGGCAGAGGGTTTAGGTTGAAAATATATGTGAGGCAGTGAGTATCGATGCAGGAGTTTTGTTCTAAAAAGGAATATTTAGGATAAAATAGTAAAATTCTTAGTCAAACTTAAAATGTTTATAAGCTAAAATTTTATAAGCTAGGGGTGACCAGCTTATGGCTTTTGGCTTATTTGTGACTTATAAGCACTTGACTTATAATCACTTTTAACTTTACCAAACGCATAGATAACTCGAAAAGTGCTTATAAGCTTAGCCAAACACCCTCTATACTAACTGTCACGATCCCAATATCCCGGTCGTGATGGCGCTCATCACAATACTAGGCAAGCCAACCCAAAACATTAACCACAGTAAATTTCTTTTAGTAAACCATTTTTCTAATACTGATTCAGTTTTAAATTTGCATAAGAAATATCTAAATCACTGAAATGTGCAGAAAGACAGTATAACAACAAACCAAACACAGCCCAATCATCTGGTGTCACAAGTTTAGAGCCTCTAAATAAAACTAGTCCGACTGTCTATTACATAACAAGTTTTAAAATGCGGAAAATAAGGATAGGAAGGAGGAAAGCAGGGCTGCGGACGCCGTGCAGCTACCTTGCAATCTCCGGTAAGCTCCGATAATGCTGAGGACCCTCACTCTGCCGCTCGGGCACCTGGATCTGCACACAAGGTGCAGGGAGTAACGTGAGTACGCCAACTCAGTAAGTAACTAAAGTAAATAAGGTCTGAGTGCAGTGACGAGCAGTTAAAAATCATATATAGGAGTGTGCAACAGAGTATCAAACCAAACTCAACAGTTTAAAAGCCAGTTGCTTCGTAAAAACTTCATTTTCAATTGAAATACTTTGGAATCATTTACTTAGTAGTTTTCAATAGAGACTCATTATAAAAGAAGAGTGAAATCAGCAAAAATACCATAAATGGGCCCCTCGGGCAAGGTATCACTCATAGATATAGCCTCTCAGGCAAGCCTCTCGGTCACTCATAACTCTACCCTCGTCACACAGTACTCACACTCAGCACTCAGGCTCAATAATATCTCATAATAGTAATAATCATAATAACCGCTGCGGCGTACAGCCCAATCCGTAGTTTATAGTCGACTCCGATCACTAAAGGTGTACAGACTCCGGAGGGGCTCCTACAGCCCAAGCGTCATATTGTTGCGGCGCGCAACCCGATCCAATATATATATATATATATATATATATATATATATATATATATCGCTACAGCGTGCAGCCTGATCCATATAAGTATCGTTGTGGCATGCATCCCGATCCATAATATATATATATAATATTGTTGCAGCATGCATCCCGATCAATAATATATATAATCATCATCATTAGGTCCTCAACCTCTCCCAGTCATTAACGCCTTAAAGTCACTCGGGCATGATAGTGGAAATCAGGGAACTCAGCCTAAACAGTTTTCACATTTTAAGGAGTGGAGTGATAAAAACCAAGTTTAAACAATAAACAGGTAAAACATGACTGAGAATATGCTTTCAAATAAATAGAGTGAGGAAAAATAGTAAAAATGCCCCTAAGGGTCTCAACAGGTCGGCATAAGGCCCCAAACACGGCATACAGTCCATAATATAGTATCAATATCTAAAATACGTGATATCATAAGATTTCAAATCAAATATGCGACTTAATAGTCTCTACGGGACGGACCAAGTCACAATCCCTACTGGTGCACACCCACACACTCGTCACCTAGCATGTGCGTCACCTCATTTATAAAAACAATACGAAATACCGGGGTTTTATACCCTCAGTTCCAGATTTACAATGGTTACTTACTATCGGGCCCCCTTTTTCTTCCTCGCGGAAATCGGTTTATGATATTTGGAGGGACAACTCGTTTCTTTTGGGAATTGGGTTTGTATTTGAAGATCCGCCACCTAATGATTAAGGCGCATTAGGACACCAATAGAGATTCAACTCTGAGTTTGTTTGAATAACCAGAGATTGGGTAAGAGCTTGAAATTATCCCAAGGGGAAGGTGTTAGGCACCCCTTAAGATCCACTAATGTGGTTCCTGGCCAGACAGTTATTGTGAATTTAGCAAATAGACAAGTATGAGCTCAGATATTAGGGGATTTAAACGCATAAAAAAAGAACAATTAAAAGAAGAGTTTTAAAAAGGAATCTGTAAATAAAAGGAAAGGGGGTCCTAGGTTTATATTTAATATGGATCACCCCATGCAATGTCTGATAATCACTCCTCAATGAGGGGATACACGTGACATTATCGCGTGGTCATCATATCCATATCTACCCTTCCCATCCTGTTAAGGTATTAAAGCGCAGAATGGTCTCGATTACTTATTGCATGCTATTACCCGTCCCATTCCTATCAGTCCTAGAGACACTTAAGACTACTAATCCTAAAAGGGAGGGATATTAGGCTGACTTGAGGTTTCAGAGGTAAAAATCTAAGGCGGCATACAAAACAAATAGAAGACTGCACGTTAGAGGGGAATCACATAACACATAAGGCTCAAGTATACCTCCTCAAACAAAAGCACATAACTAGCATAACTTGCACATACTTTTTGGGTCTGATTAAAGCACAAAAAGACGAGGGAAGTTAATTATTGAGGCAGATTAGTTTATTATATAACTCAGATAAGAAGTCTGAGTCAGGCCTGCCTGCTGGTTGTAGCGATTAACAGAAGCAGATGCAGTTTACAGCTATTACTCCAAGGCTTGCCTAAGTGTTTAGACGGGGTCCTATAGACATGATATCTACTGAGTTCAGAAGGTGATGAGACAATAATAAGTCAAAATGAAGTGTTTGAGATCCTATAGGCATGCTTGCTAAACCTTGTTAAGTAAGGGAATTAGATTATTAAAAGAGATGCAGAATGTATAAAATTAAATTAGACTGATTACAGATTCTGCTGGTGATAGTATTTGCTATTACGGATTTTAATCCCTATAAACATGATATCTAGCATAGAATGTAAATGAAGCGGATCAGAATTATTTAAGAATCCCTATGTGTTACTGATTTTAGATCCTTATAGACATGATACATAACATTGCATGTGAGTAAAAACGAACAGGATTTTACTTATGAACCCCTATAGGCATGATTTCTATATGTTGCTGATTTTAACGCGTTACTGGATTATAACCACTTGGGCCATAAAACATGGTGCCTAAACGATGACAAATGCGTAGGATTTTAGATGATCCCTATAGGCAGGTTATCTAGATGTGAAGTTGAACAAGAAGTCCTATAGACATGGTTTCTAAATCTAGTTTGAATATGCAAAAATTTAAAATGGTCCTATAGGCATGGTTTCTATCCTTGACATGCATAAAATACCCAACCCTTTTCACTAGCCAGCCCCAAATGTTTATTACAACTTATTACAAATCAGGAATACTAAATACTAAATACATCAAGAAAATACAGAGAAAAGAATTACAACCAGAAAAAGCCTGATTCTTGACTTCCTATCTGAGTTATGAGATAAACCAACTCAAAGACCCTAATCCAAAGCCTTTCTCGGACTTGAGTGTGTCAGAGCTCCCTAAGGGCCTCAATAGGGCCCCGGGCAATGCTCACACCCAAGTTTCATAACCAGAATAGGGACAAGTGCAGTATGGTAATGCAAGCCCTCATGTGTTCGAGTTTAGAGGGAGCTCATGGATCTCAAGGCAAGGCTCACATGAGGGGGCAGAACATAAGTCTATGAGTAGAGTGAAAGTGCAGGAACAGAGAGTTGTTTAAAACATGATTGAAAGTAGTAAGGGATAAGGGTAGTTTGAAAAGCAATAGTAGTAAAGTTAAAATTATACAACATCAGCAATTGCACAAAGGGGGCAAGTGGTTTGGGAATATATTGCAGATGGCATATGACCCTGAGAGGGATCAAGTCTGGTCATGCACAGTAATAAGTGAAGTTGGCATGCCCATAAACCAGCCAAAACACACAGCATATAGAGGGGATATAGAGGTTATGACTCCAAGGAATCAGGTTTGGGTCATGTACAACAATGTTCAATGCTGTCATGCCCCAAACCAACCAAAGATACCAAACACATAGGGGATGTGGGGTTTGGGATTCATGAGTGATTGACAGAGTTCATACATAAGACAAACATTAATTCAGAAAAAGAAAGGGTAGCTTACATCATGTTTAATAGTGCAACTTGATTAAAACACAAACAGAAATAGTCAAGAGTGAAGGAAACAGCAAAGAAAACAGGTTGTTGTTGATGCTGGAAAATTAATTAGAACATACCAGTAAAGAAGCCAAATACAGAAAGAAAAGCAAGCAAGTTTCCCATAGCCTAGCCTCGGCTTTCAGCCGGCTAGACAAAGCATCAATACAAGTAGTAATAGAGAAAAGAGAGAGAGCTTTTAGTGAAGTGTGTGTTCTGAACTCTAGTGTCCGTGTTTGAAAGAGAAGAAGCATAGGGTATTTATAGTTTTGAAAATGAGTGAAAGAGAGGAAATAAATTACAAACATGGAAACAATCTTATTCAGAATTAATTATACAAGTGATTGCTCTTAATTAAAGGGGCCAAATGCTTAACTGGCAATGACAGGTTCAAAATAAGGAGAGAAATCAATTTGTGAGCAGGTTGATGGTTGCCATAAGAGTAGTAAAACCTTGGAGTAAGTAATTAAGTCTAAGTACAGGAATATACTTATTTTTGGAAAGGATTCAGTAAGGCAAAACAAGGAAAGGAATCAATTAACCTTAACAGGCAAATGAAATCAGAATTTCACAAAAGAAAAGTTTGAAATCAGTCAAAAGATTGAAGATCAATCAAAGAAGGAAACTCAACATATAAATAGAGTACACAAACACTAGACATGCGAAGCCAAACCTATTGGCAAAAGAAACAGATGCAATAGTAGCAAAAAGTTCAGCAAATATTCGAAACATAGTAGTCAAATAGGTCAAGTCACATTGAGTCAATAGTGAAGAGAATAGAGTATCAGAAGCATGCGAAGGTTTCTCAGTAGCAGGTGAAGAAATCCCTTTTGGAAAATTAGGGTTTCAAGCATAATCAAGTTTTAAAGATAATAGAAACCCGGAGTCAAAGGAATCACATAGAGGGAAAGGAGATTTTGAAACGAGAAACTTCAAATCGAGTCAAGTATTTGAACAAATAGTTTCAGACCCAAAGACATAGGGTTTTTCAACAATAGTAGAATTTAAGAGATGATAAACAAACAAATCAAACAAAACTCAACTAAACAAGCATTCATCCAACAAACAACCAAAAGAAATTAGGGCTTTTATCATGCTATCTCAGATAGAAGGAAAATGCGAGCAAACATAGCAAAACGTGTTAAAAATCAGAGAAGAGATTTGAAATTACTTAACCGAAAAATCCTAATCGGAAAAGATAAAGAGTTTTTGAAAGCAAAGTTTTAAAAGAAGCTTCGAGAAAAGAGCTTAAAAGCTTAGAGGAGACATAGATCTGTAATAGATCTAAGAGAAATCGAGAGAACCTTAAAGGTTAGGGTTTCAGAAGAATCCCAAATGGTGAGAAAGTCTTTGAAAATCATCGATATAAGCAGGAGAGTCAAGAGTCAGACTCAAATAGTCATGGCTGGCCGGAGAAAGGTCAGAGATAACCGGAGAACAACCACAAATTTAAATTGAACAAGGTCTGGACCAAGATCCTTCAAGATCTAGCCTCGAGACCATAATAATCGAGTACGTAGAAGACATGAGAGGTGGATACAGGCCTTCGATGACCTTGGAAACAATTGATTTGGGAGATATTAGGGTTGTAGTTGAGGGCAGCGGCTAGGGTTTGACAGGGTTTGAGAGAGGATTGAGAGAGAAGGGGATTCAGAGGTGGCGGAGTGTGAATAATGAAAGGGTTTGGGGTGTCTTTTGGGTTTAATTAGGAAAGGAGGGACGGGAGCCGTTGATCTAAGTGATCAACGGCTGGGATTAAAGAGGTTAGGTGAGGATCCGGGTATGGGTTGGTTTAATTGGGTTAGGGGGTCGGGTATGAATGGATTTGGGTCGGGGTAATTGGGTTTGAATTAGATCTATTTGGAGTCACAATTTGGCTATAATTTAAATAAAATTGGGCTAACATTTAAATAGCCAATTTTCCCTATTTGATTTATAAAAAATATTAAATTAATTTTTTGAAATAGATTAAAGGTACAAAAATAATTTATAATACATACTTAACTATTTAAAAATACCATACCTAATATTTATGAATATAAACGTAATTAATCCTAAAAGAGGCTAAAATTGTAATTATATGCAATTTAGCTTCAAATAAATTTGTAAAAGTATGCAAAAATTATCCTAGTTAATTTTATCATAAATATGAGAATTCAACAAATGAATCACCAAAATGATAATTTTGGGAATAATTATTGGATTTTTATGGATAAAATAGGGCAATAAATTTATTTAAAAATCATTACAAATTAAGGAAAAATAATAAAACATTTGGAAATACTTATATATGTATAAATATGCTATTTTAAAAGTATTTTGCATATAAAAAATATACAGGAAAAAATTGGGTATCAATAGCTCCCCCTCTTTACCCGGAAAGGATGAAAGAGTTGTCGGGTAAAGATATGATGGCCAATTTTGACCGAACGAAATGGTTTGAGAAGGCTTAGGCCATGCCCTAGCTTTGGAGCTACCTACATATCCCTGGTCTTACAGGAATCATTCCATATGTAGTTTCGAATCTATCAGCGGAGTTTGTCAATGGAGACTTTTCAAGAACGGCTGCAATATTCAAGATAGGGAATGGTTAAGGTTTGACATGGCTGAGGGAACTGGAGCTGGATCGCTCCTGCCGCGGTGGCCGTGGCTCACTAGTTTACCTGCAAATAAGCATATATTGTGCATAAATTTAAACATGATGCAACTTCCCATCGGACCATGAGGATTGTCTTAGGACGGTTAGGATGACGTCCTCAGACCATGATGTCCTAGGCCATGAAGCGTATATTAAAGGATTTGCAATTTATGAAATGATGCTCTCGGGCTATGCGGATGGTGCCTCCGAATCATGATGCCTTTGAATAATGATATGCAAATGATAAAAGGGGTCCTCAGGCCATGACATGGCATTCTCGGGCTATGAAAATGGTGCCTCCGAACAATGATGCCTTTGGATAATTTGGCAATCTTTTAGCCCATGATGCAGTATTTGGCGATCTTTCAGCCCATGAGATGCAGTAGGTGGCGATTTTCAGCCATGCAAATGTAGAAGTGGTGATCTTTCAGCCATGCAAATGAAGGAGTGGCTTTCAGCCATGCAAATGTAGAGGTGGCGATCTTTCAGCCATTAAAAATGAAGACAAGGGGCTATCTTTCAGCCATGCAGATGTAGAGGTGGTGATCTTTCAGCCATGCAAAATGAAGATAAGGTGACGATCTTTCATCCATGCAAATGTAGAAGTGGCGATCTTTCAGCCATGCAAATGCGGTAGGTGGCGATCTTTCAGCCATGCAGATGTAGAGGTAGCGATCTTTCAGCCATGCAAAATGAAGATAAGGTGGAGATCTTTCAACCATGCAAATGTAAAGGTGGCGATCTTTCAGCCACGTAAAATGAAGATAAGGTGGCAATCTTTCAGCCATGCTTTTAGGGGTGGCAATCTTTCAGCCATGCAAAATGAAGATAAGGTGGCGATCTTTCAGCCATGCAGATGTAAAGGTGGCGATCTTTTGGCCATGCAAAATGAAGATAAGGTGGCGATCTTTCAGCCATGCAAAATGAAGATAAGGTGGTGATCTTTCAGCCATGCAAATGTAGTATGTGGCGATCTTTCAGCCATGCAGATGCAGATGGAGGTAGAGCTTAACCTCGAAAAGCAGAGTGGTAGCCTTATGCAATAGGAAAATGCAGATGGAGACAACATTTAGTCTTGGAAGACAGGATAGTAGCCTTATGCGATGCAAAAATGTCAGGGGAGACAATGTTTAGTCTCGGAAGGTAGAATAGTAGCCTTATGCGATGCAGAAATGTAAAGGGAGATAGCGTTTAGTCTCGGAAGGTAAAATAGTAGCCTTATGCAATGCAGAAATGTAGATGGAGACAACGTTTAGTCTCGGAAGGCAGAATAGTAGCCTTATGCAAGAAATAAAATGGCAGATGGTATTAGTGCTTTCTTAGCTGATAGAAGGTTGCGATATTGTGACTGTTGGGGACATTGTGACACATGAAATGTCACTGGTGTGTATGGATAGCAAATGTTGGTAAGTGCAACGGTTCTGAGAGTTGTATTCTTGAACAATGTTTATCTCGTGAGTGTAAAGTATGTTTGGTGATTTCGCAATCCGAGTGCCTGCATCCAAAGAAAAATCGTGAGTTTTGTAAAGGGGGAAGGTCAGTTCGTATCCTCATTAGCTTTGATTGACCTACTCGACTTTGATCTTGTGACACTGTATGTGTCATTGGGGTAGCGTTGCTAAACAAGGCAACTTTGATAATAAACATGCATGAATTTGTAAAAATATGACATAAGTATATAATTAAAAATAACTTTTAGATGAACCGATGACTGTGATGTGGTTTAGAACATTGCAACCTCTCTTGCTATAGAATTTTGAGGGTCCTCCTCAAAATTCTTCCCCAGTTTCCAATTGCGAGGGGAATGAAAATTTAATTGAATTGTGACTGAACCCATAGGGCTGCCTACGTGTCCCCTCTTAAACGGGAATCAGGTGAGGCGTAGTTCAAATACATCCTATAAGGAAAGTATGAAAATTTCACGTAGTAACGCTTGACTGCATCTGAATTAATTGGTTTTGGCTAGACTTCTCCGTCCATTTTTGCAAGTATGAGGGCTCCTCCTGTCAGAACCCGGTGAACCATGTATAGACCCTGCCAGTTGGGAGAGAACTTCCCTTTAGCTTCGTCTTGATGCGGGAAAATTTTCTTTAACACCAATTGTTCCGGTGTAAACTGTCTCGGCTTGACTCTTTTGTTGAAGGATCTGGATATTCTATTCTGATAAAGCTGACCATGGAAAACTGCATTCATTCTCTTTCCATCTATAAGGGATAGTTGCTCATAACAACTTTTCACCCATTCTGCGTCGTCGAGCTCAGCTTCCTGTATGATCCTCAGGGAAGGAATTTCTACCTCAGTGGGAATGACAACCTATGTACCGTAAACCAGCATATAGGGGGTTGCCCCGGTTGATTTGCGGACTGTGGTGCAATACCCCAATAAAGCAAATGATAACTTCTCGTGCCACTGTTTATGCTTCTCTATCATTTTCCTCAATATCTTCTTGATATTCTTGTTGGAGGCCTCTACAGCTCCATTCATTTGAGGCGGATAGGCTGTAGAATTCTTGTGTCTGATCTTCAAAGTTTTGCACATGGCTTTCATCAAGTCAATGTTGAGGTTGGAGCCATTATCAGTAATGATTTATTCTGGAATCCCGAATCGACAAACGATGCGGTCGCAAACAAAGTCTACCACGACTTTCTTAGTTACTGCTCTGTAAGATGCCGCTTCGACCCATTTGGTGAAATAGTTGATTGCTACTAGGATAAACATGTGCTCGTTGGAAGCGACATGCTCGATTGGTCCAATGACATCCATCCCCAAGCGGCGAACGGCCATGGTGAGCTTGTTGCATTAAGCTCATTTGGAGGTACCTTTATCATGTCTGCGTGTATCTGGCAGTGATGGCATTTTTGGGCATACTAGATGCAGTTCGTCTCCATAGTCATCCAAAAGTAACCAGCCCGGAGTATCTTCTTTGCTAAGACAAAACCGTTCATATGTGGACCGCAAGTCCCAGCATGAATTTCCTCTAGTAGCCTGGATGCTTCCTTTGCGTCGACACACCTTAGTAGCCCCAAATAAGGAGTCCTCCTATACAGGATTCCTCCGTTATGAAAGAAATTGTTGGATAACCTCCGAAGTATGCATTTTCTGAGTAGGATTTGCAAGTTCTGGGTACTCGCCTTTTGCCAAATATTCCTTGATATCATGAAACCAAGGCTTTACATCTGCTTCTTCTTCGACATAGGCACAATAAGCTGGTTGATCATGGATCTTTACGGGAATGGGATCAATGAAATTTTTGTCTGGATGTTGTATCATAGATGACAGGGTGGCCAATGCATCGGTGAACTCATTTGGACTCTAGGAACATGTTGGAATTCCGTCTTCATGAACCTCTTTCTCAATTCCTACACGTGATGTAGATACGGGAGTATCTTGGAATTCTTGGTTGCCCATTCTTCACGCACCTGATGTATTAGTAGGTCCGAATCTCCAATCACTAGCAATTCTTAAATGTTCATGTCAATAGCCATTTTGAGCCCTAGGATGTAAGCTTCATACTCGGCCATGTTGTTGGTGCACGGGAACCTGAGTTTGGCAAACACCGATAATGCTGACCGGTTTCTGATACCAGGATTGCTCCTATGCCAACTCCTTTAAAATTTGCTGCTCCATCGAAAAACAATCTCCAACCACCATAGGATTCTACAATGTCCTCTCCTATAAACGATACCTCTTCATCAGGAAAATATGTTCTCAGGGGTTCGTATTCTCCATCCACGGGATTCTCGGCAAGGTGGTCTGCTAGTGCCTGTCCTTTGATTGCCTTCTAAGTCACGTAGACATGTCAAATTTACTCAACAGGATTTGCCACTTGGCTAGCTTTCCAGTAGGCATGGGCTTCTGAAAGATGTACTTCAAAGGATCCATCCTTGATATGGGATATGTTATATAGGCACGGAAGTAATGCCTCAGCTTCTGAGCTACCCAGGTCAAAGCACAATAGGTGCGCTCCAACAGAGAATATCGGGCCTCGTACGAGGTGAACTTCTTACTAAGGTAATAAATGGCCTGCTCCTTCCTCCCTGTTTCATCATGCTTCCCAGAACGCAACCAAACACTCTATCCAATACTGCAAGATAGAGTAATAGAGGTCTACCTAGCTCGGGCGGGACCAAGACTGGTGGTGTCGATAGGTATTCCTTGATTATGTCGAAAGCTTTTTGGCATTCATCAGTCCATTTGGTAGCGGCGTCCTTCTTCAACATCTTAAAGATTGGCTCACAGATAACTATGGATTGTGATATGAACCGACTGATGTAATTAAGTCTCCCTAAGAAACTCATTACGTCCTTCTTGTTCTTTGACAGTGGCAATTCTTGAATAGCTTTGACTTTTGATGGATCCAGCTCTATTTCTCGTGGACTCACAATAAAGCCAAGTAGTTTTCCGGCAGAAACCCCAAATGGACATTTCGCGGGATTCAGTTTCAGGTTGTACCTTCGCAATCTATTGAAAACTTCCTCAAATCTTCCATGTGATCGGTGTCTCTCTTAGACTTGATGATGACATCATCTACATATACCTCAATTTCCTTGTGTATCATATCATGGAAAATGGTGGTCATGGCCCTCATATAGGTGGCCCCTGCATTCTTCAGGTCGAACGGCATCATCTTGTAACAATACATGCCCCATGGCATATGAAAGCCGTTTTCTCAGCATCTTTTTTATCCATCTAGATTTGATGATAACCAGCGAAGCAATCTACGAGTGACTGTAATTTGTGCTTGGCGCAATTGTCGATCAAGATGTGTATGCTTGGTAAAGGGAAGTCGTCTTTCGGACTGGCCCGGTTGAGATCCCAGTAGTCGACACAGACTCTAACCTTTCTGTCCTTCTTTGGTACTGGCACGATGTTGGCTAACCATGTCGGGTATTCTACTACCCTGAGAACCTTAGCTTTGACCTGCTTGGTGACTTCTTCCTTAATTTTCAAACTCATATCAGGCTTGAACTTTCTGATTTTGCTTTACCAGAGGACATGTCGGATCGTTGGCAGTTTGTGAGCCACAATAGACGTACTCAGACCAATCATGTCATTATACGACCAGGCGAATATGTCCTCATATACTTTTAGATATTCTGTGTATTCCTTCTTTCTTGACGGCGATAAGTGGATGTTGATTCGTGTTTCCTTGACGTTTTCGCCATCTCCCAAGTTAACAATTTCTATCTCGTCCAGGTTGGACATAGGTTTGTTTTCAAAGTTCTCAACTTCTTTAACAATCTCATCAGGTATGTCATCTTCCTCTAAATCAATATCCGTTTGTTTCGTTATCTCATTGCATGTCACAGTCATTGGTTCATCAAGATAAGTAATAGTAATGTTGTGTGAGTAAAGTAATGAGAGAAAAAATAATAATGAGTGTTGATTTGTAAGAAAAGTCAAATACTTTGATAAATTGCATAATCGTTTTGAACATTTGGAAATCTTATTGCAGGAATTGAAAACATGTGAGAAATAAAAATCTTTTAGTAAATAAGACGGTGCTTGTTTTAGCCTTGATACCCCGATGCTCGTCAAGCTCTGGTCGACTTGATGGTCCAGTTATTGAGTTGTGCCCCTCTGCTTACAGCCTATATGGAAGGGCCTTCCTCTCCTTCCTCTCCTTCCTCCTCGAGAACAACACAACAATCCATATCATTGTCTTCTAGGAACGAATTCTTCACCGCTGCCAGTGCTTCCTCTTCTTCTGACCCATAGATAACATTGGCCGGTTGGAAAGTCTGCTCCAAGTGTGGTATTGGCTGATCCAGTGGATAGTAAGGACTGCGCCATGGTGGTGACCAGTTGTTGAATTCTTCCCAGGTGTACTCATATCCTAGACCGAAAGTGATGCCATGTTTCTTGAGTTTTATGGGCTTAGTGATTTTGTGGAGGTTCTTGCCGAGCCCTTTTCCAGGTTTGTACCCACTCCAATTTAGTATGCTCTCGATCTTGTTATCCCACCATTTGTTTTTGTCAACAGCATTTACCCGTTCAATGTGATGGTAAGTCTCTCCTCCTAGCTTCTTTCTCCCCTCGATTAACGGAATGGTCTAGCGACTGTATATAGGGTTGCTACCGTCACCGTGAATGATCACTTCCTGGTGGTTCCACTCAAACTTTACTGCCTGATGCAGTGTTGATGCTACGGCTCCGGCAGCATGAATCCATGGCCGTCCCAACAACAGATTGTAAGATGTTGGCACGTCTATCACTTGGAAATCAACATCGAACCAAGTTGGCCCCATTTGCAAACATAGACTAATCTCCCCAATGGTGGACCTTTGGGAACCGTCGAAGGCTTTCAAGCTGATGGCTCCATCCTTTATCTTGTGCAGTCCTTTTCCCAACTTCTTGAGTGTTACTAGTGGAAAAATGTTGAGACTGGAACCCCTGTCAATCAGAATCTTAGTGATGAAATAGTTTTCGCATTGCACGGTGATGTGTAGTGCTCTGTTGTGACCCAACCCTTCAGGTGGCAGCTCATCTTCATGAAAAGTAATTTTATGACTTTCTAATACCTGTCCTACCATGTTAGCCATTTATCCGCCAGTGATGTTGCTTGGCACGTATGCTTCACTCAGCAACCTTAGCAGGGCATTCTTGTGTTCCTCAGAATTTTGTAGCAAAGCAAGTATGGAGATTTGCGCTGGTGTTTTGTTCAACTAGTCGATGACCGAGTATTCCTTGGCTTGTATCTTTCTCCAAAGATTGTCTGGACCTGTCTCAATGATGGGTGACCGATTGAAGGCCTACTTGCTTGACTCAGCTAAATGTTTAGGGGTATAAACTCTACCAGTTCTCATCATACCCTATGCCGGAATAGTCTCTTCGAACCTAACTTTGCCTTTCGTCCTTGCCTCGGCTGTGTAGTCCCAGGGTATTGCCTTTGTATGGAATGGAGTCATGGTTGACATTTCTACTAGGATCGGCATGGCTATCTTCACTCCGAATGGAGCATGTACCTTGGGTGGTAAACCCGCAACTTCGAACGGTGCAGGCATTTGCTGGAGATACGAATTCGACCTCAATTGGCAATGGTGTCTTTGCAGATGATGTTGTTTCAAACTTAAGTGACATAAAAATATTTACCTCAGCGTCCCCAGATGGCTAAATCTGGACTATGATTGGATTAAGGGTGACTATTGGCTTTTTTGGGTCATCACCTTCTGTCATCTTCTATTTCAATTATGTGAACACCTCCACCCTTATGGTCTAGCAGAGGATTATTGCGGACATTCGGAGTGGGTTCCTTTGCCACAATAACCTTGTTGTCAATCAAAGCCTGGATCTTGTCCTTCAGAGAACGACATTCGTCGATGGTGTGTCCCTTCTAGCCGGAGTGGTATGCACAGGATTTGTTTGGGTTAACCCACTGAGAAGGGTTCTTAGGAGTTGCAGCAGGGATAGGGGTGACATAACCAGTAGCTTTGAGTCTTTCGTACAACTGGTCAATAGGTTCAACAATGGCTGTGTATTGTTTAGGAGGTCTACGATCAAAATTTGGTCTAGGCCTAGAGAAGTTTTGGAATATGGGAGGGGACTCATAGTGGGATGGTTGAGCATTATAGGTTTGGTAGACATGAGAGGGTTGGGAATATCTGGGTGAAGTAGGCTAATATATGGAGGGTGGAGGTGATTGATAAGTGGGTGGTGGAGTTTGGTAGGAGGGTGATGGTTCTTGGTAGTTCGGAGTAGGCAGATATATAAGTGGAGAAGTTGGGTATGTTTGGTATTTGATGGGAGATTTGGTTTTCTATGAAATCATTATGGCTCCTACGTCCCTTTTCTTGGGCACACCACCGGACTGCAAGGCCTTATTTATAGCTTGCAAGGCCTCAAAGTTTGTAACCATACCACTTTTGATGTCTTCTTCGATTCTTTCACCCAACTTGATAATGTCAGAAAATTTGTGGCTCTCAATCATCATCAGCCTTTCATAATACTGCGGGTCTTGAGCCTGAACAAAGAATTTGCTTATCTATTCCTCCTCTAAGGCAGTTCTAACCTTAGCAGCTTCGGACCTCCAGCGAGTAGCATACTCGCAAAATGTTTCTGTAGGCTTCTTCTTTAGATTCTGAATGTAAAACACATCTGGTGTAATCTCTGTGTCGAACTTGAACCTGTCCATGAAGTCGGACGCCATGCCTACCCAGTTCGACCACTTCTTCGGATCTTGGCTAATGTACCAAGACAAAGCATCTCCCTTCAAGCTCCTCATGAACAGCTTCATGCGGATTCTCTCGTCTTTCCCTACACCAACCAGCTTGTCACAGTACGTTCTCAAATGGACCCTTGGATCACCTGGACCATCAAACATTTCGAACTTTGGAGGTTTGTACCCCTCGAGCAGTTCGACATTGGGCTATATGCAAAGAGCTCCATAGTTTAGCCTCTCAATTCCCTTGCTTCCTTCAACGCCTTGAATATGTCTAGTCAATTTCTTAAGTTCCTCAGCCAGGTTCCTGATGAGCAGGTCTTTATCATCAGACCCGGGTGTGCTTGAAATGGGTTGGGTGGAGTGTGTCATAGTCTCCACGTAAATGGGGGTGCTATGGTGGGTGTGGAAGTGGTCATTTGTGGAGTTTAGAGGTTCTGGGATGAGCAGCGGGGTGTTGTTTGAGGTATGACATGTGTTGCAGTGGTGGTGAGTAACGGGATGGTTTTGTTGATTTAGGATATTCTGTGGATGTGTGGGGTTCTGAGCCTTTGGGAAATTGATATCTGGAGTGGTGAGAGAAAATGACAGATTTGCCAGATTCCGAACCTGATCAAGTTCTTCCTGGAATTTCAGTAGCTTTTGTTCGAGTTAGGATGCATTCTCTTTGGAAAATTTAGTACCGTGACCATGAGTGACCTCTACCCGTTCAGTTGAGTTCTATTTTCTGACATTATTCAAATCTTCCATCTTCCCTTTGTTCTTGTTTTTGACAGGACTAAGAGGAGGAGTGAGTGGAGGGCCCCTGGATCTCGTGTAATAAGATGATGTTGCCAGAGTGCACGAACTAACCTTTGGGGAGGGGAATAATAAACAAAGAGTAAAAAACAAAAAGGTAACAAGTTAGTGAGGATTATAAAAAGTATTGCCGTATTTAAACACATAGTGCAGGAATTTAAATCGTGTCCTAATTTAAAGACCTCTTTGTGCCCGAGGTAAGCCTAGCGACAAATTGATTTGGAGAACTTAGGATGCTAAATGCCTCATTTTATTGATAAAAAGTAGACAAATCCCAAATTGACACTAAATAAACAGGAAATGAAAGTCACTAGTGGCCATTGGCCTTATTACATTTCATAAAGCAAAAAGAAAAACTCCTATCTATTTGGTCCCAGAAGGACCTTCCCCAGATTCGGCATCCTTAGCTCCGTCGAACAGCTTTCCCAGCTCGCGAAGTCCTAGCAGTAGGTAGGCTCTGGCTAGATGTCCACCTTCGTTTCCTTCAGTATTTTGGCGGTCTTCGACCCTCTTGAGAAACTTTCGTTCCAACTCTACTATGCCTCGCTCCAAGTATCCCAGTCGCTTGTTGGCACTGACAGCCATGTCCTTCCATTCCTCAATTAACTTCTGATTGGCTTCTTGTATTTCACGGTGCTCGCTTTCGCACTCACGGATCATCTTGCGCAATTGGTTATATTTGACCTGTGCCTCGGCCCTTTCATCTATGATCCTGTGGCCCCTAGCAAACCCTAGCTGGCCCAGTCCATCGTGATTATCTTCCAACCAGTATGAATAGTAGGGGGTGCAACTAGCGTGGTATCTGTCTGGCTCGATGGTATCTCTCCCCATGACGATCTTACAATGCCACATATGCTGAGCTTGGCACTTATAAGGACTATCATCAGCCTAAAAGTTAGCCCGGAAGTGACTCATCTTGTCGACCCTAGGTATAACCTGCTTCCTACCAGCCTGTCTCATAACTCAGAGAGGGACGTAGGGATAGATTCCTCTCAGACCGATTAATATCAGAAATGGTGCATCCCTGGATCGGGCGATGAATTCCTCGGTAGGGAACCACTCGAACATCCATTGTACCTGGCCCTCAGTTAGATTATCAAATAACTCTACCCATCCTTTGGCATCTTCCGGCTGAGCGAATATATTGGGCATGTAATTTATTCGCCTCAGATGATGGAAGGCGATATGATCATCCCAATCCCTTCGTTGGATCTCTTGTTGGTACTCACCCCTTTGGAGATGCTCCATGAGCCAGAGCTGAAGTAGCAAATTGCAGCCTTCGAAGTTTTTGGCTCCTCGCTGACACTTCTCCAAGGCCCGGTATATTTCCGCAATGATCATGAGCATAATGCTGAAGCGTTGCCCACCAATTACTTCTATTAAGGTCTTAGTTACCATGGCCAGTCTGGTGTGGATTCTTGTTTTCTTCATTGGAAACACAATCAATCCAAGGAAACAAAACATGAATACAAAGACCCTTCGGTGAATATGCCCTAATGATGTAATGGCAAACTCGTCAGGATAGGTACGGTAGGTTTTGTTGTGACCGTACCTCTCGTACAAATAGTCAAAGGGTATATAGGATTCTTTCAGACATGTCAATTCTGGATTCTTCTTCAGACCCATCATTTTGAGGAAGCCCCTGCCCTTGCGGTTCTCAGGCATCAACAAACCCAAAGTTTCCCATGCTACGTCAGCCAATCCTCCTATTTCTTCTAGCAATGGTGTCATCTCAATGTCCCCGAAGCGGAATACGGACCTCTCACAATCCCAGAACAAAGTAGAAGCTTCTATGATCTTGTTGTTGGGTTGGATTTCCAGGAGAGAAGGTAGGTTGCCCAGATACTTCCGGATAAGAGTTTGATCACTGGAGTGAAGATCCTCCCACCACCTTAGCAATTTTGGGTGGATGTTGGTGACCATGCCGAATCTAGGGACTTTGTGCCTCATATTTCTGCAAGACAATTAAGGTTAGGCCCTTACCCTCACCAGACTTGACTATTTAATATCAACAATTGGCATAAAGCATTTAGTTCTCCAAATAAATGCACAAAACGTGGTAGTGTCCGTTTGGGTTTAGGGAAACCCAATGGACTTTAGACAAGGCTATCTTAAGGAGTCATTATGCGGACAACATAACTGACTCATCTAGGTTTGACCATGATGCATGCACAGTTTAAACAGAGTAAGGTTTCTATGGGGTTTTATATTGGTACCCCTCAACGGACAACTCAAGGGAGAAAGGCACGGAACCGTCGACTACACCGTTGATCGACTGGTTTTACCACAAATATGCATTTTCTGGATTTATGGGGTGATAATATCAGAAGAGCGGAAACCACTTATTATAAGAGTTTGAGTGGAATATGATGTTGAACATGATTATACAATAATTAAAAACATGTTGGCACGTATTTGCACGTTAAGAAAGCAGTAAATACAACAGTTTCATAATTTAAAGCAGTAATAAAAGGAGGAAACAAAAAAAGAAGTCAGTTTGCAATTGAAAAGGGAATTGAATGCTTAAAGAAATTAAACAAGTAATTGCACATAAAGGAGCATAAATTCACAATAATAGTCTAAAATGGTAAAAGCCTAAAAATCCCTAGCAGAGTCGTCATGCTGTCGCGCCCCTTTTTTTTCCTCGTGGTAATTGGGTTTATGACATTTTGAGGGATAACTCGTTCCTTTTGGGAACTGGGTTTGCATTTAAAAATTCGCCACCTAATGATTAAGGTGCATTAGGACACCAATAGAGATTCAACTCTGAGTTTGTTTGAATAACCAGAGATTGGGTAAGAGCTTGAAATTATCCCAAGGGGAAGGTGTTAGGCACCCCTCAAGATCCACTATGTGGTTCCTGGCCAGACAGTTATTGTGAATTTAGCAAATAGACAAGTATGGGCTCAAATATTAGGAGATTTAATCGCATAAAAAGAAAGAACAATTAAAAGAAGAGTTTTAAAAAGGAATTTGTAAATAAAAGGAAAGGGGGTCCTGGGTGTATATTTAATATGGATCACCCCACACAATGTCTGGTAATCACTCCTTAATAAGGGGCTACACGTGACATTATCGTGAGGTCATCATATCCATATCTACCCTTCCCACCCCGTTAAGGTATTAAAGTACGGATTGGTCTCGATTACTTATTGCATGCTATTACCTGTCCCATTCCTATCAGTCCCAGAGACTTAAGACTACTAATCCTAAAAGGGAGGGATATTAGGCTGCCTTGAGGTTTCAAAGGTAAAAATCTAAGGCGGCATACAAACCATATAGAAGACTGCACATTAAAGGGGAATCACATAACACATAAGGCTCAAGTATACCTCCTCAAAAGAAAGCACATAACTAGAATGACTTGCACATTCTTTTTGGGTCTGATTAAAGCACAAAAAGACGAGGGAAGTTAATTATTGAGGCAAATTAGTTTATTACATAACTCAGATAAGAAGTCCGAGTCAGGCCCGCCTGCTGGTTGTAGGAATTAACAGAAGCAGATGCAATTTACAGCTATTACTCCAAGGCTTGCCTAATTGTTTAGACGGGGTCCTACAGACGTGATATCTATAGAGTTTAGAAGGTGATGAGACAGTAATAACTCAAAACGAAGTGTTTGAGATCTTATAGGCATGCTTGCTAAACCTTGTTAAGTAAGGGAATTAGATTATTAAAAGAGATGCAGAATGTATAAAATTAAATTAGACTGATTACAGATTCTGCAGGTGATAGTGTCTACTATTATGGATTTTAATCCCTATGAACATGATATCTAACATCGAATGTGAATGAAGCGAATCAGAATTATTTAAGAATCCCTATGCGTTACTGATTTTAGATCCTTATAGACATGATACCTAACATTGCATGTGAGTAGAAACGAATAGGATTTTACTTATGAACCCCTATAGGCATGATTTCTATATGTTGCTAATTTTGACGCGTTACTGGATTATCACCACTTGGTCCCAAAAACATGGTATCTAAACGATGACAAATGCATAGGATTTTAGATGATTCCTATAGGCAGGTTATCTAGATGTGAAGTTGAACAAGAAGTCCTATAGACATGGTTTCTAAATCCAGTTAGAATATGCAGAAATTTAAAATGGTCCTATAGACATGGTTTCTACCCTTGACATGCATAAAATACACAACCCTTTTCACTAGCCAGCCCCAAATGTTTATTACAACTTATTGCAAATCAGGAATACTAAATACATCAGGAAAATACAAAGAAAACAATTACAACCGGAAGAAGCCTAATTCTTGACTTCCTATCTGAGTTATGAGATAAACCAACTCAAAGACCCTGATCCAAAGCCTTTCTCGGACTTGAGTGTGTTAGAGTTCCCTAAGGGCCTCAATAGGACCTCGGGGAGTGCTCACACTTAAGTTTCATAAACCAGAATAGGGACAAGTGTAGTGTGGAAATGTCATCCCTCATGTGTCCAAGTTTAGAGGGAGTTCATGGGTCCTAAGACAAGGCTCACATGAGGGGGCAGAACATAAGTCTAATAGTAGAGTGGAAGTGCAGGAACAAAGAGTTGTTTAAAACTGGATTGAAAGTAGTAAGGGATAAGGGTAGCTTGAAAAGCAATAGTAGTAAAGTTAAAATTATACAACATCAGCAATTGCACAAAGGGGGAAAGGGGTTTGGGAATACATTGCAGATGGCATATGACCCTGAGAGGGATCAAGTCTGGTCATGCACAACAATAAGTGAAGCTGGCATGCCCATAAACCAGCCAAAACATACAGCATATAGAGGGGATATGGAGGTTATGACTCTATGGAATCAGGTTTGGGTCATGCACAACAATGTCTAATGTTTCCATGCCCCAAACCAACCAAAGATTCCAAACACATAGGGGATGTGGGGTTTGGGATTCATGAGTGATTGACAGAGTTAATATATAAGACAAACATTAATTCAGAAAGGAAAGGGTAGCTTACAGCATGTTTAATAGTGCAACTTGATTAAAACACAAACAGAAATAGTCAAGAGTGACGGAAACAACAAAGAAAACAGGTAGTTGTTGATGCTGGAAAATTAATTAGAACATACCGATAAAGAAGCCAAATACAGAAAGAAAAGTAAGCAAGTTTCCCACAGCCTAGCCTCGGCTTTCAGCCAGCTAGACAAAGTAGCAATACAAGTAGTAATAGAGAAAAGAGAGAGAGTTTTAGTGAAGTGTGTGTTCTAAACTCTAGTGTCCGTGTTTGAAAGGGAAGAATCATAGGATATTTATAGTTTTGAAAACAAGTGAAAGAGAGGTAATAAATTACAAACATGGAAACAATCCTAATTAAAGGGGTCACTTGCTTAACGGGAAATGACAGGTTCAAAATAAGGAAAGAAATCAATTTGTGAGCAGGCTGATGGTTGCCATAAGAGTAGTAAAACCTTGGAGTAAGTAATTAAGTCTAAGTATAGGAATATACTTATTTTTGGAAAGGATTCAGTAAGGCAAAACAAGGAAAGGAATCAATTAACCTTAACAAGCGAATGAAATCAGAATTTCACAAAAGAAAAGTTTGAAATCAATCACAAAATTGAAGATCAATCAAAGAAGGAAACTCAGCATATAAATAGAGTACACAAACACTACACATGCGAAGCCAAACCTATTGGCAAAAGAAACAACATGCAATAGTAGCACAAAGTTCAGCAAACATCCGAAACATAGTAGTCAAATAGGTCAAGTCACATTGAGTCAATAGTGAAGAGAATATAGTATCAGAAGCATGCGAAGGTTTTTCAGTAGCAGGTGAAGAAACCCTTTTTGAAAAATTAAGGTTTTAAGCATAATCAAGTTTTAAAGATAATAGAAACCCGGAGTCAAAGGAATCACATAAAGGAAAAGAAGATTCTGAAACGAGAAACTTCAAATCGAGTCAAGTATTTAAACGAACAGTTTCAGACCCAAAAACATAGGGTTTTTCAACAATAGTAGAATTTATGAGATGATAAACAAACAAATCAAAAAAAACTCAACTAAACAAGCATTCGTCTAACAAACAGCCAAAAGAAATTAGGGTTTTTATCATGCTAACTCGAATAGAAGGACAATACGAGAAAACATAGCAAAACATGTTAAAATCAGAGAAGAGATTTGAAATAACTTAATAGGAAAACTCTAATCGGAAAAGATAAAGAGTTTTTGAAAGCAAAGTTTTAAAAGAAACTTTGAGAAAAGCGCTTAAAAGCTCAAAGAAGACAAAGATCTGAAACAAATCTAAGAGAAATCGAGAGAACCTTAAAGGTTAGTGTTTCAGAAGAACCCCAAGTGGTGAGAAAGGCTTTGAAAATCATCGATCTAAGCCGGAGAGTCAAGAGTCAGACTCGAATAGCAATGGCTGGCCGGAGAAAGGTCAGAGACGACCAGAGAACAACCACAAACTGAAATAGAACAAGGTCTGGACCAAGCTCCTTCAAGATCTAGCCTCGAGACCATAATAATTGAGTACGTAGAAGCCATGAGAGGTAAATACAAGCCTCCGATGACCTTGGATGTCATTGATTTAGAAGATATTAGGGTTGTAGTTGAGGGCGACGGCTAGGGTTTGAGAGAGGATTGAGAGAGAAGGGGATTCAGAGGCGGCGGAGTGTGAATAATGAAAGGGTTTGGGGGGTCTTTTGGGTTTAATTAGGAAAGGAGGGACGAGAGCCGTTGATCTAAGTGATCAACGGCTGGGATTAAAGAGGTTAGGTGGGGATCCGGGTATGGGTTGGTTTAATTGGGTTAGGGGGTCAGGTATGAATGGATTTGTGTCGGGGTAATTAGGTCTAATTGGAGTCAGAATTTGGCTATAATTGAAATGAAATTGGGCTAACATTTAAATAGCCAATTTTCCCTATTTGATTTATAAAAAATAATAAATTAATTTTTGAAAATAGATTAAAGGTACCAAAATGATTTATAACATGTATTTAACTATTTAAAAATACCAGACCTAATATTTATGAATATAAACGTAATTAATCCTAAAATAGGCTAAAATTACAATTATATGCAATTTAGTTTTAAAAATACCAAATAAATTTGTAAAAGTATGCAAAAATTATCATAGCTACATTTTAGCATAAATATGAGAATCCAATAAATGAATCACCAAAATATAATTTTGGGAATAATTATTGGGTTTTTTATGGATAAAATAGGGCAATAAATTAATTTAAAAATCTTTAAAAATTAAAAAAAAATAATAAAACATTTGTACATACTTATATATGTATATATATGCTTTGAAAGTATTTTTCATATAAAAAATATACAGAAAAAATTGGGTATCAACACTTACCTCAAACCAAATGAATTTCTACTCTGCAATGCCTTTGACTCGTGCCTCGACCTCAACTCATGCCGAATCTACCCAAAATCAGAATCATAACTATTACGCCCAGCAGTATTACGTCGATGTTATGCTCTGCAGTAATATATTACGATGATGTTACTCCTTGCAGTATTATATTACGATGACGTTACGCTTCCCAGTATTAAGTTACGACAGTATTGCACCCAGCAGTATTACATTACGGTGATGTTACGATTCGCAGTATTAAGTTACGACAGTGATGCACCCAGCAGTATTATATTATGGTGATGTCACGCTTCGCAGTATTAAGTTACGATGATGTTGCACCCAGAAGTATTGTACGTTAAATTTGTCGTAAGGTAATTGACATCATTCCAAGTAAAAGATTATTTGGAGATTATAAGGATTATGCTATTTCACAAGTGATTAGTAAATTCATGAAGGTGAAAGTGGAAGCAAGTCAAAGAAAATAAATTTTCGTCCAAGTTCGATATTTTGGGATAAAATACGGCCCGAGCTAAAATACCCGGTAATTATGGACTAGTACCATACAAGGTACCACATGGCCATGATAGTTAGATGTATAAGATATGTTAAAAGTGGGTAGTATTTTAAATAATTTGAGATAGTCCATAATTATATGGATAATTAATTAATGGTGGAGATAATTATGTTATTAAGTGGATAAAAGTCTTGTTGAGATTGCCACATGGCATAAGGTTAACCAAGGTAGCAAAATTATGCAAAATGAGTCACTAGGCAAAGTTATAACTTGTTTACACGTAAATATGGCTTGGTGTCTTTATTGGAGAAGTGTAAGACCTTGAAAAGTTAAGCAAAACAATATTTTCTATACCATTACAAATAGATAACAAGGATCCAACGTGAACAATTCTTTGAAACCTTACAACATTCATTGACTTTTTTACAAAATGAGTGCCAAGTTTAACTGAATACAGTGGATAGTCTTGAAACATTTGTTGCCGATATTAATAGTGGAAGATGGGATGCAATATTACCTCAAGTTTCTCAACTTAAGCTTCCTAGACATATACTTGAGGATTTGTATGAGCAGATAGTTTTGGAAATGATTGAACTTCGGGAGATGGATATTGCACGGGTATTTTAAGACAAACAAACGTGATGGGTGTCATTAATCATGAGCAACTAGAAAGATATCTTAGGCTTGAACATCTGCTAGTCCGAACTTACATTGATCCACATGAGGCTTATGCAGATTCAACCAAAGAAAAGAGGCGTGCACAAATTGCACAAGGAATATCATAAAGTTTTTTCTCTACTTCGATCCGTCATTATGTATTCTTCGCAAAAGACGTGTATTAGAGGAATTGTCAAGAGAATCGGTCCAGATATGTTAAGGTTATCCCTTCTTTCTTTTGGCATGATCCATACGATACGAACGAAACGTGCAAATGCATAAATTCCATAAATGAATCTATTCATAGAAGTATTAGAGATATCTATGTTCTTGAATTTTCATATGTCATAATATTTTATCATTTGTTCATGGGTCTCAGAAAAATACGAAAGTTAAAAAGAGTTTACTTTATGATATTACTCAAAGGGAAAATGGTCTTATGACATTCCGAAAGATTTTATTAACGTACTTTTCATGCATTGCATTCATGTACATTGACCCGTGACCATATGACATTATATATGCATATATATATATATATGTGTGTGTGTGGGGGGGGGATATGGGAAAGGTTATGACGTTATATACACACCACCACCTGATCAGCTAGTATACGTTGATGAATTTGCCCACAATAACCAATATGATATAATAGGATTCCCTCAGAGGCTGACGATTTTATGAAACATGTACCTATGCACGACATGACATTCATACGCATATGCATGACGCTAAAGGTAATTTATGATTTACAGAGTTATCCAGACTTACAGGTTGAGTCAATTACTCTATATTTCTTCATGTCTGTTATGTACTTATTTATGTGCCTTACATACTCGGTACATTTTTTGTACTGACGTCCCTTTTGCCTGGGGACGCTGCATTTCATGCCCGCAGGTCCCGATAGACAGGTCGAGAGCCCTCCAAGTAGGCTATCAGCTCAGTGAAAGATGTTGGTGCGCTCCATTTGCTTCGGAGTTGCTTGTTTGGTTAGTATGATTTAGACGTGTATTGTTTGGTATGGCAAGACTCTGTCTCGACCTTTATGATATTTATGTAGTCTTAGAGGCTTGTAGACATATGTCGTGTACGTGAAAGATTGTACGGTCGTGTCGGCCTATGTTTTGAGTTTATAAATGATTATGTTGGCCTATTAGGCCCGTATGTCATGTGTATACGATGATGTAATAAGAGAGATACGTTACGTTGGTGCTCGGTTAAGTAAGGTACCGGGTGCCCTTCGCGGCCATCGGTTTGGGTCGTGACAAAAGTAGTATCATAGCAGTTCTGTCCTAGGGAGTGTTCATACCCAATTTTTTCCTATATATTTTCAATATATAAAATACCTTCAAAAAGCATGTATATCAATATATAAGCATGTCCAAAATTTTTATTATTTCTTTTCATAATTTAAAGGTTTTAAATTGATTATTTTTCTCCCTTTTTATCCATAAAATTCTCAATAATTATTTCCAAAATTATTATTTTGATAATTCATCTATTGAATTTCTATATTTATGCCAAAATATGGCTAAGATAATTTTTACATATTCTTATAATTAAATTTAGTATTTTTAAAGCTAAATTGAACATAATTGCAATATTAGCCCTTTTAAGATTTAATTATGTTTTATATGCATAAAATTGGATCCTTGTCACGCCCCAACCTCGGGAGGCATGGCTGGCACTCGGCGCCGCACTGGCCCGAGCCAACCACTATGTAACTCATGATCATTCGACCAAAACTAGAACATACATAGGTCGAGTTACCTGAATTCATTCCTTCCATAACTATCACGGGCCCACATGGCCACAACTCATAATGTATAACTATAAGTGGGAAAATACTGTATCACTAAACCATTTTTCTAAAACATGAATACATATGGACCGTCAAGGCCTCTGACATATTGTACAAAATGAACCTCTGTCTACAAAGCCATTATGATTTTTTTTGACATCAAATGGGACAGGGTACCGGCCTACCCATAAGTCTATAGCAAAATTCTGACACGATGACTTATAGACTCGGCTGCACTTCGAATGAGGTGGAGTCTTACCGATCCTTCGCTGAATGCCAATCTCGTCTACTATGAAGACTTGTCAAACTGATTGTTTATACCTGCAGGTATGAATGCAGCATCCCCAACAAAAAGACGTTAGTACGAATAATGTACTGAGTATGTAAGGCGGTAACAATAAGTCAACATTAAATTAAAGACATATAAGAATCAACCCGAATCTTTGAAGTGACACCTTATCTGCATAGTTATCATACTTAAATATATAGTGCTTCTCTTTAAGACTATTATCCCTATCGCATGATGCATGACTGCCCAACTAATCAGTGTTAACTGCCCGACCAGCCGTCACACGGTGGTAAATATATGACTGCCCAACCGGTGGTAAATAATGATATATAACTGCCCAACCGGTGGTAACTGCCCGACTGGCCGTAGCCCGGTGGTAAATGCATGTCTGCCCAATCGGCCGTAGCACGGTGGTAAATGAATATACATGACTGCCCAACCGGCCGTAGCATGATGGTAAATATGTAACTGCCCAACCGGGCAAAGCTCGGTGGTACAAGACACATAAGATACAACATAATGGCATCAGGGACAGAAGAGACCAATAGTTAAGCTCCACAAGAACAAAACAACAACCAAACATACGTAGATGTTATAAGAATCTAGCATTTTGTGGTTTCATGAAATGATAGATTTATTGCTCTTTATCATATTTAATCTTTTCAGTACATGGAAATCCCAATTTTTGTACAGATCTGCACTATCTTAGAGCTGGTATAACTTTTGCAGTAATAAAACTATTACTTACCTTCTCAAGAAAAATCCAGCATTATATGGTAAGTCTCACAGTAAATGCTTTAGTCAATCATTGCTCAATCTTTTCCTTTCCAGTATGGGAGTATTTACATCACATGAATATAAGAAATATGCTACAAATATTAATAATAACCTTCATAGCTACGTTCTGTTCCAACCAACATGAATAAGGAAAACCTGACATATACCTTCACTCGAGCCAAGCTTGTACTCCTATTTAACAGTGTATCAAGAATCTTATGTATCGAGTTCACAACTATGTCATCGTTGGGCAGTTTATATTGGATCTAAGTCATGTTTCATTTGTGTACTAAGTATGTTTCTCAAATATCTTCTGGTAATAAGGCCAAATGGTGCAGTAACACTAAGGAATTTACTTATATAACAAAGAAACACGCCAAAGATTCCATTCATTTCATGTGATTCACTTTTGCATTTGAGTTATACCCAAAAGGGTCTGCATAACCTACAATTACAATTTGATCTATCTTACTTGTGGAAGAATACTGATACAAGATAAATTGAAAAGAGTGTACTTAACATATGAACTATCAATCTCTCACTTTAAAATAGTGGAATGTCACCGGTATATAGAAACAGGAGGAAACTTGAACTTATCCGAGATGAATGGTATTACTACGTTATAAACGTTAACATCTTCTCATATACCTCAATGAGGAACATACCTAGACATGCTTGAATATCACTTTACCGGAATAAATAATATAGACATCCTTAACTGCTAAGAGTAGAACCACTTATGAAATAATATTACATATGCATATCGTTACTTGGATCATGCCAAAAGAAAAAAGGAATAGCCTTAACATACCTAAGCCGGTTCTCCAGACAATCCCTCTAACACTCAATAATTGCGACACACACGTGATGGCAAGATCGGAATAGGAAAAATCCGTATGATATTCTTGAGAAAGATTGCACCGTACTTCTTTAAAATTGCAACGACGGTGTTACAAGAATAGAATAGGCTTCTTGTTGTTTGTCTTGGACGTTCTTTTGTGTATCATGTCCATACATGTGAAGAGTTACAAAAGGAAATCCAAAAGATAAAACTATACTTAGTTGTCTAAATCTTTCCATGCTATTTTGCTGCTAAACGTGAAAATGGTTGAGTTGGAAATGTTATACTTAGTTGTCTAAAGTTCTTGTTCATATGGATAGGATTGCATAGAATATTAAGGTTCTACTTTTTTGTCATTCTAAGAAATAGGAGCCAACAAATGCTTTTTAAAAAAAGGATACTTTTTCATGCATGAACCCCACTTATAATTTGAATGCTTAGCAAAACTTTCCAAAATGTGACACCACCATAGAATTCAACACATTAGTCATACACTACTTTATTTGTCTTGATCCCACGTGGACAAGACGATTCTTATATTTATCCACCAATTATCCACATAATTAAGAATTATCTCAAATTACTTAAAATACTACTCAGTTTTAATACACTTTATATAATTTACTATTATGGTCATGTGGTACCATATAAAATAAATACATACACTATTATTTTATTAAAACATCTATGTAAAAAATGCATATATTTTCTCAACTTATAATTTTCCTAATATCATATAAAGAGTAAAAATTCTCGTACACTTATTTATTAAAATGGTAAAAAGATAAACATCTTTTCCTGTGAGAAAATAATTTCTCTCTTTATAATAAAGAAAATCTCATAAACTTTCTCATTTTTTTGTGTACAATTGAAAGTAGTAATATTAATAACTATATAAAATCATTCTTTTTTTTTCAAACCATTTTATAAAAAATATTCCACTCAGAATACCCTATCAAATGTACGGGGTGTAACAATCCTGTATTTTTAAATTGCTAATTATGTATTATAAATTATTTTAGCATTTTTAAATTATTTTTAGAAATTATCTACTATTTTTTATAAATTAAATAGTGAAAAACTGGCTATTTAAATTATAGCCAAAATTGGCTTTCAATTTAGCCTAAATCAAACGGACCCCCAACCCAATTTAAAAACCCACTGAACCCAAGCCCAAACCCAAACCATACCCGACCCATCTACCCCATTCAATCTCGACCGTTGATCATTCAGATCAACGATCCTCATTCCCCTTTCCTAAATTAAACCCAAACGACCCCCCCAAACCCTCTCATTCTCTCATTCACTCAACCGACACTCATCTCCATCTCTCTACCTCTGGTTCTCTCTAAAACCTTCTCCTCTCCCCTCCTCTCCGATGAACCTTATCCACTTTCTCCGGCCATCTCCCTGCGTGAATCCATGGTGGCCTCGCCACCTACCAGCCTTATGGCTCCCTCTTGAACGTGTGTCATCATTTTGAGGCCTTCAAGTGAACCATAGGCGATTCACTCGACTCCCATGGTTTCTCATGCCATTTTCCGGCCATCCATGGCTGTTCGAGTAAGATCTATGACTTTTCCGGCTAAACCCGGTAACTTTTCAAGGTTTTTTCTCCTTCTCTGGGTTCTCCGAAACCCTAACTTTAAAGATTTTTCTGATCTCTTTTAGATCTATCTTAGATCTGTGTATATTATGAGCTTTTGGTGTTTTCCTCAAAGGTTTTTCCCAAAAAAAATTTCAAAGTGACTTTTCGTCTTCAAGACTAGGGTTTCTTAACCCTTTTTTTATGACTTCTCCTTTGATTTTTAATACTATCATATGATTTTACTATGTTTAAATGGTTTGTTTATGTTTTTCTTCTACCTGATTCATCACGTTGAAAACCCTAATTATTTTGGTTTTATTCAGGGTTCTGAAATTGTCTTTGTTTATTTGATTCAATCGATTTCTTTATGATTAGACCCTTTTCTTTGTTTATCTTGACCGATTTTAAGTTCTTACCGCTTTTAACTCAACTTTGTTAAAAACCCTAATTTCTTAAACATTTTCTTCACTTGTTACTGTGAGTTTTAAAGACTTTTTTTACTTGTTTTATGTGTTGGCCTGATCTTCTTTACCTGTTGTTGTGTGTTAGATTGGTTTCTTCACTCTGGTTATGTGTGTTAGCGCTGACTACTTGATTTTGTTAAGTTTCTGTTGATTACCATGCTTCGGTGGGTTCTTTTTGGTCCTTAGCCTACTGGTGTCACTTCTGTATGATTGTGTTCATCTAGTTTGTTCATCTCTTGCTTCTTTTTGTCGATATGGCTGACCTTGCATGTCTGATACACCTGTGCATCTTTTTTTTTTAATTATATGTCGAAGTGCAGAATCATAATTCCCTCTTGATTGATCCTGATTTCCTTAAATTACGATTTGATTGCAAGGTTTTCTTGTAAACCCCTAAAATTTTACTCGTTTGTTTAAGTTGATTGATTCACTTCCCTTATTTACTGTGGTGCTTCATTCTTGCTGAATCCTTTCCTCAAATTAGTATATTCTGTACTTAGACTCAATCATATGCTCTATACGTTTACTACCCCTTATTTGGTAAAAACCAATCTTTCTCAAACTGATTTTCTTTCCTTAATTATCCCTGTTGGTATCCGTTTAAGCTATAATTCCTTGATTAAAGGGGAGTACTTGTATTAATTGGATTCTAATTGTGATTACTTCCATAATTGTGCAAAAGTTTTACTTGTTACCTTATTTTCTACCTATTTTCAAAGCTATAAATACCCTAAGTCTTTCATTAAAAAAATCAGACTTGGCTTTCAAAAACCTCTCTCTTACTTAAAAAAAAAGTTCTGTGGTATTATACTACTATTGGTCGGCTGCAAGCCAAGGCTAATCATCTGTAAACCTTGGTTCTTTTATTTTGTTTACCACTATCTTCACTGGTATGTCCTAGTTTAATTTAAAACCTCAACAACAATATGTTTCTATTCCTGCTTTAGTTTCTTTTATTTCTGGCCTGTTTTTTACTTGTGGTCATGTTGTGAAGTTTGTATCTAAGCATGCTGATATGATTCCCCTCCCTTTAAATTCATGTAATTCAAGCATGCCTGGACGATTGTATTCTTTTACCTACTATGCACTTACCATTTTGTGAATCCCAAATCCCTTATCCCTTCTCTATATGTTTCATGACTGGTTTGTGATTATGCCAGTGTCCAACTATCTCTGAGCATGCCCCTACCAGTCCTAATACTCCTGCTGAGTTCAGGTGTCTGTAGTCAATATATATGTATCCCCAAATCCTTTTACCCCATGTGTGATTACTGAATTCATCCACTTGTTGTGTGTGGTCTTACTATGAAGTGTTTGAACTATGTCTTACTAATACAACTTCTTTCAACCATCTTTGTTACTGATTGCTTTCATAATGGACCTACCAGTCCAGTTTTTTAAAACAATCTTTGTTCAAATATGTGTCCTGCACTTTCACTATACTCTTAGACCACTAGGTTCTGCCCCTTTTGTGTGAGCCTTGCCTTGGGACCCTTGAGCTCCATCTGAACTTGGACACATAAAAGCTGGCCTTTCCACACTGCACTTACTCTGTCTTGTCTAAGAAATCTGGGTGTGAGCGCTGCCCGGGATCCCTTGAGGTTCTTAGGGAACTCTGACACACCTAGATATGAGGAAAAGCTATGAAACAATCTTGGCACCTGAGGTGATTGATTACATAACTCAGAGAGGAAGTCCTAATCAGGCTTCCTATCGTATAACTTCTTATTTTCATTTCTACTTATGTAATTCATTCACATGATCTGTAATAATTTGTAAATGAGTATTGGGGTGGCCTTGAAAAGGGATGGGGTAAATATGCATGCTATAGTTGTTAAGGGTAGAAAACATGTTATTAGGTTTATATTCCTAATTGTGCAATAGAAACCATGCTTAGGATTCATACATGCATTAGTAATCATGCTCTTAGGTCCTATGTTTCTTGCTTCAACATCTCACCCGTCACTAATCCATGTTTTATGTCTATCACTTAGAAATCCTATTTCTATGACAGTAACAACATTGGCATAAAAAGCTATTACTCTCGTACATTTAGAAGTCGTATTTTGCAATCATGCCTTAGGGATTCTGTTTTGAACAACCCTGCCATTTGCATGTGCATATTAGATATCATATTCTAGGATCCTGTTTGCATTTTGTTTAAGTCGCCTAGTTAATTACGGATTCCTAAAAAGGTAATAATAATAATCTCGCCTTGTGATGTTTTTTGAATATAACTGGTAATAATCTCTGCATTCGTATCAACTAGAACAGCATGTTCTTAGGGTAAAATAATTTTCACATTGTTTTAATAATTCTGAATAACTGTTGCATACTATTTTACGCCTAGGCAAGCCTTAGGTAATAATTTTAAATAAACCAGAACCATCTTTGTGATTAGTGTTTAATTATCAACTGTTAAAATCAGTAGGCAAGCCCGATTTGGACATCTTTTCTGAGTCATGTAATAAATATGGTTCTGTTGTTATCACTTAGATACCATGCATAGGATTTTAATTCAGACTTTAATTATGTATGAGTCATGCTATCTATGTGCATTACCTGTGAAGGTATATTTGAGCCTTTCGTTTGTCTTCCATGCTCCCCTTTATTGAAGTCCTACTTGTTATTGTATGTTGCCTTAGTATTTTGCCTTTAAACCTGAGGGTCTGCCTAGAACCTCCTTCTTATAGGATAAGAGTCCTAAATTCCTCCGGGTCTGATAGGAAGGGATGGGTAACAACATGTAATAGGGGTCAAGACCAACCCTCGCTTTAATTACCTTCACAAGACGGGAAAGTGTATATATGGATATGATGACCGGTGTGTTAATACCACGTGTATCTCCTCTTTGAGGAGTGTCATACCGGGTATTGCATTGATGTGATCCATATTACAAACAAACCTAGTACCCCCTATTTACTTTCATAAGCCTGCTTAGATTGTAATTCTTTTCAAAATTTCGCTTTTCACTAATTGTTTTCAAACACCTGTGTATTAAACTTAAATCCCCTACTATTTGAGCCATCCTTGTTTATTTTCTAATTGTACAAATTCACAAAAACTGTCTGGCCGGGAACCACACTAGTGGATCCTAAGGGGTGCCTAACATCTTTCCCTTAGGATAATTTCAAGCCCTTACCCTATCTCTGGTTACCAAACATAGTTATGAATGAACCCTATAGGTTCCCTAATGCACTTTAAAATCGTTAGGTGGTGACTCTCCAAAATGTAACCCCCTTTCCCAAAAGTAAAGAGTTGTCCCAATCTAAAATGTCATGAACCCGATTCCGCAGAAGAAAAAGGGGGCGCGACAGCATGGCGAATCTGTTGGGGATATTTAGGCTTTTACCATTTCATACCGTTTTTGTGAATTTGTACCCTCCACGTGTGCAATTATTTGTTTAATTCCTTTAAGCATTTAATTTCTTCTTCAAAAGCAAAACTGACATATCTTTCTTGTTTCCTTCCTTTACTGCTGCTTTAAATTATGAAACTGTTGTATTTATTTCTTTCTTAACGTGCAAATACATGTCAACATGCTTTTAATTATTGCATAATCATGCTCAACATCATACTCCACTCGTGCCAAACAAATACCATAGCAACGCTTGATGAGTGGTTGCTCTCTTCCTATATCATTACCTCCTAAATTCGGAAAGGTTTATTTGCGATAAAACTAGTTGATCAGCGGTGCAGTCAACAGTTCCGTGCCTTCCCCCTTGAGTTGTCTGCTCAAGGGTACCAGTCTAAAACCTCATAGAAACCTTACTCTGTTTAAATTGTGCATGCATCATGGTCAAACCTAGCTGGGTTAGTTGTGTTGTCCACATAATGATCCTTTAAGATAGCCTTGTCCAAAGTCCATTGGTTTCTCTAAACCCAAACAGTCATCATCACGTTTTGTGCATTTATTTGGAGAACTAAATGCTTCACGCTAATTGTTGATATTAAATAGTCGAGTTTGGTAGGGGTAAGGGCCTAACATTGTTTGTCTTGCAGAAACATGAGGCACGAAGTCCCCAGATTCGGCATGGTCACCATTATCCATACAAGACTACTAAGTTGGTAGGAAGATTTACATTCTAGTGACAAAATCCTCGTCAGAAAATATCTGGGCAATCTACCATCCCTCCTGGAAATCCAGCCTAACAACATGATCATAGAAGCTACTACATTATTTTGGGATTGTGAAAGGGCTGTGTTCTGCTTTGGGGATATCGAAATAACACCTTTGCTAGAATAGATAGGAGGACTGGCCGGTCTAGTATGGGAAACTCCGGGTTTGCTAATGCTTGAGAACCGCACAATTAAGGGTTTTCTTAAAATGATGGGTTTGAAGAAGAATACAAATTTGGTATGCCTGAAGGAATCATACATCCATTTTGACTACCTTTATGAAAGGTACGGTCATAGAAAATCATACCGTACCTACCATGACGAGATTGCCATCACGTCCTTGGGACATATCCATCGCAGGGTTTTCATCTTTATGTTTTGCTTCCTGGGTCTGATCGTGTTTCCAATGAAGAAAGGGAGAATCCATACTAGGTTGGCTATGGTAACTAAGACCCTAATGGAGGGGATTGGTGGGCAGACATTCAGTATTGTAGCCATGATCATCGCAGACATATACCGAGCCTTGGAGAAGTGTTAATGAGGAGCGAGACACTACAAAGGCTGCAATCTACTGCTTCAACTTTGACTCATGGAACATCTCCAAAAGGGAGAATACCGACAAGAAATTCAGCGGAGGGTCTGGGATGATCTCATCGCTTTCCACCATCCAAAGCGAATGAATTACATCCCCGACATGTTCGCTCAGCCTAAGAATGCCAAAGGATGGGTTGAGCTCTTTGATAATTTGACTGAAGAACAGGTTCAATGGATGTTCGAGTGGTTTCCGACAGAGGAGTTTATCGCCCGATCCAGAGATGCACCTTTCCTGATACTGATTGGTCTAAGAGGAACATACCCTTATGTCCCTCTTCGAGTTATGAGGTAAGCAGGTAGGAGGCAAGTCATACCCAGGGTCGACAAGATGAGCCATTTCTGAGCTGACTTCCAAAATGATGATAGTCCCTACAAGTTCCAAGCCCAACACATGTGGCACTGCAAGATCGTAATGGGGAAAGACACCATCTAGCCAGACAGATATCATTCCGGTTGTACTCCTTTCTATCCTAGTTGGTTGGAAGATAATTGGGATAGTCTGGGCCAGCCAGGGTTTGTTCGAGGTCACAGAATCATAGATGAAAAGGCTGACGCGCAAGTCAAGTACAACCAACTGCGCAAAAGGATCCATGAATGCGAGAGCGAACACCGCGAGATACAAGAGTCCAACCAGAAGCTGATTGAGGAATGGAAAGACATGGCTTTTAGTTCCAACAAAAGGCTAGGATACTTGGAGCGAGCTATAGTAGAACTAGAGGGGAAATTTCTCAAAAGGGTTGAAGACTGTCAAAAGGCTGAAGGGACCGAAGGCATACATCTAGCCAGAGCATACCTGCTGCTGGGACTTCGCGAGTTGGGGAAGCTGTTCGACGGAGCCAAGGATGCCGAATCTGGGGAAGGTCCTTTTGGGACCAAATAGATAGAAATTTACTTTTTCGCTTTATGAATGTAATAAGGCCAATGACCATTAGTGACATTTATTTCTTGCTTATTTAGTGTTGTTTTGGGATTCGTCTATTTTTTATCGATAAAATGAGGCATTTAGAATTTTAAGTTCTCCAAATCAATTTGTCGCTAGGCCTACCTCGGGCACAAAGAGGTTCCCAAATTAGGACACGCTTTACATTCCCGCACTATGTGTCTAAATATTGCAATACTTTTTATAATCCTCACTGACTTGGTTACCTTTTGTTTTATTATTTTTATTTATTTATTCGCCCCCCCCCCCAAAGGTTAGTTCCTGCACTCTAGCATCATCATCTTATTTCACAAGATCCAAGGGCCCTCCACCCACTCCTCCTCTTAGTCCTATTAAAGGCAAGAACAAAGGCAAGATGGAAGACTTAAACAACAACAGGAAGAGAACACCGCTGAACGGGTAGAGACCACTGATGGTTAGGGTATTTGGGTTCCTAATGAGAATGTGTCACAACTTGAACAGAAACTACTGAAATTCTAGGAAGAACTCGATCAGGTTCGAAATCTGGAAAACCTGTCATTTTCGCTCAACACCCTAGATATCAACTTCCCCAACA
Organism: Nicotiana sylvestris; assembly: GCF_000393655.2. Lineage (NCBI taxonomy): Eukaryota > Viridiplantae > Streptophyta > Magnoliopsida > Solanales > Solanaceae > Nicotiana > Nicotiana sylvestris. The sequence goes on from NC_091061.1 coordinate 122,214,427, forward strand.
CTCAAAACTCTACACCTCCTCAAAATATCCCAAAACAACAGAACTGTCCCGCCCCTCACCATCATGCTGCTCTACCAAAGAACCAATGCAACACCTGCCACACCCCCAAACAACACTCCACTACTCATCCGAGAACCTCAAAACTCCACAAACTACCATTTCCACACTCATACACCAGGCCACCATAACACTCCTATCTACATGGAGACCATGCCACACTCCACCCAACCTATCTCATGCACACCTGAGTCTGATGAAAAGGATCTACTTATCAGGAACTTGGTCGGGGAACTTAAGAAACTGACCAGCCGGATTCAGGGCGTTGAGAGAAGCAAAGGAATCGAGGGGCTGAACTATGAGGACCTTTGCATACAGCCTGATGTTGAACTGCCCGAGGGATACAAACCTCCTAAGTTCGAGATGTTTGATGGTACGGGTGATCCAAAGGTCCATCTGAGGACATATTGTGACAAGCTGGTTGGAGTAGGGAAGGATGAAAGGATCCACATGAAGCTGTTCATGAGGAGTTTGAAAGGAGATGCATTATCTTGGTACATCAGCCAAGATCCCAAGAAGTGGTCAAGCTGGGTAGGCATGGCATCTAACTTTATGGATAGATTCAGGTTTAATACAAAGAACGCACCAGATGTGTACTATATCCAGAATTTGAAGAAGACGCCCATGGAGACGTTTCGCGAGTATGCTACTCACTGGAGGTCTGAAGCTGCTAAAGTCAGACCCGCCTTAGAAGAGGAGAAAATGAACAAGTTCTTTGTCCGAGCTCAGAACCCGCAGTACTTTGAACGGCTAATGATGATTGAGAACCACAAGTTTTCCGACATTATCAAACTGGGTGAAAGAATTGAAGAAGGTATTAAAAGCGGTATGGTTACAAACTTCGAGGCCTTACAAGCTACAAATAAGGGTTTACAGACCGGTGGTGTGTCTAAGAAAAGGGACGTAGGGGCCGTGATGGTTGCACAAAGGACCAAATCTCCCCTGAAATACCAAACTTATCCAACATCTCCACTCACATACCAGCCAACCCCAAATTACCAAGCACCCTCACCTTCATACCAAGCTCTGCCACCAACTTATCAATCATCTCCACCTCCTACATATCAACCTACTTCACCCAGATACTCCCAACCCGCTCATGTCTACCAAACCTATAATGCTCAACCATCCCATTATCAATCACCCCCTGCACGCCAAAATTTCCCTAAACCCCGACCTAATTTTGATCGCAGACCTCCAAAATAATATACAACCATCACTGAACCCATCGACCAGATGTATGAGAGACTCAAAGTTGCTGGTTATATCACCCCCATCCCTGCTACAACCCCTGAGAATCCTTCTCAGTGGGTTAACCCAAACAAGTCATGTGCATATCACTTCGGTATGAAAGGGCACAACATCGATAAACTTCGCTCCTTGAAAGACAAGATACAGTTTTTGATTGATAACAAAATCATTTTGGCAAAGGAACCCGCTCCAAACGTCCACAACAACCCTCTGCCAGACCATAAGGGTAGAGGTATCTACATGATTGAAATAGAAGATGACTAAGATCCCGAGGGATCAATCGGGTTGATCATAGAAGGTGATGACCCAAAGAAACCGACAATTACTCTCAATCCAATCATACTCTAGATCGAACCATCTTAGGACGCTGAGGTGAATATGTCTGTACCTCTCAAGTTTGAAGCAGCGCCATCCGTAAAGGCACCGGCACCAATTGAGGTTGAATTTGTGTCTCTGGCAAATGTACCCGCACCATTTGAGGTTGCAGTTTTGCCACCCAAAGCACATGTTCCACTCGAAGTAAGGATAGTTGCGCCGATCCCAGTGGCAATGTCAATCATTCCATCATTCTATACAAATGTTGTACCATGGGACTATACAGCTGAGGTAAGAAGGAAAGGCAAGGTCAGGATTGAAGAAACAGTCACAACATAGGGTATGACAAGAACTGGTGGAGTCTATATCCCTGAACATCTAGATGAATCAAGCAAGAAGGCTTCCAATTGGCCACCCCTCATTGAGACAGGTCCGGACGACCTTTGGAGGAAGATACATTGTAAGGAATATTCGATCATCGACTAGTTAAACAAGACACCATCCCAAATATCCATTCTCTCTTTGCTACAAAATTCTGAGGCACATAATAATGCTTTGTTAAAGGTGCTGAATAAAGTGTATATACCAAGTAACATCACTAGCGGGAATGTGGCTAATATGGTAGGACAAGTGCTGGAAAGCCACAAGATCACCTTTCATGAGGACGAGCTGCCACCCGAAGGGCTGGGGCACAACAAAGCATTGCACATCACCGTGCAATGCGAAGATTATTTCATCACCAGAATCCTGATCAATGGAGGTTCCAGTCTTAACATTTATCCGCTGGTAACACTCAAGAAGTTGGGTAAAAGGTTGCATGAGATAAATGAGGGAGAAATCAATGTGAAAACCTTTGATGGTTCCCAAAGGTCCACCATTGGTGAGATTATTCTATGCTTACAGATGGGACCAACCTGGTTCGACGTCGATTTCCATGTGATAGATGTACCAGCATCTTACAACTTACTGCTGGGAAGGCCATGGATTCATGCTGCTGGGGTTGTAGCATCAACGCTGCATCAGGTAGTAAAGTTCGAATGGAATCACCAGGAAGTGATCATTCACGGCGACGGTAGTAACCCTATATACAGTCGTTAGACCATTCCGGTGATCGAAGGAAGAAGAAAGCTGGGTGGAGAAACTTACCACCACATTGAGAGGGTCAACGCTATCGACAAAGACAAATAGTGGGATAGAAAAATCTAGAGTATACTGAATTGGAGTGGGTACGAACCTGGCAGAGGGCTCGGCAAGAACCTCCAAGGAATCTCTAAACCTATAAAACTCAAGAAACACGGCACTACCTTCGGCTTGGGATATGAATACACCTGGGAAGAATTCAATAACTGGTCGTCACCATGGCGCAGTCCTTACTATCCACTAGAGTAGCCAATACCGCATCCGGAGCAGACTTTCCAACAGGCTGACATTATTTATGGGTTAGATAAAGAAGAAGCACTTGCAGTAGTGAAGAACTTGTTTCTAGAGGCCAATGATATGGACTGCTGCATTATTGTCGAGGAGGAGGGGGAAGGCCCTTCCATATAAGCTGTGAGTAGAGGGGCACGTCTCAAGAATTGGACCATCAGGACAACCAAAGCTCGACGTGCCTCGGGGTAGCAAGGCTAAAACAAGCACTATTCACTATTTTATTTACTAAATGATTTTCTTTTCGGACTTTTCAATTTCCGCAATAAGATCTTCGGTGTTCAAAACAGATATTCAATCTATCAAAAGCATGTTTGATTTTTCTTATGATTTAGTATTTATTGCTATCTCTCCTTACTTTGCCTATACAACATTACTATTACTTATCTTGATGAACCAATGACTGTGACATTCAATAAGACAACGCAACAAATGGACATGGATTCAGAGGAAGATGACATACCTGACGAGATTGTCAAAGAACTTGAAAACCTTAAGAACAGACCTAAGTCCAACCTGGACGAGACCGAAATTGTCAACCTGGGAGATGCAGAAAACGTCAAGGAAACACGAATCAGCATTCACCTATCGCCATCAGAGAAGAAAGAATACACAAAATTTCTAAAGGAGTATGAGGACATATTTGTCTGGTCGTATGATGACATGACTGGTCTAAGTACGTCCATTGTGGCTCACAAACTGCCAATCGATCCAATATGTCCACCGGTAAAGCAAAAGCTCGGAAAGTTCAAGCCTGATATGAGTTTGAAAATCAAGGAAGAAGTCAACAAGCAGATCAAAGCTAAGGTTGGTAGTAGAATACCCGACATGGTTAGCCAACATTGTTCTAGCACCAAAGAAGGATGGGAAGGTCAGAGTCTATGTCGACTACCAGGATCTCAATCGGGCCAGTCCGAAATATGACTTCCCTTTGCCAAATATACACATCCTGATTGATAATTGTGCCAAGCATGAGCTATAGTCATTCGTAGATTGCTTCACTGGTTATCATCAAATCTAGATGGACGAGGAAGATGCTGAGAAAATGGCTTTCATTACGCCGTGGGGAGTGTACTTTTACAAGGTGATGCCATTCGGCCTGAAGAATGCAGGGGATACCTACATGAGGGCCATGCCTACCATCTTCCATGATATGATACACAAGGAGATAGAGGTATATATGGATGATGTTATTATCAAGTCCAAGAAGGCCACTGACCACATGGAAGATCTGAGGAAGTTCTTCAATAGACTGCGGAGATACAACCTGAAACTAAGCCTCACAAAGTGCACATTTGGGGTTCCTGCTGGGAAATTGCTTGGGTTCATTGTGAGTCGCCTAGGAATAGAACTGGATCCATCGAAAGTCAAAGCCATTCAAGAACTACCACCGCCAAAGAACAAGAAAGATGTGATGAGTTTCTTGGGAAGACTTAACTACACCAGCCGATTCATAGCACAGTCTACGGTTATCTGTGAGCCAATCTTTAAGATGTTAAAGAAGGACGATATCACCAAATGGACTGATGACTGCCAAAAGGCCTTCGACAAAATCAAGGAGTACCTATCAACACTACCAGTCTTAGTCCCGCCCGAGCCAGGTAGACACTTATTACTCTACCTTGCAGTGTTGGATGGAACTTTCGGCTACATTCTAGGGCAGCATGATGAAAAGGGGAGGAAGGAACAAGCCATCTATTATCTCAGCAAGAAGTTCACCCCGTACGAGTCCCGGTATTCTCTATTGGAACGCACCTATTGTGCTTTGACTTGGGTAGCTCAGAAGCTGAGACATTACTTCTACGCCTATACTACATATCTCATATCAAGGATGGATACTTTGAAGTACATCTTTCAGAAGCCCATGCCTATCGACAAGCTAGCCAAGTGGCAAATCTTGTTGAGTGAGTTCGACATCGTTTACATAACTTAGAAAGTGGTCAATGGACAGGCACTGGCAGACCACCTTGCTGAAAACCCCGTGGATAGAGGATACGAACCCCTAAAGACGTATTTTCTTGATGAAGAGGTATCATTCATAGGAGAAGACATTGCGCAATCCTATGAAGGTTGGAGAATGTTTTTCGATTGAGCAGCAAACTTCAAAAGAGTTGGCATAAGAGCGGTCCTAATATCAAAAACCGGTAAGCATTATCCGGTGTCTGCCAAACTCAGGTTACCATGCACCAACAACATGGCCGAGTATGAAGCCTCCATCTTAGGACTCAAAATGGCCATTGACATGAACGTTCAAGAGCTGCTAGTGATTGGAGATTCAGACTTACTTATACATCAGGTACGAGGAGAATGGATGACCAAAAACTCTAAGATACTCCCGTATTTGCATCATGTACAGGCATTGAGAAAGAGGTTCACGAAGACGTAATTCCAGCATGTTCCTAGAATCCAGAATGAGTTTGCTAATGCATTGGCTACCCTATCATCTATGATACAACATCCAGATAAGAATTTCATTGATCCCATTCCAGTGAAAATCCATAATCAGCCAGCTTACTGTGCCCATGTCGAAGAGGAAGCAGATAGAAAGCCTTGGTTTCATGATATCAAGGAGTATTTGGCAAAAGGAGAGTACCCGGAGCTTGATAATCCTACTCAGAAATGCACAATTCAGAGATTGTCCAACAACTTCTTTCATAGCAAAGGAATCCTGTATAGGAGGACTCCTGATTTGGGACTATTAAGATGTGTCGACGTAGAGGAAGTATCCAGGTTGCTAGAGGAAATTTATGTTTGGACATGCGGTCCACATATGAACGGTTTTGTCTTAGCAATGAAGATACTCCAAGCTGGTTACTTTTGGATGACTATGGAAACGGACTGCATCTAGTATGTCCAGAAATCCCATCACTGTCAGATACATACAAAGATGATAAAGTTACCTCCAAATGAGCTTTACACAACAAGCTCACTGTGGTCGTTCGCCGCCTTGGGGATGGATGTTATTGGACCAATCGAGCCTGCTACTTCCAATGGACACAGGTTTATCCTCGTAGCCATAGACTATTTCACCAAATGGGTCGAAGTAGCATCTTACAGAGCAGTGACTAAGAAAGTCATGGCAGACTTTGTCCGCGACCCTATTATTTGTCTATTCGGAATTCTAGAATCAATCATTACTGATAATGGCTCCAACCTCAACAACAACTTGATGAAAGCTATGTGTGAAACTTTCCAGATTAGACACAATAATTCCACAACCTACATGCCTCAGATGAATGGAGTTGTAGAAGCCACCAACAAGAATATCAAGAAGATTTTGAGGAAAATGATAGAGAAGCATAAACAGTGGCACAAGAAGTTATCATTTGCTCTACTGGGGTATCGCACCACAGTCCGCACATCAACCGGGGCAACCCCTTATATGTTGGTTTACGGTACAGAGGCTATCATTCTTGCTGAGGTAGAAATTCCTTCCCTAAGGATCATACAAGAAGTTGAGCTCGACAACGCAGAGTGGGTAAAAAGTCATTATGAGCAACTAGCCCTTATAGACGGAAAAAGAATGAATGCAGTTTGCCATGGTCAACTCTATCAGAACAGAATGGCCAGATCCTTCAACAAAAGAGTCAAGCCAGGATAGTTCACACCGAGGCAGCTAGTGTTAAAGAAAATTTTTCTGCATCAATATGAAGCCAAAGGGAAATTCTCTCCCAACTGGCAGGGTCCATACATGGTTCACCGGGTTTTGACAGGAGGCACCCTCATACTTGTAGAAATGGACAGTGAAGTCTGGCCAAAGTCGATTAATTCAGATGCATCCAAGTGTTACTATGTGTAATCTTTATGCTTTCTTTATATGATGTAAATTGAACTACGCTTGACCTGATTCCCGTTTAAGAGGGGATATGTAGGCAGCGCTATGGGTTCAGTCACTAGTCAATAAAAATTTCATTTCCCCCCGCAATTGGAAACTTGGGCATAATTTTGAGGAGGACCCTCAAAATTCCGAAGTAATTTCAGTCGATTGCCGCACAAGCAACAGTCAGAAATGTCAACCCATTAAATTGGGGCATAATTTTGAGAAGGATCAAAATTCAGTAGCAGGAGAGGTTGCAATGTCTTGAATTGCGTCACAGTCACTGGTTCATCTGAAAGCTATTTTTTTATATATACATTTATACTTTTACAAAATCATACATGTTTATTATTGAAACAGCTTTGTTTAGCAACGCTACCCCAATGATACAGACGATATCACCAGATCAAAGCCGAACGAGTCAAGCAAAGCTAGCGGGGATACGAACTAACCTTCCCCCTTACAAAACTCACAATTTTTCTTTGGATACAAGCACTAGGATTAGACATATTGTACGCCCAGGGGACAAACATTGTTAAAGAATACGACTCTTCGAACCGCTGCAATTGCCAACATTTGCTATCATCACACACCAATGATGTCCCGTATGTCATGATGCTCCCAGTAATCACAACGCCAATCTGCTATCAGCTAAGAAAACTCTATTGTCATCTGTTATTTTATTTCTTGCATAAGGCTACCATTCTGCCTTCCGAGGTTAAGCTCTACCTCCATCTGCATTTTCATTGCATAAGGCTACTATTCTGCCTTCCAATTTACATAAGGCTACCATTCTGCCTTCCAAGGTTAAGCTCTACCTCCATCTGCATTTGCATCGCCTAAGGCTACTATTCTGCCTTCCAATTTGCATAAGGCTACCATTCTGCCTTCCGAGGTTAAGCTCTACCTCCATCTGCATTTGCATTGCATAAGGCTACTATTCTGCCTTCCAATTTGCATAAGGCTATCATTCTGCCTTTTAAGGTTAAGCTCTACCTCCATCTGCATTTGCATTGCATAAGGCTACTATTCTGCTTTCCAATTTGCATAAGGCTACCATTCTGCCTTTCGAGGTTAAGCTCTACCTCCATCTGCATTTGCATCGCATAAGGCTACTATTCTGCCTTCCAATTTGCATAAGACTACCATTCTGCCTTCCAAGGTTAAGCTCTACCTCCACTTGCATCTGCATTACATAAGGCTACTATTCTTTCTTCCAATTTATATAAGGCTACTATTCTGCCTTCCGAAACTATACGATGTCTCCATCTACATCTGCATTGCATAAGGCTACCGTTCTGCCTTCCAAGGTTAAGCTCTACCTCCATCTGCACTCGCATCTTTGCATAAGGCTATTATTCTGCCTTCCGAGGCTAAGCTCTGCCTCCCATTTTCTTCGAAACTCAGCACTATCCCAAGCACTATTTATCTCATTTCTCTTACGGGCTAAGCTCTGCCCTTCAATTCGCAAGACTAAGCTCTGTCTTGTCCATATCATACTACTGCATCCTTCATGGGCTGAAATATCACCAACTCATCCAAAGGCTTCATCGTTCGAAAGCACCATATTCATAGCCCGGGAACACCATGTTATGGCCTGAGGATCTCTTTCGATCTCTTGCATATCATTATTCAAAGGCGTCATGGTTCGGAGGCACCATCCTCATATCCCGAGAACGTCCTTTCATGGCATGTGAATCCTTCATCATACACTTCATGGCCCAGGACTTCATGGTCTAAGGACGTCATCCTCATTGTCCGAAGACAACACTCATGGTGCGACGGGAATATGCATCATGTTTAAGTTTATGCACAGTATATGCTTGTATTGTTTCTACTTGCAGGTAAACCGACGAGCAACGGCTACCCCAGCAGGATCGATCCCGCTCTAGTTCCTTCAGCCATATCAGACCTAACCATTCCCGTAAAACCATTCACTCACCTAGCCCTAGATGTTGCGTCCGTTCTTGAAATCTCTTCATCGATATACTCTGCCGATGAATCCTGAACTACATACGGCCTGATTCCTGTAAAACCAGGGATATGTAGGCAACTTAGAAGCTAGGGTGCGGCCTAAACCTCTTCAAACCGTTTCGCTCAGTCAAAATTGGCAATCATTTCTTTACCTGACAACTCTTTCATCCATCCCGGGTAAAGAGGGGCAGCTGTTGATACCCAATTTTCCCTATATATTTTCAATATGCAAAATACCTTCAAAATAGCATGTATATGCATATATAAGCATGTCCAAAGTTTTAATTATTTTTTTCCATAATTTTAAGGTTTTAAATTGATTATTTTTCTCCCTTTTTATCCATAAAATCCCTAATAATTATTTTCAAAATAATTATTTTGATAATTCATCTATTGGATTTCTATATTTATACAAAAATATGGCTAAGGTAATTTTTACATATTCTTATAATTATATTTAGTATTTTTAAAGCTAAATTGCACATAATTGCAATATTAGCCCTTTTAAGATTTAATTATGTTTTATATGCATAAAATTGGATCCTGTATTTTTAAATTGCTAATTATGTATTATAAATCATTTTAGTATTTTTAAATTATTTTTAGAAGTTAACTACTATTTTCTATAAATTAAATAGGGAAAATGGCTATTTAAATTATAGCCAAAATTGGCTTTCAATTCTAGCCTAAATCAAACGGACCGCCAACCCAATTTAAAAACCCACCAGACCCAAGCCCAAATGCAAATCATACCCGACCCACCTACCCCATTCAATCTTGACTGTTGACGTTAGATCAACGGTCCTCATTCCCCTTTCCTAAATTAAACCCAAACGACCCCCCCAAACCCTATCATTCTCTCATTCACTCAACCGACACTCATCTTCCTCTCTCTACCTCTGGTTCTCTCTAGAACCTTCTCCTCTCCCCTCCTCTTCGATGAACCTTATCCACTTTCTCCGGCCATCTCCCTACCTGAATCCATGGTGGCCTCGCCACCTACCAGCCTTATGGCTCCCTCTTGAACGTGTGTCATCCTTTTGAGGCCTTCAAGTGAACCAGAGGTGATTCACTCGCCTCCCATGGTTTTTCATGCCATTTTTCGGTCATCCATGGTTGTTCGAGTAAGATCTATGACTTTTCCAGCTAAAACCAGTAACTTATCAATGTTTTCTCACCTTCTATGGATTCTCCGAAACCCTAACTTTAAAGATTTTTCCGATCTCTTTTAGATCTGTCTTAGATTTGTGTATATTATGAGCTTTTGGTGTTTTCCTCAAAGGTTTTTCCCGATTTTTTTTCAAAGTGTCTTTTTGTCTTCAAGACTAGGGTTTCTTAACCCCTTTTTTTATGACTTCTCCTTTGATTTTTAGTATTATAATATGATTTTACTATGTTTAAACGGTTTACTTATGTTTTTTTTTCTACCTGATTCATCACGTTGAAAACCCTAATTATTTTGGTTTTATCTAGGGTTCTGGAACTATCTTTATTTATTTGATTAGATCGATTTCTTTATGATTAGACCCTTTTCTTTGTTTATCTTGACCGATTCTAAGTTCTTACTATAGACACCTGATTTTTGACCCTCCCCGAGAATTTTTACATTTTTAGCATAAATATGTAATTTAGGACTAATATGCCTATTTTAACTATTTTTACTTTATTTCGTTGCAAAAAGGAAAATTACAAAAATATATATACAAATTTTAGTTTATATATTTCTCATAAACTTGAAAAAATACAAAAATTGCACTTTATTTTTGTACTTTATATAATTTCGAAAATTACCAAAAAATATAGTTCTATTAATGTTTTGTAGTCATTTTAAATTTTGAAAAAAATACAAAAATGTTACTTTATATTTTTATCTTTATATAAAACGAAAATTACAAAAAAAAATTGTTTTATTAATATTTTGTAGCTATTTTAAATCTTGAAAAATATATTAAAAATATATAGTTTTGTTTAAATATTAGTCTTATTTTTGTAGTTAATTTGTTTACATAGAGTTAGTCGAACAACGTTGTGTTCTTAATCGGGTCCGGGCAAAAGAATAATATTCGGGTTCAAATTACCCGCTTTTAGGCCTAATTTCGGACCTAGCCAATAATAATCCGAGTCCACCACACATGAGGGGACACACGTGGGGAACACGGACGGAATCCCGTACACGGAGAACCCCACCACGCGTGGGGGAACACAAGCCTCGAACCCCACCACGCGTGGGGCTCATTTCCCTGGGCAAAACCATACTAAATACACGGACAAGGCATTTTTGAAAGGGAGGACTTTTGGAAAAAATTTGGACGTGTACTGTAGACCTTCTTCTTCCTAAAGAAGAAGAAGCAAAAACCCTACTGAAAGAGAAAACCCTCACCTGCGTCCGACTCCCTCGACACCGTCCAAACTCCACCCTTTCTCCTCCCAACTCCGTCACCATCTTGTCCGAAAACCCTCACGTCCCAAAACCACCAACTCCACCAGTCCGTCGCCTTCCCATTGCCTTCCTCCTCCGTGAATCCGCCATTGTCGCCGCTACCAGCTTCCTCCAACGTCCGAACCACCGACGACCATAACCACCAGCTCCCTTCGTCACCACCAGCTTCCAACCAGCCCCACGACCACTTCTCCTCCCCCATCGTAACAAAACCATCGCAACCAGCTTCCACTCCTTGCATCACCATCTCGTCCAAACACCAGCTCCCTCTCCGTCAATAAACCACCAAAACCCTACTGCCCGCTACCCCAAAAACCACCCAACTCCTCCATCGCCAAACACCATTACCAAACAGACCACTCCATTTCCAGCAACCACCCGTCAGCAGCCCCTTCGCATGCCTGAACCGCCAGCAAACAACCACTCGTCGACCCACCACCACTGCTTCAGCTGTTCTGTCCAAACACGACAACCAATCAGCCCATGTTATCGGTGTTCTTTCACTGTCGTCGTGCAGTCCGTTGAGGTCGTTTTTGTTCGTCGAGGTCCGGTGCGTCGAGGTTGTTCGTTGAAGTCGATGTTGAGGTTTGGTCCATGGCTCTGTGCGTTTCTGTTTATTCAGGTTAGTAAATCTCGATGTATTAGATAAAGAGATTTTACGTTAAATGTTCGAAGATGCAATATATAAATTGATATGATAATCTTCTGCTTATGTTTTCATCGTATGCATTTTTGCTCATTTTGCGTTATGTGATTCTTGTTTATTCGATGTCATTCAATTAAGTTGGACTAGTTGTTTTAGGACACAAGTTTGACGTTAATTTGTTCGTCCTTCCCTTCGCTTAGTTCATTCAAAAAAAAAATTATTATTAGTGCATGTTGTTACTACTCCCGAAACACTCATTCGCTAAAACTCCTTTTATTAAACTTCTAACAAGTTATGAGATTTTAGTTGTAAAGAAGTTGTAGGGTTTAGTATGGTTAAAGGCATAAAAACGGCATCCTTTAAAAATAAAAAAAAATAAACAAATAAAAAATGAGATGAGCCTCGCCAAATAAAAGGGACAAATTGCGGGGCCCTCACAAAAATATATGTATTAAATACTAGATTCTGGGACGGGCCGTTTAGCAAATTTCATGGCCCTACCCAAAATAATAATGCGCTAGTTGCTTCAGGCGCGTCTTTAATAATTTAATTTTCCTAAACTCGGGTGCACATTTATGTGACCCAAATCTAAATCTCAACGGAATCTAAATGTGTCTCTAATCACGGGTATATTGATTATGGCGTGGCCCGAGATGCATTTCCATGACGTTGTAAATTTCTTTTAATAATAAATGAGACGAGCCTCGACAAACAAAAATGTAGAAGCTGCGGGGCCCTCTAAATGTATATATATTAAAAATACTTAGAATCCGGGACATGCCGTTTAGCAAATTTTACGGCCTTTCCCAAAATAACAATACGTTAGTTGCTTTAGGCGCGTCTTAATAATTTATTTTTCTTAATTCGGGTGCACATTTATGTCACCCAAATCTAAATCTCAACGGAGTCGAGATATGTCAATAACCACGGGTGCATTGATGTAACGTGGTTCGAGATATATTTTCACGACGTTGCAATTCTCGTAAAAAATAATAATAAAAGCGGTCAAGAGTTTAAAACTTGCACATAGGTTTAACATGTACAAAATCAGATAATCAAGCCAAATATAACAGTTGAGCGACCGTGCTAGAACCACGGAACTCGGGAATGCCTAACACCTTCTCCCGGGTTAACAGAATTCCTTATCCGGATTTCTGGTACGCAGACTGTAATATGGAGTCATTCTTTTCCTCGATTCGGGATTAAAATTGGTGACTTGGGACACCCTAAATCTCCCAAGTGGCGACTCTGAAATAAATAAACCAATCCCGTCTCGATTGTCCTTTAATTGGAAAAACTCCCTTGCACCCTCGCGGGTGCGGAAAAAGGAGGTGTGACAGCTCTGGCGACTCTGCTGGGGAACAATGACCCAGAACCACTGGTTCAGGAGAATTCGAGCTTAGAATAATTGTTATTATTTGGCTTTATTTATTATCTGATTTTATTATTATTTGTTTTAGCCTAAATGTGCAAAATGCTACTTTTACCGCTTTGATATTATTTGAACTGTATATAAACTGTGCCGAAACCCTTCTCTTCTTACCTCTGGGGATGTGCTTACTGGTTGAGACTCCCTATTCTGTTAGTGTCGTACCCTAAATAAAAGAGGCTCGGAAAGTTTCTAAGCCGGCTGGCCTTTTGGTTCCCGGAAAGGAGCTCCTTCCTCAGCTCGAGTTGTCCGCTCGGGTACACTGTCTAGAACACCGACCCAGGTTTTGAACATAGAATAACGTGACTTCATGCCGGATCCCTAGTAGGAACGCTTATTTGCATCACGTTGCATTTGACTTAGGGGACTCAACACAGGGGTTGAGTCCGTCTAGGACTAGCAACCTGATATGAAAAGACCATCCTGAGGCATCCTATTTGTTTTCCGTGCATTTATTTTGTCTCGCTGACCGGTGTTTGAATATTATGAATATTGTGAAATTGAAAAAAAAAGAAATAGCGGTTAGGGAATTGATTGTTTATTTTTGAAAAAACCTAATACACAAATACTGTCAAAACTCTGCCGGAATTTTGAGAAAATGAAAAAATGTCTTATTAGTTTGTTTTATTAAAAGCAAGGGAAAAATAGAAAAAAAAAGAGTAGTGGCTTTGTCTTGTTTTTCAAAAAAAAAAACAAATTAGAAAAAAATAGTTTGTCTTGCCACAAAAATGAAAATAAAAAAAAAGAGTCTTGTTTTAAAATGGGTTTTTATTTATTTGTTTGTTTATGAAAATGCCAAAATAAAAATAAAAATAATAAAATAAAATGAGTTGGGCGTTGAAAGTGGTTTTATTATTTGTTGCAAATATATATAAATAAAAATCCAAAAAGTTTTTCTTTATTTCCAAAAAATGTATATTTATCTTTATTTGTTGCAAAAATATTTGTCTTGCCAAAAAGTCTAGAAAAATTTTTAGACTCCAAATTTTCAAAACAAAAAATCCAAAAATATTTTCCATTATTGACTTCTTTAGAAAGTCTTTTTAATTGTTAATATATATATATATATATATATATATATATATATATATATATATAATAAAAAAAAAAATCCGAAAATATTTCAAAAAATATTTTTTTTTAGAAAATTCAGACAAAAAATATCTTCCTTTTACTTTTGCAATTCTCAAAGTTCAAATCAAAAGAAAAGGAATTCTTACAAGTCTTTCTTTCAAAAAGAAAATCAATCAAAAAAAATACTTCCTTTCTTATTTTGAAGCAGTTCTTTCACAAATTCCAATTAAAAAAAATGTGTTAGTTCATTTACTTATTCATGATCTGCCCGAACTACGCGGGTTTGATTCTCACCGGATGTGAGATACGTAGGCAACCCTCATCGGGTCCAACCCCACCTTTTGCTAAAAAGCCAAAAACAAATAAATAATAATAAAAAAAATATGTCAAATTTTAATTTTGTCATAAAGAAGTCGGGTGACGCTGTTTTGTCAAAACATAGCCGAATGTTCTCGAAAGGGACGCCGGAAGGCTGACTTTGCATAAACAGCCACCTTCGGGTCATTTTTTATTTTATCCAGTTGACCCACTCAGCCTTAAAAAATCTTCATCCCCGAGGCGCTAAAGGGCCGTGTTTGCAACACCAAGTTTTTATTATAATTTGAAAAGAAAAAAAATAAAGAGTCGGCGGTCAGGTGAATACCGTTTGAATTTTGTCATAATAAGCCGAGTCAGCTTCGGCCGCGTCTTAAACCGTTCTTGCTGAAATAGCCTTAGAGTATCTTTCATGTTGTCGAAAGGTTATTTTCGTAAAATAATGGACAAGTTGGTAAAGTGTCATAAAATAATCCTCCCCGGCCTCAAAATTCATGTGAAATTCGGAAGGGGCCACATTTGCAAAAATAACCATTTGGTTGCATTTGTCGAACAGAGAAAGGGAGTTAGCCTTTTGTTTTTGAGTTTATAAATCTCTTGATTAAAGTATATGGGTTATTTGATTTTCGAGTTTGTAGGTCATCTTCAAACCTTTGAAACCCAGTTTGTTTTAATATGAAAATTGAAAAAAATTGTTTGTTATTGTTTATCTCTTATTGGTCCGAACTACGCAAGGTCTGATTCATGCGGGGTCATGATACGTAGGCAATCTCCATAAGATTCGACCACAACAAAAAAAATGAAAAAAAATCAAAAAGGAAAAATGAAAAAAATCGAAAAAAAAAAGAGAAAGAAAAAACGGAAAAAGAGAAAAAAAAAGAAAAAAGAAAAAAAAACATCATCCAAAAAAAGAAAAAGAAAAAGAAAAAAGATGTTGTTAATAAGAAAAAGAAAAAGAAAAAAGATGTTGTTAATAATGAGGACCGACTGAGTCCATTCTAACCTGTTTGTTTCACAAATAAAGTTAAGGTGGTTGGTTTGTGGTAAGTCGGACAATGACACTCAGAATCCTTTACTTGCACCTCATGATACACACTCTGCGGGGATCAGGCCTGATAACAGAAGCACGTGAATCCTAGTGGGAACTTGTTGACGGAGGTTGATGATATTGAAGCTGGTAATGGTCTTGGCAGTATTGATGCAAAGCTCAGTGGCTAAGATGCCAGTTTTGATAAAGTGGGAGGACACTCCGTTCCTTGGTTAACAAGAAAGAGGCATTGGTGGCTTATTTTGTTGTCATTTCTTTTGTTCGGATTATTAGGATTGTAATTCGGATTTTGTCTTGTGTCAAACTTTCATATCTTTCCATTTTTGTCATAGCAGTTTGTTTAAATTTTGTCCAGTTGGTGTTAGGATTTTATTCTGGTTGTTTTGTCTATTTTATTATTCAAACCATTTCGCCGGTAGTCTAATGCAAAGCCGGTCTTTTGTTATTTCCAGTCGTCTTTTGTTTAGTCCTTCTATCATTTCGTTCAATGCCGATTCTAGGGACATGACATGCGCACCCAGTTTGGGCCTAATCTTAAAAGTTAATCATAAAACTATAGGAAGGTGATCAAAGCATTCAAAGGAAATAAGAACGGTTTTGGATTATTTGAAGCCCGAGTCATGTGGAACTGGGGCAAGTTAAACACAAAGAAAACCGTTAAAAGCAAGATTCGCCAAATTGGCATGAGGGTCATTCATGATAATAAGAGTGTCGCCCAACGGTGCTTTAGAAGTGACAAATGAACAAATTTAAATTGTGTTATTTCCACTTGGCATGTTTTGAAGATTGGAATGACGAAGGCATTTTGTTCTGCTACCTAAACACTTTATCCTTCGTTAACCCCTTTTGAGCCTTATTTATCTTCTTTCATACCCCTCGTTCGGAATCAGTAGCAACGAAGAAAAAAAAAGGAAAAGAAAAGAAAAGAAAATGATAACAAAGAAAAAAAGAAAGTCAAATGAAAAAGAGGAATTGGGAACTACGTTTGACCTGATTCCTCAAAGAGGATACGTAGGCGCTTCACGGCTCGGTCATAGTTTTGAAAGAAAAAATGAAAAAAATCAATTAAAATATCCCCAAGCAAGAAACTAGGGCAAAAGTTGCGTTTGTTGTAAATAAATCTAATTCCGAAGGTTGTAACTAATAACCCCAAAAATTAATGTATTTTTTGAGTCTTTTATACCCTTTCTTTCTAGCCTATCCAAAACCCACATTACGGTCTAAAGAAAGACCTTCTGATCAGTCTTTAAAAAATGCCAAGTCAGACAAATGAAGAGTCTTACCGGCGAACATAACATTCTGTTCCACAGCAGAAAGGACTCTAATCTCCAACAGAAGGAGTCATACCAGCAACACTCCAAATCCCCAGCTGGAGAGATATAAAACGAGAGAGTCTTATTGGTGAAAACCTTCACAAGCACCATAAGGCGATGAAAGCTGAGAAAAGAACCAAAAATGAGAGAGACTTGATAGTGAAAACCCTTCGGGCACTACAAGTCGAATAAGATTGAGAATCAGATGGGGAATCGCCAATTGAAGATCTTGAAAGATGATTGACGGTAGAGGATAGGCCACATACGCATGTCATGGCCATTAGAGTCGGTATCTGCGTTTGATAGATTTTTATTTATAGTTTATTTTGTAAAAGAGTCATCGTTTCCTTTGTCTTTTATTTTGTTTCTCTTATCTTTCTCCTTTCATAGAAAAACCCCCCAATAGAGTCTGTCTGGTCAGAACAAGTATGAAATGACTTCAAATATGCCATCAGCTTTTCAAGATGAGATCTGACTAGTACATCCAAATGGTATAGTCAGCAAGGAACAAGCGCGAGGCCAGTGTCAATAAAGATATCCCCAGCAAAAGGGAATTGACAAAAGGATTGACGAGCGTCAAGAGGGATATCCTTGCCAAAACCAAGGTTATAAACCTCAAAGACAAGGCCCGTGAACAAAGCAAGGAGAGCAGTGAGCATGATTTGGCGAAATCCATACTAGACTAAAAGGTCGGGGAAATGCCAGTTTCCAAGCTATGCCACAAAAGAAGAGGGATATCCCCAGCAGGAAGGGATTATCCCCAGCACATAATATCATCCCCAACAAGTCGTGGAGCACAGCGCAATGAAGGAGAAAGGGAAAGCAATCCCAATAGGAGTATCACAGCCAACCACCATGTTTTAAACTAACAAATTTTGTTTGATTTGAAGCAGGTAAAGGAAATGACATTGATGCCAGAACTGCATGCCACAAGGGATATTATCAAACTGAGGCAGAAAAATTTTCCTTCCATTTAGAAAATTTTCTGGAAATCAGGTATCCCCAGCTGATAACGTTTTGCCCCCCGACAGGTAAGTAAATAATCCCAACAGTGTTATCCCTAGCAGGTTTGAGGAGTCCAACACAAGTTTGGTGAAAATCGGTATCCTCAGCGGTTCCTTTCAGGTTAAGGCAAAACAAGTCTCAAAGGAGTTAGTGTTCAAAGGAAGAAGCTAATAATAATAATAAAAAAATAAAAATAAAAAAAATAAAATGGGGAAGGTAGAAAGGGAAATCCATCCCAATCCCCAGCAAGTATTCGGGGTAAGACATTTTCAAGTCTTAAGGATATGTTGGGTTCATCCACCCTCAAATAGGATATTTTGGGTTCATCCACCCTCAAATAGGATATTTTGGGTTCATCCGCCCTCAAATATGATATTTTGGGTTCATCCGCCCTCAAATAGGATATGTTGGGTTAATCCGCCCTCAACTAGGATATGTTGGGTTCATCCGCCCTCAAATAGGATACTTTGGGTTCATCCGCCCTCAAATAGGATATGTTGGGTTAATCCGCCCTCAAATAGGATATGTCGGGTTCATCCGCCCTCAAATAGGATACTTTGGGTTAATCCGCCCTCAAATAGGATATGTTGGGTTCATCCACCCTCAAATAGGATATTTTGGGTTCATCCGCCCTCAAATAGGATATTTTGGGTTCATCCGCCCTCAAATAGGATATTTTGGGTTCATCCGCCCTCAAATAGGATATTTTGGGTTCATCCGCCCTCAAATAGGATATGTTGGGTTCATCCGCCCTCAAATAGGATACTTTGGGTTAATCCGCCCTCAAATAGGATATGTTGGGTTCATCCGCCCTCAAATAGGATATGTTGGGTTCATCCGCCCTCAAATAGGATATTTTGGGTTCATTCGCCCTCAAATAGGATATTTTGGGTTCATCCGCCCTCAAATAGGATATGTTGGGTTAATCCTCCCTCAAACAGGATATGTCGGGTTCATCCGCCCTCAAACAGGATATGTCGGGTTCATCCGCCCTCAAATAGGATATGTCGGGTTCATCCGCCCTCAAATAGGATATGTTGGGTTCATCCGCCCTCAAATAGGATATGTTGGGTTCAGTCTTTATATTTCCAGAGTTGAAGTTGGGAGCCCGCCCAGATAACAGAGGCATACATTTAGTCTTTTTATTTCAAGTGTTGAAATTGGGAGCCCGCCCATAATAACAGAGGAATACATTCAGTCTTTACTTTTAAGTGTTGAAGTTGGGAGCCCGCCCATAATAACAGAGGAATACATTCAGTCTTTACTTTCAAGTGTTGAAATTGGGAGCCCGCCCAGATAACAGAGGCATACATTCAGTCTTTACGTTTCAAGTATTGAAGTTGGGAGCCCGCCCAGATAACAGAGGCATACATTCCACGTCTTTACCCATAGGAGATGTATTTCCTCCTAAAGTTTATTTTTACCCATAGGAGATGCATTTCCTCCTAAGTTCAGTTTTACCATAGGAGACGCACTTCCTAAGTTCATTTTACCCAATAGGAGACGCACTTCCTAAGTTGAGTTTCACCGATAGGAGACGCACTTCCTAAGTTAAGTTTTACCAATAGGAGACGCACTTTCTAGATCCATTGTACCAATAGGAGACGCACTTCCTAAGAAGTTTCACCATAGGAGACGCACTTCCTAAGTTAGTTTCACCAACAGGAGACGCACTTCCTAAGCAAGTTCCACCAATAGGAGACGCACTTCCTAAGAATAATTTCACCAATAGGAGACGCACTTCCTAAGGAGACGCACATCCTAAGATAAGATTCACCAAGAGGAGACACACATCCTAAGTTTAATTTCACCAATAGGAGACGCACTTCCTAAGATAAGATTCACCAAGAGGAGACGCACATCCTAAGTTTAGTTTCACCAATAAGAGACACACTTCCTAAGGAGACGCACTTCCTAAGAATAGTTTCACCAGTAGGAGACGCACTTCCTAAGAATAATTTCACCAATAGGAGACGCACTTCCTAAGGAGACGCACATCCTAAGATAAGATTCACAAAGAGGAGACGCACATCCTAAGTTTAGTTTCACCAATAGGAGACGCACTTCCTAAGGAGACGCACTTCCTAAGAATAGTTTCACCAGTAGGAGACGCACTTCCTAAGAATAATTTCACCAATAGGAGACGCACTTCCTAAGGAGACGCACATCCTAAGATAAGATTCACCAAGAGGAGACGCACATCCTAAGTTTAGTTTCACCAATAGGAGACGCACTTCCTAAGATAAGTTTCACCAATAGGAGACGCACATCCTAAGGAGACGCACATCCTAAGAATAGTTTCACCAGTAGGAGACGCACTTCCTAAGCCAAGTTTCACCAATAGGAGACGCACTTCCTAAGTTATTTCACCCAATAGGAGACGCACTTCCTAAGTTAGTTTTACCCAATAGGAGACGCACGTCCTAATATAGTTTCACCAATAGGAGACGCACTTCCTAAGCAAGTTTCACCAATAGGAGACGCACTTCCTAAAAAATAATTTCACCAATAGGAGACGCACTTCCTAAAAATAATTTCACCAATAGGAGACGCACTTCCTAAGGAGACGCACTTCCTAAGTTAGTTTCGCCAATAGGAGATGCACTTCCTAAGATAAGTTTCACCAATAGGAGACGCACATCCTAAGGAGACGCACATCCTAAGAATAGTTTCACCAGTAGGAGACGCACTTCCTAAGCCAAGTTTCACCAATAGGAGACGCACTTCCTAAGTTATTTCACCCAATAGGAAACGCACTTCCTAAGTTAGTTTTACCCAATAGGAGACGCACTTCCTAAGAAAAGTTTCACCAATAGGAGATGCACTTCCTTAGTTCAGTTCTACCAATAGGAGACGCACTTCCTAAGTTTATTGTACCCAATAGGAGACGCACTTCCTAAGTTCAGTTCTACCAATAGGAGACGCACTTCCTAAGTTCAGTTTTGCCATAGGAGACGCACTTCCAAAAATTCAGTTTTACCATAGGAGACGCACTTCCTAAGTTCAGTTCTACCAATAGGAGACGCACTTCCTAAGTTTATTGTACCCAATAGGAGACGCACTTCCTAAGTTCAGTTTTACAATAGGAGACGCACTTCCTAAAGTTCAGTTTTACCATATGAGAGGCACTTCCTAAAGTTCAGTTTTACCATAGGAGACGCACTTCCTAAGTTCAGTTCTACCAATAGGAGACGCACTTCCTAAGTTCAGTTTTACCATAGGAGACGCACTTCCCAAGTTCAGTTCTACCAATAGGAGACGCACTTCCTAAGTTTATTGTACCCACAGGAGACGCACTTCCTAAGTTTATTGTACCCAATAGGAGACGCACTTCCTTAAAGTTTAGTTTTGCCCATAGGAGACGCACTTCCTAAGTTTACTTTTATCCCATAGGAGACGCACTTCCTAAATTAAGATTTCACGCATAGGAGACGCATTTCCTAAATTATTTTCATTCATAGGAGACGCACTTCCTAGTTCAAAATCATTAAGGTTTCACCCATAGGAGACGCACTTCCTAAGACTATTTAACCCCTAGGAGACGCACTTCCTAAGTTTAATTTCGTGCATAGGAAACGCACTTCCTGAATTAAGTTTACTTTAGGAGACGCACTTCCTAGTTTGGCTTTTTCAGGTTATACTTTTACTTTAGGAGATGCACTTCCTAGTTTGGCTTTTTCAGGTTATACTTTATTTCAGGAGACGCACTTCCGGAATTGAGATTTCACCCTTAGGAGATGCACTTCGTAGTTTGATTCATTTTGAGTTCGACCATAGGAAACACAATTCCTAGTCTAGTTCTTTGAAGTTTTCACCCTTAGGAGACGCACTTCCTAGTTTAGCTCATTCCGATTCAACCATAGAAGAAGCACTTTCTAGTTTGAGTCATTGAGGTTTTTTTAGCAGACACATTTGCTAGCAAGAGTTTTGGTTTTACTCGTAGGAGATGCACATCCTAGCCTAGTCTTTAGTTTACTCTCATCATTGCATCAGTAGTATAAATAGGTTACAATTTTGCTAACGACTCACAAATCTTCCCAGTGCAAACTGGGTTAGGAAATTCTCGTTTGTTTTGTTTGTTTTGGTTGTAGGATCCCACCTGGAGAATAGAGGTTGTTAAATGTCAAAGATCGAAGAAGTCAGGAGTCCTCCTGTAGAACGGAGAAACATTTTTCAAGATCAAGCAGTGACCCACTGGAAAGCAGAAGGTTACAACAGAAATCCCCAGCATTCAATCCAAGTTAGAAGCTCGCCTCAAGAATGCGAATCGATAGTCTGGGATGATCAACAGAAGCTGGTCACAAAAACAAAAACAAAAAAAAAGAGAAAAAAGGAAAAGAAAAAGAACCCAAATTACGGAAGTGGAGAACAAATGTGGTCTGCTCAAGAACTAGCACCTACAACTATCAAGTATCAAGGTTCAAATCCAAAGTCTGTATGAAGCACCATTTAAGACTCAAGATCAAGTTTCAGAAGACTTAAAGATAGGAATCCTTGTAACTAGTGGCTGATAGGCTTAGTTAGTCTTTTTCAGTTTTCATTTTTGTTGTAATGACAGGACCACGGACCGGAACCTCAACGGAACGGCACCTCGATCGGCTCTTCACACTTTACCACCATCTCTCATTTCCGAACTACACGTGGCCTGATTCCTGTATAACCAAGGATATGTAGGCAGCTCAGATCCCAGGGCTCGGTCACATCCCCTTCCTTTCCTTAGTGTAGTCCGTCCAAGTAATGGACGGGTCAAAAACATGTCTAGTCGTTCTTTGTCGGAAAACTCTTCGTGTTTCCAGTCAAAGAGGGGCAGCTGTAGACACCTGATTTTTGACCCTCCCCGAGAATTTTTACATTTTTAGCATAAATATGTAATTTAGGACTAATATGCCTATTTTAACTATTTTTACATTATTTCGTTGCAAAAAGGAAAATTACAAAAATATATATACAAATTTTAGTTTATGTATTTCTCATAAACTTGAAAAAATACAAAAATTGCACTTTATTTTTGTACTTTATATAATTTCGAAAATTACCAAAAAATATAGTTCTATTAATGTTTTGTAGTCATTTTAAATTTTGAAAAAAATACAAAAATGTTACTTTATATTTTTATCTTTATATAAAACGAAAATTACAAAAAAATTGTTTTATTAATATTTTGTAGCTATTTTAAATCTTGAAAAATATATTAAAAATATATAGTTTTGTTTAAATATTAGTCTTATTTTTGTAGTTATTTTGTTTACATAGGGTTAGTCGAACAACGTTGTGTTCTTAATCGGGTCCGGGCAAAAGAATAATATTCGGGTTCAAATTACCCGCTTTTAGGCCTAATTTCGGACCTAGCCCATAATAATCCGAGTCCACCACACATGAGGGGACACACGTGGGGAACACGGACGGAATCCCGTACACGGGGAACCCCACCACGCGTGGGGGAACACAAGCCTCGAACCCCACCACGCGTGGGGCTCATTTCCCTGGGCAAAACCATACTAAATACACGGACAAGGCATTTTTGAAAGGGAGGACTTTTGGAAAAAATTTGGACGTGTACTGTAGACCTTCTTCTTCCTAAAGAAGAAGAAGCAAAAACCCTACTGAAAGAGAAAACCCTAACCTGCGTCCGACTCCCTCGACACCGTCCAAACTCCACCCCGTCTCCTCCCAACTCCGTCACCATCTTGTCCGAAAACCCTCACGTCCCAAAACCACCAACTCCACCAGTCCGTCGCCTTCCCATCGCCTTCCTCCTCCGTGAATCCGCCATTGTCGCCGCTACCAGATTCCTCCAACGTCCGAACCACCGGCGACCATAACCACCAGCTCCCTTCGTCGCCACCAGCTTCCAACCTGCCCCACGACCCCTTCTCTTCCCCCATCGTAACAAAACCATCGCAACCAGCTTCCACTCCTCGCATCACCATCTCGTCCAAACACCAGCTCCCTCTCCGTCAATAAACCACCAAAACCCTACTGCCCGCTACCCCAAAAACCACCCAACTCCTCCATCGCCAAACACCATTACCAAACAGACCACTCCATTTCCAGCAACCACCCGTCAGCAGCCCCTCGCACGCCTGAACCGCCAGCAAACAACCACTCGTCGACCCACCACCACTGCTTCAGCTGTTCTATCCAAACACGACAACCAATCAGCCCATGTTATCGTTGTTCTTTCACTGTCATCGTGCAGTCCGTTGAGGTCGTCTTTGTTCGTCGAGGTCCGGTGCGTCGAGGTTGTTCGTTGAAGTCGATGTTGAGGTTTGGTCCATGGCTCTATGCGTTTCTGTTTATTCAGGTTAGTAAATCTCGATGTATTAGATAAAGAGATTTTACGTTAAATGTTCGAAGATGCAATATATAAATTGATATGATAATCTTCTGCTTATGTTTTCATCGTATGCATTTTTGCTCATTTTGCGTTATGTGATTCTTGTTTATTCGATGTCATTCAATTAAGTTGGACTAGTTGTTTTAGGACACAAGTTTGACGTTAATTTGTTCGTCCTTCCCTTCGCTTAGTTCATTCAAAAAAAAAATTATTATTAGTGCATGTTGTTACTACTCCCGAAACACTCATTCGCTAAAACTCCTTTTATTAAACTTCTAACAAGTTATGAGATTTTAGTTGTATAGAAGCTGTAGGGTTTAGTATGGTTAAAGGCATAAAAACGGCATCCTTTAAAAATAAAAAAAAATAAACAAATAAAAAATGAGATGAGCCTCGCCAAATAAAAGGGACAAATTGCGGGGCCCTCACAAAAATTTATGTATTAAATACTAGATTCCGGGACGGGCCGTTTAGCAAATTTCACGGCCCTACCCAAAATAATAATGCGCTAGTTGCTTCAGGCGCGCCTTTAATAATTTAATTTTCCTAAACTCGGGTGCACATTTATGTGACCCAAATCTAAATCTCAACGGAATCGAAATGTGTCTCTAATCACGGGTATATTGATTATGGCGTGGCCCGAGATGCATTTCCATGACGTTGTAAATTCCTTTTAATAATAAATGAGACGAGCCTCGACAAACAAAAATGTAGAAGCTGCGGGGCCCTCTAAATGTATATATATTAAAAATACTTAGAATCCGGGACATGCCGTTTAGCAAATTTTACGGCCTTTCCCAAAATAACAATACGTTAGTTGCTTTAGGCGCGTCTTAATAATTTATTTTTCTTAATTCGGGTGCACATTTATGTGACCCAAATCTAAATCTCAACGGAGTTGAGATATGTCAATAACCACGGGTGCATTGATGTAACGTGGTTCGAGATATATTTTCACGACGTTGCAATTCTCGTAAAAAATAATAATAAAAGCGGTCAAGAGTTTAAAACTTGCACATAGGTTTAACATGTACAAAATCAGATAATCAAGCCAAATATAACAGTTGAGCGACCGTGCTAGAACCACGGAACTCGGGAATGCCTAACACCTTCTCCCAGGTTAACAGAATTCCTTATCCGGATTTCTGGTACGCAGACTGTAATATGGAGTCATTCTTTTCCTCGATTCGGGATTAAAATTGGTGACTTGGGACACCCTAAATCTCCCAAGTGGCGACTCTGAAATAAATAAGCAAATCCCGTTTCGATTGTCCTTTAATTGGAAAAACTCTCTTGCGCCCTCGCGGGTGCAGAAAAAGGAGGTGTGACACTTACCACTTTTAACTCAACTCTGTTAAAAACCTAATTTCCTAAACATTTTCTTCACTTGTTAGTGTGAGTTTTAAAGACTTTCTTTACTTGTTCTGTGTGTTGGCCTGATCTTCTTTACATGTTGTTGTGTGTTAGAGTAGTTTCTTCACTCTGGTTCTATGTGTTAGCCTTGACTACTTGATTTTGTTAAGTTTCTATTGATTACCATGCTTCGAGTGGGTTCTTTTTGGTCCGTATCCTACTCGGGTCACTTCTGTATGACTGTGTTCATCTAGTTTGTTTAGCTCTTGCTTCTTTTTGTCGATATGGCTGACTTTACATGTCTGATACGCCTGTGCATTCTTCTCTATTTATATGTCGAAGTGCTGAATCATGATTCCCTCTTGATTGATCCTGATTTTCTTAAATTACGGTTTGATTGCAAGGTTTTCTTGTAAACCCCTAAAATTTTACTCTGTTGTTTAAGTTGATTGATTCACTTCGCTTATTTGTTGTGGTGCTTCATTCTTGCTGAATCCTTTCCTCAAATTAGTATATTCTGTACTTAGACTCAATCATATCTCTATACTTTTACTACCTTTATTTGGTAAAAACCAATCTTTCTCAAACTGATTTTCTTTCCTTAATTATCCCTGTTGGTATCCGTTTAAGTTGTAATACCTTGATTAAAGGGGAGTACTTGTATTAATTGGATTCTAATTGTGATTACTTTCATAATTGTGCTAAATCTTTACTTGTTACCTTATTTTCTACCTATTTTCAAAGCTATAAATACCCTAAGTCTTTAATTAACAAAACCAGACTTGGCTTTCAAAAACCCCTCTCTTACTTAAAGAAAGGTTATGTGTTATTCTACTACTATTGGCCGGCTGCAAGCCAAGGCTAATCATCTGTAAACCTTGGTTCTTTTATTTTGTTTACCTCTATCTTCACTGGTATGTCCTAGTTTAATTTAAAGCCTCAACAACAACATGTTTCTATTCCTGCTTCAGTTTCTTTTATTTCTGGCCTGTTTTTTACTTGTGGTTTTGTTGTGAAGTTTGTATCTAAGCATGCTGATATGATTCCCCTATCTTTAAATTCATGTAATTCAAGCATGCCTGGACGATTGTATTCTTTTACCTACTGTGCACTTACCATTTTGTGAATCCGAAATCCCATATCCCTTCTGTATGTGTTTCATGACTTGTTTGTGATTATACCAGTGTCCAACTATCTCTAAGCATGTCCCTACCAGTCCTAATACTCCTGATGAGGTTAGGTGTCTGTAGTCAATATATATGTATCCCCAAATCTCCTTTTACCCTATGTGTGATTACTGGATTCATCTACTTGCTGTGTGTGGTCTTACCCTGAAGTGTTTGAACTTTGTCTTACTAATACAACTTCTTTCAACCATCTCTGTTACTAATTGCTTTCAAAATGGACCTACCAGTCCAGTTTTTTAAAACAAACTCCTTTCAAATATGTGTCGTGCACTTTCACTATACTCTTAGACCACTAGGTTCTGCCCCTTTTGTGTGAGTCTTGCCTTGGGACCCTTGAGCTCCCTCTGAACTTGGACACATAAAAGTTGGACTTTCCTCACTGCACTTACTCTGTCTTGGCTATGAAATCTGGGTGTGAGCACTGCCTATGATCCCTTGAGGTCCTTAGGGAACTCTGACACACCTAGATATGAGGAAAATCTATGAAACAATCTTGGCACTTGAGGTGATTGATTACATAACTCAGAGAGGAAGTCCTAATCAGGCTTCTTATAGTGTAACTTCTTATTTTCATTTATACTTATTTAATTCATTCACATGGTCTGTAATAATTTGTAAACAAGTATTGGGGTTGCCTTGAAAAGGGATGGGGTAAATATGCATGCTATAGTTGTTAAGGGTATAAAATATGTTATTAGGTTTATATTCCTAATTGTGCAATAGAAACCTTGCTTAGGATTCATACATGCATTAGAAATTATGCTCTTAGGTCCATGTTTCTTGCTTCAGCATCTCACCCGTCACTAATCCATGTTTATGTTATCCTTAGGAATCATGTTCCTAGGACAGTAACAACATTGGCATAAAAATCTATTACTCTTGTACTTTCAGAAGTCTTATTCTGCAATCATGACTTAGGGAATCTGTTTTCAACAACCCTACCATTTGTATGTGCATATTAGATATCATGTTCTAGGATCCTGTTTGCATTTTGTTTAAGTCGCCTAGTTAATTACTGATTCCTAAAAAGGTAATAATAATAATCTCGCCTTGTGATGATTTCTGAATATAACTGGTAATAATTTCTGCATTCGTATCAACTAGAACAACATGCTCTTAGGGTAAAATAATTTCCACACTGTTTTAATAATTCTGAATAACTGTTGTATACTATTTTACGCCTAGGCAAGCCTTAAGTAATAATTTTAAATAAAACCAGAATCGTCTCTGTGATTAGTGTTTAATTATCAACTATTAAAATCATGAACCCGATTCCACAAAGGAAAAAAGGGGCACGACAGGGAGTCTACAAGCCGTGTCTAGTAGAGTCATGTTTATGGGTGTGTCGTGCACCACACTTATAAGCAGGAGGCTATGGGGCAATTAGGATCGTCACTCTTTCTTCTTACTCTAGATCGTGTGGTAGAGCTCACTTATAAGAATTTAAATTCCAAAATTCTTTTTTTTATTTGTAATAAGACGATACCTACATCCGAAAAGAAGGTTGGAAAGAGAGATATTTGTGGAAGAGCTGAGTGAGAGGAATTGGATTTTTGTATGATACTTACGATAAGTAAATGTGAGGTCTTTAGCAGATCATGGGTGTACTGAAAGGTATAAGCTTCCTGATAAGAAGCCTTAAAGCAAGAATGTCTATCCATCTTTATGGTGAAAGACAATGAGAGATTAAGAAGATAAATACAAGTTTCAACAAGCAAAAGAAGCAAGATGAAGAAGGGTACGAGGCGCCCAGTTAATGAAGGTTAACAACGTTTATAATTGAGGCAGAGGAACATAAGATTTTTGAGTAAAATTCAATAGTAACAGAGGTATATACAATTGGTCTCACCCATTCCAGATATGCCCAATGGGGGTTAAAAAAAGTAGTATAAGAAGATATGATGGATGAATTATTTGCGTCAATTGACATATCCAAAGGATATTGCAAATGTGCTAATAGATATCTTTATGAGACACCCAGATGGTGCACTCTAAAATAGTGCAGCCAGATATGAGTACTACAAAGACATGCACTATAAGCCTTGAAGGGATAAATATTATCTTAGTATGGCTCGCGTCCCTAGTAAAGCGAGAACGTTAAGCAACTTCAAGAGCCACTGGATGGAGTAAAGGGAAGCTAAAAGCAAAAGAATATGTTGTTGAAGTTTTCAGAATAAAGTGATCGGCATAAATGTTAGCAGGAAATAAGAAAAGAGTTAACAAAACATTATGAGTAAGTTGTGGTACATGGATGACAATGGTAGATCAAAAGATGACAATATTACAAAATCTATAGTCAAGTGAAGGAAGATACGAGAGATGACAGGCCTTAGGAAAATAAAAGAGTATAGGCCATACAGACATGTCCTCATTTCAAGAAATAAGTTTGCAACTCTAGCGCGATTACCAAGAGAAAAAGTTAGACCCTAGAGTAATAGAACCAGTATAGATTGGTGAAAAAGATAAACTAAACATGAATTAGGGACTGAGTGATTTGATAATGGTTGGCATCACGAAAATTTCAAATTGTGTTACGGCAATAATAGAATGGACAACAGAAGAATAACCTTTAAAGGTCATTCAGGAAGACGCTTCCCTAAAGCAAGCAATGTGAACAAAGTTAAGCTTAAAGGACTGTATGTGCTAGTTATACTAAGTGTCACCCTCGCGTGTAAGGAAATTTGTTATCCTTGGTACAGAAGGATTACCACAAGGCGTGTAAGGGTCATGGATAATGTGAAAGGGCGTCAAAGATGAAGAAGAAAAACATCTATAGGCAGATTGTCATAGCTCCAAGTCTTAGTACTCCCCTAATGGGGGGAATATGGAATGATAAAGAAATGATGTGATAAACATGTGAAATGAATGAGATTGCACTTATCCAAATGTTAAAAGGAAGGGAGTAAGGGTTCTTGCACGAGATGTTATTGATAGATAAGGAGGCAGTACGTAAGGTAAGACAAGTAAATAACCCAAGAAAGATTACGTAGAATATGGATATGATAATAGGCCAACGAGTAGTTAGTAGTTGATTCGGGAAGAGCCTAGTCATAACTAGACAAGAAGTTACGAACAAATCAACAGATCATGCAAGATGAATGTAGTAAACCCGAACATGGAGAATTCAGCCTCATAGTAATGTCATTACAATACTTGAGATATATTCATATGGGGAAGTTAAAAATTACCGTATGAGTGCTACGGAAATAAAAGAGAGTGCCACTAGGAAGACAGTCAAAATATCAGTTCAGAAGCAACCCACAAGTTTCAGGGCGTGGAGGTAAGTAACTACGGATAAGTATAGGCAAGGAAGGACATCAGAAGGTCCATCAAGTATACAATGTAATAAGCCCACAGCTTTACAAAATTTAGAGAGTCCTCCTTAAGTACTACAATGAAAGACTAGCTGTGGAAATAAGGAAGAAGGCTTTAACCTAAACATAAACTCAAAGAAGAAATGGTCATATAAAAGCAGTCTCACAACAAAAATTGTATGCCCTCCAAAAGAAAGTGGCACCTACCATGGAGAATGATCAAAGGTAGTATTCGAGACTATATAAGTTGCACAAAAATTCTGGCATGTATGGGAACTAGGATGAGTTAAGTATGCACGCAACAAGGGGTAGAAAGACCAGGAAAAGTAATTGCACATGTTTAAAGAAAGCTGAGATGGAACGAAAGAAATTATTCGATCAATGATCTAGAGTTAGTACGTTATGGATACACTCAAGATTTTGGAGCATTATCCAGGCAACATATTTGTTGACAATCATACAGCCATAGAGGACTCTGGTATAAGTTAAAAGAAAAAAATGAGCCCAGGGCATAGACAAAGGATTGAATTATTAGAAGATTGTATCATGGATATTCCATAACGCCTATGAAAGGCTAAGGTAATAACTGATACCATGAGCCACAGATCGGAAGATAGCTTAAGCTTACATAAAGGCTGATCCGAAGGAAGAGGAAACTAAAGAATTACATCACCCAAGTAAATCAGGAGTCTGATTATTGGACCTAGAAAAATTATAGAAGTTGTGCTTGAGAACATGATAGAATCACTCTTAATATCAGATGTTCAAGAGAAATAACACAACAATCATAACCTATAATGGCTCTACAAGGAAGCCAATTAGAAGAAGTACCAGGCTCATAGAAGTCAGTACGAAGCTCCCACTGGATTGTGTATGTACCAGAGGTGCGAGTATTATAATAAAGCTTCAAGTTATGGACGTGAATTACACCTAGGCGAAAGGGAGGTCAGGAAAAAGATAGAAGATACGATGCGAGATTTTAAGGTAAGTAAGGTAAAGGTGAACAACGTACGAGATACTCAAAGGCAGAAGATCGTGAATAGTCCATACTTCGGATAGAAGGCTATAAGCACGGGGATCCAATAACCGGGAATGATAGCGGCATCGTCAGTGGCATGTCTTCCAGCCTATGGTTTCTAAGTACTGAGAGATCTAGTTAAGAGAGTAGAGAAAAGTTGGAGACGATGTGATGTCTCGCTTGACGTTCCAGAATAACATAAGGAATCTATGGTGCAAGCAAGTTGAAGGAAAGTTGTGATTAGTATAAATGGATATGTATAGGTCGCAAGCTAAAGTATAACAGAGCGACAAAGTTTTAAGGAAACATGAGTAAGGATGAGAAAAGGCAAGTGAAAAGGTGACGAGAACGGATAAGTCCTCGGGATTAAGACCATGGAAACAAGAGAGATAATGGTTTCTATAAGTTATTGAATGTTCAGTATATCCTGAATGAACTCAAAGGAGTCTAAGATTAATAGCATTTAGAAGGAATGAATTACTAACATGGTAATAAAATGAGGGTACAATTGTGACAGATAAAGGATGATGTTTGGTCTTTAGTTTGAATAATGATTTGAAAAAAAAGAGAAGGATAAAAGGTTTCGCTGGTGGCGCGAAATTAGGATACCCCTATAAGGTGAATCACATTGAGACACTATAAAATACGGTTATGGGAATCACTTCAAATATTACTCAATGCAACGTAAGCCCTAGTGGCAAAGTATTACGTAAGAAGTTTCAAGTTATCAGTGGTATATTGTAGATCAATATTGAGGTGAGTAAACAATAGATGGACAAAAGTCACAAAGTATGAGATGAGATTAGGTCGTTATTCTAAAGATGAGTAGTAATGAGGAAGCATTAAAGGACTTAAATTTATACATATGGAATAAGAAACGAGAGTAAGCTGGAATTTGGTAGCAGACCTCAGCAACGATAAATAAAAGTAAGAGTTATGACAGTAAATTCATACGGATGGATAAACGGACATATGCGATGAGATAAATATTCGTGAATTCAACAAAGTACCGAGCGAAGAACTTCAGTATACTCATAGATGCCCAAAGGGACATCTTATCAAGATCTATATATGAAGCCTAGAGATTGGGCACACTTACAAGGTCAAAATTGTACAGGCTGCATGATGAAAGGTAGCAACAGTTACGAGATTGGAAGGATTTCGACTACAAGTTGTGGTGTGAGAAGGAGGCCTAAGGGGGGAATGCCTGGACTTTGGACTCATTCACAGAATAGTCGACTAGATGGCAAGGGAAGTTCTAAAGCATTCGTAAGATATAAGTTATGAAAATGATAAGCGCATCAGTCAACATTCGAGGACGAATGTTCCAAAGGGGGAAATAATGTTACGCCCAGTAGTATTACGTCGATGTTATGCTCTGCAGTAATATATTACAATGATGTTATGCCTTGCAGTACTACATTACGATGATGTTACGCTTCGCAGTATTAAGTTACGACAGAATTACACCCAGTAGTATTACATTACGGTGATGTCACGCTTCGTAGTATTAAGTTATGACGATGTTTCACCCTGAAGTATTGTACGTTAAATTTGTCGTAAGGTAATTGAGATTAGTCCAAGTAAAAGATTATTTAGATATTATAAGGATTATGCTATTTCACAAGCGATTAGTAAATTCATGAAGGTGAAAGTGGAAGCAAGTCAAAGAAAATAATTTTTTGTCCAAATTTAACATTTTGGGATAAAATACGACCCGAGCTAAAATACCCGGTAATTATGGACTAGTACCATACAAGGTACCACGTGACCATGATAGTAAGGTGTATAAGGTATGTTAAAAGTGGGTAGTATTTTAAGTAATTTAAGATAGTCCTTAATTATATGGATAATTAATTAATGATGGAGATAATTATGGTATTAAGTGGATAAGAGTCTTGTTGAGATTGCCACATGGCATAAGGTTAACCAAGGTGGCAGAATTATGCAAAATGAGTCACTAGGCAAAGCTATAACTTTTACACGTAAATATGGCTTGGTGTCTTTATTGGAGAAGTGTAAGACCTTGTAAAGTTAAGCAAAACAATATTTTCTATACCATTACAAATAGATAACAAGGATCCAACGTGAACAATTCTTTGAAACCTTACAAGATTCTTTGACGTTTTTACAAATTGAATGCCAAGTTTCACTGAATACAGTGGATAGTCTTGAAACATTTGTTGCCGATATTATTAGTGGAAGATGGGATGCAGTATTACCTCAAGTTGCTCAACTTAAGCTTCCTAGAAATATATACTTGAGGATTTGTATGAGCAGATAGTTTTGGAAATGATTGAACTTCGGGAGATGGATATTGACTATTTTAAGACAAACAAACGTGATGGGTCTCATTAACCATGAGCAACCAGAAAGATATCAGAGGCTTGAACATCTGTTAGTCCGAACTTACATTGATCCACATGAAGCTTATGCAGATTTAACCAAAGAAAAGAGGCGTGCACAAATTGCACAAGGAATATTATAAAGATTTTTCCCTACCTTGATCCGCCAGTATTCTTCGCAAAAGACGTGTGTTAGAGGAATTGTCAAGAAAATCGATCTAGGTATGTTAAGGCTATCCCTTCTTTCTTTTGGCATGATCCAGACGATACGAACGAAACATGCAAATGCACAAATTCCATAAATGACTATTCATAAAAGTATTAGAGATATCTATGTTCTTGAATTTCCATATGTCATAATATTTTATCATCTGTTCATAGGTCTCAGAAAAATACGAAAGTTGAAAAGAGTCTACTTTGTGATATTACTCAAAGGCAAAATGGTCTTATGACATTCCGAAAGATTTTATTAACGTACTTTTCATGCATTGCATTCATGTACATTGACCCATGACCAGATGACATTATATACGCATATATATGTATGTATATATATGTATATGGGATATGGGAAAGGTTATGATGTTATATATGCATTATCACCTGATCAGCTAGTATACGTTGATGATTTTGCCCACAGTGACCAATATAATATAATGGGATGCCTCAGAGGATAACAATTTTATGAAACATGTACCTATGCATGACATGACATTCATACGTATATGCATTACGCTAAAAGTAATTTATGATTTACAGAGTTATCCAGACTTACAGGTTGAGTTAATTACTCTATATTTCTTTTATGTCTGTTATGTACTTATTTATGTGCCTTACCTTTTTTATACTGACTTCCCTTTTGCCTAGGGATGCTGCGTTTCATGCCCACATGTCCTGATAGACAGGTCGAGAGCCCTCCAAGTAGGTTATCAGCTCAGCGGAAGATGTTGGTGCGCTCCATTTGCTTTGGAGTTGCTTGTTTGGTTAGTATGATTTAGACGTGTATTGTTTGGTATGGCGGGACTCTGTCCCAACCTTTATGACATTTATGTAGTCTTAGAGGCTTGTAAACATATGTCGTGTACGTGAAAGATTGTACGGCCTTGTCAGCCTGTGTTTTGAGTTTATAAATGATTATGTTGGCCTATTAGGCCCGTATGTCATGTGTATATGATGATGTAATAAGAAAGATACGTTACATTGGTACTCGGTTGAGTAAGGTACCGGGTGCCCATCGTGGCCATCGGTTTGGGTCGTGACAATAACATTAGAATATTCTAAGGGAACGAAGCCCATGCGAAAATAATCAAATTATACCAAAAATCCCGGAATTGGTCAAACCCGACCCCTGGGCCCACGTCTCAAAATTCCATAAAAATCACGTCAACAAAATCCTTATCCCCCCACGAGTCTATTCATACCAAAAGCATCGAAATCAGACCTCAAATCGCCCCTCAAATCCCCACTCAAAGCTCTCCAATATCAAGCCCTAATCCCTCAATTTTCTTCCGTAATTTCCACTAATACCATGATTAAGCAATGGAAAAATGGTCATAAACTCAAGTAATGAAGCTCAGGTAACTTACCCAACTGATACTCTTCGATTTCCCTTGAAATTCACTGCCCTAGCTCATTTCCCGTCTTCAAAAATGGAGAACATAGCAAAAATTCGCGAAAGAAACCTTATATACTTTCTGACCTAGGGATTCCGCACATGCGGTCCCGCTTCTGCGGTCTAGCCCATTGCATATGCGGTTCTCACTTAAAGACCTGGGACCGCACCTATGGTCGCTCACTCGCACCTGCGCCATCGCAGATGCGTACAGGCATCCGCTTCTGTGGCTCCTCACGTCTCACCTCTTGGCTGCTTCTGTGGCTTGATTCCGCATCTGCGGGAGTCACACCTGCGGCTTTCCAACCACAGATGTGGTTATGATAGCAGCCATAAACTTCAGCTGCAACTCCAAATTCCTAACTTTTCGTCAACCATCTAATATCATCCCGAGGCCCCTGGTACCTCAACCAAAAGAACAAACAAGTCACATACCAATATCCAAAATTATACCAATCTTCAAGAAGCCTCAAACAACATTGAATCAACCAAATCACATCGGATTCAAGCCTAAGGTTCCAAAATCTTCTGAATTCCGCTTTTGATCAAAAAGTCTATCAAACCACATCCGAATGACCTGAAATTTTGCACACACATCCCAAATGACACAACAGACCTACTGCAACTCCCAGAATTCCATTCCGACCCCTATATCAAAATCTCACAGACCTCCAAAACACGTTCTGATCACACTCCTAAGTCCCAAATCATCTCCCGAAGCTATCCGAACCATCAGAATTCACATCCGAGCCCTTTTTCACATAAATCAACATCCAGTTGACTTTTTCCAACTCAAGCCTACTTAAAAGAGACTAAGTATCTCAAACCTTACCAAAACCTCTCCGAACCCGAATCAATCAACCCGATAACATGAAATACAGCTGAACAAAACAATAAGAAGCGTAAATGGGGGAAACAGACCGGTAACACATGAAACGACCAACCGAGTCATTACATCCTCCCCCTCTTAAACAAACGTTCATCTTCGAACGAGTCAAGAAACATACCTGGAGCCTCAAATAGGTGAGAATATCTGCTCCACATCTCCCGCTCGGTCTCCCAGGTAGCCTCCTCCACGGGTCGACCTCTCCACTGCACTTTCACTAAAGCTATATCCTTTGATCTCAACTTTCGAACCTGACTTTCCAAAATAGCCACTGGCTCCACATCATAAGTCAAATTATCATCTAACTGAACCATGCTGAAATCTAAAACATGAGACGGATCGCCAATATACTTCCGGAGCATAAAAACATGAAATACCGGATGCACACTCGACAAGCTGGGTGGCAAAGCAAACTCATAAGCCACCTCCCCAATCCTCCGAAGCACCTCAAAAGGCCCAATGAACCGATGACTCAATTTACCCTTCTTCCCAAATCTCATAACACCCTTCATGGGTGAAACCTTCAGCAGAACCTTCTCCCCAACCATGTAAGACACATCACGAACCTTGCTGTCAGCATAACTTTTTTGCCTCGACTGCGCTGTACGAAGCCTCTCCTGAATCACCTTCATCTTGTCTAAAGCATCCTACACCAAGTTTGCACCCAACAGCCTAGCCTCGCCCGGCTCAAACCAACCAATTGAAGATCTATAGTGCCTCCCATACAAAGCCTCAAATGGAGCCATCTGAATACTTGACTGGTAACTGTTGTTATAAGCAAACTCTACGAGCGGTAGAAATTGATCCCACGAGCCTCCAAAATCAATAACACAAACGCGCAACATGTCCTCTAATATCTGAATAGTGCGCTCGGACTACCCGTCCGTCTGAGGATGAAAAGTTGTGCTCAACTCAACCTGAGTACCCAACTCTCGCTGCACAGACCTCCAAAACTGTGAAGTAAACTGAGTGCCCCTATCTGAAATGATGGAAACTGGGACACCATGCAAACGAACAATCTCCCGGATATAGATCTCTGCCAACCGCTCTAAAGAATAGGTAGTACACATAGGAATGAAGTGCGCGGACTTGGTTAGCCGATCCACGATTACCCAAATAGCATCGAACTTCTTCAAAGTCTGTTGGAGCCCAACTACAAAGTCCATGGTGATCCGCTCCCACTTCCACTCCAGAATATCTATCCGCTAAAGCCACCCGGTCTCTGATGCTCATATTTCACCTGCTGACGATTGAGACATCGGGCCACAAATCCCACAATATCTTTCTTTTTCCTCCTCCACCAATAATGTTGTCTCAGATCCTGATACATCTTCGTGGCACCCGAATGAATGAAATACCACGAGTTATGGGCATCCTCTATAATCAACTCCCGAAGCCCATCCACATTGGGAACACATATCCGGCCTTGCATCCTCAATACTCTGTCATCACCAATAGTCACATCTCTGGCATCATTGTGCTGAACTTTGTCCTTTAGGACAAGCAAATGAGGATCATCATACTGGCTCTTTCTGATATGATCAAATAAGAAAGACCGAGAAATCAGAAAAGCCAATACCCGACTGGGCGTCGAAATATCCAACATTATGAAAACTCATGAAATTCATATGATAGTTCAAAATTCCTATTTTCACAACCGAACGTCCGAATCACGCCAATTCAACTCCGATTCTCACCAAATTTCACAGATACGACTTAAATATTATATTGAACTTGTATAGGGCTTCGAAACCAAAATATGGGCCCGATACCATCAAGATTACACACCATTTTATTTCCAAAAGTCCTTATATTTTCCAGCAAATAATTTTCTTTAAAAATTCGTTTCTCGAGTTAGGGACCTCGGAATTCGATTCCGGGCAATGTCCAAGTCCCATATTTTACTATGGAACCTACGGGACCGTCAAATTATGGGTCCGAGTCCGTTTACCAAAAAGGTTGACCAAAGTCAATCTTAATCAATTTCACATAAAAGTTTTCCGAAAACACGCCCGGACTACGCAGGCAAATCGAGGAGAAGGAAAATAAAGTTTCAGGGCCTCGGAACCCGGATTCGGA
The DNA here is from genome assembly GCF_000393655.2 of Nicotiana sylvestris. Classification (NCBI taxonomy): domain Eukaryota; kingdom Viridiplantae; phylum Streptophyta; class Magnoliopsida; order Solanales; family Solanaceae; genus Nicotiana; species Nicotiana sylvestris. The sequence continues at coordinate 122,252,670 of NC_091061.1, forward strand.
TTCTAAAATACAAGATGACCATTTGGGTCATCAGAGTTACCAAATTATTTTTTTAACCAAAAAGTAACTCAACGTTTAATTATCACATAATATCACTAAGAGAAAAATAAAAAAAGTGATCCTTATTATACTAATTAGGCAAAGTTGAATGACATTATGGTTATAAAAATAAATTATTAACTTTCATAATACCTAAGTAAGTTGAGTGACTTTTTGTTTAAGAAAATACAGTCAGACTTCTTTATATGTCACGACAACGGTTCGCCTTCCGTGAACCATCGTGACGACACCTAGTCTCTACGACTAGGTAAGCCTAAATTACGAAAGATAAACCAATTTACGGAAGAAAAACAATTTAAAACAGAAATAGAGTGATATAACAACATTTAAAAGTGTCGCTCGGCATACACAATATAAATTCTCGAAACTAATACATTTTTTCAAAACCCGAAAACCCATGAATCACAAGCTACGAATATAATAAAAATGCACTAACTCCGGAATGTCTACATCAATAGAAAAGATAAAAGGGATGTCACTACAAGATAGAATGGAAAGGGACTCCTCGGTCTGCGGACACAATAGATATACCTCGAAATCTCTCGAGCAGTCGCCTCTCCTCAAGGGTGATAGGACTGAGTCGCAGTACCTGGATCTGTACATGAAAAATATGCGCAAAAAAGGCATGAGTACACCACAGCGGCACTCAATAAGTGTCAAGCCTAAAGTGACGAGGAAGGTCAGGGCCCTACTGAGATAAAATAAAAATTATAAGGCATGACGGTATAAGATAAGCAGTACAGTTGGAAGCTAACAATAAGAATTTAATACAGAAAACAAGGAATTCAATAACTGAAATAGAGGCAAAACAATCACAAGGAAATAACTGGGGATCTCTTAGTATCTCGAGGATCTCTTAGTACCCTCGATATATGTCAGAGATCTCTTGGTATCCCCAGCATCTGTCGATATCCTCAATATGCGCTAGGGATCTCTTGGTATCCTCAATATACGTGCTAGGGATCTCTCGGTATCCCGAGGATCTCTTGGTATCCTCAATATCCGTGCTAGGGATCTCTCGGTATCCCGCACCTCAGCTCAAATCATATATACGTGCAGGGGATCTCCCAGAATGCCGTCCCGTAGTCCCAAAATAATAACACACGACAGCAACACAAAGAATACTCAAGTAAGCTCAATTTTGTACCAAGTAAACAGGTAATTCTAACCTAACATGCTTAAGGCAGTTTAAGCAATTAAGTAAATTAAACATGCTTTTTCTAAGCTAACAACATGCTTAAATTGCAAGTAGTATAAAATAGGAAAAAGGGACACCATTGAAATTACTTAAAGAAAATCGGATTTTCACTCGTCACCTAATGTACAAGGCATTTCAATTACCAAATGTACCAAATCCTAAGAGGAAGGTTCCCCACACAAGGTTAGGTAAGCCACTTACCTCGAACTAGCTCAAATCAATCCGAAACCATGCTCTTGCCATGAGTACTCGACTCCAAATGGCCCAAATCTATTTAATTCAATTTCATAATGTAAATAACACTTCAAGTAACTGATTCTACAAAGAAATTCTAAGCTAATACGCGAAATTAGGTAAAATAACAAAAACGCCCCTCGGGCCCACGTCTCGGAATCAGGTAAAATTTAAGTTCCAGAATCCTCACACTCTCACGAGTTCATTCATCAAAAGTACCAAAATCGGACCTCAAATGGTCCCTCAAATCATTACTCAAAGGTCTCTAATTAGTCAAGCCCTAACCCCTAAATTAGCACTGATTTTCCTTAATTTTTCATGCTTATAATGATAAAAATCACTCCAATTAGGGACCAAAGACCTTACCCTAATGAACTCCTATGAAAATCCCTCATGAAAAATGCTCCCCAAGCTTCTTCCCGTTTGGAAAGAGGTGAAAATAGCTAAATTTCGCGAAGGCAAGTATTTATATGTTTCTGCCCAGTTAATCCTCTTCTGCGGTAAAGGGAGCGCACCTGCGGAAGAATGCATCGCAGATGCGAAAAGTCACTTAACGGGCTGGATCCGCATCTGCGGCACTGCATTTGCGAAAACCCAGCCGCACCTGCGGATCCTGGAGCTCTTGGCCAATCTCGCTTCTGCGGCCACATAGCCTCTTCTGCGACGCCGCACCTGCGGTCTCACACTCGCAGGTGTGGTTATGATAGAAAACCAGCAGCTGAAGCTGCAACTCCAAAATCCTTCTATCAACTATCTGAAATCATCCCGAGGCCCCCGAGACCTCAACCAAATGCACCAACAAGTCTAATACCACTATCCAAACTTATATCAATCCTTAAAACACCTAAAACAACATCGAAACGATGAATTAACCACGGATTCAAGCCTAAAAATTTTAAAACTCTAAAAATACACTTTCGATCAAAAAGTCTATCAAACCTCATCCGAATGACCTAAAATTTTGCGCACACATCACATTTAATACTACGGAGCTACTCTAACTTCAGACATTCTATTCTGACCCTCGGATCAAAATCTCACTATCGAACCGAAAACTTCAAAATTTGACCTTTCGGCATTTCAAGCCTAAATTAGCTACGGACCTCCAAAACATAATCTGATCGCGCCCCTAAGCCCAAAATCACCCAACGGAGCTAACAGAACCATCGGATTTCCATTCCGAGGTCATCTTCACACTGTTCCGACTATGGTCAACTTTCCAACACTTAAGCTCTCATTAAGGACTAAGTGTCCCAAAACTCTCCGAAACTCCCAACCGAACATCCCGGCAAATCACAATAGTGGAAATAAACACAGGGAAAGTAGTTAATAGGGGATCAGGGCATAAATTCTAAAAACGGCTGGCCGGGTCGTTATATTATAACAACATCCCTATATAACAACCATTCATTATAAAAGCCTAGTTTTTCTCAGAACCGATTTTTATGTTATATTTTACCTATCTATAACAGCATTCTGCCTATAACAACAATAACTATTTTTATGACAGTATGCTTTTTGTAAAATTACCCTTCTATAACAGCATGCATATTTTTAAGATTATTACTAATAATAATTCTAAATATTTAAGCAAATATTTTATAACTTTAATGTAAAACTTATAATAGCTATATATTATCTTAAGGATATCAGTATGTTCCATGAACATATGCACATCAAATATTTTTGTAACTAAAGAGCTACAAATGATATATCTTGCATTAGAGAAATCCCAAAAGATACTTAAAAGATTTATTTATACTTTTTGAAGATATGCATATCATTCTTTTTTTATTTGAAGATGTAGACATGATATATTTTATACTGGACAATTACCAATAATATATAAACGTAATTTATTCGTATTTTTTAATTGTGTGCCTTAGATTTTAAATATTTGTGCATTTAGTTAAGAATTTTTTAATAATGTATTAGATTTCTTTAGCATTTAATTTGTGAAATATTTATATCTTTTGAGATTTTGAATTTAAATATTTATTAATCTGTTATATATAATATTATAAAAAAAACCAATTAGTTTTTGAATATTTTTGTCTATAACAACCAAAATAATTTAAATACCAAATGCTATTATAGGTGTATACCAGTCATTCATTATAAAAGTCGAAAATTTTTGGAACAAGTGATGTTGTTATAGAGATGTTTCATTATATAATGACTTTGATTAATTTAAGGAAAATGAGGAATTATAGAATTTTTGGGAAAAAACATAAGTACCTTATTGAATTACTAACTACACAAAAGTGTGTAACCGGAAATCCACTACAAGTTTTATGCCTTTTCCCTAAAAACTTTTTATTGTTAGAACTTAGAAGAGCTGACTCAGCAGCTTTTGGAAAAGACTAAACTAACCTAGAGAACTGAAGTGGCGGGAACGAAGTGTAGGAAATCACCAGAAGAAAGTGGAGGAGAACTGCCATACCGCCTGTTTGGATTAGCCGATAAGAAAAATATTTTTAAGTATTGAAATTGGTTTTTTAATTATATATTTATGTGTCTGAATAGATGTGTTAAAATTGATAATAAACAGTTAATATGTTTGGTAGAAAAGTGACGATAAGCCATTTTTTTATTAAAATGACTAAAATATTCTTAAAAACTTTACAAAAGATTATAAATTTAAATTTGTTTTGTAATAAAAAGAATGAACAACAATATGAAATAAAAAAAAAGTTAGAAAATTTATCTTGAGAAAAATATTTTGTAAATTAAAAAATATTATTAAGATTAAATTAGTAAAAATCTTGATCAAATTAAAAGTGTGCAAGTAATTTGGGTGTTTAAAAGCCAATTTGATTGATTCATAAGCTTAGCCAGTTTGACCCTCGTAGTACAGGCCTACTTTATATAAAATAAAAACTTGGCAAAGATAGCAACGAAGGAAAGCTTTGAAGATTTATCAATATCAACATCAAAGAGGTAAGAGAAAGCTTCTTCTGATTTCAGTAATAGAACCATTTCCTTAAGTCCACAATGTTTGCTGAAATAAAAGCTTGATTGATATCCTAGTTTGAAATGGATTCTTCTGTTGACAAGAATTAGCCCCAAATTTAACGGGATTGGGGTTGTGAGAAAGCTTCCTTTAAGTACTGTTTTGATATTCTGGAGAAGAAAATGATTTTCATTGCTTAGGCATTCGCTTATCTGTGTTCCCAGCGGCCTTAATCATGATTTCCGCAGATTCTTGTTTTATGTATTTATTTGATTTTTCTATATAAAAACAAGTCTATACAAGCAAACATGCAATTTAGCAATACATGACATGTTATATGAATGAAAGGGAAAAGATTAACGGACTATTGCTATTCTTCCCATAGCGACAAAGCGAGTCACTCATGATTCGATAGTTCCATTTTCCGCTGATGCATCCCGATGAAATCCTAGCAGTCAAACCAACGTATTTGTTCCGCACCCTCCTTCCAATCAAATCTTTCCAAGGTGTCCGGAGGCAGGGGAAAGAAAGGAGGGATTGAGCCCCAGGTGCTAGACCGAACATAAGTACAAGTCCAAAATCATCGTACGAACCTATAGGAACCTTCAAATCATGATTCTCAATCCGTTTAGCTCAAATGTTGACTTTGGTCAACTCTCTGAAGTTAAGGCTTTAAGTTAGCAACCAAGTGTAACGCCGCTAAGGCTTCAAGTTAGCAACCAAGTGTAAAGCCGTTAACTTTTATGTAGGATTTTCATTTTATATGGATATTAAGTGTTTGATTTTTGAAATACAAGGGGTGTGTCTATAACGCAGTCATATTATAAGGGTGTTTAAATTTAATTTTCTCAAGATTAAACCCTTCCTTTTTGTTATGAACACATGTGATTAAATAATAAGAAGTTAAAATATTTGAATTTTCACCTTTCTTCTCTGTATTCTTCAGCTCGCTTTTGGTCACGCTTTAGAAAGTTCTGTTCTTTGCATTCCATTCACTGGTATACTGATAAATTGCATTCTATGCACTGATTTGGTGTTCTTATGTTCTGCTTGTGCTATTAATTTCGTTATAAAATTACCAGTAATGTTGAAACTATACATCAATTCTGTGGCCTTTTATCTACTTTCTGTTGAAGTAAGATGGATGATCTGATGCCTCCTGCCCCCTTTATTAAGCGCCGGAAGGTAACATACTTTTAAACTATAGGTCTACCTCCAACACTTTTTATTCCACTCCTAGGCTAATGTATAAAGTTTTTTTTTTTCTTTTTAAATGCAAAATCTCTCCAAGTGTGGGATTGACGAGTGACGACTTGCCTGATGAGTTGCTTATTGCCATACTTTCCTGTTTGAACTTCCACGAGGCAGCAAAGACCTGTATTCTCTCGCAGCACTGGAGATACTTATGGGAACATACAATTTGCAGAATTGAATTATATAATGACGACACATTTGAAATTGATGCAGCAGAAAAGTTTATAAATTCGGTGAATGATGCCTTTGAAATTTCATGAGGGTGCATTTATTGAGTGGTTCAAATTTGGTTTTGTCTACCCAAGTGTACTCCCCCCTACAGCAGTACTGATTTTGCAACAGTAAATCAAGGCCAAGTCGAGTGTGATATTGATTGCTGGATTAATGTTGCAATACAAAAGCAGGTCAAAGTATTTGAACTGAACCTGGCAGCAGGTAATGTGTGCAGTGAATTTGATATGACATAGCATTCCTCATGTGCAAAAGTTGTTGCCCATTTGTTGCGAGATTAATTTGCTGAGAATATTGGCGACTCTCAAATCTTTCCAATTTGTTAATGTCCGCATAACACGGGAAGTTGTTGAGTTCCTTTTGTCCCACTGCCCTTTACTGGAGGAAGTCTGTATTTCAACCTCAGATTCTCTTGAGAGTTTGAAAGTTGCTCGTTCATTATCTAAGTTAAGGTCCATGGAAATATCAAATTGTGAAGCTTTAATTTGAAGACTATGAAGGTTCATGCTCCAGAGCTTGTGTCTTCTACATACATTGGACGTACTATTAAAGTGCCTTTCAAGAAAGTTCCCCTCTTCTCTCAGCTAACTATTGGAGGAGATTATGTGATTCTTTTATTTTTGATGCTCACAAGCACTCTAGCTATTGTCGAAATCTGAAGAAGCTTAAACTGGAAGTGTCATAAGAGGTTGTAGCATACATCTACCCTCTTTCTTCTTTCCTCACTTGTAGTCTGCTTCGATATTCAAACTAAGTTATTAACATGCATTGCTTCAAATCTTTTTAGTTATCTAGGAAATGCTGGGTCATTCCCAATGTATACCCTCAACTTTGCTACTGAAAGAGTTGGAATTGGACATCGCCACAGAAGAGGGTGATGGCCTTTGCTTCTTCACATTCTTGACTAAGTGTTCTTCTCAGTTATCAAGTTTAACCATCCAGGTAACCGTTCTTCTTGCATTTGCTTCTCCTTTATGCCATGCCACTTTCTTGCCTTCTATAAGTATAAGTTATTTGACAAAAAGTCTTAACAATGTCAACCTAACAAGTTCTTTGAAATGATGTAAGCAAATCTTAAGAAGTTCTAAGATGGAACAAGTTACCATAAAATCATGACACAATTAATTGGTGCGTCCTCCTTATACATGGAATGTGATACATTTTTTAATAAAGAATACATGTATTGGAAATCGATAAAGCCTATAACACCAGAAGAATGATTATTGTACAATATTGAGGTTGACGAAGGAAATTTAAAATGTTTATGCCAATAGTAAATTACTCTCGAGAAGGTTGATAAGGAGTAGCATTTAAGTAAAGGTCACCCTTTCTAGCAATAGTTATTCCCGATAATTCGGTCAAGTCCAAGTCTCTTGGCTTGATTCCGGTTGGGAGTTTCCAGTCAAAGTGATAGAGTAATTGAGCCAATGGTAAGTAAAGATTAGCTAAACCAAATGACATTCCAGGACAAATTCTCCGTCCACCGCCAAAGGGAAGAAACTCAAAATTATTACCAAAAATATCCACAGAACATTGCTCAAATCTCTCTGGCTTAAAGCTTTCCGCGTCATCCCAATATTTTGGATCTCTTCCCAATGCCCAAACATTAACCATAACTTTGGTCTTTGCAGGAATAGTGTAGCCGTTTATATCCGTATCTTCCCTGCATTCTCTTGGGACCAAAAGTGGAGACGGTGGATGAAGTCTCAAAGTTTCTTTAATGACTAACTTTAAGTATTTCAGCTCCTCCACATCATTTTCATCAAAAGATACTTTGTCCCTAAAGGCTTCTCGCACTTCTGCTTGAGCTTTGGTGAATACACTTGGATTCTTCATCATTTCAGCCATGGCCCATACAGTTGTTGTTGATGAAGTTTCTGTTCCGGCAGCAAACATGTCCTGCAAATTAATAATCGCCAAGTTACAATATTAGATTATTTTTCTAACAAGAAATCTTATTTGTAGAAAAAAATCAAAAATCTTGTAGCTATGACAATGAATATGGGAGTAAGAACAAGCATAGGATTGTAGTATTGAATAGTACTTACAACAACAACAGCTTTGATATTGTCGTTGGTGATGGGAAATTGAAGACTTGTGTCATTCATAAGTCTCAGTAGGACATCAATTAGATCTTCGCCTCCTAATGCGCCATTACTCTTGCCAGCTGCAAGATTTTTCTTGTGCTCGTTGATGACATCCTCAACAATGGCGTCTACCTTAAGGTGGGCATTCAAAAGTTTACGCTTCATCCCACTGAGAACATGAAGAAACTTGTATGTAGGGAAGATGTCTACCACATCAAAGCCTTCTGCTAATCCTATTACTTCTCTGATCTTTTTGGCAAATATGTCTTGCCCCTTGAGTACTTGCCCAAATGCTGATCTACACGTCATGGAGCTTGCAAACCAAATGATCCTCTGCGTAAAATTAACTAGCTCACCTGAAGAAGAATCTGACCGGATAGAGTCAATGAGACGAACGACTTCATCACGTCTGATGGAGCTGAAAGACCGAACATTCTTTGCATTGAGAAGTTCCATGACACAAATTTTACGCATTTGTCTCCAGTGGTCGCCATAAGGGCTAAAGGCAATGTCGGACTGGTTATAACAGATAATGTCCATGGCTACAATTTTAGGCCTAGATGCAAAAACGACGTCATGAGTTTTTAGCACTTCTTTTGCCATGTCCCTAGAAGTAACCACAACTGCAGAAATTTCACCTAACTGAAGGTGCATAAGTGGTCCATATTTTTTGGCTAAATCTCTAAAGGACATGGTGCGGTTCTCCACCAATCATATGAAGCATACTTCCTAGTATTGGTATTTTCCATGGACCTGGTGGCAATTTTTTGCTTTGGCTATTGGAGTTCTTCCATTTCCTCAACAAAAATAGGAAAGATAGGAATAGGAAAATGGAAACCAAGCTGAAGAATTGCATTTTCAGAGATAAACGGAGGATTATTCGATGATTCTTCAAAGTCTAGATGCGTATGGTCTTTTATAGGCATTTGTTTTGGCAAGAAACGGAAAGACAAATATGATATTTCCTGCAACTTTTGTTTGTCAACATCTCATTGAAGCAGACTTTGTTTACTTTCCTGTTGACCATTAATTATTCATAGGCAAAATAATTCAGCTGACTAGAGAGCAATAATGATGTCATTATTTATTAGTATTGTGGACTAATTATTGTGAAGCCAACATATGAATATATTCTTTTCTCTATGCTGGGAAATTTCCTAGTAATCTGAAAGTATGGCCCAGAAAGACTCAAATTTGGCGGCTAGAAATTTGATACTAACTACTAATACTTAAATAAAACCCGAACGAAATGTGCAGTTGCCATCATGGAATTAAATATTGGAGAATTTGAGAACCACGATAATTTGATAACTCAAGGTCCTGCTTTGTGGATGTTTTTTTACCTGAGAGAGTTTGAGAACCACAATAATTTGATAACTCAAAAGGGTTTTAAAAAATACTTTTGAGTCGCCACCTAACATAAAAATAAAAATAGCTGACTAACTGGTGCTAAGTCACTTAGCTAACTTTTTAATTTGAAAACTTTTAATTAAAATATTATAACAAGGAAATCTGACATATAGCACAATTATTCGTGATTGCAGGTGGTTATGGGAAAAAAGCTGGTAGTCAAGCTATTAGGAATAAAGAACTAAATGTTGGGAGAGCTTTACCCCTTACTAGGACTACCTGTCGCATATCTGAATTAGCCGTACCAATGAACTTCGAATACCACATGGTTAAACTAAACAAATGGAGTGGCATGTATAACATACATGTTTTAGTAATTAACATTGACAACCATTTATTTAGAGGAGTACTCCCTATGGAAGTGTGACAAGTTTTCATTTCAAGTGATATAATAATTTTTATGCACGGAACTTCAACTTTTTTACCGAGTGAAATTTATGTCATAAAGTTTTAGTTTTCAAAATACTATTTACTTTCAAATTTCAATTTCACCCAAATATTGTCCAAACCCCTTTGAATAGCTGGAATACTTCATAAAATCCATGGTTGATTGACGCATTTCCACGAATGATGAGGAGAAATAGAGTGCCATAAAAGTAGAATCCACAAGTCAGCATTAGCAGTTGAATAAACTACTTAAGGATTTTAGAGCATGCACTACATTATTCCTCTGTTTACAAACTTGTTTGTTTGGCGATTATCATAAATTAAAGTGTAGCAAACATTTATGATGTCCCACGACTAGGGGTGTCAATAGATATTTAAAAACCGAACGATTTGTACCGTACCGAACCGATTTTTAAGTTTCTTTTAATAAAACTATAGGTTTTTATATAAATCTATACTCGTACCCGATAATTAGGCTAGATTTTTTATTTTATGAAAATAAACCGAAAAATACCGAATTGTACCAAATAAATTTGCAATGTGAAAAATATATTTATATAATAAGTTTAAAAATAATAAACCATTAAATTTTTTCTCGGGCCTTGAAATTATGAAATAGTTACAAGCCAACAAGTAATTTAACTCAAAATCCTAATTCCCAAATTTATTAGGCTACTCCTGTTGAAACTAAATTATTTTCAGCATGTTCATTAGCAAGACGCAAGGTATTGTAGCGATTATGAGTAGCAAACTACAATGTATTGAATATGTTTCTTTCGTATGATTTTGATTTATTTTTTTGAATATTTAACCTTCTATATACTTTATTCTCGAATCCCAACTTGGTTAATATTTTTCATTCGTTTGATTTATATATTTTTTTGTATTTGCTTAGTTTATTTTACGCTGATGTAGAATAGTTAATGGATCTATACTCTTGTCATCTTTCATATTTTCTTAACTCATCACCTTTTAAACTGTAAAAATATCAAGAGAGTTTTGCTAAGTCTTATAAAAGTATGTATCTTATTGCATTCTACTTCTACTAGTGACTTTTATATGACATTAAAAAAATTATCGAAAATTTACCGAACCGTACCGATACCTTAGAGAAACCGACATGATTGAGACGGTTTCGAAAAATTTAATTTTGGTTATACATAATAGAATAACCGAAAAATTGATATGGTACAAATTTTATAAAATGACCGGCCGAACCGAACCATTGACACCCCTAGTTATCTTACTTTATATTTCCTATTATGCATGTGTTTGGTCTTAACCGCGCATTTAAGAGGGATCAAATAAGGAACCGCATATAATACGGGATCGGGGTACCTAAACCTTACCCTCTAGAATATACTTTTCAAAAAGAACATGTTTTCTATCTTAATATTATAAGATTAAATAATCGTGATTTCTACACTTATCAACACGTAGTGAACTGTTAAAGAGAGATTTTATTTCTTCTTCATGGTGCTTTACAAATAGGTGATAAGAGACTCTATTTAATTATAGGAAAAGGAGGACAACTGTAAGTCTGTAACAAACTTCATAACTCAACCTATTGTTATATGAAGATCGTACCATAGTTTTCTCCCAATGACCACAGAAATCACTTTTACTGCTATCCAAACAACTTCCCCAATCCCTCCAAAACCACCAGATATTATAGCTTCTAACGCCATCAATGGTGATCCAAGGGCCAATACTGTATCGTTTCTTCAGGGATCCTCCTCCTTCAAAGACAAACTACTCAATGATACTACTCTACACAACATAACAGTCCAATTTGAAGCCTTCCCAAACAAACCTACTGACCAAGTAGAGCAATAATCAGAGCCTATGGACTACAATACGCGTGAAATGGATACATTAAATGAAGGCTATAAGGTTAGCCTATCATCTGAAGATTTGCAGTGTATTTACCATCCTTGAAAACACTTGGTCATCATAAAGCTCTTGTGAAAGCGTGTTAGGCACCATTATCTAAGGAAGAAAGTCCAAGAACAATGGAAGATAACTGAAAATTTCCCATTAATTGACTTAGGTGCAGATTATTATGTTGTTAAATTTACAAAGAAAAAAAACCTAGCCAAAGTCATGCATCAAGGTCTGTGGTTCATCAATGAAAATTTCCTCTCTGTTCAAAAGTGGGAATCAAACTTTGTGGCGTCGGAACCTAATCCCCTTAATACAGCCATTTGGGTTCGCCTACCACACCTCCCGACTGAGTTTTATGATGGTGTGGTTCTTCGAAAAATAGGGAACATCATTGGTAGATTGTTAAGGGTTGATGCATGTACTTCGGCTACCCTAAGAGGTCGTTATGCTAGACTGTGCGGAAATTCCCATGGATCAACCAGTAAAATCATTTATTTTTATTGGGTCACACAAGCAATCCATTCAATACGAAGGAGAAAATTTTCTATGCAAAAAATGTGACAGACTTGGCCATACAAATCTACATTGCCCCCATTCCATGTCAGTGAAGGTTCCAAATGATCAGGAAATGCAGAGTTCCCAGGTAATGCAACAACATCCAAGAGGTGAAGAATGGGAAACAGTCTCTTTCAACAAGTCCAAACATAGAGACACACGATGAAAATCAGTTGCACTAAATGATTCAGCAACACCATGTATTAATGTTAAGATCTTCAATGCAGATACAGGTAAGTTCCTCCAAACTTAGAAATTAAAGTTTATTGAGAAAGATAATAAGGATAAATCATTAAAATTTAAAGATTTTAACAATAATTCCACCGTTATTAACAATGCTAACCCTCTTCCCACTAATAACAAATTCCACTCCCTATTAATCAAGCCCACAGTTTCCACTAATAACCCCAATCCAATGGTTTTGGAGGAAAGCCTGACCAATGCATGGAGGATAAGTTGAGCACCCCTACCTCATTTAGTTAACACGTAGAGAATACTACTAACCCAGCCTCCTATATGTCTCAATCATTAGCTAAGACTAAGATTAGTAATAATAAACCGGTAGGTAAGAATCTTAGAGAAAATCAATTTGCTAATGCAGCATGGCATCGAAGCCAATCAAAAAACAAGGATATCCTCCACCCCACCTCTAATCATCCACCCCCATTAGGTACAACTCTACCCAACCCAAATTCTTGCCCCCAACACCTGTCCAATAACATACTAGAAAATGAACAAATGGACATTATCTTAGAAAATGTGGCAACTACATTATCTTCAGATGAATCCCAACGAGTATCAAAATGCCAAGACTCCCTTACACATTGAGAAGGAGAAACAGACTGATTCAAGTCATTTGTCAAACACCCCATTCAACCATGAACAATCTTCCTCCCTTCCCCCCCCTCCCAATTACCAAATCCAACAATCTACTACACTTCTCCACCATTTCTCCTAAATTACCAACCCCTAAGTTGGATGGAAGCAGGGCTAATGGGCTTTGCGATCTCCTTCAACATGGAGATCAATGGCCAAGACACTGTCATAGTGATCCAAAATACTCCATACCTGGCACAACTCATATCGGAAGGAGTGAGATTAGCCATGAACAACTTCATGACTCAAACATGGATCAACAATGTGCTACAACCTCTAGCACCAACCATGAATCACAATCTACTCCAGGCCATGCAAAGCCAGTGGAATATTCTACCACGAGTAAATCCCCAGATCCTAGTTCCCTATCCTCTGGACCTTCCCTTCTTTTTTCCAGAGGAGATTTCTCAAATTAGTCCCATTCTCATCCCATGGGACACCCATGCAAACCAAATTCATCCCAATATTCCAAATCATATGGAGAACAATCCACCTCCCAACGAACAAGGTCAAGGAGGAAACCCAATGGAGGAGGAGGAAGAGCTGGAACCCCTAAATATGGAGCTAAGTGTGGAGTTTCCAAACCTAAGCGAGGTAAAGGTTCTACTCTTCAAGGAATAATTGAGCAAGAAATTCATATTAAATTGTCCTCCCTCAATGTACAAATTCTCCATGGACGTAAGGCCACCAAGGGACCCAACAGTGGGCTCTCATGCAGTGATCTTAGTCTCATACAGCAGAATGAACCCCATTTCCACTTTGGAGGCGATGATCAACTCGAACCACCAAGACCCAATAATGATGAATAGAGCCACTAGAATCATCTTCTGGAAAGTGCGTCGATCAAACAATGATGAGTTCCGCAGGAATTTTAGGGACCTCATTGATACCCACAAACCCTGCTTAATAGATCTGCTTGAAACTAGGATGTCCTCCCATGCAGTCTTGCTCAACGACTTTAACTTCATGGAGATGATCGAGGTGCTAACTGAAGGTCAATCCGGAGGTTTAGTCATTCTCTATGATCACAAAGTTGTCACTGTCAATAATTTCACTAGGAGGGACCAGGAAATTCACGCTATGATAGAGGTAATCCCCTTCCGATTCACTTAGCTCCTTAGCACTGTATATGCAAGTATAAATATATATCATAGAGAATTTATGTGGAACTACTTAGAATATATTGCTAATAACTTTAATGGTGCTTTGTTAGTAGGAGGAGACCTAAATGATATAACTATGACATCTAAAAAATTTGGGGGTAGGAGGGTTAGTCACTCTAGAACTACTAGGATGTGGAATCATATCAACAACTGTAAACTAATCGATTTAGGCTATAAGGGTTGAAAGTATATGTGGTCTAATTGTCACGACCCAAATCAGAGGGTCATGACTGGCACCCGGTGCCTACTCAATCGAGCGCCACGTACCTTATCCCCCTTTTTATTTTACTATAAGACTCGTCACGGGACATGATAGGCCACATCTATATATATAATTAACAATATTAGAACTTAACTCACATAATTAATTCAAAAAAAATTATATAGATACATAGGGGTCGACAAGGCCATTGACATGTCATACCTAAACTATACATAGGACACTGTCTGCAAAACCTCTAAGAAAATATGACCATAATATATAAGTAGGGATAGGGTTCCCGACATCCTCATAAAACAAAATAACATAAATAGAACCTAACTCGGCAATACTCCAGGAAGATGTGGAGCTCACCAAGCAAAAGCTGATATTTGGAGCCAGCCTACAGTAGATAGTCCTCACCTCGTCTATCTACACCTGCGTGGCATGAAACACATTGCCTTAGAAAAAAGGACGTTAGTATGAATAATGTACCGAGTATGTAAGGTAGAAATGAAACGTAGTAATATGATATTTTCTTAGGAGGGATAAGAGTCAACTTATAACCTCTGACTTACCGCTGAGGGCCATAACATATAGAATAAGACCTATCTCGTATGTATAAATAAAACTACAATATAATAGTTTTGATTACATCATTCTCGTGACGTTAACTGCCCAACTGATCAGTGGTAATTGCCCGACCGGCTGTAGCGTGGTGGTAAATGCATGACTGCCCGACCGGCCGTAGCTCGGTAGTAAATATGTAACTGCCCAACTGACCGTAGCTTGGTGGTAAATGATGATACATATAATACAATTTTGAACATTAATATTTTTATCAAATACCTCAATAAGGAACTAGATACATACTTAGACATGCATGAATATCATTATACATGAATGAATAACATAGACCTTTTTAGTTACTAAGAGAAGAACCATTTATGAAATAACATTATGTTTACGTATCGTTACTTGGATCATGCCAAAAGGAAAGAAGGGATAGCCTTAACATACCTGAGCCGGTCCTCTAGATAATTCTTCTAACACACATTAATTACGAGAAAACACGTGACGACAAGATCAAAGTAGGAAAAAATCGGTATGAAATACTCGAAGCAATAACGTTTCTATGCAAAGAAAATCTTGGATAAAACTCTTTCTTAAGAGATTAGCAATGACGTCGCTATATAAGGAAAACCTTAGGTGAAACCCTTTCCTAAGAAATTAGAAATGACTTTGAATTAGAAATATTATCCTTAACTTTTAGATGGGCGCCCCACATTTCAAGCTTAGTGTCACATTTCTTTATTAAAGTGTGACACCTTTCAACCTTTACTAATAGTCATTAAATGGGAAAATGATTCTTGCCACGTTGGGAGGGGGATTAAATCTTATCCAACTCTTTAATTAATTACCCAATAATTCCTTAATTAACTAGGCAATCTCCTATTACCCAATAATTAATCATTACCCATATAATTAAGAATTATCTCAAATTACTTAAAATACTAATCACTTTAAACATACCTTATACACCTTACTATCATGGTCATGTAGTACCTTGTATGATACTAGTCCATAATTATCGGGTATTGTGGCTTGGACCATATTTTATCCCAAATCGACAACCTTCAATGAAACTCATTTTCTTTGATTCGTTTACCCTTTAACCTTCACGGAACTTACTTATCGCTTGTTATAAATAGCGTAAATGCTTATAACCTCAAGATAATCTCATCCCCGAGTCTACGTCGATTAACTTACGACGAAATTTTAACGTACGAAATGAGGGATGTAACATCCTTTCCCCTTAGAAACATTCGTCCTCGAATGTTTAAACTTGCAAGAGGTACATAACATACTCATCAATTATGAATGTATATATATTCGTGGTCTATACTCCAATGAAACAAATATCAGACTCTTACTGGGTCAGGACATCATCCCTCCATATAAATACTTCCTAATCCATTTATCACCTACGATTCTATTAATCTATCTTCTAGGCGCTGACACCTACTAGTTGTAATCTTAATAACCGGGTTCATAACTATATATTCCATTATACTAACTTTCCCAAAATCTTGCGTACTATATGTTATTTCCTCCCTTGGGCGTTGATAAGTAGGATTTTAACATGTTTTATACCTATACTTGCATGCGCTTTGAGTGTAATTTGCTACAAAATAGTCCCAAAATGCTTACAGATTGCGCTTGATTGCAGGTTTGAGCTATATAGTGATAAATCGTCAAAGATCGACTCAAATCGGAGTGAAACCTACTCAAGTGTCAAAGATCATTAAAGTAAGGACATTCAGAACTTGGTGCGGACCGCATCATCTTGTCATGCGGCCGCACCATAGGAGTTCAGAGACTGTGAAACTACTAGTCAAGCTCATGCGGCCGCATCCCACTTCATGCGGCCGCACAATCTTGCTATGCGGCCGCGTCCAAAAAGTTCAGAGAGTGTCATATTCCAGAACCAAACCACGCGGACGCGTCCCACTTCATGCGGCCCGCGTCCCTCTCCATGCGGCCGCACTCTTTGGTCACGCGGTCCGCGTCCAAGAAGTTTAGAGAAGCTGCCAAACTATTCATGCAGCCGCACAACGACTTTGTGCAGTCCGCGCCAGTCTTCATGCGGTCGCATTCCAACTTTGTGCGGTCCATATCACCATCTTCAGAGAGCAAGATTCATAGGTCAAGCAACCCAGTGCGGCCGCGTACCAACTTTGTGCGGTCCGCACTAACCCCGCAGGGGCATTTTTGTCCAATTTTTCCAGCCCACTATAAATAGAATATTTTACCATTTTTAGGTCAAGTTTGGTACATCTGATAGTTGTTGCACTCGTGAGACTTATGTTTTGGCCTATCTTGGGCAGTTTTAGCTTAGTTTCATCATAGATTATTGTAGTTTAACATTAGCAATTAATTAATATGGTTGTTTCATCTTCTATTTCTTCATTTTCTTCTTTAATTATGTCTAGCTAAACCCATTAGCTAGACCCATTAGGGTTGTGGCTCAACCCTAGTGTAGGTAATTAATGGGTGTAGCATCTTAATGATAGATTGCTATTGGGTGTTTGTTATTTGGGTTAATTTTATGGTTTAATTAAGGATTGATGGTTGCAAACATTGATTCTAGCTTAGTGGGTCTTGACTCTTCTTGAGAAAGAGAGTCTATGACCCCAAAATTGACCCAACAAGGAATTGGGGTGGACCCATGAGAAATGGTAGTCCCAATTAACGGGTTAAACCTCGAGAGAGTAATCACCCTACTTGAACCCTAGTTGCTCGGTCTAATTGGCCTACCCAATTGGTCTCTAGAGAGTCAATTGGACAAAACAGCTCTCTCTACCGAGAGGTGTGAGAGTGGGTATAATTGTGCAATGGTTATAACATTGATCCCAAATATGTCAATCTATTATTAGTAGTCTCTACCCGTTAGTTAACCACCTAGGTGATGCCACGACCCTAGTGCCTTTATCTATATTAATCACAACTTATAACATCTCTCTTTAGCATAAATTAGCCTAAATTTGTAGTTGATAATAGTAGTTATTAAACATAAACCCCAAAAGCTTTTAGAAGTACAATTAGGAGCAAGCACGCATTCCTAGTCCGAACAAATACGCAACTCCATCCCAAACTCCCTGTGGAAATTGACCCCGATACCACTATTCGGGTAAAAGTCTTAGCGCCCTCTCTTCCTACCATTGTGTGAGGTTGAGTTTGCTGCGATCACTTTTTTGCGCCGTTGCCGGGGAGTTTTGCGGTGTTGACTATTTGTGTAGCTAGTTTTGTGTTTTGCTTCTCTTTCCTTCTTGATCACTATTTTTGTTTGTATCGATCAATCAGGTACAATGGCTCTTAATGCAAATGACCCTCTCGGCAATGTGATAGCGGTGGAGGAGGTAGAGGATCTAGAACAAGATGAGGTCTTACCTCAACTTCCACGTAGAGGCCGACATGTCAATATAAATGCAAATGAGAACAACAATATTCCCAACCCTCCTTCGGCACCACTGAGAGTGGCTCCTAGAGTTTTACCAAATCAAGGATACGCCAGTGCTATTGTTCCTCCCCGCATCCGGGCAGGGAACTTTCAAATCACAAATGTTATACTGACCTTGCTCGAGCAGAGAGGTTATTTCACGGGTGCCTCTAATCAAAATGCCTACAAGCACTTGAAGGTGTTCGTGGATACATGTTGGGGTAGCAAGCAGACAAATGTATCCGAGGATGCGTTGAGATTGAGGCTTTTCCCGTTTTCTCTTCGGGGTAAAGCATTGGATTGGTTAGAAAGGCTCCCTAATCATTCTATTACAACATGGGATGAATTGGCAGACAAATTTATTGCCAAGTTCTTCTCCCCAAGTCATATGGCAGCTCTTCGGGATGAAATTCTAGCTTTCAAGCAAGAGCCGATGGAACCTTTGCATGAGAAATGGGAAAGATATAGAACAATGGTGAAAGAGTGCCCTAATAACGATATGACCGAGGCTATGATTCAACAAACCTTTTATCGGGGCATCAACACCACAAATCAATGCATCGTGAACCAATTGGCCGGAGGGAACTTTATGAAACTTTCTTACCAAGAGGCATTTGATGTACTGGATTAAATGGCCGACACCTCTTCGGCATGGCAAAGCCGAGCAAACATGCGCCAAGGTGACCCCACGGTCATCCATTTGCACAAAGAATTGCACGATCATGGCCAAGCTATCGCCGAGCTTACAACAACTATGAATCAATTGGCAAAGGCGCAATTGCAACAAGTCCAAAATCCGCGCCAAGTCAACGCAATTGAAGGTGTTTCTATGTTGAAAAGGAGGCAAAGAGGACAACAACCTCAATGTAATTGTGAACAATATGACAACAACAATGATGGTGGTGGTTATTCAAATGAGTGTTATGATGATCAAAGCGAAGAAGTCCAATATGTCAACAACTATCAAGGGAATAGAGGTAACTCTTCAAATCAACAATGGCGTCTTCAAGGTAATTGGGGCAATCAACAACAAGGCGGAGGTAATTGGAATAACAACAACCAAAACAACAATTGGGGTAGTCAAGACAACCAAGGAAATTGGCATGGTAGTAACAATAATTGGAGCAACAACAACAATCAAGGAGGGTGGAACAATAGCGGGAACCAAGGCAACCGGGAGCAAGGTTTTCAAAGGCCCCCCATGTACCAACAACCGAACAATCCACCCCCTTTCCTTCTCAAGGTCCGAGTTCGTCCGGAAGCGAGATGGGGAGAATTGAAAGCATGTTCGAGCAAATGATGAAAAAGAACCAAGATTCCGAGGCCCAACTAGCTTCGCATAACACATCTATCCGGAACTTGGAAGTGCAATTAGGCCAAATCTCTCAGTCTTTAAATACTCGCCCAAAGGGTGCTCTACCAAGTGATACGGTAGTAAACCCCAAGGGTGGGCACAATAATCATGTGATGGCGATGAAAACGCGAAGTGGAAGAGGTGGTGATGTGCATGCCTCAAGAGGAAACCAAGTTATGGTGGATGAAGATGAGTTACGAGATAATGAAATGCCTTTGGTGGTAGAAGATGTAGTTGAACCAAGTGTGAGAGATGATGTGCGGATTGATGTTCATGAGGTTGAGGAGGAAACACAAGAGGTCGTGAACCCGTCTAGGGAACACGTGATTGATATGCCCGAGCCAGTGGTGCCCAAAGCCCAAGCACCCTTACCTCGACCTCTTCCGCCCTATCCACAACGGTTGGCCAAGCAATAAGGTGACAACCAATTTAAGAAATTCATTGAGATGATGAAGAGTTTGACTATCAACGTGCCTTTGGTGGAGGCACTCGAGCAAATGCCGGGGTACGCAAAGTTCATGAAAGAGTTGGTTACAAAAAAGATATCAATGGAGTGTGAGACAATCAAGATGACCCATCAAGTGAGCGCACTTGTGCATTCTATGGCTCCGAAACTTGAGGACCCCGGTGCATTCACTATCCCATGTACCATTGGAAGTGCCGACTTTGCAAAAGCCCTTTGTGACTTGGGGGCAAGTATAAATTTAAAGCCATATTCGGTCTTCAAGACCTTGGGAATCGGACAACCTCGTCCAACTTCTATGAGGCTTCAAATGGCGGACCGATCAATGAAGCGGCCTTTGGGGATTATTGATGATGTCCTTGTTCGTGTTGATAAGTTCATATTGTCGGACGATTTCGTTATTTTGGATTGAGAGGTGGATTTTGAGGTGCCAATTATCCTTGGAAGACCTTTCCTAGCTACTGGGAAGGCTTTGGTAGATGTCGAGGCGGGAGAGTTGACCTTCCGAGTTGGTGATGAAAAAGTGGTGTTCCATGTGTGCAAATCTATGAGGCAACCGAATAGCACCGAGGTGTGCTCGTTTGTTGACATTGTCACGGCGGTGATAGTGGATGACACAAGCGCAATGGTAAATGTGGAGGACTCACTTGAAGCCGTGCTCTTGAACATGGATGTTGATGATGATGCTGAGAGAGTTGAATGCGTAAACGCTTTGCATGGTATGGGCTCGTATTCTTATGAGCCTAGGAAGTTATCCTTGGATCTTGAGAATCGCAAAACTTCCCCAACCAAAACATCTATTGAGGAGCCGCCGGTGTTGGAGTTGAAACCACTTCCTCCTCACCTCAGGTATGAATACTTGGGCCCTAATTTCACTTTGCCTGTTATTCTTTCATCTTGCTTGACTAACGTGCAGGTTGATGCCACTTTGGCGGTTCTACAAAAGCGCAAGAGGGCGATCGGATGGACATTGGCGGATATTCGGGGTATAAGCCCTGCCTTTTTCATGCATAAGATCATATTGGAGGAGGATGCGAGGCCCTCACTTGAACACCAAAGGAGACTCAACGAAGCTATGCAAGAAGTGGTCAAGAAGGAAGTTATCAAGTGGCTTGACGCTGGTGTGGTGTATCCTATTTCTGACAGCTCATGGACTTCTCCGGTGCAATGCATACCAAAGAAGGGCGGGATGACTGTGGTAACCAATGCTAACAATGAGTTGATTCCTACTCGGACGGTGACGGGATGGAGAGTTTGTATGGACTATAGAAACCTTAACAAGGTGACTCGAAAGGATCATTTCCCGTTGCCGTTCCTCAACCAAATGCTTGATCGTCTTGCGGGTCGGTCGTTCTATTGCTTTTTAGATTGGTATTCGGGGTACAATCAGATTCTCATCGCCCCGGAAGATCAGGAAAAGACGAACTTTACTTGTCCCTACGACACATTCGCATTTTCGAGGATGCCGTTTGGATTGTGTAATGCCCCAACAACCTTTCAACGATGTATGATGGCAATTTTCACTGACATGGTGGAAGATATATTGGAGGTCTTTATGGATGATTTTAGTGTGGTGGGGGACTCCTTTGAAGAATTCTTGACAAATTTGGATCATGTGTTGGCCCGATGTGAAGATACAAACCTAGTTCTCAATTGGAAAAAATGCCACTTTATGGTAGAAGAGGGTATTGTATTGGGTCATAAGATTTCGAAGAGAGGTATTGAAGTTGACAAAGCCAAGTTGAAGTCATTTCAAGGTTACCTCCCCCTACTTCTGTCAAAGGGGTGAGGAGCTTTTTGGGGCACGCGGGTTTCTACCAAAGGTTCATCAAAGATTTCTCTAAGGTAGTTAACCCGTTGTACAAGTTGTTAGAGAAGGAGGCCAAGTTTGTCTTTGATGAGAATTGCATGGAGGCATTCGAGCTTCTAAAACACAAGTTGACAATTACCTCTATCATTACCGCACCCAATTGGAGCTTGCCATTTGAGCTCATGTGCGACGCTAGTGATGTTGCGGTAGGGGCGGTCTTGGGCCAAAGGATCAACAAGATGTTTCATCCGGTGTACTACTCAAGCAAGACGATGAATGAAGCTCAAAAAAACTATACAGTCACCGAGAAGGAGTTGCTAGCTATTGTGTTTGCCATGGAAAAGTTCCGACCATACCTTATGGGGGCCAAAGTTATTATCCATACCGATTATGCCGCCGTTAGGTATTTGATGACCAAGAAAGATTCAAAAGCAAGGTTGATGAGATGGGTGCTACTTCTTCAAGAGTTTGATCTAGAAATTGTGGACCGGAAAGGAAGTGAAAATCAAGTGGCGGACCACTTGTCCCACTTGGAGGAAGAGGGGAGGCCTTCTGACGGCCTTGAGATCAATGATGCATTCCCAGATGAACAACTCCTTGCAGTATCTATGCATGATATGTCGTGGTTTGCCGATGTGGCAAATTATCTTGTGACCGGTATAATCCCGTATGAGCTCTCTTCTAACCAAAGGAAGAATCTCAAGCGGGATAGTTTGGATTATTATTGGGATGAGCCATATTTGTTCAATATTTGCACCGATGGTGTGATTCGCAGATGTGTCCCGGAAGAAGAACAATTGAGTATTTTGGAGGCTTGTCATTCCTCTCCCTATGGTGGCCATCATGGTGGGGTGAGGATGACTTCTAAGGTGCTTAGTTGCAGCTTCTATTGGCCCTCCTTGTTTAAAGATGTCGGTGATTTTGCCAAGAGATGTGATGAATGCCAACGAGCCGGTGGGATTTCTAAAAAGGATGAGATGCCTCTCAACACAATTCTAGAGGTGGACATTTTTTATGTGTGGGGTATCGACTTTATGGGGCTGTTCGTGAGTTCTTGTGGGAACACCTATATCTTGGTAGCGGTTGATTATGTGTTGAAATAGGTCGAAGCCATCGCTTTGCCCAACAATGAAGCTCGAAGTGTGGTGGCATTCTTGAAAAAGAGTATCTTCACAAGGTTTGGCACTCCACGTGCTATCATTAGTGATGGTGGTTCTCATTTTTGCAACCGGGCTTTTGATTCATTGCTTGCCAAGTATGGTGTAAATTACAAGGTTACCACTCCTTATCATCCTCAAGCGAGTGGCCAAGTTGAGGTTTCCAACCGAGAGATCAAGAGTATTTTGTCCAAAACTGTCAATGCCAATAGGATCGATTGGTCGAAGAAACTAGATGATGCTCTTTGGGCCTATCGGACAGCTTACAAGACCCCGATTGGTATGTCTCCGTACCGGTTGGTGTTTGGGAAACCTTGTCATCTTCTGGTGGAATTGGAGCATAAGGCTATGTGGGCCTTGAGAAAATTGAACTTATAATGGGATGTCGCTGCGAATCTCCGGGTTGAGCAACTCAATGAGCTAGACGAGTTTAGATTTCATGCCTACTCCAGCGCGTCCTTATACAAGGACAAGATGAAGTACCTTCACGATAAGTATGCCCGAGGGAAGGAATTCAAAGTTGGTGACATGGTTCTTTTTTTCAACTCCCGGTTGAGGTTATTCCCGGGAAAGCTTAAGTCTAAGTGGAGTAGTCCATTTGAAGTTGTTGGTGTAACCCCATTTGGAGCTATTGATCTCAAAAACAAAAATGGTGGAGTTTTCCGGGTCAATGGGCATCGTGTCAAGCATTACTTGGGAAAGTTTGATGACACCCCCGTGGTGGCACGCATTCATTTGAAGTGACTTTGATAGTAACATGCGTCATGCCGCGACGTTAAATCAGGCGCTCCTTGGGAGGCAACCCATGTCTTTTTCTTTCTTTGTTTGATTTCTATTGTAGATTAGGATTTTTGAGCTAATGGTTTGTGAGATGTTGCAGGAATTGTGATTGAACCAATACAAAACAATTGTGCAAAAAGTGCACGGTCTCTGAACAGTGACCGTGCGGCCACAATCCCACTTTGTGCGGTTCGCACTGTCCAAAGAAAAAAATTGCCAAGTCTCTGAACTGTGTTCACGCGGCCTTGTCTCACTTTGTGCGGCCCGCGTGGTTCTCATGCGGCCGCGGCCCGTCTCATGCGGTCCGCGCGCCTTCGCTGCAACTACAGGTAAAGGGTAAAGTCCCAGTGCGGCCCGCGGTCGTGTTTATGCGGCCGCACTGGACGATAAGTAATAGGCACCACTGTGTTTCCTATAAATAGACCATTAGGATCTTCAGTAGAACTTTTCGCCAAAATTAACCCCTGAGCCCTAAAAGTTACTGTTCACATTCAGAGACCCCTCTTAGTGTTAATATCTAGAGCAATTCTTCATTTTCCTGGTAACATATCTCTCACATTAGTCTTTACTTAGTATTAATTTAAACTTTATACATGTTCTCCTAGTCATAACTTCTTCGTTTTTTTTGTTCTTCGTCGTTTCATAATTAGGATAGTTTTATATTGTTCTTGTTGTTCTTTGAAATGATATGCATGTTATAAATGAGTAGGGACAAAGTAGGATGCTAAAACGTGAAAGACTTGAGTTTTTTTGTAAAACCCTAATTGCTCCTGTAATTAAAGCCCAGTGCTGCCGCACCCCCTAATTATGCGGTCCGCATGCCTTTTACGCGGCCGCATCATTCTTCTACGCGGTCCGCATAAACCTTGAACCTAAAGGTTGATTATCCCAGCGCGGACACATGCCCAGTTTGTGCGGTCCACGCCATGCCCCACGCGGCCGCATCCCATGTTTGTGCGGTCTGCATGGGTGAGGTTCGCAGCCGCGTGGGCGAGGTTCAGAGGGTACCAGTTTTTCATAGTATGGCCAATGAGGCCGCATTACTAGTTTGTGCGGACCGTGTTGGCCCCCATGTGGCCGCACCCCTTGTTCATGCGGTCTGCATGGTTCCTAATCAGAGAGGTGTTCAGTTCCCAAGTTGGTTAGTGCGGTCTGCATGCCTTCTTTGTGCGGTCCGCACTGCTATCACATGTTCTCTGTCTGTATTTCTGTTTTGTACTTAAACTCAGCAATTGCCTGAACTAACAATGTTAGAATGATTTGTGTGCAGGAAATGGTTAAACAACAAGGGCGTGGAGCTAAACAACCCGGACGAGGAGCCGACCCCTCCCGGGGAGGTAAAGCAAAATTGAAGAAACTCACTATCCAACCAAAGCTAAAAACAAGAAAGTAGGTGATGAGTGACGAGGAGCAGTCAGGGAATGAGTACCTCCCCTCCCAGGATGTCTCAATTGATTCGGGGAAAGCCCCCGCAGGCCCAGCTAAAGCTCCAACTGCTATACAACCTGAGTCGTCTGAGGGATCAGAAGAAGGCAGTGCCAAATACTCCACCTCCCCTACAGCTTCAGAATCCGGGGAGGGTGCAGAAGATAAAAACAAGAGTGATGAGGAGGTCCCGGACAGTGGGTTACTTAGAGTTGGGGGAATTGAAAGAACTAGAAACCCATTTGTATGGCAGAACAGATTTGTCAGCGAGGCGGCCTTTCATAAATTCTAGGAAGTGTGGCCCAAGAAGAAGGTGATTCCAGAAAGAAGAGTAGTCACCCGGGATTTGTTACCCTACCTTCCCCGAGTCCATGAACAATTTCTTACTAGAGTGGGGTGGGATTTATTTAAAGATGAGCTGGTCGATGCAAATGAACATATGGTGAAGGAATTTTACAGCAATGTGGCCCACACAAAAGAAGGGTCAATTGCAACCAAAGTTTGGGATAAGAAGATAGTGTTCTCGGGAAAGGCGTTGAACGAGTATTTGGGTTTCAATGATGAGGATGACTCTCAATACAGAGAGAAGTTAGCATTGAAAGAGGAAGCTCGTCCTTGGGTGGCATAGTTCTTAGCTCAGCCGAGTACTGTTCCGGAGTGGATTCAGGTAGGGAAGAAAATACTGCGAAAGGACCTCAATTTTGAGGCGAGAGGATGGTTAACTTTTGTAAACAACAGGTTGGACCCTTCGTCCCATTACCAGACCATTCCAATCGCCCGAGCGGTTCTCATTACATCCATCATGGCAGGTTTCCCCATCAATGTGGGGAATGTTATGTACAGTGTGATCACATCCATTGGCATTGATACGGACAGAAACTACCCCTACCCTAACACCCTAACAATGTACTTTGAAGATGCAAAGGTGAAAAAATACCCTTTCGATGTTAGAGTCTGGCCGGTGTCCCCGTTCTCATAGTTTAATATTCAGGGGTCGGACAACCCAAAGGGGGGTAAGAAGGGAAAAACATCCACCTCTACCCCGACTGGCCAGTCCGAGGAGCCATTTGCTGTAGAGGCTTTTATTGAGCCACCTACTCCTGCTGCCACTACTGTTCCGGACATCCCATCCTCCTCTGCAGGTCCCAGTTCTTCAACTGGCCCAGTGGTTCCCACATCCAGATCCAACCCCCTCACGGCCCAACAGTTAGCAAAGACATTGGCCAGTTTGAACAACTGGATGTCAGTCTCGACATCCAAGTTGTCCACTTTGGCAACCACAGTTGCGTCCCAGTCTGTTCCAGCCACCGTTGAGATTCCTCAGTCCATCGAGGAGACATTGAAGACACTCCTGGCCAACCAGGAGAAGATTTTAGCTACTCAAGCTGCCTTGACAAAGGCAGTTGATGCACAGGGCAAAGCTCTAAAGGAGCTTGCCAGAGAACACAAAAAGATGAGAAAATCCCGGGCATCTAAGGAAGAGGTGAAGGAGCTCCGAGCTGAGGTTGACAAGCTAAAGGCAGACCAGCTGCCTTTAGACTTGTTCTTTGATGAGTCAACACCTCCACCAGCAGTAGTTTTACCGGAGCCACATCAGGAGGAGGAGCCTAGGCACCCAAGGAAGAAGCTTCCTAACACTGAGGGTGTTGTGATAGAGGTAGCACAGGTTCAGGAGGATACTTTCAGTGATCCACCAGATGTTCAGTCGGTTCATGACCCGGCCCCTGTCCCAGCAGCAAGCCAGGAACCAGTCTGAGGTTCCCGCCAGTACAGAGGACCAGGGGACCACTAATCAGTCCATGACGACAGATCAGCCTTGAGGAGCCACTCTATATCCTTTCTCTGTTTATATGCTTATTTTGGTAGTTGGCATTAGGGACAATGCCAGCTTTTATTCGTGGGGGTGTGCCCTACTATTTTGCATTTTGATGGTTGATACATTTGAGATGACTGTACATATTTATTTGACTCTTAGCTTATGTTGCTAGTTGATAGTTGGCTTGTACATAACTTTTCATTCTAGTTACTTTTCTACTTTATGTACATATTCATTCCCCCCTATTGTATATTCTACTCCCCTATTGTACATATTCATTCGGTTTTTCTATTTTCGTTAAAATTTTTCATTTTAAGTTTCATAGCAGGCTCGTAACCTTTTTGTTTTGTGTTGGCGTTTGCAATAAGCCCTTGGTTTTCTTAATGCCACGGTTCTTTCCAAGGGTAGAGTGTTGTGCGAACCGGGTGGCTCTTCCCAATGAGAGATAATGTGACAACCTTCTTAAGGGTTTGAGTCCGTTTTTTATTTTTATTTATTTTGATTTTCAAGTTTTGCAGTCAAAAGTACCTCAGGCAAAGCGTCACTTGGGCCTAACACATTTGCCTTTGATCCCATGGTCAAAGACATAATGTTGTGCTTAGGATGGTGAAAGTCGTGGCCTTGAGACTCTTGTGTTGATCAACAGTCATCATGTGGTCGTATTGGACCATTGTGCGCTTGAATCATAACTAAGGTCGTTGTAGGCCCTCGACTCGATATCTTTAGCAATCCTTGAGAGTGTGTGGTGAGAATTCGATTTGCGAGTCCAAGTCCCGAGCCGATGGTCTAGAACTTGCCCCGAATGTTTGTTGAGGCGAAATCTTAGGTGAAATTTGGCTTGAGAAGTGATTGTAGGCTCTCCTTGATACAAAATGCTAATATTGAACAATTCCATGACCTACCAATGAAATGATCCCTAGTTAACCCTTTTGAGCCTTGAACCTTCTTCTTTCATGAACCAAAGCTACAAGCCTATACCCGTTCTTAATGATACCCTCTCTTGGCACCCAAATCTTCCCTTGAGTAGATGACAAATATCTAAGTTTGGGGGGAGACAAGAAAGGAAACAATGTGGTAAAAGGTACAAAAGCAAAAAGAAAAGAAAGGTAATGAAAAAAAAAGAAAGAAAAGATAAGACAAAAAGAAAGACCGAATTGAATAAGGTCAAAAAGGGGATTCAAAGAAAACAAAAGTGAAAAAGGGTGTGAAAAAAAGTAGAAAAAGGAGAAATATGTTGAATTGCATAAGAAAGGGTGACAATGTGTCTCTCTAACCCCTTGAAAAAGAAGTGAATACTCAAATGAGTCAATAAAGTGTGCCAAAATGAATCAAAAGAAGTGCTTAAGGGAAGATTAAACCCACTTGAACAAAAATATGTCCTACCCTTACCCAAAAGCCTTCACAATGACTCCACAAAAGTCCTACATGATTTTGAGTTGAAGGGAACCTACATTAGTGGATAC
The DNA here is from genome assembly GCF_000393655.2 of Nicotiana sylvestris. Taxonomy (NCBI): domain Eukaryota; kingdom Viridiplantae; phylum Streptophyta; class Magnoliopsida; order Solanales; family Solanaceae; genus Nicotiana; species Nicotiana sylvestris. The sequence goes on from NC_091061.1 coordinate 122,281,429, forward strand.
TTACATAAGGGGCAAACATATGGTACTTAGAACCGAACTTGTGGCCTCTTCCTTGAGAGAGATGAGTGAAAATCCATCAACCTCGGTTTGTGTGTCAATACTTTAAAAGGTGAGGTTCACTTAGGGAGAGTTGAGGATGTGTGAGTTTGGGTTCCACAATGACCAAAGTAATTGAGAAAAGTTCTTTGATGAAATGTGTCAACTCTTGCTGCTCTTGTGTCACACTTGATCCACAAGTTTTCAAAGTTTAAATGTGTTAATGATGCATTCATATTGAGGGCAATTGTTAGTCCCAATTGATGCTTGTTGAGGTTACTTTAGGATAAGCTGAAATTGCTTGGATGTTGCCTTTGAGGGGTGGGTCTTGTTTTGTTTGCTTGAGGACAAGCAAAGGTTTAAGTTTTGGGGAGTTGATAAGTAGGATTTTAACATGTTTTATACCCATACTTGCCTGCACTTTGAGTGTAATTTGCTACAAAATAGTCCCAAAATGCTTACAGATTGCGCTTGATTGCAGGTTTGAGCTATAAAGTGACAAATCGTCAAAGATCGGCTCAAATCGGAGTGAAACTTGCTCAAGTGTCAAATATCATTAAAGTAAGCACATTCAGAACTTGGTGCGGACCGCACCATCTTGTCATGCAGCCGCACCATAGGAGTTCAGAGACTGTGAAACTACTAGTCAAGCTCATGCGGTCGCGTCCCACTTCATGCGGCCGCATAATCTTGCTATGGGGTCGCGTCCAAAAAGTTCAGAGAGTGTCATATTCCAGAAGAAAACCACGCGTCCGCGTCCCACTTCATGCGGCCCGCGTCCCTCTCCATGCGGCCGCAATCTATGGTCACGCGGTCTGCATCCAAGAAGTTCAGAGAAGCTGCCAAACTATTCATGCGGCCGCACAACAACTTTGTGCGGTCCGCGCCAGTCTTCATGCGGCCGCATTCCAACTTTGTGCGGTCCACATCACCATCTTCAGAGAGAAAGATTCAGAGGTCAAGCAACCTTGTGCGTCCGCGTGCCAACTTTGTGCGGTCCGCACTAACCCCCAATTTGAGGGGTCATGTTTAATACTGAGATGTATACCTGTTGATACATATATCCATGGTTTCTATATTTCTCAGATTTATTTCTTTTCTGTGTTGATAACTTACAAGTTTATCTTCATAGAATTCAATTTCATTTTCTATAGTTAATAAAGTTTTATTACGCAATCTATTATATCTAATTATGTCTTTGCAGGTTTTAATATTGTGTTTAACACAATCTATTTTTCTATTTATGTTACTGAGGGTTTTAAGAAGTTTCCATTTCTGGGTGTTATAGAATCTTATATAATGAAAAGTGTTATGTTTCATTTATAAACAGATTTTATTAACTTGATATGTGATCATTAATCTGAATATAAATCTAGTTCATATAGATCTAATATATCTATTTCTTGTGATACAATTAGTTCTGTAAATGCTTGTTCCATTACATATATTATTTCAAAAGTAACTAAAATATCATAAATTTTTCTTTTAACATCGTTATTAAGTCTGTTAAAGATATATAATATAAGTATTTTGTACTCAATATTTTCTTCTAATAAATACGTGTGGTTGTGGTTGTTCATTCAGATTTACTATTTATCCTTATCATGTATTTACTAAACATATTCCCTCTAACCTCTTTGTTTATCATAGAGTTTATCATACTGAGGGTTTTAAGAAGTTTCCATTTCTGGGTGTTATAGAATCTTATATAATGAAAAGTGTTATGTTTCATTTATAAACAGATTTTATTAACTTGATATGTGATCATTAATCTGAATATAAATCTAGTTCATATAGATCTAATATATCTATTTCTTGTGATACAATTAGTTCTGTAAATGCTTGTTCCATTACATATATTATTTCAAAAGTAACTAAAATATCATAAATTTTTCTTTTAACATCGTTATTAAGTCTGTTAAAGATATATAATATAAGTATTTTGTACTCAATATTTTCTTCTAATAAATACGTGTGGTTGTGGTTGTTCATTCAGATTTACTATTTATCCTTATCATGTATTTACTAAACATATTCCCTCTAACCTCTTTGTTTATCATAGAGTTTATCATATTTTAATAAGTTATACTGAACAATCTTTTCTGGTCACTACCATGTTTTTCATGCTTCAATCATTTACCCTAACAGCGCCTCAACTCTGTGTACTCCCCTAAATGGCTTCCTTGCCTACTGGTTTCCACTTTAGGATGGCATAGTCTGGGCTTAACTACTCTCAGCATTATTAGACAGGCAAACTTTCTCAAGATGTTCTTTATAACAGTACTATAACATGATAAACAATTATGATATTCAAGAGATTATAAGGAATATATGAGTTTAGTTAAACATGATTATGAATAAACTTACCTGGTTTTGTAACTCGTTTGAATGCTCCATAGCTTTCAGAAGTTTGTATATAATCAGATATTTTATTGAGAGAAGATAAGAGAGAGAGAGTGAGGATGAGGATGTCTGAGGCTGTCCTCCCTTCCTCTGATTTACAAAATATATAGAAAATTTAAACGACTCCTACTGTTCATGAACGACCTTTACTGTTCATGAATGTGACTCGTACTATTTACTTTACGACTTTTTTACATGACTCTTACTATTCATGAACGACCTTTACTGTTCATGAATGTGACTAGTACTATTTACTTTACGACTTTTTTACATGACTCTTACTATTCATGAACGACCTTTACTGTTCATGAATGTGACTAGTACTATTTACTTTACATTATGTGTTTCCAGTAGCTGTCTTCTTCTTTTGTCTTCTTGTTGATACCTTCATTCTAGTTGGACTTCTGGTACATAGTTATCATCTCCGTTGCACTTTGAACATATGTGGTCTGGATATTTGTGTCCTACTAGTTTGCAGTATCTTGTTAATAACTCGTTTGAAATAAATTCTTTTTTCAATGCTCTGGTAGTTGGTTGCATTTCTGGCTTTAATAATGATAAAATCCATTTCTGGACTTCATCCATATCTCCTTGTCGTAGTTCCTTTGAGTTGGCATATATCATTAACTGGTCTCTGGAATAGTAGCTCCAGATAGCATTTCCTTGTAGATAATTGTTAGCTAGTTCTTGAATAATAGTTGCTATACCAATTATTCTTTTATTGGCATAGAAACTTGGTATCTCCATTTTCTGTATCTCCGGTTGTTTCTCTATCTCTTCCGGTATTATCATATCTCGTGTTAGTCCTATCTTTATCACCTGTATTATGGGTTTTATTTCATCATATAGTATTTCCGCTGGTGCTGTATAGAATTTGATGAAGAATAGGTTGCCTTTTGTAATTCTCTTGAAGGTGACAAATGCTTTGTATAGCTCTGGTATTCCAATTATTTCTTCTCCGTCGTGGGTATATACTGTGCTAAGTAGTCCGTAGTTGTAACATGTCTTTACTAGGTTTGCTTTTGTTTTTGGCTGGGCTATAAGCCTATTATATCCCTGTAGTTTTTGGGTTACATAATCCTGTGTTGGATCTGTAGTAGTAGTTGATCTAGGGTTTAGGTTCAAGAATGTCTGAATTTTATATATATTCTCAATATATGTTTGAGTAATATGGTTATATACCTTTTTGTTGTGGTGTAGGCTATTGGCATAGGTTGTAGTTTGTGGGGCTATAACTATTGCTTCTCTTGGCTTTTTTGATGTAAATGGCTTATCAAATACGTTGTTTAGGTTTACATTGATATGTGGCTTTTTGTTAACTTGTTTGCTTGTACCTGCAGCTGTATATAAAGCAACTGTGTTATGGGTTTTTTGGAGTTTCCCAACGTCTCCTTCTAACTCTGGAAGTTTAGAGTCTTCCGATTGACTTAGTTCCGCATTTTTATAGTCATGCTGCTGACTTAGCTTGCTTTCCTCTAGCTGTTGTAATCTTTTTCCCATACCATCCATCTGTAAAGATAGAGTAGTAAGGATTGTAAATATGTCTTTTGATTCTTGGCTTTCATCTGTTTGGGTACCTTTGTCTTGATAGGTAGTCTGCAATAACATTCTTGTCAGTTCGTATTACTTCAATTGTAAATGTAAAATTTTGTATATTCAATACAAGTCTCCTTATTTCCTTTGTAGTTACTGAATCCTGTACTTTCCGTGTTATCCACCATTTTACTTGTGTATTATCTGTTCTTACTATAAATTTGTTATAAACAATATATGGCTCAAATGCTAACAAACATTTATATAATCCAAATAGTTCTTTCCTATTTATCTCCCATTTTAATTGTGGTTCCGTGTATGATCCGGAATAATATCTACAATGGTGTTCAATTTTTTCATTATCATATTTATATTTTAGAACTCCTCCGTAGCTGTGATCACTAGAATCAGTTTCTACAATATATGTAAACTGTTTCTTTTCATCTGGAAAATATAGTTTTGGTAATTGTTTACACATATTTTTTATCTTCTGTATATGTATTTTATCTTTTTCGTCAAAATGATATTCTATATCCTTTTTTAATTTTTTCTGTAATGGTTTTAAGTTTTCTGCTAATTTAGGAATATATTCTCTTACTTGGTTAACCAATCCTAAAAATGATTGTAACTTCTTTTTTGTATCAAGTGTTTCATCTAAGTTAATTATTTTTTGTACTATATGGGTTTGCATTTTTATTCCGTTTTTGTCTATTTGTATACCTAAAAATTCTATTTGATTTTTCATTACTTCTGCTTTCTTTTTACTTAAACTTATTCCTGATATTTCTACAATGTGTATGAATTTTTCTAGTAGTTTTATATGTTCGTTCTCTGTTCTAGAATATAGCAATATATCATCTATATATATTATACAATTTTCTAATTGGTTGAAGTAATTATCCATAAAATGTTGATACCTACCTGGTGCATTTTTATATCCAAAAGGTAATACGTTCCATTCGTAAAATCCTTGTGGTACTGTGAATGCTGTTAACTTTTTAGATTCATCTTCTAGTTTTAAATGGTAAAATCCCGATTTACAGTCAAACTTACTAAAATAGTTATATCCTTGTATTTGTCTGATTTTTAGTATTTTATTTGGTATCGGATAATTATATGTTTTTGTTTTTGCATTTAAGTTTCTATAATCTATAACCATACGGCTTTTTCCTCGTTTTTGCTCACTATGCTTATTTACTATAAATGCCGGGCTAGTATGTTTACTATTACTTTCTTGTATGTACTTATTGTCTAATAATTCCTTTATATGCATTTTAAATTCTGTTAAATCATTAAAATTGTATTTTAAAGGTTTTTGTGTTATTATGCTACTTTCATCTATTAGTTCAATCTTTATTTTTGTTTTATGTTTTTCCCATCCTCGGAGTGGATTATCATTATATAGTAATTCTAATTTATCTTGTAGTAATTTTATTTTATTTATTGAGAAAATGATTATTTCTATATTATGGTTGCTTTGTATTACATTTTCTAATTTTTGGGTAATCTTTTCACTTCCTTTAATCCAGGGTGTTGTTTTTCTTACTTTATTATTTACTCTTTTTGCTCCTAATTTTTGTTTACACGGGGTAGTAAACCACCAATGTGTTTTTGTTATTATATGTGGGTATAATTTATCTAAAAATGGCATTCCTAATAATATATCTTTATTTGTAAATTCATAACTATATATTTCTTCTATGGTCAGTATTTTATCCCATATTTGTATTTTTATATTCCTTGCTTTGTATGTTATCATACTTCCCTCATTATTGAATCCTGTTACTACTATAGGGGTTTTTAGCTTTTCCCATTTACTTTCTGGTAAACAATTATGTCTACACATGTTAGCTTCTGCTCCTGTATCCATCATAGGTGTATAGTATCTATTATAATATCCTTCTACTATTATCTTGGCAAGTATGTATATCTTTGGCATTATTTGGCAAGTATGTATATCTTTGGCATTATATCAAAGTTCTTTTTATTATTATTTTCTTATTTTCATAACTTATTGTTAATTGCCTATCTTCTAATTTATATGGTTTGACTTTTTCTAACCATTTTATTCCTAGTGTAATGTTTTTATCGCCTTGATATATTTTAAAATTTATTAATATTGGTATTCCTCCAATAATTAATTCTTTTTCAGTTGTTTCTTCGTTTTTTCTTAACGCTTTTGGTAGTTCTGAATTTTGTTGTTCTATTGTTACTATCTCTTGTTCTGGTATTAGTTCTCTTATAACATAATTCTCTTCCTGCCCTGTATTTATTAGTATTAAATATTTTCTTTGGTCCATTATTCCTGTTATATAATAATGGTGTGGGTTTATTTCTTCTATTTTTTGTTCTATTAATTTTTGTGGAGTGGTATAATTTATTCTTCTTGATGTACTTCTTGATGTACTTATTCTTGATGACGTTTCTGGCATTTCATTATTTATTCGTTTTGATGTGCTTAATCTTTCTTTTACTATTTCTAAATCTTCATCCATGTCCATTTCCGTATAACTGTAATCATTGTTGTCTATAACTGATACTTATTCTTTCGAATGGATTTTCTATTTTTATTTTATTTATTTTATTTTTAGCTGTTATCTTATGTTTTGTTGTTAAGACATATAGATTTTTACATCTTGCTGTGAATATTTTACTTCCTGGTGCTAATTCTATTCCAGACATTTTCCAGTATAGTACTAATGATTTATCTATATTTTTATCATCTACTGCTACTGAATAGTTAGCACTTATTATAAATTTAAATTTTTGGTATATTAAGTTACCTCTTACGGCACTTATTATACTCTTTTCTATAGGTTGTACAATTCTATCATCTGCCAAGTATATTTCTATAGGGGTATCTATTCCTTCCCTAAAACATGCTTTTATTAGGATCTCCGTTCCTCCTAAGTGTACATATTTTATTGGATTTTTTGCTTTTATATCTTGTATTTCTTTATTTAGTAGTCTTTTATTTAAAATTGGTATTTGTGCTTTACCTTTGATGTATTTACAATCTATTATATGTTCTCTTTGGCTTACTACATAGTATTCTTCTTTCTGTCTTTTAAACCAATTCTTTATTGTTGGTACTTCTAATATTTTGTCTATGCTTAGATCCAATTCTTTTCCTTTTATTTGTTCAAATACATTAGCGTCAAATATTATTTTTTGTTCTGAAGATTGTTCATCTTGGTGTTCTTCTTGTTGTATAATTTGTATATCTTTTTCAGTCATAATTTTCTTCATCTGATTCTTCTATATCCTTGTTTATTTCCTTTTCATTTTCAGAGAACTCGTTTTCTGATATCTCATATATGCTATCTTCACTGCTTAATTCATAATCTACATATTCTACTTGTGTATATTTATCATTATCTATCAATATTTCGGTAATTTGTTTCTTCTTTGGGTTTTTTGGTAATTTACAATCTTTGGCTAAGTGTCCTAGCTTTCCACAATTATAGCAAGTACATTCTGTTAGTTTTTTCTTTTTCCTATATGGTTTTTTATGTTTATAATTTTTTACATAATATCTTCCTCTTGGTTTCCTATATTTATATTTTGAATATTTTGATTTAAATTTCTTTTTCTTTCCTTCTTTTTTGTAATATTTATCTGTGCAGCCAAATTGGGGTGCTATTCTACTTTTGCAACATGCCAAATTTTTTACTAATATTTTTTCCATTTTCATGTTTTCTTTATATTTTTCACATAATTCTATAAACCAGTTTTGTAGAAATTTTATCCTTGCTCCTAATGTATCTGCTAGTCCTGCTTCGTTCCAATTTTTTATTATTTTTGAGCTAAAGGGTTCTGGTAATTTTGTAAAATATAATTTTCTTATCTCTTTACTTTCATCCGGACTATATGTTCCTTTATAATAATAGTCTCTAAATGCACAAGTATATTCATCTATATAACACATATTACATATTGCTAATTTTGTCATTAAATTCCTATTTGTAATTTTTTCTTTATTTTGTTCTTCTACTTCTGTTGTCATACTACTAAATTCATTTCTTATTGCTATTTCATATTTATTTAATATATCTGTAACTGTTGTTGTAGTTGTACCGTCAAGTTTTTTATTACTCCTTAATGTGTCTAAGCTTTCACTTGATAAATTTTGTAACCATAATTTTACAGTTCCTATTAATGTTCTTTCTATATATCCTGGTGTTTCCGCTATTGCTATTTTATTATCTATTAGTTGTTTTGAGATATATCCTATCCATAATTGTATTGTTTTATTTATATCTGCTACACAATCTAGATCTAAAAAATTATATTGTTCAGTTATCTGTCTTGGTGCCCATTTCTTATTTAACCTTTTATCCCATAATGTTTTGTTTCTATCATATGCATCATAACTTACTCTGTAATAGGTTGGGTTTAATTGTTTTGGATTTTTTACTCCTGATGTGCTTGGTTTATCCTCGTTCATATCTCCTGTATTTATTTCTGGGTTTATTTTTATCTTTTCTGTTTTTTCTATAAGTTCTGTGTATGTTTCACTTGTTTCTGAATAGTTTTCTCCTAGTTCTGTGTCTTTATCACTTTGGTCATTTATTTCGTTTATACTTATTTTTGATGGACTCTCCTGTACTTCTTCTAACTGTAATTTGAACTTTTCTATCTCATTTGTTAGTTTTAGTTCTTGTTCTTCTTCTTTACGTTTTTCCTTTTCTTTTAGTTTATTTGCATACCAAAAATTTAAATTTATAATAAGTGCTAACTATTCAGTAGCAGTAGATGATAAAAATATAGATAAATCATTAGTACTATACTGGAAAATGTCTGGAATAGAATTAGCACCAGGAAGTAAAATATTCACAGCAAGATGTAAAAATCTATATGTCTTAACAACAAAACATAAGATAACAGCTAAAAATAAAATAAATAAAATAAAAATAGAAAATCCATTCGAAAGAATAGTATCAGTTATAGACAACAATGATTACAGTTATACGGAAATGGACATGGATGAAGATTTAGAAATAGTAAAAGAAAGATTAAGCACATCAAAACGAATAAATAATGAAATGCCAGAAACGTCATCAAGAATAAGTACATCAAGAAGTACATCAAGAAGAATAAATTATACCACTCCACAAAAATTAATAGAACAAAAAATAGAAGAAATAAACCCACACCATTATTATATAACAGGAATAATGGACCAAAGAAAATATTTAATACTAATAAATACGGGACAGGAAGAGAATTATGTTATAAGAGAATTAATACCAGAACAAGAGATAGTAACAATAGAACAGCAAAATTCAGAACTACCAAAAGCGTTAAGAAAAAACGAAGAAACAACTGAAAAAGAATTAATTATTGGAGGAATACCAATATTAATAAATTTTAAAATATATCAAGGCGATAAAAACATTACACTAGGAATAAAATGGTTAGAAAAAGTCAAACCATATAAATTAGAAGATAGGCAATTAACAATAAGTTATGAAAATAAGAAAATAATAATAAAAAGAACTTTGATATAATGCCAAAGATATACATACTTGCCAAGGAATGCCAAAGATATACATACTTGCCAAGATAATAGTAGAAGGATATTATAATAGATACTATACACCTATGATGGATACAGGAGCAGAAGCTAACATGTGTAGACATAATTGTTTACCAGAAAGTAAATGGGAAAAGCTAAAAACCCCTATAGTAGTAACAGGATTCAATAATGAGGGAAGTATGATAACATACAAAGCAAGGAATATAAAAATACAAATATGGGATAAAATACTGACCATAGAAGAAATATATAGTTATGAATTTACAAATAAAGATATATTATTAGGAATGCCATTTTTAGATAAATTATACCCACATATAATAACAAAAACACATTGGTGGTTTACTACCCCGTGTAAACAAAAATTAGGAGCAAAAAGAGTAAATAATAAAGTAAGAAAAACAACACCCTGGATTAAAGGAAGTGAAAAGATTACCCAAAAATTAGAAAATGTAATACAAAGCAACCATAATATAGAAATAATCATTTTCTCAATAAATAAAATAAAATTACTACAAGATAAATTAGAATTACTATATAATGATAATCCACTCCGAGGATGGGAAAAACATAAAACAAAAATAAAGATTGAACTAATAGATGAAAGTAGCATAATAACACAAAAACCTTTAAAATACAATTTTAATGATTTAACAGAATTTAAAATGCATATAAAGGAATTATTAGACAATAAGTACATACAAGAAAGTAATAGTAAACATACTAGCCCGGCATTTATAGTAAATAAGCATAGTGAGCAAAAACGAGGAAAAAGCCGTATGGTTATAGATTATAGAAACTTAAATGCAAAAACAAAAACATATAATTATCCGATACCAAATAAAATACTAAAAATCAGACAAATACAAGGATATAACTATTTTAGTAAGTTTGACTGTAAATCGGGATTTTACCATTTAAAACTAGAAGATGAATCTAAAAAGTTAACAGCATTCACAGTACCACAAGGATTTTACGAATGGAACGTATTACCTTTTGGATATAAAAATGCACCAGGTAGGTATCAACATTTTATGGATAATTACTTCAACCAATTAGAAAATTGTATAATATATATAGATGATATATTGCTATATTCTAGAACAGAGAACGAACATATAAAACTACTAGAAAAATTCATACACATTGTAGAAATATCAGGAATAAGTTTAAGTAAAAAGAAAGCAGAAGTAATGAAAAATCAAATAGAATTTTTAGGTATACAAATAGACAAAAACGGAATAAAAATGCAAACCCATATAGTACAAAAAATAATTAACTTAGATGAAACACTTGATACAAAAAAGAAGTTACAATCATTTTTAGGATTGGTTAACCAAGTAAGAGAATATATTCCTAAATTAGCAGAAAACTTAAAACCATTACAGAAAAAATTAAAAAAGGATATAGAATATCATTTTGACGAAAAAGATAAAATACATATACAGAAGATAAAAAATATGTGTAAAAAATTACCAAAACTATATTTTCCAGATGAAAAGAAACAGTTTACATATATTGTAGAAACTGATTCTAGTGATCACAGCTACGGAGGAGTTCTAAAATATAAATATGATAATGAAAAAATTGAACACCATTGTAGATATTATTCCGGATCATACACGGAACCACAATTAAAATGGGAGATAAATAGGAAAGAACTATTTGGATTATATAAATGTTTGTTAGCATTTGAGCCATATATTGTTTATAACAAATTTATAGTAAGAACAGATAATACACAAGTAAAATGGTGGATAACACGGAAAGTACAGGATTCAGTAACTACAAAGGAAATAAGGAGACTTGTATTGAATATACAAAATTTTACATTTACAATTGAAGTAATACGAACTGACAAGAATGTTATTGCAGACTACCTATCAAGACAAAGGTACCCAAACAGATGAAAGCCAAGAATCAAAAGACATATTTACAATCCTTACTACTCTATCTTTACAGATGGATGGTATGGGAAAAAGATTACAACAGCTAGAGGAAAGCAAGCTAAGTCAGCAGCATGACTATAAAAATGCGGAACTAAGTCAATCGGAAGACTCTAAACTTCCAGAGTTAGAAGGAGACGTTGGGAAACTCCAAAAAACCCATAACACAGTTGCTTTATATACAGCTGCAGGTACAAGCAAACAAGTTAACAAAAAGCCACATATCAATGTAAACCTAAACAACGTATTTGATAAGCCATTTACATCAAAAAAGCCAAGAGAAGCAATAGTTATAGCCCCACAAACTACAACCTATGCCAATAGCCTACACCACAACAAAAAGGTATATAACCATATTACTCAAACATATATTGAGAATATATATAAAATTCAGACATTCTTGAACCTAAACCCTAGATCAACTACTACTACAGATCCAACACAGGATTATGTAACCCAAAAACTACAGGGATATAATAGGCTTATAGCCCAGCCAAAAACAAAAGCAAACCTAGTAAAGACATGTTACAACTACGGACTACTTAGCACAGTATATACCCACGACGGAGAAGAAATAATTGGAATACCAGAGCTATACAAAGCATTTGTCACCTTCAAGAGAATTACAAAAGGCAACCTATTCTTCATCAAATTCTATACAGCACCAGCGGAAATACTATATGATGAAATAAAACCCATAATACAGGTGATAAAGATAGGACTAACACGAGATATGATAATACCGGAAGAGATAGAGAAACAACCGGAGATACAGAAAATGGAGATACCAAGTTTCTATGCCAATAAAAGAATAATTGGTATAGCAACTATTATTCAAGAACTAGCTAACAATTATCTACAAGGAAATGCTATCTGGAGCTACTATTCCAGAGACCAGTTAATGATATATGCCAACTCAAAGGAACTACGACAAGGAGATATGGATGAAGTCCAGAAATGGATTTTATCATTATTAAAGCCAGAAATGCAACCAACTACCAGAGCATTGAAAAAAGAATTTATTTCAAACGAGTTATTAACAAGATACTGCAAACTAGTAGGACACAAATATCCAGACCACATATGTTCAAAGTGCAACGGAGATGATAACTATGTACCAGAAGTCCAACTAGAATGAAGGTATCAACAAGAAGACAAAAGAAGAAGACAGCTACTGGAAACACATAATGTAAAGTAAATAGTACTAGTCACATTCATGAACAGTAAAGGTCGTTCATGAATAGTAAGAGTCATGTAAAAAAGTCGTAAAGTAAATAGTACTAGTCACATTCATGAACAGTAAAGGTCGTTCATGAATAGTAAGAGTCATGTAAAAAAGTCGTAAAGTAAATAGTACGAGTCACATTCATGAACAGTAAAGGTCGTTCATGAACAGTAGGAGTCGTTTAAATTTTCTATATATTTTGTAAATCAGAGGAAGGGAGGACAGCCTCAGACATCCTCATCCTCACTCTCTCTCTCTCTTATCTTCTCTCAATAAAATATCTGATTATATACAAACTTCTGAAAGCTATGGAGCATTCAAACGAGTTACAAAACCAGGTAAGTTTATTCATAATCATGTTTAACTAAACTCATATATTCCTTATAATCTCTTGAATATCATAATTGTTTATCATGTTATAGTACTGTTATAAAGAACATCTTGAGAAAGTTTGCCTGTCTAATAATGCTGAGAGTAGTTAAGCCCAGACTATGCCATCCTAAAGTGGAAACCAGTAGGCAAGGAAGCCATTTAGGGGAGTACACAGAGTTGAGGCGCTGTTAGGGTAAATGATTGAAGCATGAAAAACATGGTAGTGACCAGAAAAGATTGTTCAGTATAACTTATTAAAATATGATAAACTCTATGATAAACAAAGAGGTTAGAGGGAATATGTTTAGTAAATACATGATAAGGATAAATAGTAAATCTGAATGAACAACCACAACCACACGTATTTATTAGAAGAAAATATTGAGTACAAAATACTTATATTATATATCTTTAACAGACTTAATAACGATGTTAAAAGAAAAATTTATGATATTTTAGTTACTTTTGAAATAATATATGTAATGGAACAAGCATTTACAGAACTAATTGTATCACAAGAAATAGATATATTAGATCTATATGAACTAGATTTATATTCAGATTAATGATCACATATCAAGTTAATAAAATCTGTTTATAAATGAAACATAACACTTTTCATTATATAAGATTCTATAACACCCAGAAATGGAAACTTCTTAAAACCCTCAGTAACATAAATAGAAAAATAGATTGTGTTAAACACAATATTAAAACCTGCAAAGACATAATTAGATATAATAGATTGCGTAATAAAGCTTTATTAACTATAGAAAATGAAATTGAATTCTATGAAGATAAACTTGAAAGTTATCAACACAGAAAAGAAATAAATCTGAGAAATATAGAAACCATGGATATATGTATCAACAGGTATACATCTCAGTATTAAACATGACCCCTCAAATTACCATGGATATATGTATCAACAGGTATACATCTCAGTATTAAACATGACCCCTCAAATTGGTATCAGAGCTATGGAAAATAAACATTTATATTAAGAAGCAAATCATGAAAAATAACACTGACATTAATAGTACAAACCCGCAAAACAGTGAAACAATTAAAATAACTAAGAAATCGCAGAAAATTAGAAAGAAACTAAAGAAACTATACATAGAATATGAATACTTAAGTATCACAAAAATAAACAAAGCTAGGCTGTCTAAATTAATCGATATAATATCTAAAACAGAATATAAATATGTTTGTTATCTAAAGGATAAAAGATGAATAAAGAATAATTCGCACTAGAAGAGAAAACATATGAGAATCCAGAAGGATTAAAAATAACAATAATATTTTCCAACTTAGGAAGAAGATATAAAAAAATAGGAAATAACCTAAACTTAATGTTAGAAAAAGAAACTGTAAAACTAGAGGATAGTTTAACCGCCATGGTTAGAATAACAAAAGAAAACGAAGAAATAGATAGAAAACGAGAGATTAAAGAAATACAACAGCAAGCTAAAGAAAAAATACAACAGATAGAGGAAGTAAAAAACACTAAAATAAAATAAATAGAAAAATAGATTGTGTTAAACACAATATTAAAACCTGCAAAGACATAATTAGATATAATAGATTGCGTAATAAAGCTTTATTAACTATAGAAAATGAAATTGAATTCTATGAAGATAAACTTGAAAGTTATCAACACAGAAAAGAAATAAATCTGAGAAATATAGAAACCATGGATATATGTATCAACAGGTATACATCTCAGTATTAAACATGACCCTCAAATTACCATGGATATATGTATCAACAGGTATACATCTCAGTATTAAACATGACCCCTCAAATTGCTACCACAATTTGAGGGGTTATGTTTAATACTGAGATGTATACCTGTTGATACATATATCCATGGTACAATTTGAGGGGTCATGTTTAATACTGAGATGTATACCTGTTGATACATATATCCATGGTTTCTATATTTCTCAGATTTATTTCTTTTCTGTGTTGATAACTTTCAAGTTTATCTTCATAGAATTCAATTTCATTTTCTATAGTTAATAAAGCTTTATTACGCAATCTATTATATCTAATTATGTCTTTGCAGGTTTTAATATTGTGTTTAACACAATCTATTTTTCTATTTATGTTACTGAGGGTTTTAAGAAGTTTCCATTTCTGGGTGTTATAGAATCTTATATAATGAAAAGTGTTATGTTTCATTTATAAACAGATTTTATTAACTTGATATGTGATCATTAATCTGAATATAAATCTAGTTCATATAGATCTAATATATCTATTTCTTGTGATACAATTAGTTCTGTAAATGCTTGTTCCATTACATATATTATTTCAAAAGTAACTAAAATATCATAAATTTTTCTTTTAACATCGTTATTAAGTCTGTTAAAGATATATAATATAAGTATTTTGTACTCAATATTTTCTTCTAATAAATACGTGTGGTTGTGGTTGTTCATTCAGATTTACTATTTATCCTTATCATGTATTTACTAAACATATTCCCTCTAACCTCTTTGTTTATCATAGAGTTTATCATATTTTAATAAGTTATACTGAACAATTAATTAATATGGTTGTTTCATCTTCTATTTCTTCATTTTCTTCTTTAATTATGTCTAGCTAAACCCATTAGCTAGGGTTGTGGCTCAACCCTAGTGTGGGTAATTAATGGGTGTAGCATCTTAATGATAGATTACTATTGGGTGTTTATTATTTGGGTTACTTTTATGGTTTAATTAAGGATTGTTGGTTGCAAACATTGATTCTATCTTAGTGGGTCTTGACTCTTCTTGAGAAAGAGAGTCTATGACCCCAAAATTGACCCAACAAGGAATTGGGGTGGACCCATGAGAAATGGTAGTCCCAATTAACGGGTTAAACCTCGAGAGAGTAATCACCCTACTTGAACCCTAGTTGCTTGGTTTAATTGGCCTACCCAATTGGTCTCGAGAGAGTCAATTGGACAAAATCGCTCTCTCTACCAAGAGGTGTGAGAGTGGGTATAATTGTGCAACGGTTATAACATTGATCCCAAATATGTCAATCTATTATTAGTGGTCTCTACCTGTTAGTTAACCACCTAGGTGATGCCACGACCCTAGTGCCTTTCTCTATATTAATCACAACTTAGAACATCTCTCTTTAGCATAAATTAGCCTAAATTTGTAGTTGATAATAGTAGTTATTAAACAAAAACCCCAAAAACTTTTAGAAGTACAATTTGGAGCAAGCACGCATTCCCAGTCCGAACAAATACGCAACTTCATCCCAAACTCCCTGTGGAAATTGACCCCGATACCACTATTCAGGTAAAAGTCTTAGTGCCCGCTCTTCCTACCATTGCGTGAGGTTGAGTTTGCTGCGATCAGGGGTTAGAGCTATCAGGGTTCTAACTTCTTAATGTCCTAGGTTACTCCCCTTTCCTCCCTTGGTCCACTATCCTCGGGTTCTTACTTTGCTTACAAGCTAACCTTGGTTTCCCTTAACCCTTCAGACGTAATTCCAACTCACTCTTATATTAACTATATTAATTGGGTAATTTGCATTAATAAGATCGAACATTACCTATAGTTACAGTACATGACACATTATCCGGTTTAGCCTCTGGGTTTTGATGACTTTCCAAAGCATATATGCGGTTCTGACTACCGCCTAAGCTAGATGCTCTACCTCTCCCTCTACCTCTACCAGCTGATGCCTGAAGGCCTCGCTCTAGAGGGCGTACTGAAAAGGAGGAGACTGTTATAGGGCTAAACCATCCCGCTTCGGTCACTCATAGGATAATCCTTCATGTAATGACTAGGGTCTCCACAAGTATAGCATGCATTAGATCCTTGACGACATTGTCCAGAATGAGCTCTATCGTATTGACTGCACCGTGGAGGAGGCACCCTCATCTGCGCTGAATCCCTCCGATTTTGAAAACACAAAATTCTCTAGCTCTCACCTGATTAAGAATAGACAGATCCCTCATAATACATACTCTGCAACTATCAAACATTATCAACAAGATATGGTGGCATAGGATCGCCCGAAAAATCCTCAGGTTGTCTAGCAAACCTAACCTTCTTACACTAACCCTCATCATGTTTCTTGTATTGCTGCCATTTCCGATCCTACAAATTTTGAGCAAAAACCTAGATGCGGGAAATATCCATACTATCGAGCAGAGCGGCCATGAAACTCATTAATCAGGTGCGGTCCAAGTCCTACCACAAACCGATGCACTCGGTCACTCATTTCAGCCACAATCGAGGGGGCATACCTCGCTAAGGAATCAAACTAGAGACTATACTCCCGCACACTCATATTCCCTTGTTTAAGATCCAAGAACCTCTCTACCCTTGCCTGACGAATTTCTGCCAGCAAGTAATGATGCAAGAAAGCCCCTAAGAACTCTTCACATACCGCTGGAGATGCATTTGTCCCTTTAGACAATTCTATCAATAATGTTTTGCGTGTCCTCATCCTTGTTGGATCTAGTAAACACTGGAGGGTCTAGGTTGATGAATTTTCTAACTCTTGCGCTAATAACTCTGTCAACGTGATCAACACTTGTACCTACCTAGCGTAGAGCCTGAGCGGCTACCAATCTAGTCAACAACCGTACTACACTCCGCATATCCATATCCTCATGATGAGCAATAGGTGGAGGTACTTGGTTACTCCTCATCTCCTCGGGTGCTGGCGAAATCAGAGAACTATGCGAGGGTGTCACACTTCCCCTCGAAGTCTTACTCTGGCCCTCACTAGACATTGGTGCTCTACTCATGACCTCATTTGCCACTACTTTACCATTCTGACCAGCTGTAGCTTTCCTAGTCATAGGCATTGTTGTATATATAAAACAAGCCAAAGGTCAAGGGATTTATTCCCTACGACTCTACTCTATTTCACGATCGAATATCAAGAAGGAAAGGTAACTAGTCCCTAAATGCCTTGTAGTTTCCTGTTTATACAACGTGGTTCACAACATATTTATAAACAAGACTCTACTATACATAGCTTGCAGACAACCCTAGGACATGACTGCTCTGATACAACTTTTATCACGACCCAAATCAGAGGTCCACGACTGGCACCCGGTTCCTACTCAACTGAGTGCCACGTACCTTATCCCTCTTTTTTTACTATAAGACTCGTCACGGGCCATGATAGGCCATATATATATATATATATATATATATATATATATATATATATATATATATATATATATATAATTAACAATATTCAAACTTAACTCATATAATTAATTCAAAAAAAAATTATGTAGATAGATAGGGGCAGACAAGGCCGTTGACATGTCATACCAAAACTATACACAGGGCACTGTCTGCAGAACCTCTAAGAACACATGACCATAATATATAAGTAGGGATAAGGTTCCCGACATCCTCATAAAACAAAATAACATATATAGAACATGACTCGGCAATACTCCAAGAAGATGTAGAGCTCACCAACCAAAAGCTGGTATCTGGGGCAGCCTACATTGGATAGCCCTCACCTTGCCTATCTATACCTGCGTGGCATGAAACACAACACCCCGGGAAAAGGGACGTCAGTACGAAGAATGTACCGAGTATGTAAGACAGAAATGAAACGTAGTAATATGATACTATCTCGGGAGGGATAAGAGTTAACTTATAACTTCTGACTTGTCATTGAGGGCCATAACATATAGAATAATACCCATCTCGCATATATAAATAAAACTACATTATAATTGTTCTGATTAACTGCCCAACTAATCAGTAGTAATTGCCTGATCGACCGTAGCATTGTGGTAAATGCATGACTGCCCGACCGACCATAGCTCGCTAGTAAATGTATAACTGCACAACGTGTCACAACTCAATGGTAAATGCATGACTGCCAGACTGGCCATAGCTCGGTGATAAATGTGTACTGCCCAACCGGCCGTAGCTCGATGGTAAATGATGATACATATAATACTATTATGAACATTAATATTTTTATCAAATACCTCAATAGAGAACTAGATAGATACTTAGACATGCATGAATATCATTTTATAGGAATGAATAACATAGACCTTCTTAGTTACTAAGAAAAGAACTATTTATGAAATAACATTACGTTTATGTATCATTACTTGGATCATACCAAAAGGAAAGAAGGGACAGACTTAACATACCTGAGCTGGTTCTCTGGACAATCCGTCTAATACACGTTAATTGTAATAAAACACGTGATGACAAGATCGGAGTAGGGAAAAATCGGTATGCAATACTCGAAGCAATAATGTTGCTATGCAAAGATAATCTTGGCTAAAACTCTTTCTTCAGAGATTAGCAATGACATTGCTATACAAGGAAAACCTTGGCTGAAACTCTTTCCTAAGAGATTAGAAATTGACTTTGAATTGGGAATATTGTCCTTAACTTTTAGGTCGGCCCACATTTCAAGCTTAGTGCCACGTTTCTTTCTTAAAGTGTGACACCTTTCAGCCTTTACTAATAGTCATTAAATGGGAAGGGATGTTTTCCACGTTGGGGGGGGGGGGGTTAAATCTTATCCAACCCTTTAATTAATTACCTAATAATTCCTTAATTAACTACACAATTTCCCATTACTCAATAATTAATCAATTAGCTACATAATTAAGAATTATCTCAAATTACTTAAAATATTACTCATTTTTAACATACCTTATACACTTTACTATCATGGTTATGTAGTACCTTGTATGACACTAGTCCATAAATACCGGGTATTGTGGCTCGGACTGTATTTTATCCCAAATCGAAAACCTTCAATGAAATTTGTTTTCTTTGATTAGTTTACCCTTTAACCTTCACGGCACTTACTTATCGCTTGTTATAAATAGTGTAAATGCTTATAACCTCAAGATAATCTCAACCCCGAGTCTACGTCGATTAACTTACGACGAAACTTTAACGTATGAAATACGGGATATAACACTAATCACAAAAATAGGCACAAAGGGCTAATCATGGAAAGATTGGATAGATTTCTAGCAAATGAAAATTGGTTAAGCCTCTTCCCGGGCTCCTCAGTAACGCATTTACCTAAAATCTACTCGGACCACAACCCTTTACTCCTTAAACTCAATTTTTCCTCATGTCATCCCCTCCACAAGCCGTTTAAGAGAATATTTGGTTTACTCATCCCGATTTTATTAATATAGTCTATTCGAACTAGGTCAATAACAACTTTATGTCGGCCATGCATGATTTTGTTCTCAACATTACTAACCGGAGAAAAAATATGTTGGGGACATTTTTTTTTTAAAAAGAAGAAAATCTTGGCTAGACTAAATGGTATTCAGTGCTCCCCTTATTATGCTACTAGAACTTTCCTTCAAAACCTAGAAAAATCCTTATAAAAAGAATACAATAATTACCTAAAAGTAGAAGAAGACTACTGGAAGCTTAGATCAAGGGTCAATTGGCTAAATGATGGCGACATAAATACTAAATTTTTCCACATTTGTCCCTCTAATAGAAGAAGGAGCAATCACATTATCTATTTCAAAGATAGTTCAGGTAATTGGATCGATAATCACAATAAAATCCTCCTTCATGCACAAAACTACTTTGAAGAAGTTTTCATTACTTTCCACTATTATTCAAAAAAATTTAATCTCCCAAAAAGCTTGACCACCTAGACCTATCTTCACTTGACAGACCCCTTAGTAATAGTGAAATCTATAAAGCCTTATTTTTTTAAAACCTTATAAAGCACCTGGGCCGAATGGATTCCATCCTTTTCTTTACCAAAAATATTAGCCAATATTTGCTACTTCCATGAGGTCTTTTCTTCCCAACATATCCCTGTGGAGATAAACAGTACTTTTTTTATGTCTCATCTTAAAATTTCCCAATGTCAATAACCTTAAAAACTTTAGACCTATCAGTCTTTGTAATAACATCTATAAAATAATTACTAAAATTATCACTAATAGATTGAAACCTTTTTTGGATAAAACTATAAGCCATTTTCAAGCAAGTTTCCTGAAAAATAGGCGAGCTAGTGATAATGCTATTTTAATCCAAGAAATAATGAACAATTTCAGGAAGAGTAACAGTAAGAAAGGTAAAATGATCCTTAAACTTGATTTGGAAAAGGCATTCGACAAACTTGAGTGGTCATTTATTTATAAAACCCTGTTATACTTTAATTTCTCTCCTAAAATCACCTCGCTCATCATGTCATGCATCTCTACTAGCTCCATGGCCGTGTTAGTAAATGGCACAACCACAAATTGGTTCACTCCAAGTCGTGGTATTAGATAAGGTGACCCTATGTTACCATATATTTTCATTCTTTGCATGGAACTGTTTACTAGATACATCAACCACCAAGTAGACATTAAAATGTGGGATCTGATCACACTCTCAGCAAATTGTATAGCTCTTTCCCAACTTTGTTTTGCGACAATCTCACCATATTAATAGAAAATCGTGTGACACTATTCTCTCAAGTCTGAAAACTTTTTGTAACATGTCAGGACAGACTATAAACTTTGCAAAATCCAAAATCATCTTCTCAAAGAACTGTTCTAAAAATTGCATTAATGATATCTACAACCTGTTTGGGATTAAAAACTGTAACATCTTCGGCAAATATATAGGATTTCCAATAACCAATTCTAGCCCAAAGGCAAATGATTTCCAGTATATTCTTGATAATATGAGATCCAGTTTAGCCATTTGGAAATCTAGCTGCTTAAACATTGCTGGTAGAACCACGCTTGCATCATCTACTCTGGCGAGCATTCCTAGTCATGTTATGCAATATACTCTCCTCCCCAGAAAAATCCTCAGTTCTATTGACAAAATTCAAAGGAATTTCATATGGGGTACTACAGAATTCAAAAAGAAACTCCACCTTATTAGATGGGAAACAATTACCACTGATAAAGATAAAGGGGGATTGGGACTTCGAAAGGCAAAATCAAAAAATCTAGCCTTACCAACTAGTATGGCCGCGAGACTTTTTAATAATCCTCAAGTTCCTTGGGCAAATATCCTAACACAAAAATTTCTTAATAATAACACAAAAACAAAGCACTCCCTTGCTTGGAAAGGTATTCTTAAGGGATGGCTTATTTGCAACAAAGGTATCCTTTTGTCCATACAAAGGAAATCCACCCTCTCTATTTGGAATTCTAGGTGGATTTCAAATTCCCCCCATCTCAGAAGCTGCATAGAAGGCCCCTTAGATATAAATGAACATACTAAAAAAATTAGTGATCTTATAAATAACAACTCTTGGTCGTTTGAAAAACTATCTTTTGTCCTACCCCCAAATATTATTAGTAGTATCAATAATATTACGATTCCTATTAATCGCCCCTATGATTGCCTTCTTTGGGAACCTAATAGCGATGGTACTTTTTCTACGGCATCCTGCTGCCCCCTCATAGAGAATCCCACTCCTACAATTTAAAACTTTAAATGGATATGGGATGCCCACTGTCCCAATAAAATAAAATTCTTCCTTTGAAAATGTTATCACAATAGACTTCCCTCCCGATCTTTCCTTAATCACATTGGTATGAATATAGATAAATCATGCACTATTTGTAGGTCAGGCGAGGAAAACCTTCCTCATATCTTCCTTTAGTGTGTCATCGCAAAAAAAATTTGATATTCCCTTAAATGGGACAGTGCAGTCTCCAGCTCCAATAACCAGGGTCCGTTGGATGCCATCAGACACAGTAACCCCAGGATTCACTCAAACAATATAAATTGGAATCAACTTCTTCTGTTCTTACTCCAAAACATTTGGTTAAACAGAAACTATAATTTAGAAAACAATACAAATAAAAATATTTCACTCCCATACATCATCAACCAAGCAACTGAATATCACTACCTTATTGATAGAGAAAGCAACCAAGAAAAGAAACTTAGTTTAAATATCAACTGGAGGAAACCCCAACTGGGTTGGTTCAAATTAAATTTTGATGGATCATACAAACAAACGACCAGTGGAATAAGTGGAGTTGTGTGTGATCATAACGACCACTGGATAATGGGATTCAACATGAAAGTGCAAGCTGCATCCTGTACCCATGTAGAACTACTGGCACTTCAGCAAAGTCTAAAGTTTGCCATGGAAAAAAATCTCTTCCCAATCGAAATTGAAACTGAATCTATTGAGGTATTAAATCTCCTTGAAAATGGCAATTCTATATTTGAATCTCTTCTACATAATTGCAGGTGGTTGATGTCCATGAAGGAGAAAGATCTAGTGGTCCGGCATAGCTTCAGGAAAGGGAACGGAGTAGCAGATTTGCTGGCTAAGGAAGCTGCCAAGCAGACAACTATAAATAAGCTAGTGTGTTTTGTTATGCCTCATCTGTTTGTCGTGGCCAGGATGCTGGCGGGCAAGGAGAGAGGTTTTAGTAAAAAATCAGTGCTTGAAAACACTTGTAGAACTCTGGCTAGTTTTGGAAATCAAAATGTTGTAGACGACATTAATGTTATGTGTAATGATCCATTGGATCTTTGTGACAATGTTTCCTAGTTTTAAATAAAAGTATCTCCT
Source organism: Nicotiana sylvestris (assembly GCF_000393655.2). Classification (NCBI taxonomy): domain Eukaryota; kingdom Viridiplantae; phylum Streptophyta; class Magnoliopsida; order Solanales; family Solanaceae; genus Nicotiana; species Nicotiana sylvestris. The sequence goes on from NC_091061.1 coordinate 122,305,016, forward strand.
TATTAAAAAAACCCTATTATTATATAAAAAGTTTTCCCCACAAATCTTGTAATGGCACGACATCTACAGACTACAGTGCAAGTGGATTTATAACACTTATAGCATTATTCCCTTACAAGGACTTTAATTAGGGAGGTCTTAGTTAGGAATTGCACTGTTCAGCCGTAAAAGAAGCTCCCTAACAACTTTTTTATTTGGGTAACAAAAGGTATATTTCTACAGGGTAAAATATGTTTATATTAAATGATCGAATAAGGAAGTGACACATGGGGCTAAAGACAGAAGACAATTGAATCTGAAGGTGAAGATCTCGTCTGTTAACGGATAGAATAATACTCACAAAGATAAATTAAATGCTTGTCACCCGGTACCATTAAGTGAGGAATATTCTATAACATTAAGTACATAGTCAGTTACAGAGAATATAACATTCATTGCTTGTTGTTACACTTTCTTCAATGACCCTCATAATTGACATTCAAGAGGGGCTTGATCCTAGGACCTTGTTCCCTAAGTGCAGCTATAAATAGTGAGCTCTATTGTCATCGCAGGGGACACGAATTTTGTGGCAAATAGATGCTACATTCTATTCAAGCTCAATATAATTTTATCTTCTTGTTTATTAATATCATTATTGTTGTGCCCGGAATTGCTCCCAGAATCGCAATTTCTGTTATTTTATCTCAATCTCAAGGCTAAGTATCATATTTTTATCTAATTCATCTATTATTTCAAGATCAAATTAATTCACTTGTCTATAAACCATGTATAAATTCAACTGTACCATTTTACGGGTAAACAGTTTGGCGCCCAACGTAGGGCTTAGACAGTTGTGTAATTAAGTTGGTCCTTGCCTCTTTTACTAATGTGTTTGGTTATTTGTTCTTAGCATAAATTCATAGAAAATGGCAGATAATGGTGTTAACACCACACACAAACCTTGAGGCTCAAGGAAAACAGCCCCGCCGTAAGGATTCGATCAGTGATACCCACAGTGAGGGGAGCGAGGCCATTCCGGTCCATGATAGGCAGTACCCTCCACATGTTCGAGAGGCGACCCATGATGATGCCGAAGAAGAGCACATCGTCGAAGCGGTAAGGGTGTTGCAGGAGCAACAGGAGGCCATCTTAGGTCATCTCACACGGATGGATAAGGTTATGACAGAACTCAAACATGCATTATCAGGTGCTTCCAATAACGCGAATGGGCGAGCTCCAGTTCCTTCCGAAGCTCTTGTAAATCAAACAATACAAAGAGTCGACAACAATACACCAGGGGCGAGGTCGGATTCGATGGGGCTGAGGTAAATGGTTCTGATCACAACAACGAGAGAAATCCCTTCAAAAACAAACTCTTACGGTGTATAAGGGAAGTGAAAGACCGCATGGACCAAATCGTGGGTGCACCTCCAGTGCTGAAAGGTCCAGACTCGAAGAAGTATACTCAATTGCCGTACAAACCAAGCACGACACCAGAATTGATCCCGAAGCAGTTTAAAATGTCGGACGTACCAAAATATGATAGGACTCAGATCTTCAAGAGTATATCTCCACCTATACAACGACGGTGAAGGGGAACGATTTATCTCCCCAAGAGATAGAGTCAGTATTGTTGAATTCGGAGAGACTCTCATGAAAGGAGCCTTGACGTGGTATTCGATTTGGCCCGAGCATTCCATAGATTCTTTTGAGATGCTCATAGATTCTTTCATTAATCCCATGTTGGGGCCAGAAAGGTACAGACCCAAAAGGCCGATATATTCAAAATTTCACAAGGAGAGTCTGAGTTGTTGCGGGAATTTTTAACTCAGTTTTAGAAGGAAAGGATGTTGCTCCTGGCCATTCCGGATGAATGGGAGGCTAAAGCATTCACTAAGGGTTTGAATATGAGGACTACGATGCTTTCCAAAAATTTAAAGAAAGCTTACTCGAGTTCCAAACGACAACCTGGCGGATGTTCACAACTGGTATGAGTCAACGATAAGGATTGAGGATGGTCAGCTCAACTTCCCGATGTTAGTTAAGGGACGAGAAAAGAATAAAGAGAAATCAAAAGATGATTTCAACACAGATCGATGGTCTTCAAGGAGCCAATTTTTGCCCTATGAATGGGCCAAGGATGTGGCAGAGGTTTCCGATCGGTGTGGATAGGTTCATTATCAATAAAAGAACTGATCGCGATCGAAACAACATGTCATTGCAGGAAAAGGAAACGTTGGGTTCTCGAGATCCTTTCTACCCTAGACTTTCAGAATATAACTTCAATGTCAGTGTAGTAGAGATGGTGTCGGCTATGAGGAACATTAAAGAGACACAGTTCCCAAAGCCAATGAGATCTGATCCCAACCAGAGGGATCTTAATTTATGGTGTGAATACCACGAGACGAACGGTCACTGGACTGGGGACTGCAGGCATCTGCACGAAGAGGTTGCGACAGTGCTGAAAAATCGCCATCTCAGGAAATTCTTAAGTGACTGGGCTAAAAGTATTTACGGTCGCAATCGTGATAATGCGGAGCCTTCAAAAGAAGGAGAAGATCCCCCATTCCTAATGATCAACATGATTTTCTAGGGAAATGAGATTAACGGGGTTACCTTCTCGAAGGCTAAGAAGACGAAGGTGCTAGTTACCCATAGCAAGAGGCTTTGGTAAGTCGCTGAAGACGACATCACCTTCACGGAGGAAGACGCAAATGGATTGTTGCTGCCGCACTATGATGCATTGGTAATTTCTTTTAATATATTAGATTTTAAAATTAAACGTGTTCTGGTAGATCCAAGGAGAGTGGCCAATATTATACAATGGAGGGTATTGGAACAAGCCAAACTTACCGTAAGCATCATTCCGGCAACAAAACCACTCGTAGGGTTCAACCTATCAAGCGTGACAACCCAAGTAGAGATCCTGCTGCCCACGAATGCCGAAGAGATGATGAACATGACTCTTTTCGATGTGGTGGATGGTCATATGGGATACAAAATTATCCTGGGAATACCATGGTTGCACGAGATGAAAGTTGTGCTATCGACATATCACCAGTTGTTGAAATTCCCAACTCCCGAGGGAATTAAACAAATAAGAGGTAACCAACCGGTGGCAAAGGAGATGAATGCAATTTCGGTAAGCAGTAGCAAAGGGAAAGAGCACCTGGCATAGCAATTACAGGAACCGACACCCGCTCTCGAGCTAAACAAGATCAGTCAGAGGAACACCAGAATCTTATCAAGTGCCAAGGTATTTCCAGATACTAGAAGAGACGGACGCACAAAGTCCACAACGGAAGAGCTTGAGCAGGTCGCATTATTTGAAGAGTTTCTAGAAAGGAAATTCCACTTGGGGATAGGACTGCACCCCGAACTAAGGTCTGAATTTATTGAATTTCTTAAAATTAACGTCAATTGTTTTGCGTGGTCGCATGCAGATATGACTAGTATTTCGTCGAAATTGGCCGTACACTGGCTGAGCATGGATCCCAGTGTCCCTCCAGTAAGACAGATAAAATGGACTATAACTTAGGCCAGAAAAAAATTCGTCAAAGAACAGGTAACCCGCCTACTTGATATCGGTTCAATCCGAGAGGTAAAGTATCCAGACTAGCTAGCTAATGTAGTAGTAGTTCCAAATAAGAATAATAAATTTCGCATGTGCATAGACTATAAAGACTTGAATAATGTGTGCCCAAAGGACTTGTTCCCATTGCCAAACATTGATCAAGTGATCGATGCGATGGCCGAGCATGAGTTAATGAGTTTCATCGATGCTTACCCCAGGTTCAACCAAATTAAGATGAACCCAGAGGACCAGGAAAAACCTTTGTTCATAACAATCTGCGGCACATATTGCTATAATATGATGCCCATCGGGCTAAAGAACGCTAGAGCCACTTATCAGCGGCTCGTAAATAAAATGTTTGAAAAACATATAGGGAAAACCATGAAAGTTTTGCATAGACGATATACTTGTTAAAAGTCTTTGAATGCATGTGACCATCTTAAACACTAGTAAGAACCTTTTAACATCCTAAGGAAGCATAACATGAAGCTTAACCCTAAAAAGTGTGCGTTCGGGGTCAGCTCTGGTAAGTTCCAGGGTTCCTGGTATCTCAAAGGGGAATTAAAGTTAACCTCGATAAAATTAGAGCCATCGAAGATATTACGGACCATCTATCAAGTGTAAAAAAGGTTCAAAGTCCCACGAGGATATTGGCTGCTTTAAGCAGGTTCATTTCCCGGTCTTTAGAAAAATGTCATCATTTCTTTTCGTTACTCAAGAAGAAGCACAACTCCGAATGGATCCCAGAATGTCAACATGCTTTGAGGGATTTGAAAAGATACTTGTCAAGTCCTCCGCTATTATCAAAGTCAGAGGAAGGCAAAAAACTGTTAATCTATCTAGCAGTCTCGGAGGTAGCAATAAGCGCCATTTTAGCCCGTGAGGACGAAGGTATGCAATCTCCCATTTATTATATGAGTAGAATTTTAACGGGAGTAGAAACTAGCTACCCACATTTGGAAAAGTTGTCCTTAACCCTCGTAGTCGCTGCTCGAAAGCTAAGACCTTATTTTCAGTATCACCAGATAGCTGTGGTAACACATTTACCATGCGGAATATCCTTCATAAACCCGAACTTTCGGGTAGGTTAGCCAAATGGGCTATCGAAATGAGTGAATTTGACATAGAATATAAACCTAAGAATATGATTAAGTCACAAGTTTCGGCCGATTTTGTGGCCGATTTTAGTCCGGCATTGCTACCTTTGGCTACTAAAGAAGCAATGATGATGTCAGAATCGATATCAGAAGTTTGGACACTATTTACGGACAGAGCCTCCAATGTAAAAGGGTCCGGGCTTGGCATAGTATTAACCACACCTTTGGGAAAAACCCTAAGGCAGGCCATAAGAACGGTTTCATTGACTAATAATGAAGCGGAGTATGGTGCTTTGATTGCAGGGCTTGAATTGGCCCAAGGACTGGATTCCAAAGTCATAGAAATCAAATACGACTCTCAGTTGGTGGTAAATCAGGTCTACAGGATCTTCGAAGACAAAAAGGAGCGCATGCAACAATACATGGTGAAGGTCCAAGCTTTGCTCGCTCAGTTCCGAAAGTGGTCAATTACGCATATCTCGAGGGAAGAAAATGTAGAAGCGGAATCGCTGGCTAAACTTGGCTTATCAACGAAAATGAAGGGATCAGAATCTGGTACGATCGTATAGCTTATGCACTCAGTTTTAGACCCAGATAATTACTATGAGGTAAGCGCAACTAATTTGGTCTGTCACTGAAGGAACGAGATCATTGATTATATCAAGCACGGAAAGTTGCCTGAAGATCCAAAAACATCCCGGGGCTCTTCGCTAAAGCGGCGCAATATAGTTTCAAAGGAGGCCAATTATACAGGAAATATTTCCAAGTCCCGCTGGCCCGATATTGGGGAGCTTCCGAAGCTAATTGCGTTATGCAAGAAGTCCACGAAGGGATCTGTGGAAACGATTTAGGCGCAGATTTCTTAGTACTAAAATTGGTAAGGGCGTGATACTATTGGCCCCGGATGGAAAAAGACGCCAAAGCTTTTGTTTAAAAATGCCATAAGTGTCAGCACTACGCACCGTTGGTATATCAACCAACAGAACCATTTCACTCAATTTTGTCTCCCTAGTCATTCATGAAGTAGGGAATGGATATTGTCGGACCACTAACGTCGGCCCCTGGTAAGGTAAGGGTCCTTTTGATTGTAACTAACTATTTTTCTAAGTGGGTTGAAGTAGGTCCTTATCAGAAGATCGACAAACGAGAAGTGGTGGATTTCTTATGGGAGAACATAATTTGTAGATTTGGGATACCAAAAGAGATATCCTACGACAACGGACCATAATTTGCAGGCGCAAAAGTCACGAAGTTCCTTGAAGACTTGAAAATCAAAAGGATCATGCCTTCTCTCGACCATCCGAGCGCACATGGTCAAGCGGAATGAACGAACAAAGTGATTATACAAAATCTCAAAAAAGATTGGAAGCAGCTAAAGGAAAATGACTCGGGGAACTACTAGGATTACTATGGGCGTACCGAACAACGGCTAAATCGAGCACATGAGAGACTCATTTCTCCCTTGTGTACGGAGCAGAAGCCCTGATCCCGGTAGAAGTAGGGGGCCCTACTTTAAGGTACTTTCAGGAAAATGAGGAAGCAAACAATGAAGCAATGTTGATCAATTTAGAGTTGCTTGATGAACGTAGGGACTTGGCATATATAAGGATGGCAGCTCAAAAGAAGAGAATAGAAACTATTATAATCGAAGAGCCAATCTTCGTTATTCAAAGTGGGAGACTTGGTTTTAAGGAAAGTAACTCAAAATACCTGGGAATTCAATGCAGGGAAGCTAGGTCCCTACCAGGTTTCAGTTGTCACCGAGAAAGGATCATACGAGTTGGAAAATCAAGATAGAGAAAATTTGCCAAGCAACTAGAACGTGGCACACCTCTTGAGATACTATTGCTGACGAACATCACCCGTACTGAAAGTATGTGCTGCACTCATTTTCCCTTCATTTAGTTTTTGTCCCAATTGAGTTTTTCTGGCAAGGTTTTTAACGAGGCAACAACGAAAAACATACTATGAAGAAAGTTTTAACAGCAACAATAAGACCTTTTAATAAAAACGCACACAAGTGAAGAACCGGTTGGTGGTTACTTATCAACTGAAGACGGCAAGGGCCCGGTACTCAGCCTCACAGCACCAGGCGCACCGATTGGGATTGGTCAATGGGAGTTGGCATTTTCCATTATCTCAAACTCCCCCCAGAGTGCCGAGGCATCGTCCTTGGTTGGTGTAACTAACTTAATAGATTGAGCACTATGTTGAGTTGATGAAGGTCGTTGTCTTCTATGTAGAGAAGCCCCCTCATCACTAGCTTCTCCATCATCATCAATAACCGCAGTATCTAGGGTCAGATCAGGCGCGACACTCGACACCACAACATCTTAAGATGATTCAAGCACGACATCCTTGTCCTTTTATTTTTTTCCGCAGCCACAGAGGAACGTCTCTTTTTGGCTTGCTTTCTCTCCGTTCGGGGACTCCAAAAAGAAACACTTTCACCCGAAATAGGCCCGAAAATGCTTGTTCGAGTTAATGCCTCCTGAAATAGCTTCGCCGCATCATCATGGTAAGCCAAAACATCCTCCTTGGGGACGACAACCGAGCCCGCGGGTAGACCTGAATTCAACAAAAAGAGAAATGATAATCAACTTCCTTACACAAAAAACAAAGGCAAGGTGAGTCCAAGTTACCATTATTTTTGGACCTTCACCCCTATTTAAGGGCTAGTTCTTTCTACGTGCGGGTCTCGGGCATAGTGATGCCCAAGATTTTCTGGACCCATTGGTCGAAGCCTTCAACTTTAGGTGGTACCCATCGAGTTGCTGAAACAGGCGAAAGAAGGAGGGTCATTAATGATATGAGATGATCTTTAATGAAGGAAAAGTTAAATGAGGAACTTACGAGTGCGGTTCCATGATTCCATAAATGATGAAGCTGTTGCCGAAATGATGTCCTTAGTGGCAGCTGCAACGAACTGTTCTATCCACCCACAGTCGTTGTCACCATCCATGCTAGATAGTAGAGCATGGTGGCCATGTTTGCTGAATTACCATTCCCCCGCAGAATATCTTGGAGGAATAAAAGTTCATCACGTGATCTAGGGTTATCTCCTCTCTCGTTTCTTGGCACAGGCGAAAAAAACAAGCAATCATCCTCCACACGGAAGGACATACTTGTGCCAAACACACCTGGTAGCGCAGGCAGAACTCCACATGACGGGGTCAAGCTCTCTACTCAAAGAAAATGCCCCCTTCTTAGGTAGATTTACCCGCTTGATTGACGTTAAAGAGGGGCTTGATCCTAGGACTTTATTCCCTAGGTGCAGCTATAAATAGTGAGCTATATTATCATTGTAGGCGATGAAATTTCTGGCAAATAGATGCTACATTTTATTCAAACTCAATATAATTTTATCTTCTTGTTTATTGATATTATTGTTGTTGTGTCCGGAAGCCTTGCTCCTGGAATTGCTATTTCTGCTATTTTATCTCAATCCCAAGGTTAAGTATCATATTTTTATCTAATTCATCTATGATTTCAGGATCAAATTAATTCTACTGTCTATAAACCACGTATAAATTCAACTATACCATTTTACAGATAAACAATATTATAGATATATTAAGGAAGCATTACATTAGTATTGTTCATGGTATTAACCATCGAATCAGTAGTAGTACTAGTACTAGTAAAGGCATTAACATTACTATTAATACAACATAGATTCCTAATATAGCTAGGTTGTTACAAACATTGCTAGATATTAGCTTAGTAGTTCCTAAGCCTTCTGCATCTTCTTCGATGAGCTACAAAATAGTAGCGGATGGGATCAAAATATATAGGGGAGTTGTTGGATGGGGCCCTCCTTCTTCCTTGTTTTGTTAGTGCATGGGCTACTTTGTTACTCTTCCTGAAGCAGTGTGACTTAAGGATTCCCTAGTTTCTTCAGTAGGTACCTGCATTCAACATCAATATTTAAATAAGTGGGATAATCTTGTTCTAATAAGGAAAGACTTCAGTAGAGTCTGTTTCTATTTCCAGGGTATCAATTGTTTTTCCCATACGATCTAAAGTCCTTGTTGGAGGGCTAGAAGCTCCATATAAGTGTGATTGTATCCAAACAGGCATCCAGCAAAGGCTAAGACACAATTTCCATTGGCATTTCTAAAAATTCCTCTGATGCCTCCACCCTGTGTTGCATTTATGAAAGATCAATCTGTATTGAGCTTCTAATGGCCAAGAGAAGGTGCATGCCATATATTTAAGACACAGTGCTTGTTCTCCGAGCTAGTAACATGTGTTGCCGTATGCTGGAACTCTAAAGTTTTCATGAAGACCAAGGTAGGGGAAAGAGTGTTAGTCAAGTTGTGAAAAGTGTTATTATTCCGGTTTATCCATATTAGCCATAATGTGAATGGGAAAAAATAATCCCAGGTCATCATGTGATTAGAGAGGTTCGGTTTAAGATCCTTGAGCCGAAGGAGACAGTGTGTTGGTTGGTTGGCAGGTGGTAGCACATCAATACCTAATTGATTCAAGAAGTGAGATGCATGGGGGCATTGTAGGAGGATGTGTTGAATAGTTTCTTCAGGGCTAGCACATGTTAGATATGCGGAGGATAGAGTCATCCCAAATAGATGTAGGTAGTGTCTTGTGGGCAGTCGATTTTGCAAACATTTCCATAGAAAGAATTTGATTCTTTTGAGAGTTTTGAGGGACCAAATCCAAAAGAAGTTGGTAGTAGGTTGTGTTAATGGTTGAATTAGTTGGTAGGTTGATTTTGTGGTGAATAGACCATTAGGATAAAGTTTAAAAATTGGAATGTCATTCTTCGTAGGGTTTGGTGTGATACTCAGGATACGAATTTTAATATCATCCGATAAGGGAATGGTTAGCTTATCCCATGACCATTGGTTATTCAAGAGGATGTCAACCACTTTTAATTTGTGGTCTTCTCTATGGATTGGGCCTCGAAATAAGGAATTTAAGGGCTGACTAAGGGGGATCCAAGAGGAATTGTATAGGTTGGCCATTTTCCCATTGCCTAGTATCCATCCTAACCCCTTAAAGCAAACTTCCCAACAACGAAGAATATTTCTCCAAGTGAATTAGCAGGAGGAAGTAGTTTTCCTATTGCTATATTTGTTAATAAGAGTGGTTGCCCATAGGGTTCGCGGCTTTGTAAGAGGTCTCCAAGATAGGCTACTGAGGAGAGCAATGTTTTTATTAGTGGCTTGTTGAATTCCTAGGCCCCCTTGCTCTTTAGGGAGATTAATGGTATCACAAATTGACATAACGAATTTTTTTATGTAGCGTAGTGGTGCCCCAAATAAAGTCTTGCTGGATTTTGTCAATTGCCTTGAGCATTTTTTTTTTGGCAGTTTAAAGTATTACCTCGTATGGTTTGGAATAGAGTTTAGTGTTGCCAAGGCAATGGTAGTTCTACCTGCTATTGAAATAAAAATTATTTTCCAACTAGACAACTTATTTCGCTTATTGTCAAGGATATATTGAAAGTTAGAATTCTTAGGTTTGTAATTAAAAATAGGAAATCCAAGATATTTTCCAAAATTTTGTCCAGTGGCGATGCCAAGGGTGGAGGCAATGTTATCCCTTACTATGGTTGGAAAATTCTTAGAGAAAATAACTTTTGATTTGGCAGAGTTGATTTTTTGACCTGATAAAGAACAAAAGTAAGAGAGGCATTGGTGGATCGTGAGGGCTGATTTGTTGTTGGTAGTGGCTAGGAGTGTTAGGTCGTCCGTGAAGAAAAGGTGTGAGAAATACGGATTGTTACTGCTAATATGAATTGGGTCTCAATTAGCAATATCCACTTGGTGGCGAATGCACATAGACAGTAATTCCATGAACAAGATGAATAGATAAGGTGAGAGTGGATCGCCTTGCCTAATGCCTCTTTTGGGTAGAAGAAGTTAGTCATGGATCCATTGACCAAAATGGATATTTTTACTCGAGCAAACGCAGCTCATGATGAGTTTGGTAATTTTGGGAGAGAATTTAAAGAAATTTAAGGCTCTGTAGATAAAGGACCATTCAAGATGGTCAAAAGCTTTTTCTAAATCGATTTTGGTAATAAATTTTCCTATAGAGCCTCTTGTGGTGTTTAGGTGGTGAATGAGTTCTTGAATAATGATAGCGCTATGACAAGCACATCTTCCTTTAAGAAAACTAGTTTGATAAGGGCTTATTAGATTTGCTAGGAAAGGTTGGAGTCAGGTGACAATAACTTTCGTAATAACTTTATACAAAGTGTTGCAAAGACCTATGGGGCGAATTGTGTTTAGGTTGTTTGCATTATGGAATTTTGGAATAAGGCATAGTACAGTATTGTTAAGCGTTTCTGTGATTGGTTGTTTTAGAAATATATAGTGACAAAATTTTAGCACCGATTTCCCTACTACGTGCTAGTATTTTTGAAAACAAAAAGGGTGATAAACATCTGGCCTAGGTGCCTTGAAGGGTTTAAAATAGAAAATAGCATTTACAATTTCTTGATATGCAGTGGACGATATAATGATGAGAGGTCTATTTGGTGATAACAAGTTGGACTATTTTGGCTATCCTTCCAGTTAGTGTGCGAATGGTCCGCAGTGTAGATTTTTTGGAAATATTGTAAGATATGGGAGAAAAGCATATTTGGATCAGTGATCCAATTCCCAGTGTCATCTTTGAAGAAGGAGATCCTATTTTTTCTCGGCCTACATATTACAGAGAAATGAAAAAACCTAGTGTTAGCGTCTCCATCACATAGCCAATTAATACGGGATCTAATTTTCCAATAGTCTTCCTCAAAATGAAGGATGTTATTATATTCGTTGATAAGCTGAGATTATAGGTGTTTGACGAATTGGCTAGTCGGGTATCTAAGGGATCTCTGAATACCCATTTAGCCTAGCTAGAAGGTGCCTTTTTTTTAAAAAGATAATCTCCAAAAGTAGAAGAGCTCCATGTAGTAATATTTTGCTTAAATACACTAGAGGCTTCGTTGAAATTCCTATTATGCCAACTATTACTAACTAGCAGGGGCGGATTTAGGGGGCGCAAGGGGTTCACCCGAACCCCCTTCGTCGAAAAATTACACAATATATATAAGGTAAACTCTATTTTTTACCTCTATATATTAAGTTTTGAACCCCCTTAACATAATCCAAAAGTGTAGTTTAGTGGTCAAGGGGGTTCAAAATCTACATAAGGTCATGGGTTCAATTCCCACTAGCTACAGAAAAAAATTTTGAACCCCTTTCGTGGAGATTCTGCCTCCGCCACTGCTAACTAGATTAATAAATTCTGGGTGAGAGTACCAAAAGGGTTCACATCTGAAGGGTTTTATAATATTAGTGGTGCAGGTATTATTGATGGTCACTAAAAGGGTAGTATTGAACCCAATCCTTATTAGCAAAGCAACGATCAAGTCGTTCCATGATAAGACCATACAATGTCTGTGGTTTGACCATGTGTATCTACTACCTTTAAAGCCCGTGTCAATAAGCCTACAATAGTTTATACAAAATCAAAACCTACTAGATCTAGAAGTATTTATTGGTCTACCACCCCCACAAATCCTCCTGGCTTAGAATTTCATTAAAGTCACTGCCAATAAACCATAAACCATGATTAGTTTCTAAATTTTCCCATAACTGAATACGGTCAGTAATTCTAGTACTAGCATAAATAATGCTGAAAAGCCAAGGTAGGTGATTATGAGCTACCTGGATCATGACATGGAGCTCCTGGTTGGATTGGCAAATCCTAGTGATAGTGACCATATTACATATCCACAGGAAAACTATCCCACCTACTTGTCCTTGAGCAAGGACTTCCATCATGCCATCGAAGTTGAAAGTGTCCCTCAGAGTAGAGTGGTCATCCATTCTAGTTTCAAGAAAGGCCAACATGCATGGTTTGTGGGTGACGAGAATTTCTTTGAAGTTTCTTCTAAAGGTAGAATTGTTCCACCTCTGACATTCCAGATAACAAAGCTAGTAAGCTTATTCATTGGGGCTTAGGGTAAGGCAGGAGAGGAGTTACTGCCCCCCCCCCCCCCCCGAGGGATTTGACTCCCCCTTAAGGAGGGACTCAATACAATCGCGTACTTCCCTACGGCTCTGTTTAAGGGTGGCCTGATGTCCACAAAGCATTTGTATACTGCTGCTGGACAGTTGAAGATATACTCCTTGTCTTCCATCTCCTGAAAGAGCAGTAGTTTCCTAGAATAGTAGTAGTTGAGCGCCCCTTATGCTTTAAATCTCTGTGAATGATCACCTAGGGAGAGGTTCCCCTTGCTTCTCCACCATCTCGTTGTTTTGTTCTAGTTCTGGAGGATGTGGAAAGTCCTGTACTACAGGTGGTTGCTCCATTCTATGTTGAGGTTGTTGCATCTCCATTGGAGGAGGTAGACCCTGTGGTTGATGGGGTACTTATAGAGGTGGTGGTAGAGGTGGAGCCAGTGGCATCATTACTAGCTGTGGTTGCCACGAAAAAAGCAGTGGGTTGTTTGTTGCGGAAGCCAAATGTATATAGTGTGAATAAGTCACAACTACTATACCAAAAATTATGACAGCCACCAAATAATAAATAAGACAATAAAACAACAATAAAGGGAACACCAGAATTTACGAGGTTCGGCTAATTTTGCCTACTCCTCGGACACAACCAATATTTTATTTCACTCCAAAAATACAAGTGAAATAATACTAAAGAGAGAAGATACAAATGCCTTAAACAGATGAGAAGGCAAATGAGAGGTGTGTTTCAATCCTAAACATTAGGCCTTCTTTTATAGGGGAAAAATCCCCCCCAAACTTAACTCCCAACCAATGTGGGACTTTGGCATTTTGCCAAACTTCAACAAATCTCCACCTTGGCAAAATTCCACATCTTCAATTTTCTCTCAATAACAAATTTTGGTTGTGTCTTCATCTTCAATCTTCAGTGTTCAACAATGTTGATCAAATCCAAACAATGTTGAAACTTGATCGCAGTCACCACCTTTGTCAGCATATCAGCAGGATTCTCCGTAGTATGAATTTTCTTCACTGTGACTCCACCTTCTTCTATGATTTCTCGTACGAAATGATACCGAACATCAATGTGCTTCGTCCTTGCATGATACACTTGGTTTTTCGCTAATTGAATAGCACTTTGACTATCACAAAAAATTGTGATACCTTTTTGTTCAACACCAAGCTCCTTTAGCAATCCTTGAAGCCAAATTGCCTCTTTCACAGCCTCTGTAATAGCCATGTACTCTGCCTCTGTTGTAGACAAAGCAACTGTTGACTGCAAAGTAGACTTCCAACTAACTGGTGCCTTTGCAAAAGTAAACACATAACCAGTAGTTGATCGTCGTTTGTCCAGATCACCCGCAAAATCTGAGTCACAATATCCAACTACAGACTGATTGTCTTCCTGCTCAAAAACTAACCCGACATCTACAGTATTATGAATATACCGTAGAATCCACTTCACAGCTTGCCAATGCTCCTTCCCTGGATTGTGCATATATCTGCTAATAACTCCAACAGCTTGTGAAATGTCAGGCCTTGTGCAAACCATTGCATACATCAAGCTACCAACAACATTTGCGTATGGTACCTTTGACATATACTCTCGTTCAGCTTCATCCATTGGCGACATATTAGTACTTAGCTTAAAATGGGGAGCAAGTGGAGTACTAACTGGCTTAGTCTTGTCATCTATGCCAAAACGTTGTAGTACTCTTTTCAAATATTCTTTCTGAGATAAACAGAGTTTCTTTGAACGTCTATCTCTTATTATCTCCATGCCAAGAATTTTCTTTGCCTCACCCAAATCCTTCATCTCGAACTCCTTCTTCAGTTGAATTTTCAACTTATCAATTTCTTCCGAATTCTTGGAAGCTATCAACATATCATCAACATATAGGAGAAGATATACAAAGGAACCATCTTTAAGCTTGTGCAAATACACACAATGATCGTATTTGCTTCTCTTGTACCCTTGCCGCAACATAAACTCGTCAAATCGCTTGTACCATTGTCTAGAAGATTGTTTCAATCCGTACAACGATTTTTCAAGTTTGCACACCACATTTTCTTTTCCAGCAACTTTGAATCCTTCTGGCTGAGTCATGTAGATTTCCTCCTCCAAGTTTCCATGTAAAAACGCAGTTTTTACATCCATCTGAACTAGTTCCAAATCCAATTGTGCTACCAAAGCCAACATAATTCTAATGGAGGAATGTTTTACAACTGGAGAAAACACTTCATTGTAATCAATTCCCTCCTTTTGAGCATATCCTTTGGCCACCAATCTTGCTTTGTAGCGAACATTTACTTGGTTAGGAAATCCTTCCTTCTTTGCAAATACCCATTTGCACCCAATTGCTTTCTTTCCCTTCGGGAGATTGGCCAATCTCCATGTATGATTCTGATGAAGGGACTGTATTTCATCATTCATGGCAATCCTCCACTTATCTTCTTCTGAACTTTGGACAGCGTCTTTATAAGTGGTAGGAACATCATCAGCTACAATTGAGGTTGCACAAGCAACCGTCTCAATGAGACGAACAGGTTTCGTTATTGTTCTTTTTGGCCTGCTGGTTGCTATTGATTCAAGTTGTTGTTGAGGTTCCTGAGTTGGAATCTCCTCTACTGGCTCTCCTTCCAGAGGGTAATCTTCATTTGTTTCCTCCTCTGCTTCTTGTGTAGGAAAAATAAATTTTCCCTCAAACTCCACCTGCTTAGAAGCACCTTTATTTTGTTTGGTATCTTCTGTTACCTTATTTACCATAGCAGATTCATCAAAGGTAACATCCCTGCTGAATATTACTTTCTTTGTCATAGGACACCATAAGCGATATCCTTTGACTCCAGAAGTAATTCCCATAAAAATAGCCTTCTTTGCCCTTGGATCCAATTTTGACTCCGTCACATGATAATATGCAGTTGAGCCAAACACGTGCAAAGAGTTATAATCTACAGCAGGTTTTCCATACCATTTTTCAAATGGTGTCTTGCCATCAATAGCAGCAGATGGTAGACGATTAATGAGGTGGCATGCATATGTAATTGCCTCAGCCCAAAATTCTTTGCCCAAGCCAGCATTGGACAACATACACCGTACCTTCTCCAGCAAGGTCCGGTTCATACGTTCTGCCACTCCATTCTGTTGTGGTGTATGTCTAACAGTGAAGTGTCGGACGATGCCATCATTTTCACAGACCTTATTGAAATGATCATTTTTGTATTCACCTCCATTGTCTGTGCGAATACACTTGATCCTCCTGCCTGTTTGATTTTCCACCATCGTCTTCCATTTGAGAAAAATTCCTAGCACTTCATCTTTGTTTTTCATTGTATACACCCACACTCTTCGAGAAAAATCATCAACAAAGGTTACAAAATAGTGCTTCCCACCCAATGAAGGTGTTTTGGAAGGACCCCAAACATCAGAGTGTACATAATCCAAAATGCCTTTAGTATTATGGATCGCTGTACCAAATTTAACCCTTGTCTGTTTCCCTTTGACACAATGCTCACAAAACTCCAAGTTGCAAGCCTTTACTCCTTTTAACAATCCTTGATCTGATAGAGTTTTCAAGGATTTTCCTCCAGCATGTCCCAAGCGCATGTGCCATAGCTTGGTTGCTTCTGCCTCTTTGTCGTCACTGGATGTTACTGTCGCTGTCCCAATAATTGTACTGCCACGATAGCGGTACATATTATTATTCTTCCGATTAGCCTTCATTACCACTAGTGCACCGGAGCATACTCTCATCACTCCATTTTCTGCAATGATTTTGAACCCTTTTGATTCTAGGGCTCCCACAGAGATGAGATTCTTCTTCAAATCCGGTACATATCGAACATCTATCAATGTTCTGATCATTCCATCATGGTTCCTTAATCGTATTGAACCAATGCCATATGAGGTAAGAGGGCTGTTATCCGCTGTGTGGACGACTCCATATTCTCCTTCTTGAAATTCCACGAACCAGTCCCTGTTGGGACACATATGATAGCTACAAGCCGAGTCCATCAACCATATGTCTGATGATGTTGATGACTCTGTTGTAACTAATGAGAAGTCTGAATCATCACAATCAGCTACATTTGAATCCATAATGGCCTTTCCATTGTTATGTTTGGCCTTATTCTTCAACTTCGGACAGTCTTTCTTCCAGTGCCCTTTTTCTCGACAAAAAGCACATTCATCTTTGCTTGGGTCTGGATCTTGACTTGGATCTTCCCTTCTTTGTCCTCGTTTGATTTTGAGGACGACCCCTCACAAATAGTGCTTCTCCTTCTCCGCCCTTCTGTTTTTCTCGCTTTCTTTGTTCATAGCTGTACAAAGCCGAACAAACTTCTCTGAGAGAAACTTCGTCATTTCCATGGAGTAGAGTAGTTTCAAGGTGCTCGTACTCATCAGGAAGTGACGCCAACAACATCAAGGCCAAGTCACCATCATCATAAGTTGTATCCATATTTTGCAAATCTGTGACCAACTTATTGAAACTGGTGATATGTTCATTCATCGTGGTACCAGGAACATAGGTGAAGTGAAACAGTCTCTTCTTCATGTACAATTTATTTTGACTGTTTTTCTTCAAAAATTTATCCTCCAGTGCTTTCCATAATTTACTTGCAGAAGTTTCCTTTGTGTATGGATATTTCTGCTCTCTAGCAAGGTAGGATCGAATGGTACCGCAAGCAACACGGTTGATAATTCTCCAATCTTCTTCTCCAATAACATCTGGTTTCTTTTCTTCAATGGCCAGATCTAGCCCTTGTTGAAAAAGGACATCTAGAACCTCGCCTTGCCACATCCCAAAATGTCCGGACCCGTCAAAAATTTCTACCGCAAATTTCGCATTTGACACAATTCTTGTCATAAGCGAAGATGCCAATGATGACGTATTGTTGACACTTGATGTAGATTCTTCTTGTTTATTGTCTCCCATATTTGACACAAATATTATTTAATAGCTGACGACACAAATCAAGATTATTTCCTTTCTGATGTAGAAGATCAGACTAAGCTGCAACCACAGAGCATACTCAGACAGAACCTTGACTCAGTTACCAAGATAAATCTTTTCTGATGTGGAAGATCAGACTATGCTGCAACCACAGAGCATACTTAGACAGTACCTTGGCTCTGATACCAATTGTTGCGGAAGCCAAATGTATATAGTGTGAATAAGTCACAACTACTATACCAAAAATTATGACAGCCACCAAATAATAAATAAGACAATAAAACAACAATAAAGGGAACACCAGAATTTACGAGGTTCGGCTAATTTTGCCTACTCCTCGGACACAACCAATATTTTATTTCACTCCAAAAATACAAGTGAAATAATACTAAAGAGAGAAGATACAAATGCCTTAAACAGATGAGAAGGCAAATGAGAGGTGTGTTTCAATCCTAAACATTAAGTCTTCTTTTATAGGGGGAAAATCCCCCCAACTTTTGTTTTCCCACCGATGTGGGACAAACATTTTGCCAATTTCAACATTGTTGGCAAATGTCTCCTCTGGTGGAAAGAAAGTGAGGTTGTAGATTTGATTCCTATTGAGCAGTGAGTTGTCGGTGATAATGCCTAGGTCGCAAATATCGTGGGATATGGTAGTATTGGTGGTGGTGGTGGCGGCATTTGTGGATGCATGTGTTGGTGGAGGTGTGGAATGTGGTTTCCATTTGTACTTGGATATTGAGATGCCAAAGGGTTCGCTGGGGAGGGAGACCTAGAGGAGTTCGCCTCCTATGCAGGGGAATTAATAAGCTTGGCATGAGGAGTTGAGGGGTCTGGTATTAGAGGAGAGGAGTGATTGCTCGTAAGACTAGGAGATGATTGCAAATCTTTTGCGTAGGATTGGGTTTATTGTAATTCTTTGCATGGCCACTTGGCCAGTGATTTTTGCCAAGTGTTTTTGAGTGGAACTATTAACAGGTGAGTTAGAGGCGTGAGCAATGGTTAACGGGACATGAATTGATTGTAATTTGGGACTTTGGGGGATGTCTTTGGTTAAATCAGCAGTGTAATTCTCATTTATGAAAATGTTTATGGGTTTGCAAGGCTGTGATTTGTTTTTAGTGTTTGGGAGTTGTGGCATGTGTGCGCCACTTGTCTGAATGGAAGGAGAAGGGTGCATTGGTTGCATTGAAGGGGTTTCATTGGGGGAACAACAGTTACGCGGAGAAGCTGGAGAATTTTGAATGTCAGTGTGATTTTCAGACTCCTCGTTTTCCTCAGGAAGCCGTGAAAAGCTATTGGTGGAAGAAAGATCAAGCGCTTGGCGACTGGTGGATTCATTAGTGGGGAATTAGAGGGACGGTCACTATAGCTATTATTTTTGGATTTATAAACAAGTTTTTAAGTGTTTTAAGTATTTACCTGTATCCGCATCAAAAATACGAACGTTAATACTTGTCGCAAGAGAATAGTTAGTCTTCAGGTTTGCTTCATTTGTTGGCATCCCTTTTGACTTGTAAGTACCAAAAGCTCTGCTCTTGTTAAATTGGACCGTGTGCCATTGTTGTTGTTGTTGTTGTTGTGGGGATGCTGCTTCCCGATGAGGTCCATCTCATTGAAGAAGTATTACGCATGTGCCTAATAAAAGTTTTACTTTGGTTTGGTAGTCAATCTTGTTGACTTGGTTTGGTTGGTAGCCAACCTTGTTGAATTAGTTTGGTTTGGTAGCCAACTTTGTTGAATTTCTTTGGTTTGGTAGCCAACTTTGTTGAATTGTGAAAAATGTGCAAATTGTCAAATATGGTAGGCTTTAGAGAGTGAAGCTTTGGCTATAAAAGGAGAGCTTCAACTCTCATTTCCACACATCAACAAAGAGAGAAAGAAAGAGTGAGGTTTCACAGACAAGGTATAAGAAAATAGTCTGTGAAGAAAATAGAGAGTGTGAGCGATATTGTAGTGAGATGAAATATCAAAAGAGGGTTATTTCTTTTGAGTATTGTAGTAGTCTTTGTAGTATTTTACTCGGGCCTACAAAGTGTAAATTCCTTACTATAGTGATATCAGTTGCTCCTATCGAGGTCGTGATTTTTTCCCTTATTCAGAAGAGTTTTCCACGTAAAAATCTTGGTGTCATTGTTGCTCTTTTATTCTTGTTAATTACCGTATCTCGGTGCTACATTATTATTCCGCTTTATTACCGTGAATATTATTTTGGCAAGGGGTTTATTCCCAACACTTCCTGCGTGTGATCTGCCTCTGCTTCTTTGTTATTAATAAGGAGTTTATCCGTTGCTACTTCTTATTCGTTGAGTGTGGCCAATGTGTCCACATAGATTATAGAGAAAGTTCTATCCCTTATAAAAAAAATCTCTTGTTTGTGGGAGCCTATGTAGATATGAGATTGTACTGGTTCCTCTAATGATACATTTATGCACATACGTGCGTATCTCCCACGAAGGGTAGAGCTTGTACAAGAATTAATTTTAGAAGGGTACCAATATGGCGACGTCGTAGAATTTTGTGGGCAGTTGTGCTAATCTCACCCAAATAGCAGAGTATGTTTGGCTTTACTGGCCACAAAATTAGATTCCCATTGCTTTATGGAGAGGAAGTGGCCATACAGGAACCACGGTCCATTTTGCAGCACCTTAACCATATTCTCCTCCTTGGAGAATTTGACAATGAAGTAGTCTGATCCTAAGTCGATCAGAGCAAAGTTCTCAGATGCTTTCCATTGTTCTTGTATTTTTGTTTTAGGTGGTGATGGAGGAGACGATTACCAATGACGTTGATGATTAATGAGAATCTCCATGGTGAGTAAATGCGTTGTAGGTCGTCGTCCGTAAGAGAAATTTTCTTAATATCGTTGAAGGTGGTTTAAGTGTTTGTTGGTGTGCCATGTAGTTATTATGTCTGCTAATGCTCTTGATAGTTGCCATTTGTCTAGGGAACGATGTCCATATCAATAAAACCTTCAGTAGCCAGTAAGTTTTCTTTGAAGGAGGTGGTCGGAGTGGCGATGATAATATCTGGAGGGTCAGGTGGTTTTGGAGGTGTAATGATCTGTTGTTGGGGCGATGCGTCGGTGATTGGCTTCATGGTGGTGAAGTTGATGTTGAAGATGAAAGAGGATGTTTACAATAGGATAAAAATAAAATATTTATATCTATCTTCTCAACACATTAATGAAGAATGAAGTTTTCTTAGAGTAACAATTGGCAGCTCAAATTTTGATGGAGTCCTCAGGTAGGGCAATAATGTGAGTTTGTAGGACTTTCTCACGATGAGTATATCGATCTTGATTATTTATATATATGTAACCTTAACAATACGATCAAGACGGAGAATACGAGATAAAAACTTCATAAAGACAGGAGTGGGCCTAAGAATTCGTTCATTAATATTATTCCATGATGCCTCAGCCATTTCTTTAAACTTAGCTATTGCCTCTTTTGTTGATATATCGTCGTATCTCATGCAACACTCAATTCCTGTTGTAATTTGTCCCATACTATTTCCGACCTGGAAAGGTGGATAGATTAGGGGTTAGCTTATCGATTATCATCACAACACTTTGTCCAAATCTCATAAAATTAAATTTCGTGAGATACAACTCAAACCTCGTATGTGATTGTATCATTAATAACTTGACATAAATCACACTAGTTTCAAGAATTTTAGGATTCTTTGACAAAAATAAACTTCTTCCACCCGAGCCTTGTAGCGATCAATAGTCCCATCAGACTTTGACTTTCTCTTGTATAACCACTTGCGAGCCGATACACAAATTTCTAAATCGAATTTAGCAGGACAACCACTCAAAATTCTGCTCCATAGCAGACTTCATGCTCAAATATGATGTTGTTGCGAGAAAGTAAATGTTCAAATCCGACATTTGCCAGCTTGCATGTAAGAAGAAAAGATGAAGAGTTTATACCTGATTTTCAATGGAAACGATCGCCCCAAAGACTAGGAGAGAATTTGGCGACGAGGCGAACGATCTCTTCTTCTTCATGCTTCACAAGATAATTGCCAACTGCAGCTAAGGCCATTGCTAATTTTAGTATTTTTTTCCACAAGATCAAGAGAAGTTTTGGTTCTTGTATATTGGAGAAGAAAGAAACTCTAGGATGAAAGTGAGACGACCCAAATGGAAGAGAAGGCACAAGTATAATTGATATGCCATACTACACATACATCTTGTTTTCTTTCTCTTGTTTAATTTTTTATTTCTTCAGTTGCCTTACTTGAAGTTAGACTATATACAAGCAGCCTTTTTATTTTTATTTTTTTGGCAGTACTCAGCAGCCGTTTGATTTCTTTCATGGCGTCTCTATTGATCCAATATAATAGTATATTTCTTTTTTGTTTTTAAGTTTTCTTACGCTAATTGTTTCTCAAGATAGTAGTTGTGTTGTGGCCTGTGGGACATCATAAATGTTTGCTACACTTTAATTTATGATTTTCGCCAAACAAACAAGTTTGTAAACAGAGGAATAATGCAGTGCATGCTCTAAAATCCTTAAGTAGTTTATTCAACTGCTAATGCTGACTTGTGGATTCTACTTTTATGGCACTCTATTTCTCCTCATCATTCGTGGAAATGCGTCAATCAACCATGGATTTTATGAAGTATTCCAGCTATTCAAAGGGGTTTGGACAATATTTGGGTGAAATTGAAATTTGAAAGTAAATAGTATTTTGAAAACTAAAACTTTATGACATAAATTTCACTCAGTAAAAAAGTTGAAGTTCCGTGCATAAAAATTATTATATCACTTGAAATGAAAACTTGTCACACTTCCTTAGGGAGTACTCCTCTAAATAAATGGTTGTCAATGTTAATTACTAAAACATGTATGTTATACATGCCACTCCATTTGTTTAGTTTAACCATGAGGTATCCGAAGTTCATTGGCACGACTAATTCAGATATGCGACAGGTAGTCCTAGTAAGGGGTAAAGCTCTCCCAACATTTAGTTCTTTATTCCTAATAGCTTGACTACCAGCTTCTTCCCCATAACCACCTGCAATCACGAATAATTGTGTTATATGTCAGATTTCCTTGTTATAATATTTTAATTAAAAGTTTTCAAATTAAAAAGTTAGCTAAGTGACTCAGCACCAGTTAGTCAGCTATTTTTATTTTTATGTTAGGTGGCGACTCAAAAGTATTTTTTAAAACCCTTTTGAGTTATCAAATTATTGTGGTTCTCAAACTCTCTCGGTAAAAAAACAGCCACAAAGCAGGACCTTGAGTTATCAAATTATCGTGGTTCCCAAATTCTCCAATATTTAATTCCATGATGGCAACTGCACATTTCGTTCGGGTTTTATTCAAGTATTAGTAGTTAGTATCAAATTTCTAGCCGCCAAATTTGAGTCTTTCTGGGCCATACTTTCAGATTACTAGGAAATTTCCCAGCATAGAAAAAAGAATATATTCATATGTTGGCTTCACAATAATTAGTCCACAATACTAATAAATAATTACATCATTATTGCTCTCTAGTCAGCTGAATTATTTTGCCTATGAATAATTAATGGTCAACAGGAAAGTAAACAAAGTCTGCTTCAATGAGATGTTGAAAAACAAAAGTTGCAGGAAATATCATATTTGTCTTTCCGTTTCTTGCCAAAACAAATGCCTATAAAAGACCATACGCATCTAGACTTTGAAGAATCATCGAATAATCCTCCATTTATCTCTGAAAATGCAATTCTTCAGCTTGGTTTCCATTTTCCTATTCCTATCTTTCCTATTTTTGTTGAGGAAATGGAAGAACTCCAATAGCCAAAGCAAAAAATTGCCACCAGGTCCATGGAAAATACCAATACTAGGAAGTATGCTTCATATGATTGGTGGAGAACCGCACCATGTCCTTAGAGATTTAGCCAAAAAATATGGACCACTTATGCACCTTCAGTTAGGTGAAATTTCTGCAGTTGTGGTTACTTCTAGGGACATGGCAAAAGAAGTGCTAAAAACTCATGACGTCGTTTTTGCATCTAGGCCTAAAATTGTAGCCATGGACATTATCTGTTATAACCAGTCCGACATTGCCTTTAGCCCTTATGGCGACCACTGGAGACAAATGCGTAAAATTTGTGTCATGGAACTTCTCAATGCAAAGAATGTTCGGTCTTTCAGCTCCATCAGACGTGATGAAGTCGTTCGTCTCATTGACTCTATCCGGTCAGATTCTTCTTCAGGTGAGCTAGTTAATTTTACGCAGAGGATCATTTGGTTTGCAAGCTCCATGACGTGTAGATCAGCATTTGGGCAAGTACTCAAGGGGCAAGACATATTTGCCAAAAAGATCAGAGAAGTAATAGGATTAGCAGAAGGCTTTGATGTGGTAGACATCTTCCCTACATACAAGTTTCTTCATGTTCTCAGTGGGATGAAGCGTAAACTTTTGAATGCCCACCTTAAGGTAGACGCCATTGTTGAGGATGTCATCAACGAGCACAAGAAAAATCTTGCAGCTGGCAAGAGTAATGGCGCATTAGGAGGCGAAGATCTAATTGATGTCCTACTGAGACTTATGAATGACACAAGTCTTCAATTTCCCATCACCAACGACAATATCAAAGCTGTTATTGTTGTAAGTACTTTTCAATACTACAATCCTATGCTTGTTCTTACTCCCATATTCATTGTCATAGCTACAAGATTTTTGATTTTTTTCTACAAATAAGATTTCTTGTTAGAAAAATAATCTAATATTATAACATGGCGATTATTAATTTGCAGGACATGTTTGCTGCCGGAACAGAAACTTCATCAACAACAACTGTATGGGCTATGGCTGAAATGATGAAGAATCCAAGTGTATTCACCAAAGCTCAAGCAGAAGTGCGAGAAGCCTTTAGGGACAAAGTATCTTTTGATGAAAATGATGTGGAGGAGCTGAAATACTTAAAGTTAGTCATTAAAGAAACTTTGAGACTTCATCCACCGTCTCCACTTTTGGTCCCAAGAGAATGCAGGGAAGATACGGATATAAACGGCTACACTATTCCTGCAAAGACCAAAGTTATGGTTAATGTTTGGGCATTGGGAAGAGATCCAAAATATTGGGATGACGCGGAAAGCTTTAAGCCAGAGAGATTTGAGCAATGCTCTGTGGATTTTTTTGGTAATAATTTTGAGTTTCTTCCCTTTGGCGGTGGACGGAGAATTTGTCCTGGAATGTCATTTGGTTTAGCTAATCTTTACTTGCCATTGGCTCAATTACTCTATCACTTTGACTGGAAACTCCCAACCGGAATCAAGCCAAGAGACTTAGACTTGACCGAATTATCGGGAATAACTATTGCTAGAAAGGGTGACCTTTACTTAAATGCCACTCCTTATCAACCTTCTCGAGAGTAATTCAATATTGGCATAAACATTTTAAATTTCCTTCATCAACCTCAATATTGTACAATAATCATTCTTCTGGTGTTATAGGCTTTATCGATTTCCAATACATGTATTCTTTATTAAAAAATGTATCACATTCCATGTATAAGGAGGACGCACCAATTAATTGTGCCATGATTTTATGGTAACTTGTTCCATCTTAGAACTTTCTTGAAAGCTCTGGAGCATGAACCTTCATAGTCTTCAAATTAAAGCTTCACAATTTGATATTTCCATGGACCTTAACTTAGATAATGAACGAGCAACTTTCAAACTCTCAAGAGAATCTGAGGTTGAAATACAGACTTCCTCCAGTAAAGGGCAGTGGGACAAAAGGAATTAACAAATCGGAAAGATTTGAGAGTCGCCAATGTTCTCAGCAAACTAACCGCTCAATAAATGCACCCTCATGAAATTTTAAGGCATCATTCACCGAATTTATAAACTTTTCTGCTGCCTCAATTTCGAATGTGGCGTCATTATATAATTCAATTCTGCAAATTGTATGTTCCCATAAGTATCTCCAGCGCTGCGAGAGAATACGGGTCTTTGCTGCCTCGTGGAAGTTCAAACAGGAAAGTATGGCAATAAGCAACTCATCAGGCAAGTCGTCACTCGTCAATCCCACACTTGGAGAGATTCTGCATTTAAAAAAAAAAAGCTTTATACACTAGCCTAGGAGTGGAAAAAAAAGTGTTGGAGGTAGAACTATAGTTTAAAAGTATGTTACCTTCCGGCGCTTAATAAAGGGGGTAGGAGGCATCAGATCATCCATCTTACTTCAACACAAAGTAGATAAAAGGCCACAGAATTGTTGTATAGTTTCAACATCACTGGTAATTTTTATAACGAAATTAATAGCACAAGCAGAACGTAAGAACACCAAATCAGTGCATAGAATGCAATTTATCAGAAAACCACTGAATAGAATGCAAATATCAGAACTTTCTAAAGCATGACCAAAAACGACCTGAAGAATACAGAGGTGAAAATTCAAATATTTTAACTTCTTATCATTTAATCACATGTGTTCATAACAAAAAGGAAGGGTTTAATCTTGAGCAAATTATTTAAACACCCTTATAATTTGACTGCATTATAGACACACCCCTTGTATTTCAAAAATCAAGCACTTAATATCCCTATAAAATGAAAATCCTACAAAAAAGGTAACGGCGTTACACTTGGTTGCTAACGTGAAGCCTTAACTTCAGAGAGTTGACCAAGATCAACATTTGAGCTAAACAGATTGAGAATCATGATTTAAAGGTTCCTATAGGTTCGTATGATTATTTTGGACTTGTACTTATGTTCGATCTAGCACCCGGGGGCTCAATCCCTCCTTTCTTTCCCTTGCATCCGGACACCTTGGAATAGATTTGATTGGAAGGAGGGTGCGGAACAAACACGCTGGTTTGACTGCTGGGATTGATATGCAGGGCAATGGAACAGTGAAGAGAACCGGAAAAGGAAGGAAAAAGGGAAAAGAAAAGAGAAGTGCAAAGATAAACTAGGGCAAAATAAAAGAGGTTTTCATTCATAACCATAAAAGGAGATAATTACAACCTATATAGAGGAGAAAATCATGAAAACGACCTAAGGATTACAGCTGTATAATCTACTCAATCTGCCATCTCAGTACAATTCTGGGCAGAACTTAGTTTATATAAGACAAAGGAAATTAAGTGGTCAATGTGTAATTTAAGGAACTTCTAATTTAAAAGATAAGGGACTTAAATAAACATCTATAAAACTCTTTAATCTTAACTAATTGACCGTTATGTCTCAACTATACAACGCGATGTAGAACTTTCACAAGCTCCTCTATTTTACTCCGTATCAGATCCCCCTTGTCAAAATCTTCCTTGTCCTCAAGGAAGGAAGGAAGGAAATCTAACCATAAGGGAGTGGTAGTCTTCCCAAGTAGCTTGCTTAGGAGTTAGTTGATCCCATTGTACCAGAACTTGAGTAACTGCCTTGTTCCTTTTTTGGACCATGCATCGATCAAGGATTTTCTAAGGATTTGGGCAATAGGGGCCGGATATGTCAAGGACAAGAGAGTGAGAGATATTGGTAGGTAAGTTGTGGCATAATATGAGTTGGGAAACATGAAAGGTGGGATGGATAAATAACTGGGGTGGGAGGGACAATTTGTATGCCAGAGGACCAATTTTTTGTAAGACTTGGTATTGTCCATAGTACTTAGCTGAGAGCTTTGAGAAATGGGAACCTAATAGTGTCACTTGTCTATAGGGTTGAATTTTGAGGTAAACCCAATCTCCCACTTTGAATTGCCTATCTGAGCGATGCTTGTTAGCCTAAGCAGTCATTCTTTGTTGTGCTCGTTGGAGATGATGTTTGAGGAGTTGCAGTTTGAATTCTCTTGTCAAGAGGCTTCTATCAACTTCTTCTGCAGTCGAGGCACCTTCTACATAAGGTAAATGGAGGGGGGGGGATGTTGGCCATACAGAGCCTCATATGATGTTTTTTGTATGGAAGAGTGAAAAGTAGTATTATACACACCACTCAGCAGAGAAAGGTATGAACACCAGTCAGATTGTGAATCAGAACAGAAGCATCTGAGATATGTTTCAAGGTATCTATAGATGACCTATGCCTGCCCATCAGCTTGAGGGTGGTATGTTGTGGATGTATTAAGTCTCACCCATGCATAGAGAACAATTCCTGCCAAACTTTACCGGAGAAGATGGGGTCCATGTCACTCACTATGTCTTTAGGCATGCCATAAAGTTTGTGAATCTGTTCCATGAAGAGTTTGGCCACTTTTGAAGCTGAATAAGGGTGAGAGAGACTCATGAAGTGAGCATACTTAGTGAGTCTATCAACTACTACAAGAATCACAGTCTTTCCTTTTGATTTGGGTAGTCCTCTATAAAATCCATGTTGATGCTACTCCAAGCTGTGATGGGCAACTACAAGGGTTGTAGAAGTCCTGGGTAGGGGGATCTATCATACTTGTGCCTTTGGTAAATGTCACAACCATTGACATAAGTATGAACATTTTCTCTCAAACCTTTCCAATAAAACAATGATGCTATCCTCATGTATGTTTGTTCAATCCCAAAGTGTCCCCCTATAGGGGAATCATGCCACAACTGCATGATGTTCTTCTTCTTCAAGCTAGAGTCTGGACCAATCACCAACTTACCATGTCTTCTAAGTTTATCATGAATTAAAGTGTAGCCTTGTATCTCTGTACCCTCTTTAGAGTCGGAATCAAGGCAGTCAAGTCTGGGTCTATGTTCCAACTTTGAGTGATCAGACTAAGCAAGTCAGTTTGAATAGAAGATAAGGTAAGGGCAGCTAGTTCAGTTGCAGGCAATCTAGATAAGGCATCATCCACCTTGTTTTCCTTACCCTTCTTGTACTCAATTATGAAATCATATTGCATAAGTTTTGCTATCAATTTCAATTTTGAACCTTTATGCAATTTTTGTTCAAGAAGGAATTTTAGAGCCTTTTGGTCAGTCTTCACTGTAAAGGGCCTGCCAGTGAAGTATTGAGTCCATTTATTTACAGCCATAACTCATGCCAATAGTTCTTTGTCATACACTGACAGTGTTTGGTGCTGAGGTGAGAGACCCTTGCTCAAGTAAGCTATTGGTTGACCCTTTTGCATCAAAACTGCACCAATGCCATTACTACAAGCATCAGTTTCAACTACAAAGGGTGTAGAAAAATCAGGTAATACTAGCATTGGTGCAGAAGTGAGAGCTTCCTTAAGCTTTTCAAAGGCTGAAGTAGCTTGAGGAGACCACTTGAAATTGTCCTTCTTGAGTAAATCAGTAAGTGTCTTTCTAAGAACTCTATAACCCCTAATGACTCTTCTATAGTACCCAACTAGGCCCAAAAAAACTCTTAGCTATTTGATGTTAATAGGCTCAGGCCGTCCTTGGATTACCTCTATTTCTTGGGGTCAGTTGTCACTCCTTCAGGAGAAATATAGTATCCTAAGTATTCAATCCTAGTTGCTGCAAACACGCACTTACTCCCTTTAGCAAAAAGTTGGTGTTGCACAAACAATTCAAAGGTGAATCTGAGATGCTGCACATGCTCATCTAATGTCTTGCTGAAAACTAGAATATCATCAAAGAACACTAGGATAAACTTTCTCAAATATGCTTGAAAAATATGGTTCATAAGCCCTTGAAAACTAGAGGGAGCATTGGTCAATCCAAAGGGTATGACCAAGTATTCATAGTGTCCCGAGTGTATTTTAAAGGTTGTCTTGTGCACATCAGAGGGTGCCATTCTAATTTGATGATAGCCTGCTCTTAGATCTATCTTAGAATAAATTTCTGACCCCCCAAGTTCATCCAATAACTCCTCAATGATAGGTATGAGAAATTTATCCTTAATATTGACTTTGTTTAGAGCATTGTAATCAACATACAGTCTCCATGAGCCATCCTTCTTTCCAACTAAGACCAGAGGTGTGGCATAAGAGCTAGAACTATACTGGATGATCCCTGGAGCCATCATTTCCTTCACCATATCTTCTATCATATTCTTTTGTATTGTGGAGTATCTATAAGGTGTAGAATTAATAAGAGCACTGCCTTCAACTAAGGGAATGTGATGGTCAAACACTCCTCTTGAAGGTGGTAAATGTTTAGGTTCTTGGAAGAGCATGTTATATTCATTGAGTAATGTTTGGACTGGTACCGGAATTTCCTCTTGTTTATGAAAGTTTGCAGCTGGTGACATGTTGGTAGAACAGACCTTGATCATGAAGATCTGAGCAATATCAATAGAGATGTTATGTAAAGCCTTGGCATCAACAGTTTTAAATGAAGGATAAATACCCTGCAGGGTGACAGACTTCCCTTGATAGAGAAAGTGCATAAAAAGCGTCTCAAAGTTGACCTTGATGTCTCCTAACTTGCACAGCCATTGAATTCCCAACACAACATCACAGCTGCCTATAGAAAGCAATAGGAAGTCATCTTGGGAAAGAACCCCTAGCATGAGCCACTTGAAGTCCTTGCTTCCCTTAACAGATTAGAATGATCCTACCATCAGCTATAGATACATCCTGAGGGTGTATTTGGCTAATTGTGCAGCCTATTCTCTTAGCAGCCTTCTCATTGATGGAGTTGTGGGTTGATCCACAGTCAATGAGAACATTGATAGGATTTTGTTCAGAGAAGCCATGTATCCTAAGAGTTTTGTAGCCCTTAGTGCCATTCAAGGCTTGAAGAGATATTTCACAGTTCTCAACAGGGTTTGTTGCTTGTTGAGGCTCCTCAGTTTCCTCCACTTCCATCTCTATTTCCTCATTGTCTCTCAGTTCTTCTATATTTATTTCCATGGAGTATATGTGCCTTTTAGCCTTGCATTTATGCCCTGGTGTGAACTTTTCATCACAGAAGAAGCATATACCATGGGCCCTTTTCTTATCCATTTCAGCTGGTGTAAGTCTTGTTTTCTTGAAACCATCAAAGTTGGCAGTAACATGTGGTTTGTAGGTAGGTGTAGCAGCCTTTACCCACCCAGTAGAGCCTTGTCCTTGAGGTGTACTTACAATAGAATGCTGATGCACTGCAAATGCTGCTTTGATAGCCTTGCTTTGTGCAATAAAGCTGGCCTCATACAGCCTGGCCAAGTAGTAGGCTTGTGATAAACTGGTAGGATTACCAGTTCTCATAGCATTGCTGATTTCAGGCTTAAGATTATTCAGGAATATACTAATAGCATGTTCAACTGACACATTCATCCTAGTCATGACACTATTTGTCACGACCCAAACTGAAGGGCCGCGACGGGCACCCGGTGCCTTACTCAACCGAGTACCAACGTAACATATCTCTCTTAACATGTTATCATGATTAAATGAGCCAGATAACCCGTCATGAGATAACAAGAATAAAACATAAGGGAATACTCAACATATGAAGATCCAACATGATATACAAACTAATATATGTGACATACGGGCCTATAAGGCCGACATGACCATTAGTAAACTCGAAACATAGGCCGACAAGGCCATATGATTATCCATACACCTGACATCTGTCTACAAGCCTCTAAGAGTACATAAAATCATAAAGGTCGGGACAGGGCCCCGCCATACCAATCAATACATATCCAAAGCATACTGACCAAATAGGCAACTCCGGAGCAAGTGGAGTGCACCAACACCTTCGCTGAGCTGATAGCCTACTAGGAGGACTGTCAACCTATCAATCGGGACCTGCGGGAATGAAACGCAGCGTCCCCAGGCAAAAGGGACGTCAGTACGAATAAAGTACCGAGTATGTTAGGCAGGAAAGCATAAACAAGAACAGTAATGTAAAGAGAGAGATAGAGGAGATACAACCTGTAACATCTGAGTGCCTCTAGGGGCTATGATATGAAATGCATAATACATATATATACATAAAATTTTTAAAAACATTTGCCTCTGTGGGCATCATCATCATCATATCGTACCCGGCCTCAAAGAGGACTCTGTAAAAGCTTACCTGACCATCATAAGGTTCGGTAGAATCGTACCCGGCCACGTGGAGCTCGGTAAAACCCAACTGATCAGTGGTTGCACAATATGTGTCGTACCCGGCCGACTATAGCGCGGCTCGGTAGAGTAAAATAGATACATATACATAATGCATGCTCGACTCATGGAATCACATTCTAAACCTTTTGGAGTGACTTAAGAACATTATGGACATCCCTACCATCAATATGAACCTTAGTAGGATTTAAGGATCATACACACTTGTTTAGAATAATTTTATAAGGAAAGAACAATATGGACAACCTTAGTTGCTAGGAGTAGAGTCATTATGAAATAGCGTATCGTTTATGTTCATTTCATTTTAGATCATGCCAAAAGAAAGAAGAAAGTGCCTTAACATACCTTAAACCCGTTGAGTCCTAAATCACTTTCAAGCAACTCTTCAAACAAGTCAACTCAATTTATCATAGTATAAGGAGATTCAAAATCAGTGCTGAGCAAAGGCTAAGTCTATAACTTAAGCTAGTAGCTCATTTACGTAAATTTTGGCAGCATCTCCCTTGTAACAAGAGCCTCCTCCAATACCATATACAAACAACAATGACCAGAGCAATCCATCAATACATAATTATCAATATCAAGACATCATATAACAACAACAAGTCACAACTACATTACGACGAGCGGCAAGCTCCAATTGGAATTCGTATACCCCTTATCAATCCTTATAGACTTCTTACTTCAACATACCCCTTATCAGTGATTCCAGCCTTATACCATATATTTATAACAACGAAAATAATTCATAACTTCAACTATCCCCAACTAGCAACTTTATTCACTAGTTCATGCCTAGCCCATCCATTTAACTTAATCAATATCAAGATAACCTTAGGCACAAGCAAGAACACAATATACATACCTCCTACAGTAACTTCAAGTCAAAATCCAAGCTATATTCATTTTACAACAACCCTTAATAGCAATACAACACCATAGAAGTGACTTAAGCTAATTCAAGTATTATCTTGTAGTTTATCATCCTAACAACTTAACCATCATACAAGCAAGCTTAAGTACAATTAGTAGGCTGTTATAATCACCTTAGACAGCAGCAAAAACTTGGAATTTCATCTAAATACAACCCACAACAATCCTCAATGACAACACAACCTCAAAGAGGTGTTCTTCACTAGAACTAAGTTTTGATGTTGAAATATGGTGTAATCACTTTGGAATCACTTCAAGCCCTTGTGGTATATGTTTAGGAGGGTTAGGAGAAGTTTGGAGACGAATATTAGTTGAAAAATGAGCAAAAATAGGCGTCCAAATCGTTTTTAAATTGAAGTAGGTCAACCACCGCCTAAGTGGGTCCCATTGGGAGTTGCTTGCGCGGTCTCGCAAAAACACGAATATCTCTCTACTCCGATGTCGTATTGACGAACGGTTTAATGTGTTAGAAACTAGACTCGTAGGTATTCAATTTGGTAGGTAGAACACCCCATGATTCCAAGTATATTAGGAGAAATTCTCAGATATATTTGACCTAAATTTCAGCAAATTTATGAATGTAACTTGTGATGACCTTTGCCAACTCTTGTTCCACAACTTGCTTGCCTTCAAAATGTAGAAAATGAATATCATACGACTAAAATAACTCATAGAATAACCTCCTTATCATGTAAGAACCCTAGTCTCACCCCAAAGTACATGTTATAACATTCCAAACTTGTCGACTTTTGACGAAACTTATTTTTTTCAATTGGTTTAGCTTCTAAGATTTCCAACCCTCTTGGTACTCGTTATTCATGATCTTAAATATTTGTAACCTACAAGGTAACATGATTAACTTACTGTATTTTCTTCCAAATATAATCTCATTTTCGAGCTTACATCAATGACTTACGACGTACTCTCACGTATGAAAACTTGGGGTGTAACACTATTGAAAGCCTTTTGGCAATCCTTCACACTCCCAGGATGCTTGATATTCATAATCTCAGTCATAGGATCAGAATACTCAGCTCCAAAGCTATCACATAAAGCCCACAAGTATTCATCCCAAGTAGGAAGTGGCATTTGTCCTCTACTTTAGGGGTAGACATCGGTTGGTTCGATTCGATTTTGTAGAATTTCGGTTCGGTTAATTCAGTTTTCGGTTTGTGATTTTAATAACAAAAATCGAACCATAATAACTTCGGTTCGGTTCAGTTTATTTATGTTCGGTTTCTGTTTAATCGGTTCGATTTTTCGATTTCAAGCCATGACAAAAATAGTACGAAATAACGAAAATAAATTATTTTTTGCCGTCGATACAAGTGCTTCTACTATCAATAGCGAAATACATAGCTAGAAAAATTAGGTAGAACAACAAACTACCCATTAATAATTCTGATGCGAATATTTTTCAGTGGGATTCCCAGAGATCTTCCCCACGTTAAGGTCAAGTGCATCTTATGATGTTTATCTCAACGTAAGATCTACTAAATTCTAAAAAACAATTTCTAGGCATCTATATCATCATTTCCTATATAAACATACTATATAAGTACGGCTAATACATGAAGAATATTCTCAAATCGTAATTTTTCTAGTTTTTACACCCCTTTATTTAAGAGGAGTAATATCTTTACTAATTTATTTTTCCTTTTCTTTTAGGTTGAAAATAGTAGTTTAACCTAAATTAATTAAGAACGTGTGTCGATTTAACATCTCAGCATCTCAACAGAAGAAGCAACATCTCAAGCCTGCCTCTACCGAAATTCGGTTTTTTGGTTTAACAGAAAATCGAACTATTAAAACCGACCACCGAACCGAAAAACTGAACTTTTTAAAACTATAAACCGCAAATCGACCGAATAAACCGAAAAATCAAAACCGAATAAACCAAAATTTTCGGTTCGGCCGGTTTTTTCGGTTCGATCGGTATTATGCCCACCCCTACTCTACTTCTCATATAGCCTAAATGCTATTGTAGAGCATCCCCTTCAAAATGCATGGAAACTAGCTTCATTTTTTGCTGGATAGTATGGTCTTCATCAGGAAAACAATTGCTCTACGTGGTACAACCATGTCCTAAGGTCTTCACCATTGAGCTTGGAAAATTCAACCTTGTGGTACTTGGTAAAAGGTATACTGGGCAATGTCACATTGTGAGTGTTTGAGTTGTGGAATTGGTTGGTGGTGGGGACATTCTGATAAGGATAGGGAGTGGATATATATGGGGTTCGGTGGTATAAGGGTAGTGGCATATGTGTGCTTGGATTATAGTAGGCAGAAGGAAATTGGCTGGGCTGGTTATATTTCTGGTGGCATAAGGGTGGTGGCACTAGTGGGTGTGAGCACGGAATTTTTGCCCTATGAGAATTACTCCCAAAAAAATTCAAAATAAAATGGTTTGGTGTTGTTTGTGATTTATTTGTATTTTTGTCTGTGCATGTTTATTTCTACTTTAATTAAGAAAAAATACAAAAATATGTGTTGCATGCACATTTAAGATTTAATTGTACACTTACGAATTAATTGAACTATGTTTTGTTTTTAAGAGAAAGAAAATCACAAAATAATATTTTTTTTGCATTTTTAGCATTTCATGTTCAAGTTATGTGATTTTATTTGATTGTGTGTGTTAATTGTTATTAAAAAGTTAGTAGTACTTTTGTAAATCAATCTAGTCCTATAAGCTAATTTAGGATTTTTGGAATTTTTAGTTTTATTAGTTTAAGAAAAGAAAGACAAAATAAAGGAGTGTTAAGTCATATTTGGGCCAAATCAATTTAAAGTCCAAACAATTTTTTTCTCCTTTGAAATTGAAACCCGGATACCCAGCCCATACCCCATCCCCGACCCGGTCTGCCCCATAGCCCAAACAACCACCCCCCCTTCTTCCATTTTTCATTTTCCAACCCCTAAATCCTAAACCACCTGCCCCCTCTCCTCTTCATCTTCTCCAAACGACCCCCCCTTCCCCCTCACCTCCATGGCTGCCCTTTCTTCTTCTTCTTCTCCAAACCACCCCACTGCCATCTCCAGCTCCAAACGACCCCCATGGCTGCCCTCTTCTCTTCTTCGAACAAACGACCCCCCCCACTGCCATCTCCAGCTCCAAACAACCCCCATGGCTGCCCTCTTCTCATTTTCGAACAAACGACCCCCCCACTGCCATCTCCAAGCTCCAAATGACATCCATGGCTACCAGCCTTCTCCATCGACGTCCAACGAACACCGGCGACTCCGTCAACTCGTCGACAGCCTGCCTCACGTCCACCAGCTTTATCCAAACGACCACCTCCTTTCACGCCAGCTTTACTATTAACGTCGTCACTCGTCAACCCGTCACCTTCCAGTCGCGAGCTCCAACCTCCACCGTCGACGTCCAACACCACCTGAAACAGTCCGCCACTCCAGCTCCGTCAGTCGTCATGCTCGAGCAGCCATGAAACTCGGGCTCAAAACCTTCAAAACCCTCATTTAGAAAATGACTCATCTTCAGTCCGCGAGTTCGAGTTTCCCGCGGGGTCTTGGTTCCAGATTTGCTCGAGTTTCTTGGAACATTAGCTTGAAGCTTTTGTTCGTTGTTTGCCTTTGCTGTACAGCTCTGCTCAAAGAGTTTTTTGTGTTCAATCACTTGGGAAATCCATTTTTTGGCAACAATGAAGGTCCATTTCCTTTTTCTTTTCATCTTGTTTATTGGTTAAACTGATATCAATGAGCTGCGTGTTTCCATGATCGAACGTAGTGAGCAGCAGTACAAGTTCGTGAATATGTCGTTCTTCTTGCTTGTTTCAATTATCTTGCTTCGTTCTAGTTTCTATCGTTTCTTAGTTATGTTATGTTGTTTCTTTTCTTGTCGTTGTTCATCATTTCTTGCATATGAAGTCAGTTTGTTTTCATTCAGTATGTTGACAGTATTCATTTGTTCTTGTTTAGGTTTAATCTAGAAGTGTGTTAGTTTAATCACTGAATCTTTATTTTTGGTCTGAATTAAGTTTCAAGCTTAAATTGTGGTTTGAGTTTGATGAATCTTAATGTCGTTGATTGGGAGTTAGTTTCATGTGTTTAAATTAGTCAATTGTTAGGATTTCTCACTTAAGATTGGTTATAGCTGCTATAGTTTGGTTAATTGATTTAGGAGGATTGGATAGAGCTGATGGG
The DNA here is from genome assembly GCF_000393655.2 of Nicotiana sylvestris. Lineage (NCBI taxonomy): Eukaryota > Viridiplantae > Streptophyta > Magnoliopsida > Solanales > Solanaceae > Nicotiana > Nicotiana sylvestris. The sequence goes on from NC_091061.1 coordinate 122,341,641, forward strand.
GTATAATGGTAATTTCAATAGTTTCTGGGGCATTTTCGGGATTTTAAGTTTTAATAAATGATTAATTTGAGTGCTTCGTCCACTAAGCACTAATAATATTAAAATAATACATTGTTTAATACATAGTGGGGGATAAGACATATGGTAGTGGGAACTAATATATTTGTTTAATATAGTGGGGGACAAGACATTTGCTAGTGGGGAACAAAGCAGAGTGGGGAACAAAACATGCAAGTGCGGGGAACAAAACATAATGGTATGAAAAGCTTAAAAAAGATTGATTAAAATATGTTGTCCATACCTGTTTTGGGTTATAAATAGGGTCATTTCAAGACAGAAAAGGGGCTGGTTTTTGAAAAGGAAAAATCAGTTCTCTTTCGGTCTTTGTTTTCAGAGAGTTTAGGCTGGATTTTTAACATTTAAAAGTTCAGTAATTCGAGAGTAAAAAAAAGAGGCTGGTTTTTAATCCTAAAAGGTTCAGTGTTTGGAGAGTTAAGAAACTGAAAAGGGTGTCAATTGGTTCTTCCTGAGTTTGTTATTGGTTATTGGCTACTGTTTTCATTGGGTGTTACTGGAACTCTGCTGGTTCCTTCCTTTTTAATCTGTCACTGGGTTGTTCTGTCACTGTGTTGCTGTGTTATCACTGTTGCTGACTGCTCCTTCGTCTTCTTGTATTTCCGTTATCCAGGTACATTTTCTACAGCTCTCAAATTTAAAGGAAAGGAAGTAAAGAGTTGTTGGAGTTTCTGAAAATAACTATTTCTTTGTGTTTAATTTGATGTATAAGCAGTAGTTCACTTGATATTTCATAGTACGTATTGGAATGATTTTGAAATGCATAAACTGGACTGGTTGAATCTATTTCTACAAACATGGAATATCAATTGTAATTAATCTTAGTTGGTGATTACTAGTTATGAAATATACTGTATTTAATTCTTTTGTTCAGTAGTCGTGAAACGGTTTCAAATAGTTTATGTCGCAAAACAGGTTCAAATAGTTTATGAAAATCAGCATGTTGGTTTAATAGGTCTAATTCTGAAATCGCGAGTCCACTCGAGTAAATAACATCATTTTAAATAGCAATGTAAATAATGTTAGTAACTAATGTTAGTGATTAATGTTAGCTTGATGTCAGTTTTAAGCATTGATGCAATTTTCAACAAATTGTAAAAAGAGCTCAAAAATGGCTTTATATTCCACATAGTTAACTCTAATAATCCAATTCATATAATAAGGCTAAAGTTGAACTAGATCGAAATGGTAGCTGGTTTGTTAATATTTACAACGGCAGGCGACGAATCTTAAGTTAGGCATCGGGCTTAAACTAGAAGGTGTTTCCTTTTGTTTGGATCCGGACTTGAATTTGAAGCACGAACTTTTAATGCTAATTGATTAGGATTTTTTCTTTATTCTTAGAGACCAATAAATAGAAAATCATAGTCGCTTTAGGATATCCTTGAATAAAAAATGAGATGAGCCTCGCCGAATAAAAAATACAAAATTGCGGGGCCCTCAATAAATATTTGTTTTAAAATAGTTAGACTTAGAAACGGGCCGTTTAGCCAATTTCACGGCCTTCCCCAAAAGATAACAACGCGCAAGTCACTTCCGGCGCGCTTTAAATAGTTTACTCTCTTAAACTCGGGTGCACATTTATGTGACCCAAATCCAAATCTCATCGAAGTCGAAATGTGTCGCGATCACGGGTACATTGATTGTGACGTGGTTCGAGATGCATTTCCATGACGTTGCAAATTCCATTTAAAAATAATGAATGAGACGAGCCTCGAGAAACAAAAATACACAAGCTGCGGGGCCCTCTATACGTGTTGGTAAAATTACTTAGACTTCGGGATGAGTCGTTTAGCAAAATTTCACGGCCCTACCCAAAATAATGACACGCTAGTTGCTTTAGGCGCGCATTTAATAATGTTATCTTCTTAAACTCGGGTGCACATTTATGTGACCCAAATCCAAATCTCAACAGAGTTGAAATGTGTCAATAACCATGGGTGCATTGATGTGACGTGGTTCGAGATGTATTTCCACGATGTTGTAATTCTCGGTAAAAATAATAATAATAAAAGCGGTACGGAGTTAAAATTTGCACATAGGTTCAACATGTATTAAAATCAGATAAATAAGCCGAATATGACTGTTGAGTAACCGTGCTAGAACCACAGAACTCGGGAATGCCTAACACCTTCTCCTGGGTTAACAGAATTCCTTACTCGGATTTCTGGTTCGCGGACTGTAATACAAAGTCAATCTTTTCCTCGATTCGGGATTCAACTGTTGACTTGGAACACCATAAATCTCCTAAATGGCGACTCTGAAATAAATAAATAAATCCCGTTTCGATTGTCCTTTAATTGGAAAAACTCCCTTCTGCGCCACCTTTGCGGGGGCGCGGGTGAAAAAGGAGGTGTGACAGCTCTGGCGACTCTGCTGGGGACAAAGAGCCCAGAACCACTGGTTCAGGGTTCAGAATTCGAGCTTAGATAAATTGTTATATTTGGCTTTATCTGATTTTTGTTACATGTTTGGGCCTAACGTGCTAAATGCTGCTTTTACCGCTTTGATATTATATGAACTGTATACAAACTGTGCCGACACCCTTCTCCTCTTACCTCCGGGGATGAGCTTGCTGGTCAAGACTCCCTATTCTGTTAGTGTCATACCTTGAAATAAGAAAGAGGCCGGACAAGTTACAAAGCTGGACGATCCCGCGGGTCCCCGGTACGTAGCCCCCTCCTCGACTCGAGTTGTCCTCTCGGGTACACAGTCTAGAACAAATACCCAGGTTATAAACCTAGAATAACTCAGCTTCATGCCGGATCCCTAGTAGGAACGTTCATTTGCATTACGTGCATTTAACTTTGGAGGCTCAACACAGGGGTTGGGTCTGTCTAGGACAGGTGTACCAAAAATGAAAAAGACCATCCTGATGCATCTTACTTACTACTTGTGCATTCATTCGCTTCAGACTTGCAGGCTGACCGACTTTTGAATATTTTTACGAGGGTTAAAGAGAGTTAATCGCCTATTTTGGAAAAAACCAATGTCCAAATAGTGCTGAAACTCTGCCGAATTTTTGAGAAAATTGAAAAAAAAAAAGAATATATATATATATATATATATATATATATATATATATATATATATATATATATATATATATATATAATATATATATATATATATATTTGCCAATGAAAAGAGTCTTGTTTTCAAAAGAAGTTTGTTTTATCGGCCCGAACTACGCCGGTTTGATTCTCATAGGGTGTGAGATACGTCGACAACCATCATCGGGACCAGCCTCCCCTTTTGCAAAAATAGCCAAAAGAACCGAATTTACTTTTGTTTGAAAAATAGTTAGAGTAATTCCATTCTTGTCAGAAATAGCCGAATGTCCTTAAAAAGGGCGCCGGAAGGCCGTTTTTGCAAGAACGGCCACCTGTGGTCATTTTTTGCAAGGCTTTCATCAGTGAGCCAACACAGCCTTAAAATCTTCGTTCTCGAAGTGCTGAAAGGCCGTATTTGCGAAATCGGGTCTTTATTTTATTTTTGAAAAATGTGTGTTATTTTTATTTTGAGTCAAATAAGTCTTAAATTTTAAACACCCTAATAAATGTGCAGAATGAGCACAAATCAGAATTTACACGTAACAATAGTGAACAAGATCCCTTTGGAGTTGCACATGTGGTGGGATGACTTGGACGAATCAGAGCGCGACACGGTCAAGCTATACTTGGGAGGCCTCACTGGGTGGCTGAAGACTAATCCTAGGGGGATATCATAAAGGCTTTGGTTACATTTTTTGGAATACGGCCCACAATGTATTCCACTTCTCAGATTTTATACGCGCCCCAACCTTAGAAGAGGTATCAGGTTATATGGACATTACTGAGGGGCTAAGGCACAAATATCTGGTTCCTCCAAGAGCGGTCAATACATGTCAGTTCATGGATCTACTGAAGATAAGCAAAGGAGTCCCGTACACTGAGTCGGATAAAGTTTTTCTACTCTGCAGTTCATGAGCATATAGGAGGGTTCAACGATCCAAAAAGCGGGGTTGGAAGTAAAGGAAATCGGACAAAATGGGATGAACATAGGTGGTTCGCCTTCATGGTAGCATTCTGGGGGCATGGTGGTGTTTCCCCGAAAAGACAAAAATATTGATTTAACGCTGGCAGGAGTCGTCAATAAAAGCACGTTTGCCCATAATGGTATCCTAGATGTACCAAGCCCCCACAGCTTGTAAAGACGAGGCAGATTTCTTCGAGGGGTACATAAGCGCAAGCAAAGCATACGTGGCAAATAAAGAGGGACTATGGAGGGAACATCGCTATATTGAGAAAAATAATATCCACTCTCAAAGAGCGGATCTTTAGACAAGCCTGAGATGTCGGAACAGATAGGAAGCGCTGCTATGATCTGATGGCCCGGATGGAGAAACAGATGGATGTGTTTCAAGATCAACTCTTTTACAACGCTCAAGTGCGGGGGATGCGGAATCAACACATATAGTAATTGCCTATGGAAAGGGACAGAATCAAGGGAAGAATCGACGATATCGGGCACTACATCACCATAAAGTGTCTAGCTTGTGAGGATATGTCCCGTACCACCTTCTTTGCTTCAATACTGATTCACATCCACCAGGTCATGGAAGATTTAAAAGATCTGCAGAAGGGCCTTGCACCAAAACCCGCGGCAAGGCCGAACGACGCCCCGCGGGCGCCCAAAAATTAAAAACTCTGAGGCATTCACAGTTTGAAGTCTGTATGTTCTTTGTCTTCAGAGTTTGTTGTCCATTGGAGTTTGTAATTTCCCTTTTGCATAAAGTTTGTAGTCTGTGTCAAGTCCGTCAGTTTCCTTTCAAAAAGTGTTTTGCCTTGTAATAGATTGTTTTGCTAATAAAGATTGAAAATCCAAAAATGGTGTCTTTGTTTTTTCGCACTTGTGGTCAGAACTACGCACGGTCTGATTCATGCGGGGACATGATACGTAGGCAATCCACATAAGATTCAACCACCATTAAAAAGAAGAGATAAAAAAATAGAAAAAAAAGAGCACAATTACAAGAAGCCGGAATGGCGCACATAACTGAAGCAAATGAATGATAGAAAGGGTTAATTGCCTAGTTGTATTGCATCCTCAATGTGTGTTTTCCTATCTGTTGAAAACCCTAACGCTAACAGGTTGCTCCCATTTTGTTCTCGATTATATTTCCAGAAAGGTGGTTGGTTGTGATTCTAAAGTAACGCTTCCCTGCAACACAAAGGAAAAAAACAATGGCAGAGAGAAACCGAACTGAGTGGGTTGGTACCGATGCCCGAAAGCAGTTGGATGAACAGGACTACAGGTTAGTAGAAGAGGTAAGAATGTTGAGACAACATGTGGCAGACATGTATCGGGCATGGATGACTGGGAAAGCACCACCCCCGCCTAGCTTCTTAAACTCTATCCTTACCCAAACACCTCAAACAATAACGGATGATCCTCCATACTCTCCATATCTACCCTCCCATGACAGATTTCCCAGCCACCCGAGTAGCTCCATCACTTGTCGTCCAACTATGTTTTTTCAACGCTACTCCCCTCCCCGACGCTACTTCTCTCCATGGGACTCCCAAAAACATGCTTCACTCTCCAAGTACCCAGCTCCACAAAGTGCCTATCCACCCCCACGAGCACACCAGAAACCCCCTAGATCAGGTTTTAGGCCAAATCAGGCATTTAGGAACAAGAGGTTGCTGAAACGAGGAAAGGCTCTCACCCCTATCGGAGAATCTTATGCAAGTCTGTTTGAAAGACTAAAGCATGATGGCCTGATTGAGCCGCTCCCCGGATATACTCCAGATCCACATGCAAGAAGCTTTGATCCTACTACACGATGCGCATACCATTCCAATGTCCCAGGGCATAGCATTGAGAGTTGTCATTCGTTAAAAAGGGAAATAGAAAGAATGATTCACGAAGGAGTGATTGCGATCGACGACAGTAATAAAGAGCATGTGAACCCCCTTAGGATATTGACTAAAGTTGAAGATGTTGAGGAAGATGGTGGTCTTGATGTGAAGCTCAGTGGCTAAGATGTCGTGCTTGTTAATTGGGAAGACGCTCCCTTTCTTGGTCAGCCGGAGCGGAGTTTTGGTGGTTCATTTTGTTATCATTTCTGTTGTCCGTGTTATTTGCAGGGTTGTAATCCGGACATTGTCTTAGGTCAAACCCTCTTATCCTTCCATTTTGTCATAGTGGTTTGTTTAGTGTTGTCTAGGATTGTTTTAGCTTTGTTCCAAGGTTGTACCCCAGTTGTTTTGCTTGTTTCGTTATACGAACCATTTCACCACTGGTCTAATGCAAATTACGGTCTTTTGTTACCTCCAGTCATCTTCTTTGTTTAGTTCTTTTTATCCATTTGTTTTGTCTTTGTTCAACGCCGATTCTAGTGACATGACATGCGCGCACAGTTTAAGCCTAATCTTAAGAGTTAATTATAAAGCCATTGGGAGATGATCGAGACACTTAAGGGAAATAAGAACAGCTTGAGATCATTTGAAGCCCCAGCCACGTGAAACTGGGGAAAGTAAAACATAAAGAAAAACCATAAAAGCAAGTTAGCCATATTAACAAGGGGGCCGTTCATGGTAACGAAAGTGAGAGTATTGCCCAATGGTGCTTTAAAAATGACAAATGAAAAGGCGAATGTGTGGATATGGTTATCAAGTCCGGCACAATCAGAAGATGTGGTGAATGTTTAATTGTGTTGTTTGTGCTTGACATTTTTTGAAGATTGGAATGACGAAGGGATTTTATTCTTCTATCTAAACACTTTATCTTTCGTTAACCCTTTGAGCCTTATTGGTTTTCTTTCATACCCCTCGCTCGGAATCAGTAGCAAAAATTAGAAAACACAAGCATGGAAGATAAAGAAAAAGAAAAAGAAAAAGGAAAAGAAAACAACAGAAACTACAAAACAATAAAAGAAAAAGGAGAAAGGAGAAATGAGAAAGAGAGAGAAAAATAAAAAGAAAAGAAAATAATAAATAAGTGGAAAGGAAAACAAAAAAAAGGAATTGGGAACTACGTTTGACCTGATTCCTCAAAGAGGATACGTAGGCGCTTTACGGCTCGGTCATAGTGTAACAAAAAATCAAAAAATCACCAAGCAAGAAACTGGGGCAGAAGTTGTGTTTGATGTAAAGAAATCTGGTTCCGAAATTTGTAAATTTTGAACCCAAATTGATTCGTTTTGAGCCACAAATACCCTTTCTTTCTAGCCCTATCCAAAACCCCACGTTACAATCCAAAGAAAGACCTTTTGACCAGTCTTCGAAAGATGCCAAGTCATGAAAATGGAAGTCGAGAATAACACTCTGATCCCCGGCAGATAAGTAATAAAATGAGAGAGTCTTATCGGTGAAAACCTTCATGGGCACTTTGAGGCGGCTATAAATTGAGAGAAAAATCAAAATGAGAGAGGCTTGATAGTGAAAACCCTTCGGGTACTACAAGTCGAATAAAGATTGAGAATCAAATAGGAAAGCACCAGACGAAGATTGTGAAAGGAGATTAACAACAAAGGATAGGCCACATGTGCATGTCATGGCCAATGGAGTTGGCATCCACATCTGATAGGTTTACTTTGTAGTTTTTCTCATCAGGAGTCATCTCTTCCTTTTGTCTTTTACTCCGTTCCTTTTACCTTTGTCGTTTCTTCTTCTTGAGTCTCTTTGGTCAGAACAAGGGAGAAATGATTTCAAAATTTGCCATCAGCTTTCCAATTATGCAAGACGAGATCTGACTAGTAATCAAAGTGGTATAAGTCAGGAAAGAACAAGCGCAATGAGCTGGTAATAGTCAGCGTGCTTTGAGGTTCGCACAAAATACCCAAGATTGGACCATATCAATTCAGGGATAGTGCAACAAAAAGAGGGACAGGGGATTGAACCGAGGGTATATTCGATGATGAGATTGACAAAAGGATGGACCAGTGTTAAGAAGGATATCCCCAGCAGAAATCGAGGGTTATAAGGCCAAGGCCAGCGAAAAATCAAGAAAGAACAACGCGGAAAGCAATGGACATAAATGGGAAATTCATAGGAGACCCAAAGGTTGGGGAAATGCCAGTTCACAGACAATACCGCAAAAGAAGATATTGGGTCTGCATCGGAAAAAGGTATTTCAGTAACACAGACGATGAAGGGAGTGGTTAATCAAGGAACATGCAAGATTTTCAAGTGAAATCAGCTGTTATGAAAATACATGAGGTCAGATAAGGAGACTGGGAAAATGGTTAAGAGGTTTGTGAATAAGGAATCATCAAGATACGGAAGGCATCAGCCAAGCTTCAAGATGGTCAGACGACACATAGATGGGAAAATGGTTGATAACATCCCCAGCAGGAGTATCACAACCAACCACCACGTTTTAAATTGACCAAATTTTCTTTTATCTGAAGTAGGGATAGAGAATGTTACTGATGACGGAAAGATGCGCCACAAGAAGATTATCAAACTGGGGCAGAAAATTTTCATTTATTTCGAAAATTTTCGGGAAGTCTAACACAAGTTTGGTGAAAAGCAGTATCCCCAGCAGTTTTTCGGGAGAACGCGAAACAAGTTTTAAAGAAAGCAATGTCAGGAGGAAGATAACACGAGTTTTAAGGGAGGAAGAAGAAAAAAAAGAGAAAAAGAAAAAAAGAGGAAGACCAATTTCGCAAAAGGAAACAATTTGCAGAGGAATGAAACATCAGTATTAAGGGAGTAGCCTTTGAAGGAGTAAGATAACATATTTTTGAAAAAGTGTTATCCCCAGCAGTTCGCAGAGAAACGAGACACCAATTTTGAGGGAAGTAGTTTTGAAGAAGGACAATACAAGTTTTGAAGGAAGTAGTTTTGAAGAAGGAGGACAGTACAAGTTTTGAGGGAAGCAGTTTTGAAGAAAGATAATTCAAGGAAAATGGTTCAGGAGGTAAGGGGAAACAATGGCGTTTTTATTTTCGAAGTTGTTGTTGAAGTCAGGAGCCCGCCTGAAGGACGGAATGGCAATTTATTTTTCGAAGGTGTTGTTAAAGTCAGGAGCCCGCCTGAAGAACGGAATGGAGATTTATTTTTCGAAGTTGTTGTTGAGGTCAGGAGCCCGCCTGAAGAACGGAATGACAATTTATTTTTCGAAGTTGTTATTGAAGTTAGGAGCCCGCCTGAAGAACGGAATGACATTTTATTTTCGAAGTTGTTGTTGAAGTCAGGAGCCCGTCTGAAGGATGAAATGGCAATTTATTTTTCGAAGTTGTTGTTAAAGTCAGGAGCCCGCCTGTAGAACGGAATGGCGATTTATTTTTCGAAGTTGTTGTTGAGGTCAGGAGCCCGCCTGAAGAACGGAATGAAAATTTATTTTTCGAAGTTGTTATTGAAGTCAGGAGCCCGCCTGAAGAACGGAATGACGATTTATTTTTCGAAGTTGTTGTTGAAGTCAGGAGCCCGCCTGAAGAACGGAATGACGATTTATTTTTCGAAGTTATTGTTGAAGTCAGGAGCCCGCCTGAAGAACGGAATGGCAATTTATTTTTCGAAGTTGTTGTTGAAGTCAGGGGCCCGCCTGAAGAAAGGAATGACAATTTATTTTTCGAAGTTGTTGTTGAAGTCAGGGGCCCGCCTGAAGAATGAAATGGCGATTTATTTTTCGAAGTTGTTGTTGAGGTCAGGAGCCCACCTGAAGAATGGATTGGTGATTTATTTTTCAAAGTTGTTGTTGAAGTCAGGTGCTCGCCTGAAGAACGGAATGACGATTTATTTTTCGAAGTTGTTGTTGAGGTCAGGAGCCCGCCTGAAGAACGAAATGGCGATTTATTTTTCGAAGTTGTTGTTGAGGTCAGGAGCCCGCCTGAAGAACGGAATGGTAATTTATTTTTCGAAGTTGTTGTTGAGGTCAGGAGCCCGCCTGAAGAACGGAATGACGATTTATTTTTCGAAGTTGTTGTTGAGGTCAGGAGCCCGCCTGAAGAACGGGATGGCGATTTATTTTTCGAAGATGTTGTTAAGGTCAGGAGCCCGCCTAAAGAACGGAATGAGGATTTATTTTTCGAAGTTGTTGTTGAGGTCAAGAGCCCGCCTGAAGAACGGAATGGCGCTTTATTTTTCGAAGTTGTTGTTGAAGTCAGGAGCCCGCCTGAAGAAAGGAATGGTGTTTTATTTTCAAGTTTTGAAGCTGGGAGACCGCCCATATAACAGAGGAAGACATTGAAGTTTGAAGTCAGTAAAGCGGAGGGTTACAACAAAAATCCCCAGCATAAGTTAAAATTCAGAAGTCGGAAGGAAGGCAACACTAGTCAGAAGAAGGTAGTTCAAGCTTCGATGAAAGAATAATTCGAAGCTCACAAGAAGGAAATAAGCAGTTCAAATTCGGCAATCAAGAGAGAATACGAGTCAAGTCACAAAGAAAGAAACATCAGAGGAAACACCAGTCACCGAGACATCAAAGCAACAAGAGACACAAGAGCATGGCTGAAGATCTAGATAAGATTTTGTAATTCATAGACTATAGTTTAGTCTAGCTTCTTGTTTTCTTTCAGCATGGTGTAATAAGGAGGTCGGAAAGCAGTAATAACAGCGTGCAATAGCAGTAACATTGCAGTCCCATGGTAGGCCCAGCTACCAAAACTTCCCGAACTACATTAACCTAATTCCCTTCTAGCCAGAGATATGTAGGAAACCTTTGAAGCAAAGGTTAGGTTAAATCTTTTAAAAAATGCTTCACACGGAGTATTCTAACGGGCAAAAAATTGCTCGTATCCGCTCACGTTATCTTTTCACAAAAACCTTTTGTGTTTTCGGACAAAGAGGGGCAGCTGTGAGCACGGGATTTTTGCCCTATGAGAATTACTACCAAAAAAAATTTAAAATAAAATGGTTTGGTGTTGTTCGTGATTTATTTGTATTTTTGTCTGTGCATGTTTATTTCTACTTTAATTAAGAAAAAATACAAAAATATATGTTGCATGCACATTTAAGATTTAATTGTGCACTTAGGAATTAATTGAACCATGTTTTGTTTTTAAGAGAAAGAAAATCACAAAATAATGTATTTTTTGCATTTTTAGCATTTCATGTTCAAGTTATGTGATTTTATTTGATTGTGTGTGTTAATTGTTATTAAAAAGTTAGTAGTACTTTTGTAAATCAATCTAGTCCTATAAGCTAATTTAGGATTTTTGGAATTTTTAGTTTTATTAGTTTAAGAAAAGAAAGACAAAATAAAGGAGTGTTAAGTCATATTTGGGCCAAATCAATTTAAAGTCCAAACAATTTTTCTTCCCCTTTGAAATTGAAACCCGGATACCCAGCCCATACCCCATCCCCGACCCGGTCTGCCCCATAGCCCAAACAACCACTCCCCCTTCTTCCATTTTTAATTTTTCAACCCCTAAACCCTAAACCATCCGACCCCTCTCCTCTTCATCTTCTCCAAACGACCTCCCCTTCCCCCTCACCTCCATGGCTGCCCTTTCTTCTTCTTCTTCTTCTTCTCCAAACCACCCCACTGCTATCTCCAGCTCCAAACGACCCCCATGGCTGCGCTCTTCTCTTCTTCGAACAAACGACCCCCCCCCCACTGCCATCTCCAGCTCCGAACGACCCCCATGGCTGCCCTCTTCTCCTCTTCAAACAAATGACCCCCCCCCCCACTACCATCTCCAAGCTCCAAACGACATCCATGGCTGCCAGCCTTCCCCATCGACGTCCAACGAACAACGGCGACTCCGTCAACTCGTCGACAGCCCGCCTCATGTCCACCAGCTTTATCCAAACGACCACCTACCTTCACGCCAGCTTTACTACCAACGTCGTCACTCGTCCACCCGTCACCTTCCAGTCGCGAGCTTCAGCCTCCACTGTCGACGTCCAACGCCACCTGAAACAGTCCGCCACTCCAGCTCCGTCAGTCGTCATGCTCGAGCAGCCATGAAACTCGGGCTCAAAACCTTCAAAACCCTCCTTTGAAAAATGACTCATCTCCAGTCCGCGAGTTCGAGTTTCCGGCGGGGTCTTGGTTCCAGATTTGCTCGCGTTTCTTGAACATTAGTTTGATGCTTTTGTTCGTTGTTTGCCTTTGCTGTACAGCTCTGCTCAAAGAGTTTTCTGTGTTCAATCACTTTGGAAATCCATTTTTTGGCAACAATGAAGGTCCATTTCCCTTTTCTTTTCATCTTGTTTTTTGGTTAAACTGATATCAATGAGGTGCGTGTTTCCATGATCAAACGTAGTGAGCAGCAGTACAAGTTCGTGAATCTGTCGTTCTTCTTACTTGTTTCAATTATCTTGCTTCGTTCTAGTTTCTATCGTTTCTTAGTTATGTTATGTTGTTTCTTTTCTTGTCGTTGTTCATCATTTCTTGCATATGAAGTCAGTTTGTTTTCATTCAGTATGTTGACAGTATTCATTTGTTCTTGTTTAGGTTTAATCTAGAAGTGTGTTAGTTTAATCAATGAATCTTTATTTTTGGTCTGAATTAAGTTTCAAGCTTAAATTGTGATTTGAGTTTGATGAATCTTAATGTCGTTGATTGAGAGTTAGTTTCATGTGTTTAAATTAGTCAATTGTTAGGATTTCTCACTTAAGATTGGTTATAGTTGATATAGTTTGGTTAATTGATTTAGGAGGATTGGATATAGTTGATGGGGTAGAATGGTAATTTCAATAGTTTCAGGGGCATTTTCGGTATTTTAAGTTTTAAAAAATGATTCATTCGAGTGTTTCATCCACTAAGCACTAATAATATTAAAATAATACATTGTTTAATACATAGTAGGGGACAAGACATATGGTAGTGGGAACTAATACATTTGTTTAATATAGTGGGGGACAAGGCATTTGCTAGTGGGGAACAAAGCAGAGTGGGGAACAAAGCATGCAAGTGTGGGGAACAAAACATAATGGTATGAAAAGCTTAAAAAGGATTGAATAAAATATGTTTCCCATACCTGTTTTGGGTTATAAATAGGGTCATTTCAAGACAGAAAAGGGGCTGGTTTTTGAAAAGGAAAAATCAGTTCTCTTTCGGTCTTTGTTTTCAGAGAGTTTAGGCTGGATTTTTAACATTTAAAAGTTCAGTAATTCGAGAGTAAAAAAAAGGCTGGTTTTTAATCCTAAAAGGTTCAGTGTTTGGAGAGTTAAGAAACTGAAAAGGGTTTCAATTGGTTCTTCCTGAGTTTGTTATTGGTTATTGGCTACTGTTTTCATTGGGTGTTGCTGGAACTCTACTGGTTCCTTCCTTTTTAATCTGTCACTGGGTTGTTCTGTCACTGCGTTGCTGTGTTATCACTGTTGCTGACTGCTCATTTGTCTTCTTGTATTTCCGTTATCCAGGTACATGTTCTACAGCTCTCAAATTTAAAGGAAAGGAAGTAAAGAGTTGTTGGAATGGATTTCTGAAAATAACTATTTCTTTGTGTTTAATTTGATGTATAAGCAGTAGTTCACTTGATATTTCATAGTACGTATTGGAATGATTTTGAAATGCATAAACTGGACTGGTTGAATCTATTTCTACAAACATGGAATATCAATTGTAATTAATCTTAGTTGGTTATTACTAGTTATGAAATATACTGTATTTAATTCTTTTGTTCAGTAGTCGTGAAACGGTTTCAAATAGTTTATGTCGCAAAACAGGTTCAAATAGTTTATGAAAATCAACATGTTGGTTTAATAGGTCTAATTCTGAAATCGCGAGTCCACTCGAGTAAATAACATCATTTTAAATAGCAATGTAAATAATGTTAGTAACTAATGTTAGTGATTAATGTTAGCTTGATGTCAGTTTTAAGCATTGAAGCAATTTTCAACAAATTGTAAAAAGAGCTCAAAAATGGCTTTATATTCCACATAGTTAACTCTAATAATCCAATTCATATAATAAGGCTAAAGTTGAACTGGATCGAAATGGTAGCTGGTTTGTTAATATTTACAACGGCAGGCGACGGATCTTAAGTTAGGCATCGGGTTCAAACTAGAAGGTGTTTCCTTTTGTTTGGATCCGGACTTGAATTTGAAGCACGAACTTTTAATGCTAATTGATTAGGATTTTTTCTTTATTCTTAGAGACCAATAAATAGAAAATCATAGTCGCTTTAGGATATCCTTGAATAAAAAATGAGATGAGCCTCGCCGAATAAAAAATATAAAATTGCGGGGCCCTCAATAAATATTTGTTTTAAAATACTTAGACTTAGGGACGGGCCGTTTAGCCAATTTCACGGCCTTCCCCAAAAGATAACAACGCGCAAGTCACTTCCGGCGCGCTTTAAATAGTTTACTCTCTTAAACTCGAGTGCACATTTATGTGACCCAAATCCAAATCTCATCGAAGTCGAAATGTGTCGCTAATCTTGGGTACATTGAATGTGACGTGGTTCGAGATGCATTTCCACGACGTTGCAAATTCCATTTAAAAATAATGAATGAGACGAGCCTCGACAAACAAAAATACACAAGCTGTGGGGCCCTCTATACGTGTTGGTAAAATTACTTAGACTTCGGGATGGGTCGTTTAGCAAAATTTAACGGCCCTACCCAAAATAATGACACGCTAGTCGCTTTAGGCGCGCATTTAATAATGTTATCTTCTTAAACTCGGGTGCCCATTTATGTGACCCAAATCCAAATCTCAACAGAGTTAAAATGTGTCAATAACCACGGGTGCATTGATGTGACGTGGTTCGAGATGTATTTCCACGATGTTGCAATTCTCGGTAAAAATAATAATAATAAAAGCGGTACGCAGTTAAAATTTGCACATACGTTCAACATGCATTAAAATCAAATAAATAAGCCGAATATGACAGTTGAGCGACCGTGCTAGAACCACGGAACTCAGGAATGCCTAACACCTTCTCCCGGGTTAACAGAATTCCTTACTCGGATTTCTGGTTCGCGGACTGTAATACAGAGTCAATCTTTTCCTCGATTCGAGATTCAACCGGTGACTTGGGACACCATAAATCTCCTAAGTGGCGACTCTAAAATAAATAAATATATTCCGTTTCGATTGTCCTTTAATTGAAAAAACTCCCTTCTGCGCCGCCTTTGCGGGGGCGCGGGTGAAAAAGGAGGTGTGACAATGGGGAGCCTTGAGATTGTGTGGTTTGATAATACTTTCCTTGGTGATTAGGAAGGTGGGGAGCTAAGGGTACTGCTGTTCTAGGGAAGGAGTTTTGAAAAGCCTGCAACTCCATGGCTGGAAAAGGAGAAGATTTTAGCTGAGAGGTCCTGGGGTTCTGAGTGTGCAAAGAAGGACTAGGGTTTATGGGAATTTGAGGAGTTGAGGTTGTTAAGTTTGTAGTCGAATTAGTTTGAGTGTTAGGAACAACCGAGCTAACGGCAGGGAGGTTCACTAGTATTGCAGAGGTATTAGCTCTATTAGAGCCAGGGGAAGTAAGTCACCAAAATCAAAGGGTTTATCATTTGGAGAATAAAGCCCAACTCCACTTTTGGTTATAGATTTGTCACGTTATGGCCTCTTTCCTCCATGGATAACTTCATTGAGCACTTCTCTAAGCTCACTCAAAGCTTCTTCCTGATTCTTGTTACTTTGCTCTTGGTTTGCCTCCAACAGATTTTGTCTGGCCAGGAAGCTTGACATATCGAGTGAATTTTTTTTAAGCACCTCCATAACATTGCTAATATTATTAGCCATGGTTGTCCACAGAACCAAGAATTGCTTTGATACCACTGATATGCAAGGCAATGGAACAGTGAAGAGAAATGGAAAAAGAAGGAAAAAGGGAAAAGATAAGAGAAATGCAAAGATAAATTAGGGCAAATTAAAGAGGTTTTCATTCATAACTATAAAAGGAGATAATTACAATCTATATAGAGGAGAAAATCATGAAAACGACCTAAGGATTACAGTTGTATAATCTACTCAATCTGCCATCTCAGTACAATTCTGGGCATGACTTTGTTTATATAAGACAAAGAAAATTAAGGGGTCAATATGTAATTTGAGGAACTTCTAATTTAAAAGATAATGGACTTAAATAAACATCTATAAAGCTCTTTAATCCTAACTAATTGACCGTTATGTTCAACTATGCAGCGCGATGTACAACTTCTGCAAGCTCCTCTGTTTAACTCCGTATCAGGGATTTCCTTGGATGCATCAGCGGAAAATGAACCTACCGAATCATGAGTGACTCGCTTTGTCGCGATGGGAAGAATTGCAATACACCGTTAATCTTTTCCCTTTGATTCATACAACATGTCATATATAGCTAAATTGCATGTTTGCTTGTACAGACTTGTTTTTATATAGAAAAACCAAATTAATACAAAAAACAAGAATCTGCGGAAATCATGATCAAGGCCGCTGGGAACACAGATAAGCGAATGCCTAAGCAATGAAAATTATTCGTGTCTCTAGAATATCAAAACAGTACTTAAAAGGAAGCTTTCTCGCAACCACAATCCGGTTAAATTTGAGGCTAATTTTTTTCAACAGAAGAATCCATTTCAAACTAGGATATCAACCAAGATTTCAGCGAACAGAGTCTCCAGCAGACTAAAATAAAAACAACAAAAAGTATTTCAGCAAACATTGTGGACTTTAGGAAATGGTGCTATTACTGAAATCAGAAGAAGCTTTCCCTTACCTCTTTGATGTTGATATTGATAAATCTTCAAAGCTTTCCTTCGGTGCTATACTTACAAGCACACTTTTAATTTGATCAAGACTTTTACTAGTTTATACTTAATAATATTTTTTAATTCACAAAATATTTTTGTCAAAATAAATTTCCTAACTTTTTCTTTATTTCATATTTGTTGTTCATCCTTTTCATTACAAACAAAAACTTTTAAATTCATAGTCATTTGTAAAGTTTTTAATGATATTTTAGTCATTTTAATACAAGAACAGCTTATCAACACTTTTCTACCAAATATATCAACTGCTTATTATCAACTTTAACACATCTATTCAAACACATAATTATTTATTTAAAAATCAGTTTCAGCACTTAAAAATATTTTTCAACACTTCACACTTATCAGCTATCTACAATCAGCTAATCCAAACAGGTGTTAAGGCAGTTCTCCTCCGCTTTCTTTTGGTGATTTCCGACACTTCGTTCCCGCCACTTCAGTTCTCTAGGTTAGTTTAGAGGTGTTTGCCTCAGCTTATAAGCTGGTAAAACCAGCTTATAAGTACTTTTCGGGTTATCTACGCGTTTGGTAAAATTAAAAGTACTTATAAGCCAAGTGCTTATAAGTCAGAAATAAGCCAAAAGTCATAAGCTAGTCACCCCCAGCTAATAAAATTTTAGCTATAAGCATTTTAAGTTTGACTAATTTTTTTACTATTTTATCCTTAAATATTCCTTTTTAGAACAAAACTCCTACATCGATATTCAATGACTCACGTATTTTTTCAGCCTAAACCCTCCGCCTCTTCAAGTCTGCAATTCTCATTGACTATTTAAAGTAAGCAAATTCTCTATTCATTTGCATATTTGTTTCTAAGTGATTGTGTATTAATCTTTGAACTTTATGTAATAAACGAGGACATATCTATTTTTTGGTATATTGCTTTCTAATTATTGTGGTGATGAAGACAATGTTTGTTTCTCTTGAAATATTTGTACTATTTTGGTTTATTTTTTTACTGAGAAACTTTTATCCATTTATTAATTATTATAACTTATCATTATATGCTTATCATAAATTAAATTATATTTATCATAAAAATTATCTTATCTAATCACAATTGTATTTAAAATAAAATAAAAAATACTCCCTCCGTTTCAATTTATGTGAACCCATTTGACTGGACACGGAGTTTAAGAAAAGAGAGAAGACTTTTGATCTTATGGTGTAAAATGAGGCACATATATTTTGTGTGGCTATAAATCATTCTGTAAAGGTAAATTGTTTCCAAATAAGGAAAGAGGTCATTCTTTTTGGCACGGACTAAAAAGGAAATAGATTCACATAAATTGAAACGGAGGGAGTAGAATATTTTGTATTTGAATCGATGTGGAATCTAAAATTTTGAAGAAGTTACGCCCTAATAAGTGTAAACAGTTCTAAGGTTATTTAAGTCATTTTAATAGAAAAAGAGCTTATCAGCACTTTTTATCAAATACTGCAGCAACTTATTATTAATTTTAGCACTTGTATCTAAACACGTAACTGCTTATTTATTAAATCAACTTCAGCACTTAAAAGTGCTTCAGCACCTGATGCTTATTAGCTACTTCAAATCAGCTAATCCAAACGGGCTCTTAATCTTTTCTAAAAGCTACTGAGTCAGCTCTTCTAGGTTCTAACAATAAAAAGATTTTAGGGAAAAGGCATAAAACTTGTCGCAGATTTCCGGTTACACACTTTTACTTTGGCGTCCGACTACCCCTTGATCTTTTGAAAGATAAAGTGTATAGTTAGTAATTCAAGGGGTTACTTATGTTTTTTCCCAGAAATTTTATAACCCCACATTTTCCTTAAATTAATCAAAGTCATTATATGTTTTTAAACAAAACGTCACTCAACTTACTTAGGTATTACGAAAGTTACTAAATTATTTTTATAACCAAAATGTCATTCAGCTTTGCCTAATTATTATAATAAGAATCACTTTTTTATTTTTCTCTTAGTGATTTTGTGTGATAATTAGACGTTGAGTTACTTTTTGGTTAAAAAAATAATTTGGTGGCATTCTTGCTACTTGGTTAAAAAAGTTGAGTGACTGTTTCATTAAAAAAAAATAACTTTAGTAAATTCGAGAGAAATTTGAATAAATTTAGGTTATAAAAACTTTTTATTCAATTTACTTTGCTCTAATTGTAAAGAGTTATTTTAAATCATTCCTTCCGAACTATTCCCTCTTGATGCATTAGTCAATCATTTAGCAAAAATCAAATGAGGGAAGGGAAGCTATTGTGTTCTAGGAGCCAAATAGTTAGAGAGTTTAATTATAAAAGGTGAAATGACTTTCTGGCCACTTAAACTTGCATCAGTTTGTAAAGCCGATATATAAACTTTTGGATTTCCCATTTGAACACTTTTACTTGAGAAAATGGCTACTAATAAATACCTTTGACCGTTGACTATACTTATGTGGCAATATTATAGCTGATGTGGTCAGTTGTGTGTTAATCACAGGTATGAAGCGTGTGAATACGATAAAATATTAATAAAAATAAATAAAAAAAAAGACCCACCTCTTTTTATTCCTCCCGTACCCTTATCCCTACCCCTTCCTTTTCTTCACTCATGTCCCCCCCCCCATTGTCGCCACCCCCGTAACCCCCCTCCATTTCTCTTCTTCTTCCTTTTTCCTCTTTTCCTCATTTATTCCAAATTAAGTCCATAACAAAAAATTTGATAAATCACACTCCAAAGCTCCGTATTAGAGAAAAGGCTACACCCATTGATCACACCCAACTATGCCTTATAAAAAGGACTAAGCGATCGTTGCAAATATAATTCGGTTTACAAGTCTACTACAGAGAACTAAGGCTTAGCTACAACTATTCACTATCACCAAGAAGACAAGCTTGAACAATTCCTAACTTATAGATATTAAGATTCTTGTGTTTAACTAATTAACTAACAAATTTTAAAAGTAAATTAACAACTAAAGATACTAAGGGTTAGAGACAAGATTAAGTAGGTCTAGAGTTATGATTTCCCCTATTGTCGGAATCCTTCCCACTACGTTTTCTATAAATTCGCCTAAGTATTCTCTACCGATCATGAGCGCTCTGACTATCGTAACTCTCTCCCGAGTAATTACCACAATTTACTAGACATATTCTCCCGAATTACGCTATCTGGCATTAAGTACGGCTCACTCGGATCGCACCCAAGGTTTCGTTATCCCTAATCCCACTTTTAAACCCTTTGTATTGATCCCTCATATATGTTAGGAGTGATGTTGTTCAACAACTACCTAAATATGCACTCTTTCCCGAGTAATACATACTAAATAGGCACAGTCGATTGAGAGCTCTTCAACTAACCACAATAATAACGTAGTTGAACAAATAGAGAAAATACTACAACAAATTTAAATTAACGTGAAAGGAAAATCATCCTTCAATATGTTTCATCAAAACCCTAGATAACAACTTAGCTATTCATAATAGTATGCATAATTACAATACTAGAATTTATAACAAATAATGAAAATAGGAAGAAGGAAGTGAAAAACTCGTAGAAGAATTCTCCGCCTTGCTCCTAGTGTGTTCTTGCCTCCTTAGGTCGAATCCCTGGTCTCATTAGCCTCCTTAGGTCTAAATTATGTCAAAAGTATATCAAAGGTGCTCAAAATATCACTTTTCCATATATATATATATATATATATATATATATATATATATATATATATATACCTACCAAGTAGGGTCGGGCCCAAACAATTATACCTTCTCCTATGCTAAAAAGGATACTTTTCCAGGTCAGGACGTCCGCGGCCGCAAATTCGACCACGGACTTGACCGAGGATTTTGCATAATATTCTGTCCGCGGATGCGGATTTGACCGCAGACCTGACTGCGGAATGTTTGGAATTTGGAAAAACGTAAAACATAAAAGTTTTAGCCTTTGAATTAGTTTTCCAATCATATATTGTGAAGTCTAAATGGAGTTCTGAGCGAAATGTTATGTGTATTTTACTGGACAGTGCGCAATATGCCTACTCGATTCTTCGTTCGTTCTTAACTATCATCCGTTGATCCCCGAAGACGATCCCGACTTAATTCCTTGGGCTTTTACTCAGACTTCAAAGCTCCAAGTCACTTGAATTTATTCCATAACATCTACATAGCTTAGAATCACCCCTACAAGGCATAAAACACACAATTAGTGCATAACACTAACGATTAAAGCTCCAACTCAATTAAACCGCAGTAAATTGGAATGTAATAATCGACTAAAATATGTAATTATAGCATATCATCAACACCCCATACTTAAACTATTGTTCGTCCTCGAGTAATCAAACTACACTTTATATAGACACGACCTTTTAAAACAATTCTCCTAACTCATCACACCAAGAATATTTAAAATAGACTAAACACAAAAGCGTAACATCTTCACCTCAAGATATGACTCACAAGTACCACACATTATTCACAACTCACCCACTTACTCTAACATATAGGTCACTAACATTACCTTTCCTTCATGAATCAAGTTCCCTCACACAACAAAAGAGAGTAGTTCTACACACAATAAGAGTTAAGAACAATTAGGAACTCAAGATACAAAGAATTCACTCACTCTCAGAAATAACATTCACATGCCACAAAAGATACACCATAGGCTTACCCGTAATGTACTACTTTACTAATCGAGCTCATTTAGTCTAGGATCAAGTAGGACTTTATTTGGTTGTAATGTAGGTTGCGGGACGGGTATGATACATTTATATATAAGAGTGACTACACCTCCCTAAGCACTTTAATACATACACTTTAACATTTAAAACCCCACACTTATGTCAAACCATAACTCCACCTTCACATCACTATACATTAACTCCATTCTTCTTTTAGCATATTACATCAAGAGCCACCAGTTATCAAGGAATATTTTTTTTCACAACAATGCAACTATTAGTTTCCTTTTCTTTTTTGTTTTCAATTCAAGTTGCTTTTACTTTTTCAAAATAATGCACCTTTCTCCTTATTTCATTAGCTCCACTCAAAAGCCAAACCAACCACCCCACACTTTAACTTTTACAAAGTTCATAACAATTCAAGTGCTCATGAGAGGTTAGAGGGTTCAAATAGATGGTTAATTCAAACAAATGGATAAGACTTGTAATGTGGTTGCCAAAGAAAGAGGATTACAGGCTCAAAGGGGTTAACTACGATACATAATAATTAGGCGAGTAAAATATACATATCTGGATCAACAAAGAAACGCCTATATCACTTTTAAGACTGAACAAAACTACTATTTCGCTTTGCAAGCACACGAGGCAAGTTGTAGACATCAAATGCACACACAAAATACCACAAAACCTTACATACACATGGCACATAACTCATTCAGGATTGGTTTTTATCAAGACACTCTAGTCAAAGCAGTTAAGAAAATTTAAGATCATACGATTTAAGGTACTTATACAAGAGTAAAAAATTGAGCCTAAGTGTCACAACCAAAGTACTAACTGTTCTCAAGGCATAAAAAAATTAAGAGGTATTGTTTCAATTTAATTCATCTCAAACTGGCTCTTATTCCAAATAAAAATAAAACTAGCTACACCCGGTTCAAACAAAATCCTTGGAACAGAACCGCGACACAAAGAAAAACCAAGGGGAATAACTACACTACCTACAAAGAAATATTTGTGTCCTTTTTTTCTTTAGACTTAAATCCCTCAAGAAAATTTTCTAGGATATACATCGTCGGGAAAAGTCCAATCTTTTTTTTTCGTTTCTCTAAAAAAAACAATATTCAATTAAACTAACACAACTAAAATAACATAGAAAGTCACCCAGACAATCTCCTCACCCCACACTTAAAATTGTGCATTGTCTCCAATGCACACCATACTAATAAGAGGGTAAAAGAAACTCCCTGGCAGGCCAAAAGCCGAAGTACTAGCATCTCATGGGGTACTCAGACTTTTCTCAGGCTTGGTCCTTCGTGCGGGTACCTCACATTTAGTTCCAACCATCTTGTTTGATGTTGCATCCTTCCAATAGTTTTGCTTTCCATGCTCCTAGAAAATTAAAAATCGACTCTACAAAAATAATATAATTAAAAATACTAATAATAAAAAAATAAAAGAAAGCAGTAAAACTGGGTTACCTCCCAACAAGCACTTGATTTAACGTCGCGGCACGACACGAATCACTTTCTGCCTCCACTTTGAACTTATAAATTGGACTCCAAGTTTTGATTTTGCTCTATGATCATGCTCATGGGGTGATACAAATTGTTGCGGGCCAAACATTAAATGATACTTTATGAACTTTTTGGCTTTCAACCGAGGAGTGTCACTTTGCCCAAATGGCCTTGAAAATTTCAGAATATAGGGCTCATATACCTCTTCCTTTGACTCTTGCATTGGCTCATAGTGACCAGTTTCTATTTCACCATCTGAACATAATGTAGAGAAGTGTTTGGAATGAGGTCCAACGTGCTCAAATACATGAACTTCAAGATTTTTAACCTCCTCAACACTAATCACACTAGAGTCAACTAAATTTGTATCTTCAACGTCCCTGATTGACTCTAGTATTACTTCTTCAACATCAACATCCTCAAATTCTAGCTTGTTAGAGTTTTGGGGTTCTACTACCCCTCCATTGGAACCTCAATTTCCATCTCTAATGCACACTGCTCCTGGCTAGTATCCATAATATTGGCATATTGAGCACTAAAATCTTCAACTAGTTGACTCACTTGAGCCTCCAATTTGTGAATAGTTGCAGCTTGCCTTTTACCTTGATAACTAGGGATTATGATGCATTTTACACTCCTTTTTGCTTAAGTTTTGATTAGAAATGTGTGCAAAATAGTCCCAAAGGCTCACAAGTTGTACTTGATTGCAGGTTTGATGAACAAGGTGACAAGGTGTCAAAAACTAGCTCAAAAAGGAGTGAAACTTGCACAAGTACCAAGACCAAGACCAAGCTCAGTCAAACAGGGCCAATGCGGCCGCACACCATTTTGTGCGGTCCGCAAAGATGAAGATCAGAGAGTATGCTTCTCAATTAGCCAGGCAATACAGTCGCAAAGGACTTTGTGCGGTCAGCATTGATTCCACTACGGCCGCACTCGATTTCGTGCGGTCCGTAGAGCCAAAGTTCAGAGAGGTGACATTTTGGGGAACCTGGTCAATGCGATCCGCGGTCCATTTTGTATGGACCGCAATAGAATCCACCGCGGCTGCGGTGCATTTTGTGTGGTCCGCAGTGCCAACTTCAGAGAGCAGATTAGTCAAGCCAAGAGCCTTAGTACGGCCGCACTCGATTTTGTGCGGTCCGCACTAGCCCCGTAGGGGTATTTTTGTTCAGAATTTTCAGCCTAGTATAAATAGTTTCTTTTCCCATTTTTAGGTAATCAGATAGATTTTGGGACAGAGCTGCGCTCGTGACTTCTTCTTTTTTACCATTATGAGTAATTTTAGCTTAGTTTCAACATTGAATCTTCAAGTTTTATCTAATAATTAATTATTATGAGTTTTTCTTCATCTATTTCTTTATTTCCTTCTATAATTATGAGTAGCTAGACCCATTAGCTAGGGTTGTAGCTTAACCCTAGTGTGGGTAATTGTTGGGTCTTGTGTTTTGATGCTTGATTGTCTATGGGTGTTTGATATTTGGACTAATTTAGTGTTTTAATGTTGAATTAGTGGTTGCAAACACTTGTTTATGCCTAGTAAACTTTGGAACTTCTTAAGAAAGAGAGCCTAAGTCCATGAAATTAGTCCAACAAGGAATTGGGGTGTATTCAGGAGATTGATAGCCCCAATTAAAGGGTTAAACCTAGAGTTAGTAATACCTGTCTTGAACCTCAATTGCTTGTACAAATTTGCATACCCAATTGATCTTGAGAAAGTCCATTCAAGCAAAATCACTCGAACTACCGAGAGGTATAGAGTGAGTAAAATCGTGCAATGGTTATATCGTACTCCCCAAATGTGACAATCTAACCTTAGACTCAAGAATCCGTCAATTAACCACCTAGGAGAAAGTCACTACCCTAGTGCCTTTTATCTGTTTGATCAACTCTCAATAGTTTAATCTTAGCTTTACTTAGCTTAATTTAGCATCGTAGTAATATAAAATTATAAGTAAAACCAAAACAAACAATGTTTAGAAGTGCAATTAGGAACAATTACACAATTCCCATTTAGATAGAAACTCAACTCCAATATCTAGCTCCCTGTGGAAATCGATCCCGACCTTCTCGGGTAAAAGCTTCTTCGACCTCTCTTGCTACTTCATAGTAGTACAGGGTTGGCATTGATCACTTTTAGGCACCGTTGCCGGGGAGCTAACGGTTTTGGTTATCTATCTAAATAGTTTTGTGTATTGTTCTTCTTTCCTTCCGTGTTACTAATTTGTGTATGTCACAACTTCAGGTACAAAATGGCAGCAAACTTAAACAACGCACCTCTTGGAGATCTTCCGCCGGGGGAGGAGGTAGATGACAATATCGATGATGAGGTCCCTATGGTACCTCAAGCTCAAAGGAGTGGCCGATGGGCCAATGATAATATTCCAGACCCTCCCCTGCCACCTCCAAGAGTGGCTCCTCGAGTGCTTCCAAACCAAGGCTATGCAAGTGCAATTGTCCCACCCGGGATTCGGGCGGGCAATTTTCAAATTACCAATGTGATGTTGACATTGCTGGAGCAGCGTGGGTATTTCACGGGCGCTGCCAATCAAAATGCTTACAAACATCTCAAGGGGTTCGTGGATACCTGTTGGGGGAGCAAGCAAACTAATGTGTCTGAGAATGCACTTCGGTTGAGACTCTTCCCATTTTCACTTAGAGTGAACTAACTTGCTGGGGGCAACTTCATGAAGCTGTCTTATGATGAGGCTTGTGACATTCTTGATGAGATGGTTGACACTTCTTCTGCTTGGCAAAGTAGAGCCAATGTTCCCTAGGGTGACCCCACAGTCACTCATTTGCACATGAGTTACATGATCAAGGGCAGGCTATAGCTGAGTTGACAACTACAATGAACCAACTAGCAAAGGTACAGTTGCAACAAGTTCAAAATCATGTCATGGAGGGTGTCAACATGCTAGTCAACAAAAGAAGACAAAGGTCAACAGAACCAAGGGAATTCAAAGCAATTTGACAATGATTGTGGTGGATTCCAAGATGATAGTTATGATAGGCAAAATGAAGAGGTACAATACGTGAACAATTATCAAGGTCAAAGGGGAAATTCTTCCAACCAACAACAATGGAGACCCCAAGACAATTGGGGCAAACAACAACAACAAGGCAATGGTAATTGGGGGAACAACAACCAAAACTCCAACTGGGGTAATCAAAACAATAATCAGAACAATCAGGGTAATTGGAATGGGAACAACAACAACTAGGGTGGTAACAACAATCAAGGTGGGTGGAACAATGGAAATCAAAGAAACCGGGGGCAAGGCTTTCAAAGGCCCCTAATGTACCAACAATCGAACAATCTGCCCCCATTTCCATCCCAAGGCCCTATTTCGTCCAATCAATGACATGGGGAGAATTGAAATGATGTTCGAACAGATGATGAAAAAGAGTACGGATTCCGATGCTCAGTTGTCTTCCCACAATACTTCAATTAGAAATTTGGAGGTGCAGTTAGGCCAAATCTCATAGTCCTTGAATGCTCACCCTAAGGGGGCTCTACCAAGTGATACGATAGTAAACCCGAAGGGTGAGAACAATCATATTATGGCGGTAACTACAAGGAGTGGACGAGGCGGTGATGTGAATGCCTCCAAACAAAAGCAAATTTTGAATGATGAAGTTGAGTTGCAAGAAGATGAAGTTCTTTTGGTGATTGAAAATGTGATTGATGAGAATGTGAATGAAGAAGTGAGGATTGACATTCAAGATGCCAAGGTGGAAACTTAAAATGACGTGAACCCGCCTAGGAAACACGTAACATGCCAGATCCGATTGTGCCTAAAGCCAAGGCTCCTTTGCCAAGGCCACCTCCACCTTATCCTCACAGGCATGTGAAGCAGAAAAATGAGAATCAGTTTAAAAAGTTCATTGATATGATGAAGAGATTATCCATTAATGTGCCTTTGGTGGAGGCTCTTGAACAAATGCCGGGCAATGGTAAATTCATAAAGGACTTGGTGACAAAGAAATGATCCATGGATTGTGAAACTATAAAGATGACCCACCAAGTTATTGCAGTAGTGCATTCAATGGCCCCGAAGCTTGAAGATCCTGGTGATTTCACCATTCCTTGCACCATTGGGAGTGCGGAATTTGCTAAGGCTCTATATGATTTGGGGGCAAGTATCAACTTGATGCCCTACTCAGTTTTCAAGACTTTGGGTATTGGGCAACCAAAGCCGACTTCCATGAGATTGAAAATGACGGATAGAACGATGAAGAGACCATTGAGTATTATTGATAATGTGCTTATCCGTGTGGACAAATTTATCTTGCCAGCTGATTTTCTGATCTTGGATTGTGAGGTGGATTATGAAGTTCCAATCATATTGGGGAGACTTTCCATGCTACTGGGAAGGCCTTAGTTGATGTGGAAGCAGGGGAACTCACCTTCTGGGTGGGTGATGAAAAAGTGGTCTTTCATATATGCAAGTCAATGAAGCAGCCCAATAATTCCGAGGTGTGCTCTTTTGTGGACCTTGTCATAGCAGTGATAGTTGATGATACCAGTGCAATGATCCATGTGGAGGACCCTCTTGAGGCCGTATTGTTGAATCTTGATGTCAATGATGATGAGGGCCGAGTGGAGTGTGTGAATGGTTTACATGGGATGGGCTCTTACTCTTATGAGCCTAGAAAACTGGACCTTGAGAATAGGAAGACTCCACCAACAAAACCTTTGATTGAGGAGCCTCCGGTGTTGGAGTTAAAGCCATTGCTTCCACACCTCAGGTATGAGGTTTTAGGCCCTAGTTCTACTTTGCCCTTTATTCTTTCCTCTTGTCTTACTGACATGCAGGTTGATGCCATATTGGCAGTGCTTCAAAAGCGAAAAAGGCAATTGGATGGACTTTAGCTGATATTCAGGGGATAAGCCCCGCATTCTGTATGCACAAGATTATTCTGGAAGATGATGCAAATCCCTTCTTTGAACATCGAATGAGGTTGAACGACGCAATGCAAGAAGTTATGAAAAAGGAGGTGATCAAGTGGTTGGATGCCAGGGTTGTGTACCCCATCTCTAATAGCTCTTGGACTTCACCGGTGCAATGTGTACTGAAAAGGGTGGCATGACCGTGGTTGCAAATTCACAAAATGAGTTGATTCCTACTAGAACCGTCACCGGTTGGAGGGTATGCATGGACTACCGCAAGTTGAATAAAGTGACCCGCAAGGATCACTTTCCATTGCCTTTTCTTGACTAGATGTTAGACCGACTTGCCGGGCGTACCTTCTACTATTTCTTAGATGGGTATTCTGGGTACAACCAAATCTTGATTGCTCTGGAAGATTAGGAGAAGACCACATTCACTTGTCCATATGGCACCTTTTCCTCTTCTAGAATTCCTTTTGGGTTGTGTAATGCACCGGCTACATTTCAGCGGTGTATGATAGCCATTTTCACCGATATGGTGGGAGATATTTTGGAGGTGTTCATGGACGACTTCAGTGTTGTGGATGATTCATTTGATGAGTGTTTGAAAAATCTTGATAGAGTTTTGTCCCGTTGTGAAGAAACCAATCTTGTTCTTAATTAGGATAAATGCCATTTCATGGTGGAAGAGGGCATAGTTCTTGGGCATAAAATTTCAAAGCATGTTATTGAGGTAGACAAAGCAAAAATTGATGTGATTTCAAGACTCCCTCCACCTACCTCTGTCAAGGGCGTTAGAAGTTTTCTCGGGCATGCGGGGTTCTACCGGAGATTTATCAAAGACTTTTTCGAAGGTACTGAACCCCTTATGCAAGTTATTGGAAAAGGATGCCATGTTTGTATTCCATGAGAGATATATGAAAGCCTTTGAACTTCTCAAGCATAAGTTGACCACTACTCCTATCATTACCGCACCTAATTGGAGCTTGCCTTTTGAGCTCATGTGTGATGCGAGCGATGTTGATGTTGGGGCGATTTTGGGTCAAAGAGTGAATAAAATGTTTCATCCGGTGTACTATGAGATCAAGACAATGAATGATACTCAAGTGAACTACACAGTAACCGAGAAAGAACTTTTGGCTATTGTGTTTGCAATGGAAAATTTTTGGCCGTATCTTATGGGTGCCAAGGACATAGTCCATACCGATCACGCTGCACTCCGGTACTTGATGACGAAGAAGGATTCCAAGGCTAGACTGATGCAATGGGTCTTGTTACTTCAAGAGTTTGATTTGGAGATTGCGTACCGGAAGGGTAGTGAAAACCAAGTGGCGGACCACTTGTCCCGCTTGGAGGAGGAGGGGAGGCCTCGTGATGGCCTAGAGATTAATGATTCATTTCCCGACGAACAACTCATTTTGGTGTCGGTGAATGGTTATGCCATGGTTTGCGGGCGTTGCTAATTTCCTTGTGACAGGGTATAATCCCGTGTGAGCTCTTTTCTAACAAAAGGAAGAAGCTTAAACGGGATAGTTTGGATTTCTATTGGGATGATCCGTACTTGTTCAAGATTTGCATGGATGGTGTGATCCGAAGGTGTGTCTCGGAGGAAGAGCAATTGAGTATCTTGGAGGCTTGTCATTCCTCCCCCTATGGTGGGCATCATGGCGGGGAAAGGACGGCTTCCAAAGTTCTTAGTTGTGGGTTTTATTGACCAACTTTGTACAAAGATGCAAGTGAACTTGTGAATAGGTGTGACGAATGTCAAAGAGCGGGTGAAATTTTGAAGAAAGACGAGATGCCTCTCAATACCATTCTTGAGGTTTATATTTTTGATATGTGGGGCATTGATTTTATGGGACCATTTGTTAGATCATGTGGGAACACATACATTCTTGTGGCGGTTGACTATGTTTCAAAGTGGGTTGAGGCCATGACTTTACCCAACAATGAGGCCCGGAGTGTTGTTGCATTTCTCAAAAAGAGCATTTTTACAAGGTTTGGCACTCTTCGTGCAATCACAAGTGATGGGGGGTCTCATTTTTGTAATAGAGCTTTCGACACTTTGCTTGCAAAGTATGGTGTCAACTACAAAGTTTCTTCTCCCTATCATCCTCAAGCAAGTGGCCAAGTTGAAGTCTCAAACAGGGAAATCAAGAGTATATTGTCAAAGATGGTCAATGCAAATATGACTGATTGGTCAAAGAAGTTGGATGATGCTCTATGGGCTTATAGGACTGCTTACAAGACTCCGTTAGTATGTCTCCGTATCGGTTGGTGTTCAGGAAAGCTTGCCATCTACCAGTTGAGTTAGAGCACAAGGCCATGTGGGCTTTGGGAAAGTTAAATCTTGAATGGGATGTGGCAGCAAATCTTCGTGTGGAGCAGCTTAATGAACTTGATGAATTCTGATTCCATGCCTACTCCAGTTCATCCTTGTACAAGCACAAGATGAAGAACCTTCATAATAAATATGCTCGTAGCAAGGAGTTCAAAGTGGGTGATTTGGTTATGTTGTTCAACTTTTGGTTACGTCTGTTTTGGGGAAAGCTTAAGTCAAAATGGAGTGGACCTTTTGAAGTGGTATTGGTGACCGCGTTTGGTGCACTTGACTTGAAGAACAAAAATGGGGAAGATTTTAGAGTGAATGGGCATAGGGTCAAGCACTACTTGGGAAATATTGATGACAGCCACGTGGTGGCACTTCTTCACCTCAAATGATTTGATGGTAACCTGCGTCGTGCCGCGACGTCAAATCAGGAGCTTCTTGGGAGGCAACCCATGTGTTTTTCTTCTTGTTTTTCTTTGGTTTTTATTGTAGTGTAGGATTTATTTTTGGACCGACTGGTTGTGAGATGATGTAGGATTGTGTTGATGCAGTGCAGGAAAAAGTTGGGAAATAATCACTCTGTAAAGTTGTCAATGCGGACCACACTCATTCTATGCGGCCGCAAAGACCCTTGTACGGGGGCAATAAATCAATGCGGACCGCATTGGTGATTTGACAAAAGTTGGGGTTCTCTGAAGTTTACCACCGTGGCCACATTGCATTTGTGCGGTCTGCGGTGGTCGACTGCGGCCGCATTGCACTTTGTGCGATTCACAGTGGTCAATTTGTCAGTGCCCTTTGGTTTCGAGCACCGCGGACTGCGGTGCCATTTTTTACGGTCCGCGGTGGGTAGGTGAACTGGGGCCCAGGACCTTTTTCTATAAAAAGGACCTGAGGCCCTCCTTTTGAACTTTTCGAACTTTCTACTCTCAGAACACAAAAAATTCACTGTTCATCTCTCTAATCTGCACGTTTCTAATTGCTCAAGTTCATTACTCAGCATTTCATCTATTTTCTGGTAACATTAACTTCTTCTTAGTGGTTTAATGTATTTATTTTCTTTGAATTTTTATTTTTCTTAGTTCTTCTTCTCTACCTGTCCGTATTTCTTTCAATTTTGTGGCTTAGGTTAGTTAATTTTTGTTTAAAGTAGGACTAGGTAGTTAAAACACTGAACCAACACTTAGGGACTCATCAATAGGTGTAAAATTGGACTAAAATTGAACAAATCAGGAACCCTAGGTTGGTGTTACTGTTGGGCATTCAGTGCAGACCGCGGTGGATTTTGCGCGGTACGCGATGCCTCTGTGGGGTCCGCAAAGGTATTTGTGCAGACCACAATGACAAAGTCTTGAAAGCTGAACAATTGAGGACCGCAACCGCATTGGATTGTGTTCGGACTGCGGTGTCTCAATGCGGACCGCATTGCCATTTTGTGCGGTCCGCAGTGCATAGATTCAGAAAGTGGGTATTCTGAACCGCACCTCTGTGTTTACCGCAATGGTTTTGTGCGGTCTGCAGTGCATAGATTCAGAGAGTGGGTAGTGTGAACCCCACCTCTGTGCGGACCGCAATGGCTTTTGTGCGGTCCGCAATGGCTTCTTTGTGGTCGCACTGCATTTTGTGCAGTCCGCGCTCTGCAATAAAACTGTCTGCAACTTTCTTTTTCTGCAACTTTGAAATTCAGTGTTCCTATTGATACTAACAAAGCATGAATGAATGTTATTTGCAGATAATGGTGAGATCAAGAGGAAAAAGTGGTAAACAAACAGGAAGAGGAGAGTCCTCCTGGGGTGGGAAGCAAGGAATGATAAAATTAACCCCACAAGCCCGACAAAACATAAAAAACACAAGGAAGATTATAAAAGCTGCAGACATGGCCATTGACCAGTTGGGGAGTGCCAGAGTTTGTTCCTGATTGGCCGGAGAGGAACCGATTGAGAGATACACCTCCAACATCCCCCACTGCCCAAGCCTCAGTTCATATATCTTCTAAGTCGTCTAAAGGCTCAACTGAAGGCAGTGGGGATGAGTACTCCACCTCTCTTATAGCTTTATTATCCGGAGAGGATGCAGTAGCAGAAAAAGGGGAAGAAGCAGAAGGGGGTGAGCCTCATGTTTGTGGGGTAGAGCAGACTAGGAACCCGGAGGCATGGGAGGACCGGTTTGTCAGTGAGATTACCTACCACAAATTCAGAGAGTGGTGGCCAAAAAAGAGGTTAATACTTGAGAGAAAAATTATCACCCGGGATCTTTTGCCTCACAATCCCAATGTGCTGAGGCAATTCAGAGAAAGATCTGGATGGGTCTACTTCATAGGGCAGGTGGATAACGCTAATAAGCACTTGGTGAAAGAATTCTACACCAACGTGGCCCACATCAAAAAGGGTACCACGGTCACCGAAGTGCAAAATCTGAAAATGAAGTTTGATGGCAAGACCATCAATGACTATTTGGGCTTCATGGAGGAGGATGAGTCCGTGTACTTGGACAAAATGAAGTTGGGTGAAGAAGCTCGTTCGTGGTTGGCGGAGTACTTGGCAATCCCAGGTGCCACCCCCGAGTGGTTGACTGTGGGGGTGAAGATATTGAGGAGGACATTGAACTTCGAGGCGAAGGGGCGAGAGATATTTGTGTACAGTAGGCTAGATCCTACCACCCATAACAACTCTCTCCCAATTCACCGGGCGATCATAGTGGCATCTATCATGGCGGGGTACCTAATTAATGTCGGGAATGTGATGTTCCGGGTCATTACACGGGTAGTGAATGAGGGTGATAGGTCTTACCCATTCCCCAACTTCCTAACCATGTACCTGAGGACCAAAATGTGGAGAAGCGCAGATTTGACGTGAAAGTAAAGGCAAAGGCACCCTTCTCGTGGTATAGCCTACAAGGTGATGACAACCCTAAGGGGAAGCACTTCAAGGGAAAATCCACTACTTCAATTGGCCAGTCTGAAGAGCCAGTAGTGGTAGTGACTACTTCGCAGCCTTCCTCCACTTCAGCAGACATGGCCCTAGGCCCATCCACTTTAGCAGATCCAGAGATATCCTCCACCACTGCCTATCCATTGACTGCCCACTATTTGAGCCAGGCCCTCACCAGCATCAACAACTGGATGCAGACAGCTACTTCTAAGCTGTCTGTATTATCTACTACTATGGCAGCTCAGTCAGCACCTTCTCCTCCACAGGTCCTACAGTCCATTGAGGACACTCTCAAGGATCTTCTGGACAACCAGAATAAGACCATTGAGAACTAGAAATTGCTCATGAACGCTGTTGATTCACATGAAAAGGCTCTCAAGGAGCTTGTTAGGGAGACAAAGAAGTTGAGGAAGACTCGGGCTTCCAAAGAGTCAGTGAAGGAGTTACGGGTCGAGGTTGAGAGATTGAAGGCGGATCACCTGCCTTTAGATTTGCTACTCCATGACCAGCACCAGCAGCCCATCCCCAGCCAGAGCAGTCCGAGAGGCTTCCTAAGAGGAAGAGGGTGATCCCCCAGTCCGATGATGTAGTCATTCAGTTGGCAGACCCACTGGAGACTTCCTCCAGTCAGCCTCAGGATGTAGCCCAGGAGCCAGTCCAGGCCCAGGTCCCAGCAGTAGAGCCACATATCATAGGATCTAGTCTCAGGTTCCCGAGCATAGATAGGACCCCATGCAGACGGACGACCCATAGGGAGTTCCTTTTTCCTCTTTACTCTATTTTTGTGCTTATTTTGCTTAGTTGGCATTGAGGACAATGACAGCTTTCATTTGAGGGGGTATGCCCTATTTGGATTTGGATGACTGTATATATATGACAGATTTTATGATTTCTTTCTTTCCTTTTTATCTTTGGTACGTATATAATTTCAGCATTTCATTACATTTTTTGTACTTTTTTTCCTTGGGTCTGTATATAAAAGTTACATTTCATTGTATATATTCATCTCCCCTATTGTATATTCGATTAAATCCCTTCTTTTACATATTCATTATACTTTCCACATTTTTCTATTTCTTAACTTCTTAATTTATATTCGTAGCTTCTTGTTTTGAGTTTTTGCAAAAAACCTTTGGTTTTCTTAATGTCACGATTCTTTCCAAAGGTGGAATATGTGTGAACCGGGTGGCTCTTCCCGATGATGGATGGCATGAAAACCTTCTTAACGGTTTGAGTCTATTTTTTTTTATTTTTAGTGGTTAGTGGTAGGGGTGCCTTAAGCAAAGCTTCACTTGGGCCTAACACATTTGCCTTTGATCCTATGGTCAAAAACAAATAGTTGTGTTTTGGATGGTGAAAGTTGTGACCTTGAGACTCTTGTGTTGGCCGATAATCATCAAGTGGTTTTTCAGGACCATTGTGTTCTCAAATCTTATCTAAGGTTGTTGTGGGCCCCCGACTCTGTGTCTTTAGCGATCTCATAGCTTGTGTGGTGAGAAATTGCATTGCAAGACCAAGTCCCGATCCATTGGTCTAGAACTTGCCCTGAATGTTTGTCTATGCGAAATCCTAAGTGTAATTTGACTTGAGACATGATTATAGGCTCTCCTTGATCCAAATGATATCTTGAACACTTCTATATCCTACCAATGATAAAATCCCTAGCCAACCCTTTTGAGCCTTAGACCTTTTTCCTTCAAGAACCATGATACAAGCCTTTACCCGTTCTAAAGATACCCTCTCTTGGCACTCGATCTTTCCTTAGCACATGGAAAAAATATAAGTTTGGGGGGAGAGACGAGGATTGCAACAAAGTGGTAAAAGGGTACAAAATGAAGAAAATGAAGGCAATGAAAAAGAAAGAAAAGCAAAAAGGCAAAAAGAATGTTCAATGTAGAAATGAATAAAGGGATTCAATGAAAGCAAAGAATGAAAGGTGTGGAAAGTTGAGGAAGGAGAAAAGATTTGAAATGAACAAAAAAAAAAGAGTGACAGTGTGTCTCTCTAACCCCTTAGAAAGAAGTGAATTGACTTAAAAAGGCAAGTGAATGTGCACCAAAATGAAGCAAAAGAAGTGCTAAAGGGAAGATGGAACCTACTTAGACCAAACATTTCCTACCCTGAACCAAAAGCCTTTACCATGTCTCCACAAAAGCCCTATATGGTCTTGAGTTGAATGAAACTTTCATTAGTGGTGACTTACATAAGGGGAAAGCATATGGTACTTAGAGCAGGACTTGTGACTTTTCCTTGAGAGAGATGAGTGTAGTTCCATTAACCCCGTTCTGAGTGCCACTATCCTAAAGGTGAGGTCTGCTTAGGGAAAGTTGAGGATGTGTGAGTTTGGGTTCCACAATGACCAAAGTAATAGAAAGAGTTTCTTTGATATGTTGAGTCAACTCTTAATGCTCTTGTATCTCACTAAATCCATGGTGTTTAAAAAAAAGTGAATGTTGTTAATGATTCATTTGAATTGAGGGTATTGTTAGTCCAAATTGATGCTAGATGTGGTCACTTTAGGTCGGCTAAATTTTCTTGGA
Organism: Nicotiana sylvestris; assembly: GCF_000393655.2. NCBI lineage: Eukaryota > Viridiplantae > Streptophyta > Magnoliopsida > Solanales > Solanaceae > Nicotiana > Nicotiana sylvestris. The sequence goes on from NC_091061.1 coordinate 122,377,199, forward strand.
TTGACTCTTAAAGGGTGGGTCTTATTTTGTTTGCTTGAGGACAAGAAAAAGCTTTAGTTTGGGGGAGTTGATAACGAGGGATTATGATGCATTTTACACTCCTTCTTGCTTAGGTTTTGATTAGAAATGTGTACAAAATAGTCCCAAAAGCTCACAAGTTGTATTTGATTGCAGGTAGCTGACAAGGTGTCAAATACCCGCTCAAAAAGGAGTGAAACTTGTACAAGTACCAAGACCAAGCTCAGTCCGCAAAGATGAAGATCAGAGAGTAGGCTTCTCAGTCATGTTGATACCCAATTTTTTCCTATATATTTTTTAATATACAAAATAACTTCAGTCCAAGTGTTTTATTATTTTTCCCATAATTTTAAAGGTTTAAATTGATTTATTTTCTCCATTTTATCCGTAAAATCCTCAATAATTATTTCCAAAATTATTGTTTTGATAATTCATCTATGGTATTTCTTTATTTATGCTAAAATATGGCTAAAGTAATTTTGTTTTTACACATTTGTACAATTATATTTAGTATTTTTAAAGCTAAATTGCACATAATTGCAATATTAGCCCTTTTAAGATTTAATTATATTTTTATACGCACAAAATTGGATCCGGTATTTTTAAATTGTTAATTATGTATTTTAAATTATTTTTGCCCTTTAAATTAGTTTTCAGAAACTATTTACTATTTTTTATAAATTAACTATGAAAAAATGGCTATTTAAATTATAGCCAAATTTGGCTTTTAATTATAGCCAAATCAAGACCTAATTCCCAGCCCAATTTTAATTAAAAACCAGACCCCAACCCAATTGAAAACCCACCGGACCCAAACCGAAACCCAGAACCCCACCTACCCTATTCGATCTTGACCGTTGATCATTTAGATCAACGATCCCCATTCCCCTTTCCTAAATTAAACCCAAACGACCCCCTAACCTAATTCATTTCCTACCAATTCACCGCCCTTGAATCCCCTTTCCTCTCCAATTCTCTCTGAAACCTAACTCAAACCCTAGCCGCCGCCACCCAAACTAACCCTAATCCCCTTTGATCCTCACTCAATCCATGGACTCCCACGGCTGTTTGAGACATGTACTTGTTTCCTACGTCTCCTGGTGGCCCGCTTTTGTGATTTCATGGAAAGATTTCGAAGAGATCTAGTCCAGACCTTGTTCAACTTCTATCTATGGTCTTTTTCCGGCCATCCATGGTCGTTCGAGTCAGATCCATGGCTATTCCGGCTAAAACCGGTAACGATCTAATGTTTTCTCATCTTTCTTAGTTTCTCTGAAACCCTAGCTCTTGAGACTTGTTATTTCTCTTTAGATCTGCCTTCGACCTAGGTGTATCCATGGGTTTTAACCGATCTTTTCTTCCTCTCTTTTATTTTTCTGAAAAAACCTAGTTAAAAATCCTCTGATCTTTTTAGATCTATGATGGATCTATGGGTTTCATAAGGTTTTCACTTGTTTTCCTAAAAATGTTTCTCCGATTTCAAAGAGTTTCTTCATTTTCCAAACTAGGGTTTCAAAACCTTTTTGCAAAAATGATTTCTTTCTGATTACTGTGATTTTTAGCATGTTTAAACATTACCTGAGTCTTTCCTTTTGGCTCGATTCATTTTTTTGTCAAGAAGCCCTAATAATTCTGGGTTCGATTCGAAGTTTGAATTTGTTTGCGGTGTGTTTGCATGACTATCATGAATATTCTGGGCTTTATGTGTGTTCTATATGCTCTTGTGCTTCTTGTTTTAATTTGTTCTTAGGGTTTCTTTGATTTCGTCCAAACCCGTGTCATTTATGGGTCCGACCATTTATTTTACTGATTGTTTACATAATTTATAGTGATTCTGTGTTATCTCCTTAAACTTACAGCTTTGATTTTGTGTATTTTCTTTGTTATTTTGTGTTGATTTTTTCGAAATTGCTTCCTCACTTTTGTGATACTTTCCTTAGTTAGAATTGATTCCCTATGATTTTCAATCTCATCCGTGATTCTTTGAACTAATTTTCAGAATCAATTTGTACTCTGCCTTGTTTATGTGCACAAGTATGCTGTTAGTTAACGTGTACCTTCCTTATGTTGAAACTATTCTATACTTAGTCCCTATTACATGCTGCATGCTTTTACTATTCCTATTATGGTAAAATCAATCTTACAAGTAGTTCTTTTCCTTATTTTGATACAACTTGTACCCGTTTGAACTATGACTCTCTAATTGAAGGAAGTCCGAGTCTTTAATTGATTCTGATTTGTATTATTTCTATAATTGTGCTAGGTCAGTACTTATTACCTTATTTTCCTGCCTGTTTTCAAAACTATAAATACTCTACCCTCTCTGTAGCATGACACACCAACATAAAGTTCAAAACACACATATACACACTCAAACTCTCTCTCCTTTCCCTACTACTTATGCTACTGCTTTGCCTAGACGGCTGAAAGCCAAGGCTAGACTGTGGAATTCTACTTGCTTTACTTTTTTGCTCTTTGCTTCTTTTAACTGGTATGTCCTAGTTTAATTTCAAAGCTTCAACAACAACATGTTTCTCTTATTGTTTCAGTTTCTCTCATTTCTGGTCTACTTCTACTTGTGGTTCTGTTGTGGAACCTGTAGTTGAGTTACATTACTAGCATGCTATAATGTCTCCCCTTCCCCTTTAGATTAATGCACTCCCCTATGTGTGTTTCAAATCATGCATTGTCAATCACTTACTGTGTACTTATCATCTTATGAATCCCAAATCCCTATCCCCTCCATGTGCTTATGTTCTTTCTAACTGGTTTGTGATCATGCCAGTATCAACCATTACTGAGCATGTCCAAACCAGTCCTAAGACCCTTGATGGGGTTATGTGTTTACAGTCAAATGTCTGTGTATCCCAAATCCCTTGACCCCCCGTGTGACTACTGATTCTGTGGGTGTTTGAGTTTTGTTTACTACTACAATTGCTTTCAATCATCTCTGTTACTTATTGCTTTCAAAATGGACTTGTCAGTCCAATTTTTTTTTTTTAAAGAAACTTCTTTCAAACTATGTCAAGCACTCTCATATACTCTTAGGTTACTAGGTTCTGCCTCTTTTGTGTGAGCCTTGCTTTGGGACTCTTGATCTCCCTCTAAACCTGGACACATAAGAGTCGGCCCTTCCATACTGCACTTACTCTTGGTTAAGCAATCTGGGTGTGAGCACTGTCCGGGATCCCTTAAGGTCCTTAGGGAACTCTGAAATATCCAGATATGAGAAAGGTTATGGAACAATATTGACATTTGAGGTGGTTTATTACATAACTCGGAAAGGAAGTCCTAATCAGGCTTCCTATAGTGTAGCTTCTTATTTTTTCACTTTTATTTGTGTAATTCATTCGCATGGCCTGTAATAATTTGTGAACAAGTATTGGGGTGGCTAGTGAAAAAGGATGGGGTAAATATTCATGCTATAGTCTGTTAAGGGCAGAAACCTGTCATTAAGTTTATATTCCTAATTGTGCAATAGAAACCATGTTTAGGATTCATACATGCATTAGAAATCATGTTCTTAGGACCTATGTCTCTTGCTTCAGCACCTCATTCGTTAATCTCTGCTTTATGTCTATCACTTAGAAATCCTGCCCCTAGGACAAATAACAACATTGGCATAAAAATTGTTACTCATGAAGTCGTATTTCAATAATTCTACAACTCTTGTGTGCATTTAGAAATCATGACTTAGAGGCTCTATTTTTCAATAACCCTGCCATTCGCATGTGCATATTAGATATCATGTTCTAAGATCCTATTTGCATTCTGTTTAAAACGCCTAGTTAATTACTGATTCATGAAAAGGTAGTAAAGTAATAATTTTCACCTTGTGAAGTTTCTGAATACATTTGGCAACAATCTCTGCAACTAGGACAACATGTTTTAGGTAAAAAATAATCTCCAAACTGTCTTAATAACTTGGAATAACTACTGTATATTGCTTTACGCCTAGGCCAACCTTAGGTAATGACTTAAATAAAACTGGAACTGCATTTGTTTAATTATCAACTGTCAAAATCTGTAGGCAAACCTAATTCAGACTTCTTTTTTGAGTCATGTAATAAATCTGGTTTTGATGTTATAACTTAAACACCTTGCTTTAGGATTTTAAATTCAGACCTTAACTGTGTATAAGTAATGTTGTCTATGTGCATTATTTGTGGAGGTATATCTGAACCTTCTGCTTGTTTCTGTGTTTTCCCCTTTTAAATGCAGTCCTACCTGTTTTGTATGCCGCCTTAGTATTTTGCCTTTAAACCTAATGGTCTGCCTAGAACATCCCTCTTATAGGATAAGAGTCCTAAATTCCTCCAAGACTGATAGGAAGGGATGGGTAACAGCATGCAAAAGGGGTCGAGACCAACCTTCGCTCTAATTACCTTCACAGGGTGGAAAATTGTAGATATGGATATGATGAACAGTGCGCTAATATGACGTGTAGCCCCTCTTTTGAGGAGTGTCATACCGGGCATTGCATCGATGTGATCCATATTACCAAAAAACCTAGGACACACCCTTTACATTCATAAGCCTGTTTAGATTGTAACTCTTTTCAAAACTTCGCTTTTGTTAATCGTTTTCAAACACTTGTGTATTTAAATCCTCTATTATTTGACCCCTACTTGTTTATTTGCTACTTGCATAAATTCACAAAAACTGTCTGGCCGGGAACCACACTAGTGGATCCTGATAGGTTCCTAACACCTTCCCATTAGGATAATTTCAAGCCCTTACCCTATCTCTTGTTATCAAACGTAGTTGTAGATGAACCTTATGGGTACCCTAACGCACCCTAAAATCGATAGGTGGCCACTCTTCAAAAAATGCAAACCCCGTTCCCAAAAGGAATGAGTTGTCCCATACTAAAAATGTCATGAACCTGATTTCTGTGGAGGGAAAAGGGGGGTGCAACAACATGGCGACTCTGCTGGGGATTTTTAGGCTTTTACCATTTCAGATTGTTCTTATAAATTTGTACCTCCCTATGAGTAATTACTTGTTCAAATTTCTTTAAGCATTTAATTTCTTCTTCAAAAGCAAAACTGACATATCCTTTCTTGTTTTCTTCCTTTATAACTGCTTTAAATTTATGAAACTACTGTATTTATCGCTTTCTTACCGTGCAAATACATGTCAACATGCTTTTAATTATTGCATAATCATACTCAACATCATACTCCACTCATGCCAAACAAATACTATAGCAACGCTTGATGAGTGGTTGCGCTCTTCCTATATCATTACCCCTAAATTCGGAAAGGCATATTTGCGGTAAAACTAGTCGATCAGCAGTGCAGTCAACGGTTCCATGCCTCCCCCTTGAGTTGTCCTCTTAATGGTACCAGTCTAAAACCCTATAGATACCTTACTCTATTTAAATTATGCATGCTTCATGGTCAAATCTAGCCGGGTCAGTTATGTTATCCGCATAATGATCCTTTAAGATAGCCTTGTCTAAAGTCCACTGGGTTTCCCTAAACCCAAACAGACATCATCACATTCTGTGCATTTATTTGGAGAACTAAATGCTTCATGCTAATTGTTGATGTTAAATAGTCGGGTCTAGTAGGGGTAAGGGCCTAACCTTGTTTGTCTTGCAGAAATATGAGGCACGAAGTCCCCAGATTCGGCATGGTCACCAACATCCACCCAAGATTGCTATGCTTGTGGAAAGATTTATATTCTAGTGACCAAACCCTCGTCAGAAAATATCTGGGCAATCTACCATCCCTCCTAGAGGTCCAGCCTAACAATATGATAATAAAAGCTGATACCTTATTTTGGGATTATGAAAGGGTCGTGTTCCGCTTTGGGGACATCGAAATGACACCTTTGCTAGAGGAGATAGGAGGACTGGCCAGTCTAGTATGGAAAACTCTGGGTTTTCTAATCCCTGAGAATCGCAAAGGCAAGGGTTTCCTTAAAAGGCTGTTCGACATAGCCAAGGAGGCCAAATCTGGGGAAGGTCCTTCTGGGACCAAGTAGATAGGAGTTTATCTTTTTCTCTTTATAAATATAATAAGGCCAATGGCCATTAGTGACCTTTATTCCTTGCTTATTTAGTGTCGTTTTGGGATTCGTCTATTTTATCAATAAAATGAGGCATTTAGCATTCTAAGTTCTCCAAATCAATTTGTCGCTAGGCCTACCTCGGGCACAAAGAGGTTCCCAAATTAGAACATGCTTTACATTCCTGCACTATGTATTTAAATATTGCAGTACTTTTTATAATCCTTACTGACTCGATTACCTTTTGTTTTTATTTTTGTTTTTTATTATTCCTCCCCTAAAGGTTAGTTCGTGCACTCTGGCATCATCATCTTATTTCACAAGATCCAAGGGCTCTCCACCCACTCCTCCTCTTAGTCCTATCAAAGGCAAGAACAAAGGCAAAATAGAAGATTGAAGTAACATTAGGAAAGAGAACGCAGCTGAACGGGTTGAGGCCACTGATGGCCAGGGTATTTGGGTTCCAAACTAGAATGTGTCACAACTTGAACAGAAATTGTTGAAGTTCCAAGAAGAGCTCGATCAGGTTCGTAATCTGGCAAGCCTATCATTTTCCCTCAGCACCCCAGATGTAAACTTCCCCAACACTCAATACCCTACACCTCCTCAAAATATCGCAAAATAACAGAATCATTCCGCTCATCAACATCATATTGCTCCATCAAAGAGCCAATGTAACACCTGTCATACCCCAAACAACACTCCACTACTCATCCCAGAACCTCAGAACCCCACAAACGACCATTTCCACACCCATACACCAGGCCACCATAACACTCATATCTACGTGGAGACCATGCCACACTCCACCCAACCTATCTCATTCACACCTGAGTCTAATGAGAAGGATCTTCTTATCAGGAACTTAGCCGAGGAACTTAAGAAACTGACCAGCCAGATTCAGGGCATTGAGGGAAGCAAAGGAATCGAGGGGCTGAACTGTGAGGATATTTGCATACAACCTGATGTCGAACTGCCTGAGGGGTACAAACCTCCTAAGTTCGAGATGTTTGATGGTACAGGTGATCCACGGGTCCATCTGAGGACATATTGCGACAAGCTGGTTGGAGTAGGGAAGCATGAAAGGATCCGCATGAAGCTGTTCATAAGGAGTCTGAAAGGAGATGCATTATCTTGGTACATCAGCCAAGATCCCAAGAAGTGGTCAAACTGGGTAGGTATGGCATCTCACTTTATGGATAGATTCAAGTTTAATACAGAGAATGCACCATACGTGTTCTATATTCAGGATTTGAAGAAGAAGCCCACTGAGACATTTTGCGTCCAAAGCTGCTAAGGCCAGACCTGCCTTAGAAGAGGAGCAAATGAACAAGTTCTTTGTCCGGGCCCAGGACCCGCAGTACTATGAGCGGCTGATGATGATTGAGAACCACAAGTTCTCCAACATTATCAAATTGGGTGAAAGAATTGAAGAAGGTATCAAAAGCGGTATGGTTACAAACTTCGAGGCCTTGCAAGCTACAAATAATGCTTTACAGTCTGGTGGTGTGTCCAAGAAAAAGGACGTAGGGGCCGTGATGGTTGCATAGAGGACCAAATCTCCCCTCAAATACCAAACTTACGCAATACCTCCACTCACATACCAGCCAACCCCAAATTACCAAGCACCCTAACCCTCACACCAAGCTCCGCCACCAACTTATCAGTCATCTCCACCTCCTACATATCAACCTACTTCACCTAGATACTCCCAATACGCTCATGTCTACCAAACTTACAATGCTCAACCATCCCATTATCAATCACCCCCTGCACGCCAAAATTTCTCTAGACCCCGACCGAACTTTGATCGTAGACCTCAAATAAAATATACAACCATCGGTGAACCCATCAACCAGCTGTATGAGAGGCTCAAAGCTGCTGGTTATGTAACCCCCATCCCTACTGCAACCCTTGAGAATCCTTCTCAGTGGGTTAACCCAAATAAATCCTGTGCATACTACTCTGGCATGAACGAGCACACAATCGATGGGTACCATTCCTTGAAAGACAAGATACAGTCTTTGATTGATAACAAGATCATTGTGGCAAAAGAACCCGCTCTAAACGTCCACAACAACCCTTTTCCAGACCATAAAGGTAGAGGTATCCACATGATTGAAATAGAAGATGACTGGGATCCCGAGGGATCAATCGGGTTGATCGCAGAAGGTGATGACCCTAATAAGCCAACAATTACTCTCAATCCAATCATAGTCCAGATGCAACCGTCTGATGACACTGAGGTGAATATGTCTGTACCACTAGAGTTTGAAGCAACACCATCCGCAAAGATACCAGCACCAATTGAGGTTGAATTTGTGTCACCGGCAGATGCACCCGCACCATTTGAGGTTGCAGTCTTGCCACCCAAGGCACATGTTCCGTTCGGAGTGAGGATAGCTGTGCCGATCCCAGTGGCGATGTAAACCATGATACCATTATATAAAAATGTTGTACCATGGGACTACATAGCCAAGGCAAGAAGGAAGGGCAAGGTCAAAATTGAAGAAACTATCGCAGCACAGGGTATGACAAGAACTGGTAGAGTCTATACCCCTGAGCATCTAGCTGAATCAAGCAAGCAGGCCTCCAATCGGCCACCCCTCATTGAGATAGGTTCGAACGGCTTTTGTAGGAAAATACAGGCTAAGGAATATTCGGTCATCGACCAGTTAAACAAAACGCCAGCACAAATATCCATTCTCTCTTTGCTGCAAAATTTTGAGGCGCACAAAAATGCTTTATTAAAGGTGCTGAATGAGGCATACACACCAAGTAACATCACTAGCGGGGAAGTGGATAATATGGTAGGACATGTTCTAGAAAGCCATAAGATCACCTTTCATGAGGACGAGCTGCCACCTGAAGGGCTGGGGCACAACAAGGCACTGCACATCACCGTGCAATGTGAAGATTATTTCATCACCAGAACCCAAATCGATGGAGGTTCCAGTCTTAACATTTGTCCACTGGTAACACTCAAGAAGTTGGGTAAAAGGCTGCATAAGATAAAGGATAGAGCGATCGATGTGAAAGCCTTCGACGGTCCTCAGAGGTCCACCATTGGTGAGATTAGTCTGTGCTTGCAGATGGGACCGACTTGGCTCGAGGTTGATTTCCAGGTAATAGATGTACCAGCATCTTACAACCTGCTATTGGGACGACCATGGATTCATGCTGCTGGGGTCGTAACATCAATGCCACATCAGGCAATAAAGTTCGAACGGAATCACCAGGAAGTGATCATTCATGGTGATGGTAGCAGTCCTATATACAGTCGCCAGACCATTCTGACAATCGAGGGAAGAAGGAAGCTGGGTGGAGAAACTTACCACCACATTGAACTGGTCAGTGCTATCGACAAAGACAAATAGTGGGATAGCAAAATCGAGAGTATACTAAGTTGGAGTGGGTACAAACCTGGCAAAGGGCTCGGCAAGCACCTCCAAGGAATCTCTAAACCTATAAAACTCAAGAAACATGGCACTACCTTCGGTTTGGGATATGAATACACCTGGGAAGAATTCAACAACTTGTCGCCACTATGGTGCTGTCCTTACTATCCACTAGAGCAGTCAATACCGCATTTGGAGCAGACTTTCCAATAGGCGGACATTATTTATGGGTTAGACTAAGAAGAAGTACTTGCAGCGGTAAAGAACTTGTTTCTAGAGTACAATGATATGGACTGTTGTGTTATTCTCAAGGAGGAGGGGGAGGAAGGCCCTTCCATATAGGCTGTGAGTAGAGGGGACCATCTCAAGAATTGGACCATCAGGACAAACAAAGCCTGACGTGCCTTGGGGTAGCAAGGCTAAAACAAGCATTATTTATTGTATTTACTAAATGATTTTCTTTTCACATTTTCAATTCCCGCAATAAGATTTTCAATGTTCAAAACAGTTATTCAACTTATCAAAAGCATTTTGATTTTCTTATTAATTAATATTTATTGCTATCATTTTCTCTCCTTACTTTACCAATTCATCCTTACTATTACTTATCTTGATGAACCGATGACTGTGACATGCAATGAGACAACACAACAAACAAACATTGATTCATAGGAAGATGACATACCTGACGAGATTGTCAAAGAAGTTGAGAACTTTGAGAATAGACCTAAGTCCAACCTAGACGATATCGAAATTGTCAACCTAGGAGATGCAGAAAACATCAAGGAAATGTGAAGAAGCATTCACCTATCGCCATCAGAGAAGGCAGAATACACAGAATTTCTAAAAGAGTATAAGGATATATTCGCCTGGTCGTATGATGACATGATTGGTCTGAGTACGTCTATTGTGGCTCACAAACTCTCAACCATTCCAATATGCCCACCGGTAAAGCAAAAGCTCAGAAAGTTCAAGCCTGATATGAGTTTGAAAATCAAGGAAAAAGTCAACAAGCAGTAAGATTCTCAGGGTAGTTGAATACCCAACACGGTTAGCCAACATTGTGCCTATGCCAAAAAAGGATGGGAAGGTCAGAGTCTGTGTCGACTATCGGGATCTCAACCGGGCCAGTCCGAAAGACAACTTCCCTTTTCCAAATATACACATCCTGATTGACAATTGCGCCAAGCATGAGCTATAGTCATTCGTAGATTGCTTTGCTGGTTATCATCAGAACTGGATGGATGAGGAAGATGCTGAGAAAAAGGCTTTCATTATTCTGTGAGGAGTGTACTATTACAAGATGATGCCATTTGTCTTGAAGAATGCAGGGGCCACCTACATAAGGGCCATGACTACCATTTTCCATAATATAATACACAAGGAGATAGAGGTATATGTAGACAATGTTATTATCAAATCCAAGAAGGCCACTTACAACATGGAAGGTCTGAGGAAGTTCTTCAATAGACTACGGAGATACAACCTAAAACTAAACCCCGCAAAGTACACATTTGGGGTTCCTACTGGGAAATTGCTTGGGTTCATTGTGAGCCGCCGAGGAATAGAACTGGATCCATCGAAAGTTAAAGCCATTTAGGAACTACCACTGCCAAAGAACAAGAAGGATGTGATGAGTTTCTTGGGAAGGCTTAACTACATCAGCCGATTCATAGCACAGTCTACAGTTATCTGTGAGCCAATCTTTAAGATGTTAAAGAAGGACTCCGCTACCAAATGGACTGATGACTGCCAAAAGGCCTTCGACAGAATCAAGGAGTACCTGTCAACACCACCAGTCTTAGTCCCTCCCAAGCCAGGTAGACCCTTACTACTCTACTTTGCAGTGTTAGATGGAGCTTTCGGCTGCATTCTGGGGCAGCATGATGAAACGAGAAGGAAGGAATAAGCCATTTATTATCTCAATAAGAAGTTCACCCCATACGAGGCCCGATATTCTCTATTGGAATGCACCTGTTGTGCTTTAACTTGGGTAGCTTATAAGCTAAGACATTACTTCTGTGCCTATACTACATATCTCATATCGAGAATGGATCCCTTGAAGTACATCTTTCAGAAGCCCATGCCCACCGACAAACTAGACAAGTGGCAAATCCTGTTGAGTGAGTTCGACATTGTTTACGTAACTCAGAAAGCGGTCAAGGGACATGCACTAGCAGACTACCTTGCTGAAAACCCCGTGGATGGAGGATACGAACCCCTGGAAACATATTTTCCTAATGAAGAGGTATCATTCATAGGAGAAGACATTGCAGAATCCTATGACGGTTGGAGAATGTTCTTCGATGGAGCAACAAACTTCAAAGGAGTTGGCATAGGTCAGCATTACCCGGTGTCTGCCAAACTCAGATTCCCCTGCACCAACAATATGGGTGAGTATGAAACCTGCATCTTAGGGCTCAAAATGGCCATTGACATGAACGTTCAAGAGCTGCTAGTGATTGGAAATTCAGACTTACTTATACATCAGGTACGAGAAGAATGGGCAACCAAGAACTCCAAGATACTCCCATATCTGCATATGTAGAGGAATTGAGAAAGAGGTTCACGAAGGCGGAATTCCAGTATGTTCCCAGAGTCCCGAATGAGTTCGCCGATGCATTGGCTACCTATAATCTATGGTACAACATCCAGACAAGAATTTCATTGATCCCATTTTAGTGAAAATCCATAATCAGCCAACTTACTGTGCCCATGTTGAAGAGAAAGCAGACGGAAAGCCTTGGTTTCATGATATCAAGAAATATTTGGCAAAAGGAGCGTACTCGGAGCTTGCGAATCCTACTCAGAAATTCACACTTCGGAGATTGTCCAACAACTTCTTTCACAGCAGAGGAATCCTATATAGCAGGACTCCTGATTTGGGACTATTAAGGTGTGTTGACGCAAAGGAAGCATCCAAGCTGCTACAGGAAATTCATACTGGGACTTGCGTTCCACATATGAACGGTTTTGTCTTAGCAAAGAAGATACTCCAGGCTGGTTACTTTTGGATGACTATGGAAACGGACTACATCCAGTATGTTGGGAAATGCCACCGCTGTCAGATACATGCAGACATGATAAAGGTACCTCCAAGCGAGCTCAACATAATAAGCTCACCATGGCCATTTGCCGCCTGGGGAATGGACGTTATTGGACCAATCGAGCCTGCCGCTTCCAACGGACACAGGTTTATCTTAGTAGCCATCGACTATTTCACCAAATGGGTCAAAGCAACATCCTACAGAGCAGTGACAAAGAAAGTCGTGCAGACTTTGTCCGTGACCGCATTGTTTGTCAATTCTGAATTCCAGAGTCAATCATTAACGATAATGGCTCCAACTTCAATAGCGACTTGATGAAAGATATGTGCGAAACCTTCAAGATCAGACACAAGAATTCCACAGCCTACAGGCCTCAAATGAATGGAGTTGTAGAAGCCACCAATAAGAATATCAAATAGATATTGTGAAAAAAGATAGAGAGGCACAACAGTGGCACAAGAAGTTATCATTTGCCCTTCTGGGATATCGCACCACAGTCCGCACATCAAATGGGGAAAACCCTTATATGCTGGTTTACGGTACAGAGGTTGTCATTCCTACAATCCGCACATCAACCGGGGCAACCCCTTATATGTAAGTTGAACTACGCTTGACCTGATTCCCATTTAAGAGGGGATACGTAGGCAGCCCTATGGGTTCGATCACAATTCAATAAAATTTTCATTTCCCCTCACAATTGGAAACTGGGGCAGAATTTTGAGGAGGACCCTCAAAATTCCAAAGTAATTTTAGCCAATCGCCGCACGAGAAACAGTCAAAAACATCAATCCATGAAACTAGGGCAGAATTTTGAGGAGGACCCTCAAAATTCCGTTGCAGGAGAGGTTGCATTGTCTCGGACTGCGTCACAGCTGTCGGTTCATCTAAAAGCTATTTTTAACTATACATTTATGTCATACTCTTACAAAATCATGCATGTTTATTATTGAAACTTCTTTGATTAGCAACGCTACCCCAATGATACAGACGGTATCGCCAGATCAAAGTCGAACGAGTCAAGCAAAGCCAGCGGGGGTACGAACTAACCTTCCCCCTTACAAAACTCATGATTTTTCTTTGGATACAGGTACTAGGACTACAAAAGATCAGTAAACACACTATATGTCATAGAACAAACATTGCTCAAGAATACGACTCTCCGAACCGTTGCACTTGCCAACATTTTCTATCATCACACACCAGTGATGTTCCGTATGTCACAATGCTCCCAATAATCACGACGCCACAATTTGCTATCAGCTAAGAAAACTCTACTATCATTTGTTATTTTATTTCTTGCTTGAGGCTACTATTCTGCCTTCCAATTTGTATAAGGCTACCATTCTACCTTCCGAGACTAAACACTGTCTCCATCTGCATTTTCATTGCATAAGGTTACAATTCTGCCTTCTAATTTGCATAAGGCTACCATTCTGCCTTCCGAGACTAAACGCTGTCTCCATCCACATTTTTGCATAAGGCTACCATTCTGCCTTCCGAGACGAAACGCTGTCTCCATTTGCATTTTTGCATAAGGCTACCATTATGCCTTCCGAGGTTAATCTTTACCTCCATATGCATTTGCATTGCAAAAGGCTACTATTCTGCCTTCCAATTTGCATAAGGCTACCATTCTTCCTTCCAATACTAAACAATGTCTCCATCTGCATTTTTGCATAAGGCTACCATTTTGCCTTTCGAGGTTAAGCTCTACCTCCACCTGCATTCGCATCTTTGCGTAAGGTTACTTTTTTGCCTTTCGAGGCTAAGCTCGGCCTCCAATTTCCTTCAAAACTAAGCACTATCCCAAGCACTATTTATCTCACTTCTCTTACGGGCTAAGCTCTGCCCTTCAATTCGCAAGACTAAGCTCTGTCTTGTCCGCATCATACTATTGCATCCTTCATGGGCTGAAATATCTCCAACTCATCCAAAGGCATCATCGTTCGGAGACACCATCTTCATAGCCCGAGAACACCATGTCATGGCCTGAGGATCCCTTTCAATCTTTTGCATATCATTATTCAATGGCGTCATGGTTCAGAGGAACCATCCTCATAGCCTGAGAACATCATTTCATGGCCTGCGAATCCTTTATCATACGCTTCATGGCCCAGGACATCATGGTCTAAGGATGTCATCCTCATTGTCCGAAGACAACCTTCACGGTCCGACAGGAATTTGCATCATGTTTAATTTTACGCACAATATATGCTTGTATTGCTTATTTGCAGGTAAGACGGCGAGCAAAGGCCATCCCGACAGAGCGATCCCACTCCAGTTCCCGCAGCCATATCAAACCTAACCATTCCTGTAAACCGTCCACTCACCCAACCCTAGATGTTGCGTTCGTTCTTGATATCGCCTCATCGGTATACTCCACCGGTGAATCCTGAACTACATACGACTTGATTTTTGTAAAACCAGGGATATGTAGGCAACTCAAAAGCCAGGGTGTAGCCTAAACTTCTTCAAACCGTTTCGCTTAGTCAAAATTGGCCATCATATCATTACCCGACAACTCTTTCATCCTTCTCGGATAAAGAGGGACAACTGTTGATACCCAATTTTTCCCTATATATTTTTCAATATGTAAAATAACTTCAAAATAGCATATGTATGCATATATAAGCCTGTCCAAGAGTTTTATTATTTTTCCCATAATTTTAAAGGTTTAAATTGATTTATTTTCTCCTTTTTATCCGTAAAATCCTCAATAATTATTTTCAGAATTATTGTTTTGATAATTCATCTATGGTATTTCTATATTTATGCCAAAATATGTCTAAAGTAATTTTTTTACACATTTTTACAATTATATTTAGTATTTTTAAAGCTAAATTGCACATAATTGGAATATTAGCTCTTTTAAGATTTATTATGTTTTATATGCATAAAATTGGATCCTGTATTTTTAAATTGTTAATTATGTATTTTAAATCTTTTTGGCCCTTTAAATTAGTGTTCAGAAACTATTTACTATTTTTTATATATTAAATAGGAAAAAATGGCTATTTAAATTATAGCCAAATTTGGCTTTTAATTATAGCCAAATCAAGACCCAATTCACAGCCCAGTTTTAATTAAAAACTGGACCACAACCCAATTGAAAACCCACCGGACCCAAGCCCAAACCCGGAACCCCACCTACCCTATTTGACCTTGACCGTTGATCATTCAGATAAACGGTCCCTTTCCCCTTTCCTAAATTAAACCCAAACAAACCCCTAACCTAATTCATTTCCTACCAATCTACCGTCCTTGGATCCCCTTTCCTCTCCAATTCTCTCTGAAACCTAACTCAAACCCTAGCCGCCGCCACCCAAACTAACCCTAATCCCCTTCGATCCTAACTCAATCCGTGGACTCCCATGGCTGTTTGAGATGTGTACTTGTCTCCTACGTCTCCTGGTGGCCTGCTTTTATGATTTCGTGAAAAAATCTCGAAGAGATCTAGTCCAGACCTTGCTCAACTTCTATCCATGGTCTTTTTCCGCCCATCCACGGCCGTTCGAGTCAGATCCATGGCTTTTCCGGCTAAAACCGGTAACGATCTAATGTTTTCTCATCTTTTTTAGGTTCTCTGAAACCCTAGCTCTTGAGACTTGTTATTTCTCTTTAGATCTGTCTTCGATCTAGGTGTATCCATGGGTTTTAACCGATCTTTTCTTCGTCTCTTTTATTTTTCAAAAAAAAAAACCTAGCTAAAAATCCTCCAAACTTTTTAGATTTGTGATGGATCTATGGGTTTCTTAAGGTTTTCACTTGTTTTCCTAGAAATGTTTCTCTGATTTCAAACAGTTTCTTCATTTTCCAAACAAGGGTTTCAAAACCTTTTTGGAAAAAATGATTCCTTTCTGATTATGTGATTTTTAGCATATTTAAACATTACCCGACTCTTTCCTTTTGGCTCGATTCATTTTTTTATCAAGAAGCCCTAGTACTTCTGGGTTCGATTCGAAGTTTGAATTTGTTTGCGGTGTGTTTTCACGACTACCATGAATATTCTGCGCTTTATATGTGTTCTATATGCTCTTGTGCTTCCTATATTAATTTGTTCTTAAGGTTTTCTTTGATTTTGTCCAAACCCGTGTCATTTATGGGTCCGACCATTTGTTTTACTGATTGTTCACATAATTTATGATGATTCTGTGTTATCTCCTTAAACTTACAGCTTTGATTTTGTGTATTTTCCTTGTAATTTTGTGCTGATTTTTTCGAAATTGCTTCCTCACTTTTGTGATACTTTCCTTAGTTAGTACTGATTCCAGTGATTTTCAATCTCATCCGTGATTCTTTGAACTAATTTTCAGAATCAATTTGTACTTTGCCTTGTTTATGTGCACAAGTATGCTGTTAATTAACGTGTACCTTCCTTATGTTGAAACTGTTCTGTACTTAGTCCCTATTACATGCTGCATGCTTTTACTATTCCTATTATGGTAAAATCAATCTTACAAAAAAATCTTTTCCTTATTTTGATACAACTTGTACCCATTTGAACTATGACTCCCTAATTGAAGGAAGTCCGGGTCTTTAATTGATTCTAATTTGTATTATTTCTATAATTGTGCTAGGTCAATACTTATTACCTTATTTTCCTGCCTGTTTTCAAAACTATAAATACTCTACCCTCTCTGTAGCATGACATACGAACATATAGTTCAGAACACACACATAAACACTCAAACTCTCTTTCCTTTCTCTACTACTCGTGCTACTGCATTGCCTAGCCGGCTGAAAGCCAAGGATAGACTGTGGAATTTTACTTACTTTACTTTTCTGCACTTTGCTTCTTTTAACTGGTATGTCCTAGTTTAATTTCAAAGCTTCAACAACAACATGCTTCTCTTATTGTTTCAGTTTCTCTCATTTCTGGTCTACTTCTACTTGTGGTTCTGTTGTGGAACCTGTAGTTTAGTTACATTACTAGCATGTTATAATGTCTTCCCTCTCCCTTTAGATTAATGCACTCCCCTATGTGTGTTTCAAAGCCTGCCTTGTCAATCACTTACTGTGTACTTATCATCTTATGAATCCCAAATCCCTATCCCCTCAATGTACTTATGTTCTTTCTGACTGGTTTGTGATCATGCCATTATCAACCATTGCTGAGCATGTCCAAACCAATCCTAAGACCCTTTATGGGGTTATGTGTCTATAGTCAAATGTTTGTGTATCCCAAATCCCTTGACCCCCCTCCCCCCCCTCCCCCGTGCGACTACTGATTCTGTGGGTGTTTGAGTTTTGTTTACTATTACCACTGCTTTCAATCATCTCTATTACTGATTGCTTTCAAAATGGACTTATTAGTCCATTTTTTTAAACAAAATTCTTTCAAACTATGTCAATCACTCTCATATACTCTTAGGCTACTAGGTTCTACCCCTTTTGTGTTAGCCTTGCTTTGAGACCCTTGAGCTCTCTCTGAACCAGGACACATAAGAGCTGGCCCTTCCACACTGCACTTACTCTTGGTTATGCAATCTGGGTGTGAGCAATGCCCGGGATCCCTTGAGGTCCTTAGGGAACTATGACACACCTAGATATGAGAAAGGTTATGGAACAATATTGGAATTTGAGGTAGTTTATTACATAACTCAGAAAGGAAGTCCTAATCAGGCTTCCTATAGTGTAGCTTCTTATTTTTTCACTTCTATTTATGTAATTCATTTGTATGGCCTGTAATAATTTGTAAACAAGTATTGGGGTGGCTAGTAAAAAGGGATGAGGTAAATATGTATGCTATAATCTGTTAAGGGTAGAAAACCTGTCATTAGGTTTATATTCCTAATTGTGCAATAGAAACCATATTTAGGGTTCATGCATGCATTAGAAATTATGTTCTTAGGACCTATGTCTCTTGCATCAACACCTCATTCATTAATCCCTGCTTTATGTCTATCACTTAGAAATCATGCCCCTAGGACAAATAACCACATTGGAATAAAAACTATTACTCATGAAGTCGTATTTCAACAATTCTGCTACTCTTGTGTACATTTAGAAATCATGCCTTAGGGACTCTGTTTTTCAACAACCCTGCCATTTGCATGTGCATATTAGATATCATGTTCTGATACTGTTTGCATTCTGTTTAAAATGCCTAGTTAATTACTAATTCATGAAAAGGTATTAAAGTAATAATTTTCACCTTGTGAAGTTTCTGAATACATTTGGCAACAATCTCTACAATTAAGACAACATATGTTAGGAAAAATATAATCTCCAAACTGTCTTAATAAATCGGAATAACTACTGCATATTGCTTTATGTTTAGGCCAGCCTTAGGTAATGACTTAAATAAAACTAGAACTGCCTTTGTTTAATTATCAACTGTTAAAATCCGTAGGCAAACCTGATTCGGACTTCTTTTATGAGTCATGTAATAAATCTGGTTCTGATGTTATCACTTAAACACCCTGCTTTAGGATTTTAAATTCAGACCTTAACTGTGTATAAGTCATGCTATCTATGTGCATTATTTGTGGAGGTATATCTGAACCTTCTGCTTGTTTCTGTGTTTTCCCCTTTTAAATGCAGTCCTACCTGTTTTGTATGTCGCCTTAGTATTTTGCCTTTAAACCTAAGGGTCTACCTAGAACCTCATTCTTATAGGATAGGAGTTCTAAATTCCTTTGGGACTGATAGGAAGGGATGGGTAACAGTATGCAAAAGGGGTCAAGACCAACCTTCGCTCTAATTACCTTCATGGGGTGGGAAAGCGTAGATATGGATATGATGACTGGTGCACTAATACTACGTGTAGCCCCTTTTTTGAGGAGTGTCATACCGGGTATTGCATCGATGTGATCCATATTACCAACAATCCTAGGACACCCCCTTTACATTCATATGCATGTTTAGATTGTAACTCTTTTCAAAATTTCGCTTTCGTTAATCATTTTCAAACACTAGTGTATTTAAATCCTCGATTATTTGAGCCCTACTTGTTCATTTGCTAATTGGCCAAATTCACAAAAACTATCCTGCCGGAAACCACACTAATGGATCCTGATGGGTGCCTAAAACCTTCCCCTTAGGATAATTTCAATCCCTTACCCTATCTCCGGTTATCAAACGTAGTTGTAGATGAACCTTATGGGTGCCCTAACGCACCCTAAAATCATTAGGTGGCGACTCTTCAAAAAATGCAAACCTCATTCCCAAAAAGAATATGTTTTCCCATACCCAAAATGTCATGAACCCGATTTCAGCGAAGGGAAAAAGGGGGCGCGACAAGTCAGCCAGGCAATGCGGCCGCAAAGGACTTTGTGCGGTCCGAATTGTTTCGACTGCAGCTGCACTCGATTTCGTGCGGTCCGCAGAGCCAAAGTTCAGAGAGGTGACATTTTGGGAAACCTGGTCAATGTGGTCCGCGGTCCATTTTGTGCGGTCCGCGGTGGCCAACTTCAGAGAGCAGATTAGTCAAGCCAAGAGCCTCAGTGCGCAGCACTCGATTTTGTGCGGTCCGCATTAGCCCCGCATGGGTATTTTTGTCCAGAATTTTCAGCCTAGTATAAATAGTTTCTTTTTCCATTTTTAGGTAATCAGATAGATTTTGGGACAGAGCTGCGCTCGTGACTTCTTCTCTTTTACCATTTTGAGTAATTTTAGCTAAGTATCAACATTGAATCTTCAAGTTTTATCTAGAATTAATTATTATGGATTTTTCTTCATATATTTCTTTATTTTCTTCTATAATTATGAGTAGCTAAACCCATTAGCTAGGGTTGTGGCTTAACCCTAGTGTGGGTAATTGATGGGTCTTGTATTTTGATGCTTGATTGTCTATAGGTGTTTGATATTTGGACTAATTTAGGGTTTTAATGTTAAATTAGTGGTTGCAAACACTAGTTTATGCCTAGTAGACGTTGGCTCTTCTTGAGAAAGAGATCCTAAGTCCATGAAATTAGTCCAACAAGGAATTGGAGTGTATTTAAGAGATTGATAGCCCCAATTAAAGGGTTAAACCTAGAGATAGTAATACCCGACTTGAACCTCAATTGCTTGTACAAATTTGCATACCTAATTGGTCTTGAGAAAGTCAATTCGGGCAAAATCACTCAAACTACCGAGAAGTATAGAGTGAATAAAATCATGCAATGGTTATATCATACTCCCCAAATGTTACAATCTAGCCTTAGACTCAAGAATCCGTCAATTAACCACCTAGGAGAAAGTCACTACCCTAGTGCCTTTTATCTATTTGATCAACTCTCAATAGTTTAATCTTAGCTTTACTTAGCTTAATTTAGCATCATAGTAATATAAAATTATAAGTAAAACCAAAACAAACAATATTTAGAAGTGCAATCAGGAACAATTACACAATTCCCATTTAGATAGAAACTCAACTCCAGTATCTAGCTTCTCGGGTAAAAGCTGCTTCGACCTCTCTTGCTACTTCATAGTAGTACAGGGTTGACATCGATCATACCTGTAGTTGTATCTCATCATATTGTTCCACAACGCACTTTAGCATATCCTCGATCTTTTTCAGGCCATCATCCCTGGATTCTTTGTTCCTATTAACTTCGCAAGAAAAAGAAGAACCATCAAAGTAAGGAGTTGGGGGAAGATAAGAAATATAAGCACAACCATGAAAGTGACCATCTTGACCACCACACACATCACACACATTCCACACATAAGATTGAGTTGGTGCACATAACTTGCTCTCGAGAATATTTTGATAATTTTGCCCTGGCGGGTTTCCTCCACTAAATGCATAAGGAGGATCAAAAGTGGAATTACCAACATCAAAACTCTCATAATTCCAAGATGCCATGTCTCTCAGATAAAAAATCAAATACAAGAAAACAAAAAAAAAGTTCAAACTTGCAACCTAGATATATGTACACCTACAGCTACACCGTTAGTTCCCCGACAATAGCGCCAAAATTTGATCACTCCTAACTATGCGTTATAAAAAGGTCTAAGCGGTCGTTGCATATATAATACGGTTTACAAGTCCTAAGTTGGATTCCACAGAGAACTAAGGCTTAGTTGCAGATGTTCACTATCACCAAGAAGATAAGCTTAAACAATTCCTAACTTGTTGATATTAAGATTCTTGTGTTTAGCAAATTAACTAACAGATTAAAAGAGTAAATTAACCACTAAAGATGCTAAGGGTTAGAGACAAGATTAAGGAGGTCTAGAGTTATTATTTCCCCTATTGTCGGAATCATTCTTACTATGTTTTCTATAAATTTGCCTAAGTATTCTCTACCGATCATGAGTGCTCTGACTATCGTAACTCTCTCCCGAGTAATTACCACAATTTATTAGACATATTCTCCCAAATTACGCTATCTGGCATTAAGTATGGCTCACTCGGATCGCACCCAAGGTTTCGTTATCCCTAATCCTACCGTTAAACCCTTTGTATTGATCCCTCATATACGTTAGGAGTGATGTTGTTCAACAACTATCTAAATATGCATTCTCTCCCGAGTAATACACAATAAATAGGCACAATCAATTGAGAGCTCTTCAACCAACCACAATAATAACGTAGTTGAACAAATAGAGAAAATACTACACAAAATTTATATTAACGTGACAAGCAAATCATCCTTCAATAAGTTTCATCAAAACCCTAGATAACAACTTAGCTATTCATAATAGTATGCATAATTACAATACTAGAATTCATAACCAATAATGAAAATAGGAAGAAGGAAGTGAAAAACTCATAGAAGAATTCTCCGCCTTGCTCCTAGTGTGTTATTGCCTCCTTAGGTCTAAATTATGTCAAAAGTATATCAAAGGTGCTTAAAATACCATTTTTACATGTATATATACCAAGTAGGGTCGGGTCCAAACAATTATACCTTCTCCTATGCTAAAAAGGACACTTTTCCAGGCCAGGATGTCCGCGGTCGCGGACCTGGCTGCGGATTTTGCATAGTGTTCTGTCCGCGAGATTTGACCGTGGACCTGACTGCGGACTATTTGGAATTTGGAAAAACGTAAAACATAAAGGTTGTAGCGCTTTGAATTAGCTTTCCAACCATAAATTGTGGAGCCCAAATGGAGTTCTGAACAAAATGTTATGTGCATTTTACTACATAGTGCAATATGCCTACTCGATTCTTTGTTCGTTCTTAACTATCATCCGTTAATCCCCGAACACAATCCTGGCTTAATTCCTTGGTGTTTTACTCAGACTTCAAAGCTCCAAATCACTTGAATTCATTCCATAACATCTACATAGCTTGGAATCACTCCTACAAGGCATAAAACACACCATTAGTGCAAAACACTAGCGATTAAAGCTAAAACTCAATTAAAGCACAGTAAATTAGAATGTAATAATCGACTAAAATACGTAATTATACATTATCATCACCCATTATCATAAAAATAAACCCATCGGATCAAGGAAGATGGAGAAATCAGGTCTGATTTTATATATGAATGGGTCAACAGAAATTGAAAAGCAAATACTGTTCGTTGCTTTCTAATTCGTTTAAATTATTTTCTGATTTGTTGGGAAAACTTTGGTCTAATTTCTATCATGGTCGCTGCTTTCTGATTTGCTGATTTGTTAGGAAAAGTTGTGTAACAACCTGACCGATCGTTTCATGAATTACCGCTCCGTTTCTCCATTTCTGCTTCTTTATGTATTGTTCAGTTGTATTATGTGGTATCGAGTGGGTTGGTTAGAGTTCGGAGTGGTTTTGGGGAGGTTGGAGACACTTAGTCTCTTTTGAGTAAGCTTAAGTTGGAAAAGTCAACCAGATGTTGACTTGTGCGAAAAAGGGTTCGGATGTGAATTTTGATAGTTTGGATAGCGCCGGGAGATGATTTGGGACTTACGAGCATGATCGGAATGAGTTTTGGAGGTCCGGGGTAGATTTAGGCTTGAATTGGCGAAATTGGAATTTTGGCGTTTTCCAATTGATAGCGAAAATTTTGATATATTGGTCAGAATGGAATTCTGGAAATTGGAGTAGGTCCATGGTGTCATTTGTGACGTGTGTGCAAAATTTTAGGTCATTCGGATGAGGTTTGATAGACTTTTTGATTGAAAGCGGAATTTGGATGTTTTGGATTTTCTTAGGCTTGAATTCGATAATGATTTGATGTTTTGATGTTGTTTTGAATGTTCTGAAGATTGGTATAAGGTTGAATAGTGGAATATGACTTGTTCGTACTTTTGGTTGAGGTCCCGAGGGCCTCGGGATGATTTCGGATGATTAACGGGAAGTTTGGAAATTAGTTTGAGCAGCTTCAAGTGCTGAGTTTCTGTCATAACCGCACCTGCAGATTATGGACAGCAGGTGCAAGACGCAGAAGCAGTGTATTGACCGCAGAAGCGGAGGTCAACTCTTTGGGCGAGCATCGCAGATGCAGATGGTATGTCGCACCTGCGAGCCCGCAGATGCGGAGATTGAGTCGCAAGTGAGGTAAGGGAAATTAAATGAAAAATCACAAGAGCGGTTAGAAAGTCGCAGAAGCAGTGACCGCAAATGAGGAAATAGACCACAAGTGCGGTATCGCTGGGCAGAACATATAAATATATGCTTTCGCGAATTTTTGCTAAGTTTCACCATTTTTGTTGACGAGAAGAGAGCTAGAGCAGTAGTTCTTTAAGGGAATCGAAGGGTTTCAGTTGGGTAAGCTTCTTAAGCATTATTTTTTGTGTTTAATGGCCATTTTCCATTGTTTAATCATGGTATTAGTAGAAAATTTGGCAAGAAAGTTGGGAGATTAAGGCTTGGAACTTGAGGCGTTGATTTAGGGATTTGAGGGGCCGTTTGTGGCCGGATTTTGGTGAATATGGTATGTATGAACTCGTGAGAGTGTAAGGATTCTAGTTTTTTGAATTTTATCAGAATTCGAGACGTGGGCCTGGGGGTCGGGTTTTTACCAATTTCGGGATTTGTGATGTAATTTAATTGTTTTCGAATGGGCTTTATTCCCTTAGCATATATTGATGTTATGTTTCTGAGTTAGGTTAGATTCGGGGCATTTGGAGGCTTAATCGAGAGGAAAAGGCATCACGGGCTAGGGTTTGACTTGGCTTGAGGTAAGTAACACTTTCAAACTTGGTTGTCAGGGTTCGAAACCCCGAACTACGTGTTCTATGATTGTTGTTGAGGTGATGCAATGCCAAGTGACGGGCATGTGGGCGTGCACCGTGAGAAATGCGGCCTGGATCATTCCATAGCACCACTTAGTGACTCTTTTATACTGATATATGTGTTGTAATCACGTGATTAAGTTAATGAGCTGCAAATCATGCTAATTATCATGTTAAGGCTTCACGCCAACACTGTTGAGACCCTAGAAGTCGTTTTTTGCTATCATGTCATTAGCTTCATTTATTTGCTATACTTAGTCCGTTCATGCATATTATATCATGCCTCAGTCTCGATTCTTGCTATATGACATACCATATCATTGTTCGAGCTAGTATCATGACATTTTTGAGCTCGTGTGTGTGAGGCTGGAGAGTATTGACTGAGTGAGGCTGAGAGCCTGATATTGATAGACAGTATGGGATCGAGCTATACGCCACAGCGAGATATTGATCATGCCTTTGCTGGCATTGATATAACGCTTGGGCTAAGAGAAGCCCCTCCAGAGTCTTTACATCCCTAGTGAGCGCAGTTGATGATATTGAGGGATGGATCTTACCTGGATATGGATCTTGTCCGAAGTATTGGTATGGAGATGGATCTTCTCCATGGGGTTGGATTGGCCTGTTTCCTCAGTACTGGGTGACTTATAGTTAGTGATGTATATATATATATATTCCGGGATGGATCTTCCTTGGGCCGAATGGGCCATATACAGTATCGAGTGGTTGAGCACCGCGAGTGAAAGTATTTTACGTAACATTGATCATGCTATCTGTGCATTGGTACTTCAAGGTTCCTAAGCTTTATACTCTGTATTGTTCATATTGTGTTTAATCACTGCTGAGAATTTACTTGAACTGTAAGTATGTCTACTTTTCTGTACAATAAAATATTGCTACCTGTTGAGGTTTGGTTCGTCACTACCGTCAGTCCTTAGTTTGGACTTGTTACTTATTGAGTTGGTGTACTCATGTTATCCCCTGCACCCCTGTGTGCAGATCCAGGTATATCGGGGCACGGTAGTTGTTGCTGATCTTACTAGTTGTAGACTTTTCTCTGGAGATTGCGAGGTAGCTGCCTGGCGACCGCAGTTTCGCCTTCTCCTTGCTTATCTTCCTTGTAGTACTTTTATTATATTTTCTCAGACTATGTAGTCTTGGTTATTTCAAATGGTTGTAGTATTTTGCTCATGACTTAGTGACACCCGAGGTCGGACTTGTATTTATTTCCTCTGGATTTGATTAATACATTTATCTTATTGAATTTCTGTTAAAAATATGATTTTTCTTAAGTTTTGAATTGAAAATGGAGTAAATGGGTAATAGTTGGATGACCTAGTATCTCATTTGGCGCCATCATGACCGGGTTAGTTTTTGGGTCATGACAGGTTAGTATTAGAGCCTAGGTTACATAGGTCTCATGGGTCATGATCAGGTTTAGTAGAGTCTCACGGATCGGTACGGAGACATCTGTACTTATCCTCGGGAGGCTGCAGAACCTTTAGGAAAAAATTCACATTCTTGAATTCTTGTTGTGCGAATCTGTTGATTCTGGAACTAAAAACTTCTGTTATTCTATTGTCTTATAGATGGTGAGGACACGCGCTACCGGTCAGGACGGACGACCACCAGTACCACTAGTTGGGTCCACTAGAGGCCGAGGACGTGGTCGAGGCTATGCTAGGGGAAGGAGTGTAGCCCGTATAGTAGCTAGGGAAGCACCTATAGATCCAACCGCCGCCCCAGTTCATGATCAGGCTCCAGCGGGGGATGCTCCAGCAGCAACAACTCAGGCACCAACTATGCCTATTGTTATTCCGAGTCTCCAGGAGACTTTGGCTCAGATTCTGACCATGTGCGCCAGTCTTGCTCAGGCGGTCGCAGTTTCTACTACATCAGCTACTTCTCAGGCCGGGAGAGGCACTCAAACTCCTTCCGCCCGTACACCCGAGTAGGTTGTTCAGGGACTCTAGACATCGGAGCCACTACCAGCCCAACCGATTGCACCTGCTCCGGATTTTGTGGTTCTAATTATGCCTGATGACGAGCAGCATCAATTGGAGAGGTTTGGTAGACTTCAGCCTCCAACTTTCAGTAGTGCAGAGGGCGAGAATGCCCAGGTTTTCTTAGATAAGTGTCAGAGGATGTTGCATACAACGGGTATTTTGGAGACTAGTGGAGTCTCATTTACTACTTTTCAGTTTTCTGGAGCTTCCTTCTCTTGGTGGGAGGCTTATCAGAGGCGTAGGCCTGTTGGGGCACCGCTTATGACCTGGCATCAGTTCTCCATTCTCTTCCTAGAGAAGTATGTACCGCACCCCCACAGAGATGAGTTGTGCAGACAGTTCGAGCAGTTACATCTGGGGGATATAACCATATCGCAGTATGAGATGAGATTATCCGAGTTGGCCCGTCATGCAATATGGCTAGTTCCCACTGATTAGGAGAGGATCAGGAGGTTCGTTGATGGCCTCAACTATCATCTACGGGCTTTTTTGACTAGAGAAAGAGTATTTAGCGCCCCTTTTGACGAGATGGTTGACATTGCTAGAGAGATAGAGTCAGTTCGCCGCCAAGAGTAGGATGAGAGAGAGGCCAAGAGGTTTCGGGGATCTAGTAGTTTCAGTGGTATTCCTTCGGGAGGTCAGTCTCAGCACGGCCGAGGTCGTCCATTCAGACATGCTCAGCCAGCCTGTGCAGGTCACCATGGTGGGTCATCTGGCCATGGTTCTCACAGTTCACATCAGGGTCACTCATCTCTCAGTTCCATCCAGCTCAGAGTTCGACTCAGGCACCATCAGTTTAGGGTTCATCTATGCCTGGTTTTTCTAGTGGGCATCCCGATACACGAGGCTCCTTTTAGTCCCCACCGCTATTTGTCGAGAGAGATTGCGTTGGGTGTGGAGATTTGGGCCATATCAAAAGGTTTTGTCCCGTCTTATAGAAGGTTTATCTCAGCAGAGGAGTCAACCTTCAGCTTCAGCACCAGTTACTTCCCCACCTGCCCAGTTAGCTTGGGGTGGAGGTCAATCAACTAGGGGTCGCCCTAGAGGGGGAGGTCGATCAGGTGGCGGTCAGGCCCGTTTCTATGCCTCCCAGCCAAACCAGATGCTATTGCTTCAGATGCTGTGATTATAGGTATTATCTCAGTCTGCCACAAATATACCTCTATATTATTTGATCCCGGTTCCACCCTTTCATATGTGTCATCATATTTTGCCCATTATTTGGATATGCCCCGCGAGTCTCTAGTTTTGTTTGTTCATGTATCTACTCTGGTGGGCTATACTATTATTGTGGACCGTGTATATATATCATGTCTAGTGACTATTGGGGGTTTGGATACCCGAGTGGATCTCTTGTTGCTTAGCATGGTTGATTTTGACGTGATATTGGGCATGGATTGGTTATCTCCGTGTCAAGCTATTTTGGACTGTCATGCTTAGACAGTGACGTTGGCTATGCCGAGGTTGCCACGGATTAAGTGGCGAGGGTCAACTGATTATGTTCCCAGTAGGGTGATTTCATTTTTGAAGGCCCAGCGGATGGTTGGGAAGGGTTGTCTTTCATACTTAGCCTTTGTGAGGGATGTTAGTGCAGAGACTCCTAGTATTGATTTTGTTCCTCTAGTGAGAGATATTCCCGATGTGTTTCCTGCAGACCTGTTGAGCATGCCACTGGATAGGGATATTGATTTGGTGCCGCACACTCACCCCATTTCTATTCCACCGTATTGTATGGCACCGACGAAGTTGAAGGAGTTGAAGGAGCAACTTCAAGAACTCTTTGATAAGGGGTTTATTCAGCCTAGTGTGTCGCCATGGGATGCGTCTGTCCTATTTGTGAAAAAGAAAGATGGCTCTATGAGGATGTGCATTGATTACAGGCAGTTGAACAAGGTCACAATCAAGAACAAGTATCATTTGCCTCATATTGATGATTTATTCGAACAACTTCAGGGAGTGAGGGTGTTCTCCAAGATTGATCTCCATTCAAAGTATCACCAGTTGAAGATTAGGGACTCAGACATTCTTAAGACAGCTTTCAGGACTCGATATGGTCATTATGAGTTCCTTCTGATGTCTTTTGGGCTAACCAATGCCCCAACAGCGTTCATGCATTTGATGAATAGCGTGTTTCGGCCTTATCTCGACTCATTTGTGATTGTATTCATTGATGATATTCTGGTATATTTGTATAGTCAGGAGGAGCACGCGGAGCATTTGAGAGTTGTGTTGCAGAGATTGAGAGAGGATAATCTTTATGAAAAGTTCTCCAAGTGTGAGTTCTGGCTCAATTCAGCGGCTTTCTTAGGGCACGTGGTGTCCAGTGAGGGTATTCAGGTTGATCCGAAAAAGATAGAGGCGGTTCAGAGTTAGCCCAGACCGTCCTCAGCCACAGAGATTCGCAGCTTCCTTGGTTTGGCAGGTTATTACCGCCGGTTCATTCCGGGATTTTCATCTATAACATCACCCTTGACAAAATTGACTCACAAGGGTGCTCCATTCATGTGGTCAGATGAGTGTGAGGCGAGCTTTTAGAAGCTCAAGACTGCCTTGACCATAGCTCCAGTATTAGTTTTGCCATCAGCTTCAGGTTCCTTGTGATGCT
Organism: Nicotiana sylvestris; assembly: GCF_000393655.2. Lineage (NCBI taxonomy): Eukaryota > Viridiplantae > Streptophyta > Magnoliopsida > Solanales > Solanaceae > Nicotiana > Nicotiana sylvestris. The sequence goes on from NC_091061.1 coordinate 122,406,382, forward strand.
TCAAGAGTTGGTATTGGGTGTGTGTTGATGCAAGAGGGTAGAGTTATTTCTTATGCTTCTCGTCAGTTGAAGCCCCATGAGAAGAACTACCCCGTTCATAATTTGGAGTTGGGTGCCATTGTTCATGCTCTGAAGATTTGGAGATATTATCTATATGGTGTGTCTTGTGAGGTGTTTATTGATCATCGTAGCCTCCAACACTTGTTCAAGCAGAAGGATCTCAATTTGAGGTAGCGAAGATGGTTGGAGCTTGGCGTATATTCATGTTGGGGAGAGACCTCTTGCAGTTGATATTTAGGCCTTGGCCAATCGGTTTGTGAGGTTGGATATTTCGGAGCCCAGTCTGGTATTAGCTCGTGTGATTTCCCGGTCTTCCTTATTTGATCGCATCAGAGAGCGCTAGTATGATGATCCTCATTTGCTTTTCCTCAAGGACAAGGTTCAGCATGACGATGTCAGAGATGTGACTATTAGTGATGATGGGGTTTTTGAGGATGCAAGGCTGGATATGTGTGCCCAATGTAGATGGGCTTCGGGAGTTGATTCTAGAGGAGGCCCATAGCTTGCAATATTCCATCCATCCGGGTGCCGCTAAGATGTACCAGGATTTGAGACAGCATCATTGGTGGAGGAGAATGAAGAAGGACATTGTGTGAGTTGTAGCTCGATGTCTCAATTGTCAGCAGGTGAAATATGAGCATCAGAAATTGAGTGGCTTGCTTCAGCAGATAGATATTCCAGAGTGGAAGTGGGAGCAGATCACCATGGACTTCGTAGTTGGGCTCCCAGGGACTTTGAAGAAGTTCGATGCTATTGGGTGATTGTGGATTGGATAACTAAGTCCGCGCACTTCATTCATGTATGTACTACTATTCTTCAGAGTGGTTGGCAGAGATCTATATCCGAGAGATTGTTTGCATACCAGTATAAGAGAGGCTACTAGAGGCCTGGGGTGGTGGTGAGGAACATCATGAAAGGCAGCATACGACCGGTGATGTGGGTAGATTAGGGTTAGGTTTAAGAGCATTTGAGAGAGAAGAGGGGTTTCAGGGCGGCGGACGGTGGGCAATGAAAAGGTTTAGGGGGGGGGGGGTCGTTTGGTTTATTTTAGGTAAGGGCTGTTTGTGGCTGTTGATCTCTATGATCAACGGTCGAGATTGAAAGGGTTTTGGTGCCGGATCGAGTACTAGGGTTTGGGCTAGGTAAATTTAAATTGAAATTGGGCTGGTATTGGGTTGAAATAGGGCTAAAATTGAAATAACAATAGGCCATATTTTAAATAGCCACTTTTCATAGTTACATAATTTATAAAAATAGTAAATGAGTTCCAAAAATATTTTCGTGTACTAGAATGATCTAAAAATAGTTGTTTAACATTTTTAAAATATAAAAGACCATTTTATGCATCAATAATATAATTATACATTAGTATGTATTATTATTTCAAAGATGTGCAATTTAGCCTAAAAATGTAAATATAATTACAAAAAATGCACTAAAAATATTTAAACACCATGTTGGCATAAATAAATAATTAAGATGACTGAATCATCACAAAAGTAATTTGGAGGATAATTATTGGATATTTTATAAATAAAACGAGGAAATGAATTAATTTGGAGTTTTTAAATATTATAGAAAAATTATAAAAAATGTCTATGCATGCTTATAACTGCATAAGTGCTATTTTGAAAGTATATATATGTATTAAAAATATATGGGAAAAAATTGGGTATCAACAGCTGCCCCTCTTTATTTGGGAAGGATGAAAGAGTTTTCAGGTAAAGACATGATGGCCAGTTTTGACCGGTTGGGATGTTTCGAATCAGGCCATGTATAGTTCTGGTTTCGTTGGTGGAATATACCGATGAAGTCATTGCAAGAACGGATACGAGATGCAAGAGCGGTTATGTTGAGATGGTTTGAAAGAACTGGAGCGAGGTCGCTCCTTCTAGGATAGCGGTTGCTTGTTGTTCACCTGCAGATGAAAGATGCTACCGACATGTATTTGTACGGAAATTTAAACATGATGCAGATTCCCTTTGGACCATGAAGGTTGTCTTTGGACGGTTAAAGATAACATCCTTGGACCATGATGTCCTGGGCCATGAATTGTTTAGTGAAGGATTCGCAGGCCATGAAATTGTGTTCTCGGGCCATGCAGATGGTTCCTCCGAACCATGATGCCTTTGAGTAATGATATGCAAATTTGAGGGATCCTCAGGCCATGGCATGGTGTCTTCCGGCTATGAGGATGATGCCTTTTAGACTATGACGCCTTTGGATATATTGGCGATATTTCAGCCCATGATATGTGATAATATGATGTTAACAAGGCAATGTTTAGTCTTGTGAAATGGAGGATAGAGCTTAGCCCGATTGAAAAGCAAATAGTTAGTACTAGAAATAGAGCAATATTTGTGCAAAGAGGGACAGTGCTTAGTCCCATGCAAATGTGGAGGCAGGGACTAGCCTCATGCAGATATGGAGGCAAGGATTAGCCTCATGTAGATATGGAGGCAGGGATTAGCCTAATGCAAATGGGGAGACAGGGATTAGACTCATGCAAACAGGGAGGCAAGGATTGGCCTCATGCAAATATGGGAGGCAAGGATTGGCCTCATGTAAATGGGAGGCAAGGATCAGCTTCATGCAAGTATAGAGGCAAGGATTAACCTCATGTAGATATGGAGGCAGGGATTAGCCTCATGTAGGTGTGGGGGCAAGGATTAGCCTTATGCAAATATGGAGGCAGGGATTAACCTCATGCAAATATGGAGGCGAGGATTAGCCTCATGCAAATACGGAGGCAATGATTAGCCTCATACAAATATGGAGGCAGGGATTAGCCTCATGCAAATATGGAGGCAAGGATTAGCCTCATGCAGATAGGGAGGCAAGGATTAGCCTCATGCAAATGTAAAGGCAGGGATTAGCCTCATCCAGATATGTGGGATAGGGCTTAGTCCCATGCAAGGAGCAGGAAGCAAATAAGAGTAGCATATGTATTAGCTATAGATACATTCGGTGTTTGATGGCCTGATTGACAGTCATCTTGCTACGTGTATATATTTGTGGATGTTATTGTTACGTCAGATGTGCCTACTTCCAAAGAAAAATTGTATGTTTTGTGAGGGGATGTTGGGTCGTGCTTTAGTCCGCTGGCCTTGCTTTGCTCTGTTCTAGAGGCCTTTTCAAGTTTCCCTAGGTAACGCCTGACTATCATGGAAATAGAGTTTTCGAAAATATGCAATTATTGATAAAAACATAGTCATTTTAGAAACCCAATGGTATATCAAGTGATTTTAGATGAACTAGTAACTGTAACACATTTCAAAGACATTGCAATTCTCCTATGTTAGAATTTTGAGGGTCCTCCTAAAAATTCTGCACCAGTTTGGTAGATGATCCTTTGACCGTTTGCGGGTAATAGGCCTTGTTGAACCTTCTTCAGAATTTTGAGAATCCTTCTAAAAATTTTGCCCCAGTTTCTTAACCGATTTCTAACCGTCTGGAATATGTTGGCGTTGGATGGACTTGCTCCGGAATTTTAAGGGTCCTCCTCAAAATTCTGCCCCAGTTTCTGATCTTGGGGAAAATTGAAATTTTATTATGATATGACCGAATCCATAAGGCTGCCTACGTATCCCGTCTTAAACGGGTATCAGGTCAAGCATAGTTCAATTACATCAGATGAGGAAATGTAAATAATCTAAGCATAGTATCTCTTGACCGTGTCTCTTGACCGTATCTGAGTTTGGCAGATACTGGATAATGTTGACCCATTTTTTATACCAAAACTGCTCTGATGCCCACTCTTTTGAAATTTGCAGCTCCGTCAAAGAATATCCTCCAACTGTCGTATGTTTCGGTAATGTCTTCTCCTATGAATTACACGTCTTCATCAGGAAAATATGTTTTCAAAGGTTCGTATTCTCCTCCCACCGGATTTTCAGAAAGATGATCCGCCAATGTTTGTCTTTTGACCGCCTTTTGAGTTACATAGATGATATCGAACTCACTTAACAGTATCTACCACTTAGCTAACTTCCCAGTTGGCATGAGTTTTTGAAATATGTACTTCAAAGGGTCCATCCTAGATATGAGGTGTTGATGCCCAATTTTTCTCTATATATTTTAAATATGCATAAATGCCTTCAAAGTAGCATATATATATATATATATATATATATATATATATATAAAAGCATGCACAAGATTTTTATTATTTTTCTCATAATTTTAAGGGTTTAAATTGATTTATTTTCTCCCCTTTTTATCCATAAAATCCCCAATAAGTATTTTAAAAATTATTGTTTTGATAATTAATTTATTTGATTACTATACTTATGCCAAAATATGGCTAATGTAATTTTTATGTATTTTCATAATTACATTTAGTATTTTTAAGCTAAATTGCATATAATTGCAATGTTAGCCCATTTTAAGGTATAATTATATTTTATATGCATAAAATTGGTCTCTATATTTTTAAAATGATCATCATGTATTTTAATTCATTTTGACACTTTAAATTATTTTCTAGAAATTACCTATTATTTTATATAAATTAAAATAGGGAAAACTGGCTATTTAAACAAAAGCAAGATTTGGCTTTCAATTATTGCCCAAATCGGACCAATCCCCAACCCAATTTCCCATTTAATCACTCGACCCATGCCCCAATTATGCTTACCCGACCCAAGCCATCTGAAATCATAACCGTTGATCTAAAAGATCAACGACCCTCATTCCTCCTTTCGTTTTGTATTTCCAAACGACCCCCTAACCCTACACATTTCCAAATCCCCGCCGCCTTATGATGCTCTCATCTTCTCTCCTCTCTCAAACCTAACCCTAGACTCCGTCAATCGCCTCCTTCTCCGGTCATCTCCGGCGACATACCTTTCAACCCCAAGCCTCCAATGGGTCTCACCGCCTTGCTCATCATCTCTAAGACCTTCAGGGGTCCAAGGCCATGCCGATTTGGACCTAGGGTTTCTGCTTCCGGGTTCATGGCTTCTATGGTGTGATTTTGGGGAAAATCACACCATATGTGTTACGATTTGTGATGTTTACAACATGTTCTTTCGATTTCTATTTGTGTTTACTTTGAAACCCTAACTCTCGTCTGAATCTCTTAAGATGTGTGTTATTTTTAACACTTTAAGCCTATTTCCTTCTATGATTTGCTTATTCTCGAGCTTCTTCTGAAAGATCCTCAATTTTTAACATTTTACTTCCTTTAAAAAATTAGAGTTTTCTCGGAGTTCTTTTTACACTTGTTTTAACTGATTTCTTTATGATTAAACCTCTTTCCTTGCTTATTTTTGACTGATCCTATGTTCCTACTACTTTTTAACTCGACTCTGTTAAAAAGCCCTAATTTAAGACTTTCTTTGCTTTGGTTCTATGTGTCAGCATGACTATTTGATTTTGTTAAAGTTTTTATCGGTTACCATGCTTCGAATTGGTTTTCTACTGAATATTTAGCATACTTATGTCACTTCTGTATGACTATGCTCCTTTTGTTTGTTCATCTCTTGCTTCTTTTTGTTACTATGGCTAACCTTGTTTGCTTGCTACGCCTGTTCATTCGTCTCTATTTATATGTTGAAGATGCAGAATCATGACTCCCTCTTGATTGATTCTGATTTTCTTAATTGATAGTGATTTAAAGATTTTCTTTTGAAGCCTTAAAAGATTTACCCCGTCTATTTAAGCTGACTAATTTCCTTACCATATTTGCTATGATATTTATTTCTACTGAGTTGTGTCCTTAATTAAGGCTTTATGAATTTAGTCCTAATCGACTACTCTATGCTTACTGAACCTTGACTCCTTCCTTATTTAGTCATGCACTGATTTTTCTTCTTGCCTTATATGATATTGAATATTCCCGTTTGATTTGATTCCCTTAACTTAAGGGAGTATTTCCTTGATTCCCTAATTGATTGATTCTGAGCTCTTAAATTATTATACTACTATGTTTTTTTACCTTATTTCACTACCTACTTTCAACTATAAATACTCTAAGTCTTTCACGAACACAAGACACACGAACACTTGGTTTTCAAAACTACCTCTCTTACTAAAAAATCTCTGCTCTCTCTCTTGTTCTATTTGCCACTATTTGCCGGCTGCAAGCGAAGGCTAATCATCTATGCTCTTTGGTTCTTTCATTCTGCTTACTTCTATCTTCACTGGTATGTCCTAGTTTTGATTTAAAGCTCTAACAACAATATGCTTCTCTTATTGTTTTCGTTTCTTTTATTTCTAGCTTGCTTCTACTTGTGGTTTTGTTGTGAAATTTGTAATAGAATTACATTATCAGCATGCTAGTATGACTCCCCTCCCTTTAAATCAATGTATTCCCTTATGTAGGTTTCAAAGCGTGCCTTGTCAGTTGTCTTTCACTTATTGTGTGCTTACCACTCTATGAATCCCCAAACCCTTATCACCCCTTCTATGTGTCTGTATTCTTCTTGACTAGTTTGTGATTACGCTAGTGTCCACTATCTCTGAGCATGTCCAAACCAGTCTTAAGACCCTTGCTGGGTTCTGCAACCATATGTTTATGTATCCCCAAACCCCTTGACCCTGTATGACTGTTGAATTCTGAAAACTAGTTGTGTGTGATCTTTTCCTAAGGTGTTCAAGCTTGTTTACTACTCCAACCTCTTTTCAAGCACTCTCTGTTGCTTTACTAAGTGCTTTCAAAATAGACTTTCCAAAATAGTCTATAATATACATTTTCAACTTGGGTCCTGCACTTTCACTTTACTCTTAGTCAATAAGTTCTGCCCCCTCTAGTATGTGTACTGCCTTGGGATACTCTTGAGAGCCCTCTAAACTCTGGCATACTGAAGTTGGCCTTTCTACACTGAACTGGTTCAATGCTGAATTGCTATATCTAGGTGTAAGCATTGCGCGGGGTCCTTGAGACCCTTAAGGAACTTTGATGCACCTAGATTCTTATTTGTCTATGAAATTGAGGCTTATGAGACCATTGGAGGCTTTGGGAAACCTGGGCCTAATTGCAAGCTCCCTATAGAATAGCTTATTTATTTTCTATTTCATTATGTAATTCATTCGTTGGCCTATAATAATTTGTAAACAAATATTTGGGCATTTAGTAAAAATGGTGGGTAGATGTATACTTTATAGAGTAATATGGGTAGAGATCCTGCTATTAGGACCTTGTTATTGAAATTTGACCGCTTGTGCAAGTAGCAAACATGCTCATAGGTTTTGCTCTTTTGAATCTGATTACTTTTGCATAATAGAAACCATGCCTATAGGATTTCACTTCTAATTTCGTTTGCATCAAACAAAAATCATGCCTATAAGGTTTCACTTCCAATGTCGTTTGCATCAAGTAGAAATCATGTTCCCAAGGTTCTGCATTTTTGTCATGTTAGAAATCATGTTTACAGGTTCTAAACAATCATGTCTTAAATTAGTAGATGTCATGCTTATAGGACTTAATTCTGATTTAGTTCTAACAAGTCTTTCCATATGTTACTGCAAATTGACTAAAACCAGTAATACGCCTAGATACCATGCCTATAGGGATTTCTATTCGCAAGTATGTCTGATAATCTAATTAGCCTAATAAATCAATTTTATCACGCCTAGTTCATTTCAAAAGTTGGTCTTATTAAGCGATGACATTTCCTAAATCAAGTCATTGCAAAATTGCATTAATCTCATTAGATACCATGCTTATAGTTATTAAAGGAGTCTGTTTTGATAACATGTTTGTTTCTGCATTAATATAGACACAATATACTGCATATAGGCAAGCCTTTGGACATTTTTCAAAACCTGCATTTCCCTGAAGCTGTTTTCGTCATTTAATGTTTCTGATTCTAATAAGCTTTTAAACAAGTGAATCCCTAGGCAGCTACTAGGTTATAACTTCTGGGTATAAAAGTTTGGACTGTTTCTGCATATTCACTTAGAGATCCTGCTTTAGGACTTTAATTAATAAAGACCTTAACTGTGTTTGAGTCGTGCTGCTTGTGTGTTTGTTTGAGGAGAAAACTGTGAGCCTCTTAATTGCTCCCATTATGTGAAAGTCCTGAATGTTTTGACTGTCGCATGAGATTATTGCCTTTTAAAACCTTAGGGGTATGTATAGAACCACCTATAGGTAGAGGTCCTAACACCCTTCGGGACTATTCAGAAGGGATGGGTAGCAGCACGCAATAGGAATCAGTGACCAAACACTCGCTTTTCATATGATGACTACACGTTAATGTAACGTATAGCCCCTCATCGAGGAGTGTTTACCGGACATTGAGTATGGTGATCCTATAGGAAAAACAACATAGGACCCCTCTTTACCTAATCCTTTCTCTATTCAAAACTTTTGTCCTTTACAACTCATTCCAACCTTTATCTTACTACTTGAACTATCCAACATGCTTTATTTGCAACTTATTTGATTCAACTGTTTATATGGACTGATTTGTAAATATAAGTTCGGTCGGGATCCACAGTTGTGGACCAAGAGTGGTGCCTAACACTTTTCCTTCGAGGTTACCTTGAGCCCTTACCCTAATCTTTGGTAATGCAAACAAACTCAAGAATAAATCACTCTAGGTGCCCTAACACACCATAATCCGTTAGGTGGCGACTCTTCAAATACCCCAATTCCCAATAGGAAATAAGTTATTACCCCCATGAATGTCGAAACCCGGACTTCTCCCCGTGGAGGAACAAAGGGGGCGCGACAGCATGGCGACTCTACTGGGATATTTTTAGGCTCTTACCATAACAAACTTGCTTTAGAAATTAGTCCAAGCATGCTTATCCTATACCCTGCTCCCTTACTTGAATTTAACTGTCTATTTTTCAAGCATTTATGATTTCTTTATTACCCCGAAAACTGACTTGTCTCTTTGTTTTCCTTTTTCTGTAACTGTCTTTTAAATTATCTAAATGTTGTATTTATTTTTTCTTATGTGAAAATACTTGCCTACATGTTATTAACTGCTGCATAAATCATGTTTCACATCATATTCCACTCGTGCATCTCAAATCCTATAGCAACGCTTTAATGAGTGGTTGCGCTCTTCCTATTTATTACCCTTAAATTCGGAAAGGATTATTTGCGATAAACCAGTCGATCAGTGGTGCAGTCGACGGTTCTGTGCCTTCCCCCTCAAGTTGTCCGCTTGAGGGTACCAGTCTAAAATCCCAATAGAAACTTTACTCTATTTAAATTGTGCATGTATTATGGTCAAACCAAGTTGGATCAGTTAAGTTGTCCACATAATGATCTTTTAAGATAATCCTTATCCAAAGTCCATCGGGTTTTCCATAATCCCAATGGACGCAATCACGTTCTGTGCATTAATTTAGAGGACTAAATGCCGATATGCTGATCATAAATGTATAAATAGCCGAGTCCAGTGGGGTAAGGCCTAACCCTTTTGTTTTGTAGAAAATGAGGCACGAAGTCCCCAGATTCGGTATGGTTAGCAATATCCCTCCATTGTTGCTTGATTGGTGGGAAGATCTTTCCTCAAGTGACAAGAAGAATGTGAAAAAGTACTTGGGTAACTTGCCTTCCCTGCTAGCTAATGTACCAAACAAAAAGTTGATCGAGGTTGCTACCCTATTCTGGGATAGTGAAAGAGTTGTGTTCCTCTTTGGTGACATAGAAATGACACCGCTCCTAGAGGAAATAGGAGGACTTGCAGGGTTGACTTGGGACAGTCCCAGGCTTTTGGTGCCAGAAAACTGTACAGGCAAGGGTTTTTTGAAGATGGGGTTGAAAAAGAATGTCGACCTAGTGTGCCCGAAGGACTCCTACATACCTTTTGAATATCTCTACGAGTGGCATTGCCACTGCAAGTCTTTCCGCACTTATCATGATGAGATCGTCCTCACTTCACTAGGTCACATCCACCATAGAGTGTTCGTGTTCATTATGTCCTTTATAGGGTTGATAGTGTTCCCAATGAAAAAGGGAAGAATCCACACTAGGTTGGCCCTGGTTGCCAAAACTCTGCTGGAGGGGATTAATTGACAAACATATACCATAGTCCTATGATCATAGCTGGTATCTATAGGGCCCCGAAGCATTGTCAAAGAGAGGTCCAACATTTCGAGGGTTTCAACTTACTGCTGCAGTTATGGTTGTTGGAGCATCTCCAAAAGGGTCGCTATCGCCAAGAATTTTCGCGAAGGGCTTGGAACGACCACATTTCTTACCATCACCCTAAGCAAATGACCTACATTCCAGATAGATTTGCTCAGCCAGAAAGTGCCAACGAATGGGTATAGTTCTTCGACAATCTGACCAAGGAACAGGTGCAGTGGATGGTTGAATGCTTTCCAATGGACGAGTTCATTATCAGGTCCAGGGATGCTCCACATTTGGTGTTGATCGAGTTAAGAGGGATATATCTATATGTCCCTATGCGAGTTATGAGGCAAGCAAGCAAAAAGCAGGTTGTACCAAGGGTCGTCAAGATGAGTCATTTCAGGGGCATCTTTCCAAGATGATGACATACCTTACAAGTGCCAAGCTCAGCACATGTGGCACTGCAAAATCATTGTGGAGAAAAGCACTATTGAGCCAGACAGATATCGTGCGGGGTGCAAGCCTCTCTAACCTTCATGGTTGGAGGATAATCTGAAAGGAATAGTGGTCGAGGGAATAGAATCATAGAAGAGAAAGCTGAAGCCCAGGTCAAATACAACAGGCTGCGCAAGAGGGTACACGACTCTGAGAATGAGCATCGGGAGATACATGAGAGGAACGTGAAGTTGATAGAGGAATGGAAAGAGATAGCAGTCGTTTCCAATAGAAAACTGGAATACCTGGAGCGAGGAATAGTGGAACTAGAGGGCAAAGTCATAAAAAGGATTGAAAACTATCAGAATGTTGAAGGAGCCGAGGGAGGACATCTGGCCCGAGCTTACTTGCTGCTCGGACTGCGCGAGCTGGGAGATCTGTTTGATGGAGTTCGGAAGATTGAATCTGGGGAAGATCCTTCTGGGACCAAATAGATTAGATTTACTTGCTTTCCTTAAAATGAAATAAGGCCAAGTGCTAGTAGTGACCTGTTTTATTATTGTGTTAGTGTCGTTTTTGGATTCGTCTACTTTTATATTATGAAATGAAGCATTTATTGGCATTTGAAGTTCTCCAAATTTATTTGTCGCTAGGCCTATGTCGGGCACAATGAGGCTCCCAAATTAGGATACGAGTTTATATCTCGCACTATGTGTTTAAATACTGCAAACATTTCAGGATCTCCACTAACTTGTCACCTTTTGTTTTGTTTATTTTTTTATTATTATTCTCATCCCCATAGGTTGGTTCATCCATACTAGCCTCGTCAGCATATCATACCAGATCTAGAGGCCCTCCACCTCATCCTCCTCAAGCAACACAAAAAGTAGAGGGAAATCAAAGATGGACGACTTAAGTGTAATCCGAAAGGAAAACATTGAGAACGCAGAGACTTCCAATGGCCATAGTACTCCGGTCCCGAACGACCTGGTTTTGAGACTTGAACAAAAGATACTAGAATTGCAAAGAGAACTTGAGCAGGTCCGCAATTTGGCAAACTTGTCACTCACCCTCAATGTCCCTGATATCCACCAACAGAACACAAAGAAGCCAACACCTCCTTAAAACACACAAAACCAACAGCCACAAAATCCTACCATTCCAAATCAATACGCAACTCCACCTCAAAATATCAATCCATTGCCGGTACCAACTCCCCTACAACAACATCATCAACCAATTCCATACCCACCAACCACCACTTACCATACTCCCCAAAATACACCACCACTCATTCCCGATCCACAAAACTCCACCAATAACCATCACTATACCCAAATCCCTCGCACCCATCTGAGCAATCCCATATGTGTGGAAACTATACCACATTCTACCCAGCCAATCTCCTGTACACCAGAATCCTCTGAAAAGGACCTGCTCATTAAGAACATGGCCGAAGAACTCAAGAAGCTAACAAGCTGAGTTCAAGGTGTTGAAAGCGATAGAGGAATAGAAGGTTTGAACTATGAAGATCTGTGCATACAACCGAATGTGGAACTGTCAGAGGGGTACAAACCTCCCAAGTTCGAAATGTTCGATGGTACAGGTGATCCCAGGGTTCACCTAAGGACTTACTGTGATAAGCTTGTCGGGGTTGGAAAAGATGAAAAGATTCAAATGAAGCTCTTTATGAGGACCCTTACTAGGGATGCGCTGTCTTGGTATATCAGCCAAAATCCCAAGAAATGGTCAAATTAGGTAAGCACGACATTAGATTTCATGGATCGGTTCAGGTTCAACATAGAAAATGCACCTGATGTCTTCTACATTCAGAATCTCAAGAAGAAACCTACCAAGGCTTTCCGCGAATATGCTACTCGTTGGAGGTCGAAAGCCGCCAAGGTCAGGCCCGCTTTGGACGAAGAATAGATGAATAAATTCTTCATCAGAGCACAGGATAGACAATATTAGGAGAGTTTGATGGTCATCAAAAATCACAAATTCTCTGACATCATCAAGCTCGGGGAAAGGAACGAGGAAGGAATCAAGAGCGGGATGGTAACAAATTTTGAGGAACTGTAAGCAACGAACAAGGCACTCCAATCAGGTGGCATATCGAAGAAAAGAGATGTTGGGGCAGTGATGGTGGCCCAGGGCCCAAAAACTCCACTCACATACCAAACATCCCTACCCACATACCAGACACCTCCACCTACATATCAAGCATCTCCACCCACCTATCAAACACCTCCACCTATATACCATGCATCACCACCTACATATCAACCTTCATCTCCCAGATATTCCTAACCAGCCGCTGTCCATCATACCTATAATTCCCAACCATCCCACTTCTAGTCACCACCAACTCACCAAAATATTCAATACCAAGACCCAACTTCGACCGCAAGCCACCCAAATAATGCACCGCCATCGCTGAGCTTATCGACCAATTGTATGAAAGGTTAAAGGCCGCATTTTACGTCACTCTTATTCCCGTTGTGGCACTAGAAAATCCATCCCAATGGGTTAATCCCAACAAAACCTGTGCATACCACTCCGGTATGAAAGGGCACACCACTGCTGAGTGCCGAACATTGAAGGATAAGATCCATAAACTCATTAACAACAAGGTCATACAGGCAAAGAAAGTTGCGCCTAATGTTCGTAACAATCCCCTCCCTAATCATAGAGATGATGGTGTACATGTTATAGAAACAAATGAGGAATGAGACCCTGAGAGGTCAATCGGTCTTATTCGAGAAGGCGATGACTTTAAGGTTGCAGTCACACATACTCCTATCGTGGTTCAGACTCAAGCACCTATTGATGTTGAGGTAACTCCATCAACTCCATTTGAGGTGGAGATAATTCCGCCCATGGCCACTCCGGCTCTGTTTGAAGTAGAAGTGGTCATACCTTTTACTGTGATTGTGTCAACCACACCCCTATTCAACTCAAAAGCGATACTCTAGGATTATGTCGGCGAGGCTCGAATGGGAAGGGATGACTAGAACGGGAAGAGTCTACACACCTGAACACCTAAGAGGTTCAAGTAAGGATGTCACTGCTAGGTAGCCTGTCATTGAGACCGGACCGGATGACTTGTGGAGGAAAGTACAGTCGAAAGAGTATTCTGTTATTGATCACCTTAACAAAGTCAAAGAGTATTCTATTGTTGATCACCTTAACAAAGTCCCTGCTCAAATATTTATCCTATCACTATTGCAGAGTTTAGAGGCACACAAGAACGCCTTGATGAAAGTACTAAACGAGGCTTATATACCTAATATCACTGGTAGAGAAATGGCCAACATGGTCGGTCAGGTATTGGAGAGCCATAAGATTATCTTCCATGAAGATGAGTTGCCGCCCGAAGGTCTGAATCACAATCGAGCATTGTACATTACGGTACAATTTGAAGATAAGTTCATTGCAGGGTCATACTTAATGGAGGTTCGAGTCTAAACATTTGTCCGTTGGACACCCTGAAAAAGGTTGGATAAAGGTTTCCATGAAATACGGGCCAGAAGCATGAATGTAGAAGCTTTCGATGGGTCCTAGAGGGCCACAATCGTGGAAATCAACCTTTGCCAACAGATAGGACCAGCTTGGTTCGACGTTGAATTCCAAGTGCTTGACATACCAGCCTCATATAATCTTATGTTGGGCCACCCATGGATCCATGCTGCTGGAGCCGTGCCCTCCACACTCCATCAAGTCGTAAAGTTCGAATGGAACTATCAGGAGGTAATCATTCATGGATATGGGAGTAACCCCATCTACACTAGTCAAACCATCCCAACCATTGGACATAGAAAGAGGCTAGGAGGGGAAACCTATCATCACATTGAACGGGTAAAAACCGTCGAGAAGGATAAGTGGTAGAGTAACAAAATAGAAAGCATACTAGCATGGTACGAATATGAACCCGTCAAAGGGTTGGAAAAGAACCTCTAGGGTATCACCAAGATGATAAGGCTGAAAAATCATGGTACCACCTTTGGGATCGGATACCAGTAGAAATGGCAGGAGTACAGGGAATGGTTGCCTTCATGGCGTAGACCATATTACCCTCTTGATCAACTGATACCCCGTTTGGAATAGGCTTTCCATCAGGCGGACATAATATGGGGAACAACAGAAGAAAACAACACTAGTTGGACTAAAGGATTTGTTCTTGGAAGATGAGGATATGGACTACAGTGCCATAATAGAGGAGGAGGAGGAGGAGGAGGAAGAGGAAGAAGGACTCTCCATTCAGACCATGGTAAAGGGAGTTGTCCTCAGAAATTGGACCGCCACACCATCTCGAGCCCGTCGAGTCCCTAGGTAGCTTGACAGAATTTATGGTTGTTCTAGGCATTTAAATATTTCAGCAATTTTGGTTTAAGATTTCTTTGTTTCAAATAAGTTCTCGATCCATCGAGCCAAGCTTTGTTTGAACAATATTCTCAGTTTTATTCAAATGCATTTGTTCTTTATCATTATTCATTACTATTTTTATACTTTTCCTTTCTACAGTGTTATTACTACTTTTCCTGATGAACCGGTGATTGTGACATGTAATGAGGCAACGCAACATGAGAATAGTTACTCAGAGGAAGAAGATGAAATACCCGAGGAAATTCTCAGAGAAGTTGAGAATTTTGAGAACAAGCCTAAGTCCAACTTGGACGAAACAGAAGCAATAAATTTGGGAGACGTCGAGACTGTCAAAGAGACCTGCATCAGCATTTATTTGTCACTAACAGAGAAGGAAGAGTACGTCCATTTTCTAAAGGAATATGAGGATATCTTCGCATGGTCATATGATTATATGACCGGTTTGAGCACATCTATAGTAGCTCACAAGTTGCCTACCAATCCCATCTGCCTGCCAGTCAAGTAGAAACTCATAAAATTCAAACCAGGAATGAGTTTGAAGATCAAGGAGGAAGTTACCAAGCAGATCAAATCCAAGGTTCTCAAGGTGGTTGAGTACCCAACATGGTTAGCTAATATTGTGCCAGTTCCAAAGAAAGACGGGAAGGTCCGAGTATGTGTTGATTATCGGGATTTAAATAGAGCAAGTCACTAAGACGACTTCCCACTACAAATATACATATCCTGATCGATAATTGCGCCAATCATGAACTCCAATCCTTTATAGATTGCTTCAAAGGTTATCACCACATCTGGATGGATGAAGAAAATGCCAAGACAACTTTTATTACACCTTGGGGTGTATACTATTACAAGATTATTCCATTCGGTCTAAAGAATGTCGGGGCTACTCACATGAGGGCAATAACGACCATCTTCCATGATATGATACACAAAGAAATAGAGGTATATGTGGACAACGTCATCATCAAATCTAAGAGGGCTGCAGATTACATAGTAGACTTGAGGAAATTCTTCGACAGGATCATGAGGTATAATTTGAAGTTGAACCCCACAAAGTGTGCATTTGGGGTCCCCACAGGAAAGTTATTGGGATTCATCCTCAGCCCCCGAGGGATCGAGCTAGATCCAACTAAATTCAAAGCCATTCAGAAGTTACCACCACCTAAAAGAAAAAAAGGACGTGATGAGCTTACCAGGACGACCCAACTACATCAGCGGATTCATAGCGCAGTCCACGGTAATATGTGAACCCATCTTTAAGATGTTGAGGAAAGATGTCGAGACAAGTTGGACCGAGGATTGTCAGAAAGCTTTTGACAAGATCAAGGAATAACTGTCCACACTGTCAGTTCTGGTTCCGCCTGAACCAGGATGAACTTTGCTACTTTATCTATCTATGTTAGATGGTGCCTTTGGATGTATTTTGGGACAACATAATGAGACAGTAAGAAAGGAGCAAGCCATATACTACCTAATCAAGAAATTCACACCTTATGAAGCAAGGTATTCTCTGCTTGAACGCACTTGTTGTGCTTCGACCTGGACAACCCAGAAGTTGAGGCATTATTTCTGTGCCTACACTACATACCTCATATCCAGGATGGATCCTCTAAAGTACATATTCCAGAAGCCCCTGCCTACTGGGAAGTAGGATAAATGGCAGATACTACTGAGTGAGTTTAACATCGTCTATGTAACTCAAAAGGTAGTCAAGGGACAAACATTGGTAGATCACCTCACTAAAAATCCAGTGGGAGGAGAATACGAACCCTTGAAAATGTATTTTCCTGATGAATAAGTATCATTCGTAGGAGAAGACATTACGTAAGCATACGACGGTTGGAGGATGTTCTTTGACGGAGCCGCAAATTTTAAAGTAGTAGGCATTGGAGCAGTCTTGGTATCAGAAACGGGTCAGCATTATCCAGTATCTGCTAAACTCAGACTCCCCTGCATCAACAACATGGCAGAATACGAAGCCTGCATACTAGGGCTCAATATGGCAGTCGACATAAACATTCAGGAGTTGTTGGTGAACGGCGATTCGAATTTGCTTGTGCACCAGGTGCAAGGAGAATGGGCTACCAAGAGTTCCAAGATATTTCCATATCTGCACCATGTGCAGGAATTGAAAAGGATGTTCACGAAAATATAATTTCAACATGTACGAGTTCGGCAAAGCATTAGCCTTTTTGTCATCAATGATACAACATCCAGATAAGAACTATATTGATCCCATTCTGATGAGGATCCATAATCAGTCAGCATATTGTGTTCATGTCGAGCAAGAAGCAGATGGAAAGCCTTGGTTCCATGACATCAATGAGTACCTATCAAAAGGAGAATACCTGGAGCATGCAAATCACATTCAGAAATGCACGCTCCGGAGATTGTCAAATCACTTCTTCCACAGCGGAGGAAACTTGTACAAAAGAACTCCGGATTTGGGTTTGCTAAGGTGTGTCGAAGAAAAGGAAGCTTCTAAGTTACTTGTGGATGTGCATGCTGGGACATGTGGCCCGCAGATGAATGGTTTATGTTCTAGCCAAGAAGATATTCAGGGCAGGTTACTTTTGGATAACCATAAAGACAGATTGTATTCAGTATGTTCGCAAATGCTTTCAATGTCAAGTACATGCCAACATGATAAAAGTGCCACCAAATGAGCTCAATGCAATAAGCTCTCCTTGTCCATTCGCCGCCTGGGGAATGGATGTTGTTGATCCGATTGAGCCCACTACTTCAAATGGACACCAATTTATTCTGGTAGCCATTGATTACTTCACGAAATGGGTAGAAGCTGCATCTTACAAAGCTGTAACCAAGAAAATCATCGCAGATTTTGTCAAGGATCATATTGTATGCCAATTCGGAGTTCCTGAGTCCATTATCACTGACAATGCCACCAACCTCAATAGTGACTTGATGAAAGCTATATGTGAAACATTCAAAAATCAAGCATAGAATTCCACAGCCTACTGACCTCAGATGAATGGAGCCGTAGAAGCCGACAACAAGAACATTAAGAAGATACTAAGGAAAATGGTAGAGAATCACTAGCAGTGGCATGAGAAGTTACCTTTTGCTCTGTTAGGGTACCGCACCACAGTTCACACATAAACCGGGGCAACCCCCTACATGCTGGTTTACGGTACCGAGGCTGTCATCCTGGCCGAGGTAGAGATTCCTTCTTTAAGAGTCATACAGGAAGCTGAACTCAGTGAAGTGGAATGGATAAGAAATATCTATGAACAATTGGCCCTTATTGATGGAAAGAGAATGAACATAGTATGTCACGGCCAACTTTATCAGAACAAAATGACCAAAGCCTTCAACAAAATGGTCAAACCAAGACGGTTCGCACTAGGGCAGCTGGAATTGAAAAAGATTTTCCCACACCAAGATGAAGCCAAAGGGAAATTCTCTCCCAACTGGCAAAGTTCGTATATGGTTCATAGAGTACTAACAGGAGGAGCACTCATACTTGCAGAGATGGATGGAGAGATCTGGCCAAAACCAATCAATTCAGACGCAGTCAAGAGATACTATGCCTAGATTATTTCACATTTCTTTTATGATGTAATTGAACTATGCTTGACCTGATTCCCATTTAAGAGGGGATACGTAGGCAGCCTTATGGGTTCGGTCATATCATAATAAAGTTTTCATTTCCCCTTAGAATCAGAAACTGGGGCAGAATTTTGAGTAGGGTCCTCAAAATTCCACAGCAAGTCCAGCCAGCGCCATCACATGCTAGGAAGTCAGTCATCAGTCAAGAACTAGGGCACAATTTTGAGAAGGATTCTCAAAATTCCAAAGAAGATTCAACAAACTGGGGCAGAATTTTGAGGAGGACCCTCAAAATTCCAACATAAGAAAGTTGCAATGCCTTTGAAATGTGTCACAGTCGCTAGTTCATCAAAAGTTACTTGATAAATCAATACGCTTCCGAAACAATTCTATTTTTATCAGTGAATGCATATTTTTCGAAAATTCTATTTTTTTCCATAACAGTCAGGTGCTACATAGAGGAACTCGAAAGGGGCTTCCAGATCGGAGCAAAGCAAGGCCAGCAGACGAAGCAAGAACCAACCTCCCCTCATGAAACTTACGATTTTTCTTTGAACTCATGCACATTTGATGATAGCATTCACACACAAAGCAAATTCACCATCCATCCGACCATCAGACATTGAACATATCCTAACTAAGACATACTCTACCCTTATCTGCTATTCTCTCATTGCATGAGTCTAAGCCCTGACTCTATATTTGCATGAGTCTAAGACTTGACTCCACATTTGCATGAGTCTAATCCTTGACTCCATATTTTCATGGGACTAAGCCTTGTACCGAATCGTGCATGAGGCTAAGCCCTGCCTCCATTTTGCATAAGGTTAAGCGTTGCCTTCCATTTTGCATGGGACTAAGCCTTGTCCCGAATCTTGCATGAGGCTAAGCCCTGCCTCCATTTTGCATAAGGCTAAGCATTTCCTTCCATTTTTGCATGGGACTAAGCCCTGTCCATAATCTTGCATGAGGTTAAGCTCTACCTCCATATTTGCATAAGGCTAAGTGATGCCTTCTCTTTGCATGATACTAAGCTCTATCTCCAATCTTGCATGAGGCTGATCCTTGCCTCCATACCTCCATAAGTCTAAGCTTTGACTCCATATTTGCATGAGTCTAATCCCGGACTCCATATTTGCATAAGGCTAAGCACTGCCTTCTCTTACATGAGTCTAATCCTTGACTCTATATTTGAATGAGGCTAATCCTTGCCTCCATACCTGCATGAGTCTAAGTCTTGACTCCATATTTGCATGAGTCTAATCCTTGACTTCATATTTGCATGAAGTTGATCCTTGCCTCCACCTGCATAAGTCTAAGTCTTGACTCCATATTTGCATGAGTCTAATCCCGGGAAGTCTAAGCCTTGAATCCATATTTGCATGAGTCTAATCCCGGACTCCATATTTGCATAAGGCTAATCACTGCCTTCTCCCTGCATGATTCTAAGCCCTGACTCCATATTTGCATGAGGCTAATCCTTGCCTCCCCGTTTCAATAAGGCTAATCCTTGCATCCTCACTTGTACGGGACTAAGCACCGTCCCTTCTTTGCACAAATATTTCTCTATTTCTACTACCATCTATTTGCCTTTCAAACGGGCTAAGCTTCTCCCTCTACTACGCAAGACTAAACCTTGTCTTGTTACATCATATTATTGCATATCATAGGCTGAAACATCGCCAATCTGTCCAAAGGCGTCATAGTCTAAAGGCACCATTCTCATAGCCGGAAGACACCATGCCATGGCCTGAGGATCTCTCAAATTTGCATATCATTATTCAAAGGCGTCATGGTTCGGAGGCACCATTTTCATGGCCCGAAAATATCATTTCATGGCCTGCGAATCCCTTATTAAACAATTCATGGCCCAGGACGTCATGGTCCAAGGACGTCATCATTAACAGTCCAAAGACAACCTTCATGGTCCAAAGGGAATTTGCATCATATTTAAATTTTTGCAAATACTATTGTAGCATCTTTTATCTGCAGGTAACCAGTAAGCAACCGCTATCCTAGCAGGAGCGATCTCGCTCTAGTTCCCTCTAACTGTCTTGAGCCTTAACCGCGTATCGTAGCCGCTTCCACATGTCGTGTCCATTCTCGCAATAATTTTATCGGCATACTCCGCAACTGAATCCAGAACTACACATTGCCTGATTCTTGTAAAACCAGGGATATGTAGGCAACTCGGAAATCGATGCTCGACCTCTGTCTTTCAAAACATCCCATCCGGTCAAAATTGGCCATCATTTCTTTAACCGAAAACTCTTTCATCCTTCCCGGGTAAAGAGGAGCAGCTGTTGATATCCAATTTTTCCCTATATATTTTAAATATGCATAATTGCCTTCAAAATAGCATATATATATATATATATATACGCATGCGTAAGGTTTTTATTATTTTTTTCATAATTTTAAGGTTTTAAATTGATTTATTTTCTCCCCTTTTTATCCATAAAATCCCCAATAATTATTTCCAAAATTATTGTTTTGATAATTCATTTATTTGATTTCTATGCTTATACCAAAATATGACTAATGTAATTTTTATGTATTTTTACAATTACATTTAGTATTTTTTTAAGCTAAATTACATATAATTGCAATGCTAGCCCATTTTAAGGTATGATTATATTTTATATGCATAAAAATGGTCCCTATATTTTTAAAATTATCAGTATGTATTTTAAATCGTTTTGGCACCTTAAATTATTTTCCATAAATTACCTATTATTTTTTAAAAATTAAAATAGGAAAAACTAGCTATTTAAATAATAGCCGGACTTGGCTTTCAATTATGGCCCAAATCGGACCAATTCCCAACCCAATTTCTTATTTAATAACCCGACCCAGGACCAATTATCCTTACCCAACCCAAGCCATCTTAAATCCTGGCTGTTGATCTAAAAGATCAACGGCCCTCATTCCTCCTTTCCTTTTTAATTTCCAAACGACCCCCTAATCCTACTCATTTCCAAATCACCACCGCCTTCAGATGCTCTCATCTTCTCTCCTCTCTCAAACCTAACCCTATAATCCGTCAATCGCCTCCTTCTCCGGCCATCTCCGGCGACCTACCTTTCAACCCAAAGCCTCCAATGGGTCTCTCACCGCCTTGCTCATCATCTCTAAGACCTTCAAGGGTCCTGGGCCATGTCGATTTGGACCTGGGGTTTATGCTTCCGTGTTCAAGGCTTTTATGGTGTGATTTTGGGCAAAATCACACCATATGTGTTACGATTTGTGAAGTTTACAACAGGTTCTTTCGATTTCTATTTGGGTTTCCTTTGAAACCCTAACTCTCGTCTGAATCTCTTAAGATCTGTGTTATTTTTAACACTTTAAGCCTGTTTCCTAATATGATTTTCTTATTCTCGAGCTTCTTCTGAAAGATCCTCAATTTTTAACATTTTACTTCCTTCAAAAAATTAGGGTTTTTTTGGAGTTCTTTTTACACTTGTTTTAACTGATTTCTTTATGATTAACCCTCTTTCGATGCTTATTTTTGACTGATCCTATGTTCCTACTTCTTTTTAACTCGACTATGTTAAAAAGCCCTAACTTTAAGACCTTCTTTGCTTTGGTTCTATGTGTCAGTATGACTACTTGATTTTGTTAAAGTTTCTATTGGTTACCATGTTTCGAATGGGTTTTCTATTGAATCATTAGCCTACTTATGTCATTTCTGTATGACTATGCTCCTTTTGTTTGTTCATCTCTTGCTTCTCTTTGTCACTATGGATAACCTTGTTTGTTTGGTATGCCTATTCATTCGTCTCTATTTATATGTTGAAGATGCAAAATCATGACTCCCTCTTGATTGATTCTGATTTTCTTAATTGATGGTGATTGAAAGATTTTTTTTAAAGCGTTAATAGCTTTACCATGTCAGTTTAAGCTGACTAATTTCCTTATCATATTTGCTATGATATTTATTTCTACTGAGTTATGTCCTTAATTACGGCTTTATGAATTTAGTCCTAATCGACAACTCTATGCTTACTGAACCTTGACTCCTTCCTTATTTAGTCATGCACTGATTTTTCTTCTTGCCTTATATGATATTGAATATTCCCGTTTGATTTGATTCCCTTAACATAAGGGAGTACTTCCTTGATTCTCTAATTGATTGATTCTGAGCACTTAAATTATTATACTACTATGATTTTTTACCTTAATTCACTACCTACATTCAACTATAAATACTCTAAGTCTTTCACGAACACTTGGTTTTCAAAACTACCTCTCTTACTAAAAAATCTCTGCTCTCTCTCTCTTGTGTTATTTGCCACTATTCGCCGGCTGCAAGCCAAAGCTAATCATATGTGCCCTTTGGTTCTTTCATTCTACTTACTTCTATCTTCATTGGTATATCCTAGTTTTGATTTAAAGCTCTAACAACAATATGTTTCTCTTATTGTTTTAGTTTCTTTTATTTCTTGTTTTCTTCTACTTGTGGTTTTGTTGTGAAATTTGTAGTTGAATTACATTATCAGCATGCTAGTATGACTCCCCTTCCTTTAAATCAATGTATTCCCTTATGTAGGTTTCAAAGCATACCTTGTCAGTTGTCTTTCACTTCTTGTGTGCCTACCACCCCTTCTATATGTCTGTATTTTTCTTGACTGGTTTGTGATTGTGCCAGTGTCCACTATCTCTGAGCATGTCCAAATCAGTCTTAAGACCCTTGCTGGGTTATACAGCTAAATTTTTACGTATCCCCAAACCCCTTGACCCCTGTGTGACTGTTGAATTCTGAAAACTAGATGTGTGTGATATTTTCCTAAGGTGTTCAAGCTTGTTTACTACTCCAACCTCTTTTCAAGCAATCTTTGTTGCTTTAATAAGTTCTTTTAAAATAGACTTTCTAAAACAGTCTCTAATAAGCCTTTTCAACTTGGGTCTTAACTTTCACTTTACTCTTAGTCAATAAGTTCTGCCCCCTCTAGTATGTGTACTGCTTTGGGATCCTCTTGAGAGCCCTCTGAACTATGGCATACTGAGGCTGGCCTTTCTACATTGCACTGGTTCAATGCTGGATTGCTAAGTTTGGGTGTAAGCATTGCTCGGGGTCCTTGATACCCTTAGGGAATTTTGATGCACCTAGACTCTGATTTGTCTATGAAATTGAGGCTTATAAGACCATTGGAGGCTTTGGGAAACCTGGACCTAATTGCAGGCTCCCTATAGAATAGCTTCTTCATTTTCTATTTCATTTATGTAATTCAGTCATTGGCTTGTAATAATTTGTAAACAGATATTTGGGCATTTAGTAAAAAGGGTGGGTAGATGTATACTTTTTGGGGTAATATCGGTAGAGATCCTGCTCTTAGGACCTTGTTATTGAAATCTGACTGCTTGTGCAAGTAGCAAACATGCTCATAGGTTTTGCTCTTTTGAATCTGATTGCTTTTGCATAATAGAAACCATGCCTCTAGGATTTCACTTCTAATTTCGTTTGCATCAAATAGAAATCATGCCTATAAGGTTTCACTTCCAATGTCATTTGCATCAAGTAGAAATCATGTTCCGAAGGTTCTGCATTTTTGTCATGTCAGAAACCATGTTTATAGGTTCCATACAATCATGTCTTAAATCAATAGATGCCATGCCTATAGGACTTAATTCCAATTCAGTTCTAACAAGTCTTTCCATATGTTACTGCAAATTGACTAAAACCAGTAATATTCCTATATACCATGCCTATTGGGATTTCTATTCGCAATTATGTTTGATAATCTAATTATCCTAACAAATCAATTTTATTACTCCTAGTTCATTTCTAAAGTTGGTCTTATTAAGCGATGCCATTTCCTGAATCAAGTCCTTTCAAAATTGCATTAATCTCATTAGATACCATGTTTATAGGTATTAAAGGAGTCTGTTTCGATAACATGTTTGTTTCTGCATTAATATAGACATAGTATACTACATATAGGCAAGCCTTAGGGCATTTTTCAAAACCTGCATTTCCCTGAAGCTGTTTCCGTCGTTTAATGTTTCTGATTCTAATAAGCTTTTAAACAAGGGAATCCCTAGGCAGCTACTAGGTTATAACTTCTGGGTATTATAGTTTGGACTGTTTATGCATATTCACTTAGAGATCCTGCTTTAGGACAAGAATTAATAAAGACCTTAAATGTGTTTGAGTCGTGCTACTTGTATGTTTGTTTAAGGAGGAAACTGTGAGTCTCTTAATTGCTCCCATTATGTGAAAGTCATAAATGTTTTGACAGTCGCCTTAGAATTTTCGCCTTTTAAAACCTTAGGAGTACGTCTAGAACCACCTATAAGTAGAGGTCCTAACACCCTCCGGGACTGTTAAGAAGGGACGGGTAGCAGCACGCAATAGGAATCAGTGACCAAACTCTTGCTTTGCATGACCAATAAGAGGATGGGAAGGGTAGACATGGGATATGATGACTACATGTTAATGTCACGTGTATCCCCTCATCGAGGAGTGTTTACCGGACATTGCGTGGGGTGATCCTATAGGACAAACAAACTAGGACCCATCTTTACCTAATCCTTTCTCTATTCAAAACCTTTATCTTTTACAACTCGTTCCAACCTTTATCTTACTACTTGAACTATCCAACGTGCTTTATTTACAAATTATTTGATTCAACTGTTTATATGGACTAATTTGTAAATATAAGTTCGGTCGGGACCCACAATTGTGGACCAAGAGGGTGCCTAACGCCTTCCCTTTGAGGTTACCTCGAGCCCTTACCCTAATCTCTGGTAATGCAAACTAACTCAAGAGTTAATCACTTTAGGTGCCCTAACGCACCATAATCCTTTAGGTTGCGACTCTTCAAATACCCAATTCCCAAAAGGAAATGAGTTATTACCCCCCATGAATGTCGAAACCTGGAATTCTCCCTGCGGAGGCAAAAAGGGGGTGCGACATGAGGTATGTAGTGTAGGCACAGAAGTAATGCCTCAATTTCAGAGTTGTCTAGGTCAAAGCACATCAAGTGCGTTCCAGCAGAGAGTACCGTGCTTCGTAAGGTGTGAACTTCTTACTCAAGTAATATATGGCTTGCTCTTTTCTTCCTGTCTCGTCATGTTGTCCCAGAACACATCTAAAGGCCCCATCCAAAACAGATAGATAGAGTAACAAAGGCCGTCTTGGTTCCTGCGGGACTAGAACTAGTAGTGTGGACAAGTACTCCTTGATCTTGTTAAAAGCTTTCTGACAATCCTCAGTCCAAATTGTCTCGGCATCTTTCCTCATCATCTTGAAAATGGGTTCACATATGACTATGGACTGTGCTATGAAGCGACTGATATAATTGAGACGTCCTAGGAAGCTCATAACGTCCTTTTTGCTCCTAGGTGGTGGTAACTCCTAAATGGCTTTGACTTTAGACGGATCTAGCTCGATCCCTCGATGACTGATAGTGAATCCTAGTAATTTTCCTACGGGAACCCCGAATCCACATTTTGCGGGGTTCATTTTCAAGTTGTACATCCTTAACCTATCAAAGAACTTTCTCAAGTCCGCTATGTGGTCTGCGGCCCTCTTGGATTTGATAATGACGTCGTCCATATACACGTCTATTTCTTTATGTATCATATCATGAAAGATGGTTGTCATGGCTCTCATGTAGGTAGCCCTAGCATTCTTCAGACCGAATGACATCATCTTGTAACAGTATACCACCAAGGTATGATAAAAGCTGTTTTCTCCGTGTCTTCTTCGTCCATCCAGATCTGGTAATAATCCGCGAAGCAATCTACAAAGGATTGGAGTTCATGCTTAGCATAATTATCGATCAGGATGTGTATGTTTGGTAGTAGGAAGTCATCCTTGTGACTTGCTTTGTTTAAATCCCGATAGTCAACACATGTTCTGACTTTCCCATCCTTCTTCAAAACTAGCACAATGTTAGCTAACCAGGTTGGGTACTCAACCACCCTGAGAACTTTGGCTTTGATCTGCTTGGTAACTTCCTCCTTGATTTTCAAGCTCATGTCTGGTTTGAACCTTCCGAGTTTCTGCTTCACTGGCAGACACATGGTATTAGTAGGCAATTTGTAAGACACTATGGACTTGCTAAAACCGGTCATGTCATCATATGACCATGCGAAAATGTCCTCATACTCTTTTAGGAAATGGATGTACTCTTCCTTCTCTGTTGGTGACAAGTAAATGCTGATGTGAGTCTCCTTGACAGTCTCGACGTCCCCCAAATTACTGTTTTGGTTTCGTCCAGATTGGTCTTGGGCTTATTCTCAAAGTTTTCAACCTCCTTGACAATTTCTTTGTGTATTTCATCTTCTTCATCTGAATTATTGTTCTCATGTTGCGTTGCCTCATTACATATCATAGTCACCGGTTCATCGAAAAAAGTAATAATAACGTTGTAGAGAGAAAAAGTGTAGAAAATAGTAATGAATAATAAAGAGCAAATGCATTTGATTAAAATTAAATAGCATACAGACAAGTGCGGCTCGATGAATCGAACATTTATTTTGAAACAAGTAAGTCTTTAAAACAAAATTGCTGAAAATCTTAACTGCCTGGAATGGCTATAGAAATAAAATCTACCAAGCTACCCAGGGACTCGGCGGGCCCGGGATGGTCTGGCGGTCCAGTTCCTAATAATAGATCCCTTCCCCACAGTCTGAATAGTGAGGCCTTCTTTCTCTTCCTCCTCAATTATGGCACTACAGTCCATGTCTTCATCCTCCAAGAACAGATTCTTTAACCCAGCTAATGCTTCCTCTTTCACAGTTCCCCACATTGTATCATCTTGGTTAAAAGCTTGCTCTAGATGTGGCACTGGTTGCTCGAGAGGGTAATATAGTCCACGCCATGGAGGCGACCAATCATTGTATTCTTGCCATGTGTACTGATATCCAAGCCCAAAGGTAGTACCATGACCCTTCAGCCGTATTGGTTTAGTGATACCCTAGAGATTCTTCCCTAGCCCTTTGCCGGGCTCACACCCAGATCATGCCAATATGCTTTCTATTTTACTGCTCCACCATTTATCTTTCTCGACGACATTGACACGTTCAATGTGATGATAGATTTCTCCTCCTAGCCTTCTTCTATGTCCAATGACCGAGATGGTTTGACTAGTGTATATGGGATTACTCCCATCTCCATGAATGATCACCTCCTGATGATTCCATTCAAATTTCATGGCTTGATGTAGTGTGGATGCCACAGCCTCGGTGTCATGGATCCATGGTCGGCCTAACAAAATATTGTATGAGGCATGTATGTCGAGCACCTGAAACTTGACATCAAACTAAGTTGGCCCCATTTGCAAGCACAGGTTAATTTCCCCAATCGTGGCTCTTTGGGACCCATCGAAAGCTTTCACGGTCATGCTTCCTACCTATATTTCATGAAAACCTTTGTACAACCTTTTCAAAGTGTCTAACGGGCAAATATTGAGGCTTGAACCTCCGTCAACCAAAACCCTGGCAATGAATTTGTCTTCAAATTGCACTGTAATATGCAATGCTCGATTGTGATTCAACCCATCAGGTGGTAGCTCATTTTTGTGGAAGATGATCTTATGACTTTCCAGTACCTACCCTACCATATTGGCCATTTCTCCGCCGGTGATGTTGTTGGGTACATAAGCTTCACTCAGCACTTTCATTAAAGCGTTCTTATATGCCTCTGAGTTTTGCAACAATGACAGGATAGATATCTGAGCTGGGGTTTTGTTTAGATGGTCAACAACGGAATACTCCTTTGCTTATACTTTCCTCCACAGGTCATCTGGCCCTGTTTCAATAGGCTGCCTGGTAGTGGCATTCTTACTTAGTCCTCCCAAATGTTCAGGCGTATAGACTTCCAATCATAGTCACTCCTTGTGCAGCGTCGGATTCCTCCATTTTTGCCTTTCCCTTTCGCCGAGCTTCGGCAACGTAATCCTAGGGTATTGCTTTTGAGTCGAAAGAAGTTGTGGTTGATACTATCACTGTGAAAGGTGTGACCACTTCTACTTCAAATGGAGTGAGGGTGGCCGCAGGTGGAGCTACTTCTACCTCAAATGGAACCGATGCAACTACCTCAACCTCGACTGGTGTCTGAGTCTGTACCACAATAGAAGTAAGTGTGACTGCAACTTTAAAGTTATCGCCTTCTCGAATAAGCCCATTCGACCCCTCAGGGTCCCATTCTTCATTCGTCTCTATCACATGTACCCCACCACCTCTATGATCAGGGAAAGGGTTATTGCGGACATTGGGTGTGACTTTCTTTGCTTGTATGACTTTATTTTCAATTAGCATCTAGATCTTATCCTTCAATGTTTGGCACTCATCAGTGTTGTGCCCATTCATACCGGAGTGGTACGCATAAGTTTTGTTTGGATTGACCCATTGGGATAGATTCTTTAATGTCGTAGCAGGAATGGGGGTGACATAACCAGTGGCTTTCAACCTTTCATACAATTGGTCGATGGTTTCATCAATAGCGGTGTATTATCTGGGTGGCTTGCGGTCAAAATTGGGTCTTGGTCTTGGAAAGTTTTGGCAAGTTGGAGGTGATTGAAAATGGGATGATTGGGAATTATAGGTGTGATGGATAGTGGCTAGTTGGGAATATCTGGGAGATGAAGGTTGATATGTAGGTGGTGATGCTTCGTATGTTGGCGGAGGTGTTTGATATGTGGGTGAAGGTGTTTGATATGTGGGTGGAGGTGTTTGATAGTTAAGTGGAGGTGTTTGATAGTTAAGTGGAGATTTTGGGCCCTGGGCCACCATTATTGCCCCAACGTCTCTCTTCTTTGATATGTCGCTTGATTGTAACGCCTTGTTTGTGACCTATAATAACTCAAAATTCTTATTATCCCGCTTTTGATTCCTTCCTCAATTGTTTCCCCAAGCTTGATGATATCGGAGAACTTATGGTTTTCAATAACCATCAATCTTTCATAATAATGCGGATCCTGTGCTCTGATGAAGAATTTGTTCATCTGTTCCTCGTCCAAAGATGGCCTGATCTTGGCCTCTTCCGACCTTCAATGAGTAACATACTCACGGAAGGTTTCGGTGGGTTTCTTCTTATGATTTTGTATGTAAAAAACATCTGGTGCATTCTCTCTATTAAACCTGAATCGGTCCATAAAATCAGATGCCATACTTACCCAATTGGACCACTTCTTGGGATCCTGGCTGATATACCAGGACAGAGCATCTCCAGTAAGACTCCTTATAAAGAGTTTCATCCGGATCTTTTCATCATTTTCAACCCCGACAAGCTTGTCACAATAGGTCCTCAAATGAACCCTGGGATCACTTGTACGATCAAACATATCGAACATAGGAGGTTTGTACCCCTCTAGTAGTTCTACGTCTGGATGTATGCATAGGTCTTCATAGTTCAACCATTCTATTCCTTTGTCGCCTTCGACACCCTGAACCCAACTTGTCAACTTCTTGAGTTCTTCAACCATATTTTTAATGAACAGTTCTTCTTGGTGGATTCCAATGTATAGGAGATT
This sequence comes from Nicotiana sylvestris, assembly GCF_000393655.2. Lineage (NCBI taxonomy): Eukaryota > Viridiplantae > Streptophyta > Magnoliopsida > Solanales > Solanaceae > Nicotiana > Nicotiana sylvestris. Next base: position 122,436,352 of record NC_091061.1, read on the forward strand.
GGTTGAATAGAGTGAGGTACAGTTTCCACATATATAGGGTTGCTTTGATGGGTGCCAAGTACTTGGGTGTAATGATGGTCATTGGTTGAGTTTTGAGGATCGGGAATGGGTTATGGTGTGTTTTGGGGAGTGTGGTAAGTGGTGGTTAGTGGGTACTGAATTAGTTGATGGTGATGTTATGGCGAAGTTGGTATTGGTAAGGGATTGAGAGTTTGGGGGAGGGGGGTTGTGTATTGAGGCGGTACAGGAGGGTTTTGTGGATGTTGATTTTGTGTGTTTTGGGGAGGTGCTGGGTTCTTTGTGTTTTGTTGGTTGATGTCGGGGACATTTAGGGTGAGTGACAAGTTTGCCAAGTTGCAAACTTGCTCAAGTTCTCCTTGTAATTCCAATATCTTTTGTTCAATCTCAAGACTAAGTCATTCTGTGCCGGAGTACTTTGTCCATCTGAAGTTTCTACGTTCTCAACATTCTCCTTTCGGATACCACTTAGGTCATCCATTTTTGCTTTTCCTTTGCCTTCTATATTGCTTGGAGGAGGAGGAGGTGGAGGTCCTCTAGATCTAGTGTGATATGCGGATGATGCCAGTATGAGCGAACCAACTTTAGGGGATGGGAATAAAGAATAAAGAAAAAATAAAAAGGTGAACAAGTCAGCAAGGATTCTGAAATGTTTGCAGTATTTAAATACATATTGCGGGAATGTAAATTCGTGCCCTAAATTGGGAGCCTCGTTAGGCCTAGCGACAAATAAATTTGGAGAACTTTAGAGGCCAGTAAATGCTTCATTTCATAATGTGAAAACAGACGAATCCCAAAATGACACTAAGACAATAGAAAAGTAAGTCACTATTGACACTTGTCCTTATTACATTTGGGAAAGCAAATAAATCTTGCATACTTGGTCCTTCCCTAGATTCGATCTTCTTAACTCCATCGTACAGGTTCCCCAGCTCGCGCAGACCCAGCAGCAGGTAGGCTCTGGCTGGATGTCCTCCTTCACTTCCTTCAGCATTCTGGCAATCCTTAATCCTCTTTATGACTTTTCCCTTTAGCTCCACTAATCCTCGCTCTAGATATTCCAACATTCCATTGGAAGGGGCAACCATTTCTTTACATTCGTTGATCAACCTCATATTTCTCTCCTGTATTTCTCGGTGCTCATTCTCAAAGTCGTGGACCCTCTTGCGCAGCCTGTTGTATTTGACTTGAGCCTCAGCTTCTTCGTCTATGATCCTATTCCCTCGACCAGCTCTTGGCATCACCATCCCCTTTAGATTGTCCTCTAACCATGCTAGGTAGAGAGGTTCACACCCCGCATGATACCTGTCTGGCTCAATGGTGTTCTTTTCCATAATGATCTTGCAGTGCCATATGTGCTGAGCTTGGCACTTGTAAAGGACATCATCATCCTGAAAGTCTGCTCTGAAATGGCTCATTTTGGCGATCCTTGGTAAAACCTATTTCCTGCCTGCTTGCCTTATGACTCGGATAGGGACATAAGGGTATATCCTTCTCAACCCAATCAGCACCAAGTGTGGAGCGTCCCTCGATCTGATGATGAATTCGTTTGTTGGGAACTATTCAAAAATCCATTGCACATGTTCCTCGGTCAGATTATCGAAGAACTCTACCCACTCGTTGGCACTTTCTGGCTGATCAAACCTATCCGGAATGTAAGTCATCCGCTTGGGGGTGATGGAAGGCAATATGATCGTTCCAAGCCGTTCACGAAAATTCTTGGTGATAATAACCTTTCTGAAGATGTTCTAATAACCACAACTGCAACAACATATTACAACCCTCGAAATGTTTAATCCCCCTTTGACAGGTTTCCAGAGCCCTATAGATATCGACTATGATCATTGGGACTATAGTGTATATTTGTCCATTGATCCTTTCCATCAGAGTCTTCGCGACCATGGCCAACCTATTGTGGATTCTTTCCCTTTTCATTAGGAATACTATCAAGCCCAAGAAGCATATGATGAACACGAACACTCTGCGGTGGATGTGTCCCAGAGAAGTGATAGAGAGCTCGTCGTGAAAGGTACGGTAGGACTTACTATGACCATATCTCTCATACAGGTATTCGAAGGGTATGTAGGACTTCTCCAGGCATCCCAAGTCAGCATTTTTCTTCAATCCCATTATCTTTAGGATCCTCTTACCAGTACAGTTCTCCGATACCAACAACCCGGGGGTTATCTTAGTTCAATCCCGCAAGTCCTCCAATTTCCTCTAGGAGTGTATTCATTTCTTTGTCGCCAAAACGGAACACAGACCTTTCACTGTCCCAGAACAAAGTGGCAGCCTCGATCAACTTGTTGTTTGGATGAATGTCTAACAAGGAAGGCAAGTTACCCAGGTACTTTATTACATGTTTCTTGTAACTTGAGGAAAGGTCTTCCCACCAATCTAGCAGCAATGGTGGAATGTTGCTAACCATACCGAATCTGTGGAATTTGTGCCTCATTTTCTGCAAAATAAAAGCTTTAAGCCCTTCTCCCCCACCAGACTTGACTATTTATACATTCATGATTAGCATATTGACATTTAGTTATCCAAATTAATGCACAGAACGTGGTTGTGTCCGTTGGGATTATGGAAACCCCGGTGGACTTTTGGATAAGGTTCGTCTTAAAGGATCATTATATGGATGACATATAAATCCGCCTAGGTTTGACCATGATGCATGTACCATTTTAATCAGAATAAGGTTACTATGGGGGTTTAGACTGGTACCCTCAAACAAACAACTTGAGGGGGAAAGGCACGGAACCGTCGACTGCACCGCTGATCGACTAGTTTTATTACAAATAAGACTTTCCAAATTTAAGGGTAATAAATAGGAAGAGCGCAACCACTCATCATGTTTTTCTATAGGACTTAATAAGCACGAGTGAAATATGATGTGGAGCATGATTTACCCAGCAATAAATAGCATGTAGTCAAGTATTTGCACGTAAGAATAATAAATGCAGTATTTAAATAATTAAAAGACAGTTACAGAAAAAGAAAACAAGGAGACAAGTCAGTTTCAGGAATAAAAGAAATCATAAATGCTTTTAAAAAATAGACAGTTAAATTCAAATAAGGGGAAAGGGTACGAGATAAGGCATGCTTGGACTAATTCACAAAAGATAAGTTCGTCATGGTAAGAGCCTAAAGGTATCCCCAGCAGAGTCGTCATGCTGTCGTGCCCCTTTTTTCCCTTTTCGGAGAAAGCCTGGGTTTCAATGTTCATAGGGGTAATAACTCATTTCCTTTTAGGATTTGGGTATTTGAAGAGTCGCCACCTAACCGATTATGGTGCGTTAGGGCACCTAGAGAGATTAACTCTTAGACTAGTTTGCATTACTAGAGATTTAGGGTAAGGGCTCGAAATAACCTTGAGGGGAAGGTGTTAGGCGTCCCTCTCGGTACACAACGGTGGGTCCTGGACGAACTTAAACTATGTGAATTAGTCATTTTAACACATATATAGTTTTAATACGTACTTGCAAGTAAAGGCATGTTTTGACATTCTAAGCACATGTATGATTCAAGTAATGAATAAAAGAAAAGGCTTGAACAAGTTGCACATATAAAAAGGAAAGTAGATTTATTTAAACAACGGGAATTGGGAAAGAGGGGTCCTAGGTTGGTTAGCCTGCAGGATCACCCTACACAATGCCCGGTAATCACTCCTCAATGAGGGGATACACATGACATTAACGCGTTGTCATCATATCCTTACTACTCAACTCCCTCCCCTTGGTCATAGCCTAAAATGTTCTAATAGCCTTGATAGATGTACTATGCGTGCACTACCCATCCCTTCCTTATGGCCCCAGATGTATTTAGGATCTCTAATTTAGGTAGTTCTAGAAAATCCTAAGGTTTAAAGGATAAAAGTCTAGGCGTCAATCAAAAAACAATTAGGACTGCATTTAAAGAGAACAAATACAGGCTCACCTTCATCCCCACAAACATAACAAGTAAGTATACTTCTCAAACAACAGTTTCAAGTATTTAAGAGAAAAACCCTAGAACATGATATCTAGGTGAGCAGAGATTATACAACATTGAATTAAGACAAAGTGTCAAAGACCTATTCCTCTTGCCTACTAATTTTAGACTTGTTGAATGTGAGCAGTCATAAATAACAAAGCGCAGCTTTATAGTTGCACGATTTTAATTGCCCTATAGGCTTGCCTACGCACATAATAGGGACGCCCTAAGATCATGATATCTATATTGGTTAGGAATACAATAAAACAGTGATCAATTTTAAACGGACGACTTGAGATCCTATAGACATGCTTTCAAGCAGTATTAATTTAAGGTAGTCTTTGAAAACTTATTAGAGAAGTGGATAAATTAATTAACTAAACCAATTCAAAATATATAAACATGAATCAACGGACCTTTTAACCGAACTGTTTTAAGTCTTATAGGCATGACTTCTAATTAAGCATGAGGTAAAATAAACAGCATACATTTAACCAAAGTGAAACCCCTATAGGCATGATTTCTATAGAGCTAGTTTTTAATCCTATAGACATGATTTCATAGAGCTGGTTTTTAATCCTATATACATGTTCTCTATTACTGAAGCCATTTTAGATCATTTAGGCATGGTTTCTAATTGTGTGGAAGTATAACAAACATAACAAATACATTTGAATCAACATGGACCCTATAGGCATGGTATCTACCCAATTTTACCCACAATATATACTACCCTCCCTTTTTCACTAATCACCCCACTATTTGTTTATAATAATATTACAGACCAATGAATTGAAATAAAAAATTACATAAATAAACAGAAATTAATCTATAGGGAGCCTACAGTAGGCCCAAATGACTTCCAAGCCTCCAATAGCCTCAAACGCCAAAGTTCCATAGCCAATTTCATGTCTAGGTGTGTCAGAGTTCCCTAAGGACATCAAGGATCCTGGGCAGTGCTCACACCTAGAACTTTTTTCAAACAATAACTGATTTAGGTGCAGTGTGGAAAGGCCAGCTCTGACATGCCAGAGTTTAGAGAGATCTCAAGGATCATAAGGCAGTACACATATCAGAGGGGCAGAACCTAGCATTCTAAGAATAAAGTGAGAGTGCTTGACATAGTTTTGAGAAGGTTGTAAAAATAGTACATAGATGACTTTAGGAGTGAAAAGATTTTTTAGAAACAGGAAATAGTTTGGTGATAAAAAGGTAGTTTGAGAAGAGTACCAAAACTCTTTTGAAGACAGCAAACAGTCAATTGGTCATAAAACATCCAGATTCAGAAACACTCAACAAACAAATCTCACATGGGGATAAAGGGATTAAAGCACATGAGAGTCACATTGGTGTACATGGATAGGGTATAGAGGAAACATATAGTCAACAAACTACATGAAACACTTAGGGCCTTAAAGACTTACCAGGCTAGTCAAGGACAGTAGATAGTTAAGACATAGATCATAGTTGTAATACAGAAAGCCTGACATGCCTTGAATAGGATTAAACATATAGGCAGGGTCAATCACATACAACAAATAGCCAATATGATCACATAATTAGGGGATTGAACAGATATTCACAAGCAGACTGGTTAATTATCAAATAACTAGGTGAAGTGTAGATATGCTAATCATACATTGAATAGGACAGAGTTTAGACATGCTAGGCAAAGAAGTAAACAGGAATGCAAGTTGAATTCATAGCTGATGAACTAGTGCAGGAATGAAACACATAGGGTTTGGATTTCAAAATTTAACTAGAGACATACCAGTTGAAGAAAAGAGTGCAGAATATAAGGAAGATGTAGTTCCAATATCTAGCCTTGGCTTCAGCCGGCTAGATCAATGAATATCACAAGTAGCAGAAGAGAAAAAGAGAGCTTTAGAGTGTAAGTGTGCTGTTTGTGAACTAATGTTCATTGTCAGAAGTGAGAATAGGAGGGAGTTTATATAGTAATTAAAATCTCAGCAAAATAAGGTAAGGGATCAATTAAGCAGCAATTAGAGAAATTCAGAGAATCAATCACATGTAAAATCAGTAAGTCTTCCCTTTAATCAAGGGATAATCAATGGTAAAAGCAGGACATATACTTAAGGAAGGAAATCGAGTACAGAGTAGGTAATTAGGGGTGAATGCACATGGGTTTCAATTAAGGAAACAATCGGTAAGAATTAGCAAAATAACAAATAAGGCAAGGAAAAATTAATTAAGGTAAGCAGTTCAATTAAACTGAGTAGAGGTAAGAATCAAAAGTTTTGTTAAGGAAAAGTGCTCAAATCAAACCAGGAAATAAGGACTTCAAAATAATCAAGGGTTCAATCAAAGAGAAAATCACGTAAAGAGTCAACAAGTTTAGCAGATACAATAAGGTAAGAAATGAATAGTTAGGACTCGACATATAATTTAACAAAACAAATAGTTAAATCGACACTGATTCAAGGAGAAAGATATAGGTCTTAACATGAATAGTCATGTTGAACACAAACATATAGAATCAGTGAAAGGTTGGACTAAGAAATTTAGTAGAGGCATAGTAGGATTAGAAAACCACGAATAATCACACGAAACAAGGCAAGAACAACGTCAGCATACAAGTACTTAGAAACCAAACAAAGAATGTCGGAAAAATTAGGGCTTTTATTATAAACGAGTTGAAGTTAGAGCATACTTAACGAAATCGGTTAAAACATATAGAAACAGAAGATTAAACACCCAAATCATCAAATGTTTTGGAAAAAGAAACTTCTGGAAACCCTAGTTTAGAGAAAAATGAAAGATTATTCGAAAAGCAGATGATTATTGTAAAAATCAGAAGGTTTTTTTGTAAACAATCATATGAAATAGGTCCAAACATCTCAGATCTGTACAGATCTAAGAAGTTCAGAAGAAAGAGATTGGAGTTTCGAGAAGAACAAACACGGAGATGAAGAAACAAACCTAGAAACCCATAGATATAGGAAGATCTTACTTAGAATCACACCATAACAGCCTGAAACAGGCGAGAACATGGCCATAGATGCAAGCAAACTAACCCTGGTCCCTTGAGGACCCTGAAGATGGTCATACCAGTACAAGAGAGGCTACTAGAGGCATGGGGGTATGGTGAGGAACACCATGAAAGGCAGCAGATGACCGGTGATGTGGGTAGATTAGGGTTAGGTTTGAGAGCATTTGAGAGAGGAGAGGGGTTTCAGGGCGGCAGACGGTGGGAAATGAAAGGGTTTGGGGGCCATTTGGTTTATTTTAAGAGCTGTTTGTGGTAGTTAATCTCTAAGATCAACGGTCGAGAGTGAAAGGGTTTTAGGGCCGGATCGGGTACTAAGGTTTGGGCTGGGTAAATTTAAATTGAAATTGGGGTGGTATTGGGTTGAAATAGGGCTAAAATTGATATAAAAATAGGCCAAATTTTAAATAGCCACTTTTAATAGTTACATAATTTATAAAAATAGTAAATCAGTTCAAAAAAATATTTTCGTGTACTAAAATAATTTATAAATAGTTATTTAACATTTTTAAAATATAAAAGACCATTTTATGGATCAATAATGTAATTATTCATTAGTATGGGCTATTATTGCAAAGATGTACAATTTACCCTAAAAATATAAATATAATTACAAACAATGCACTAAAAATATTTAAACACCATGTTGGAATAAATAAAGCATTTAGATGACTAAATCATCACAAAAGTAATTTGGAGGATAATTATTGGATATTTTATAAATAAAGAGAGGAAATAAATTGATTTGGAGCTTTTAAAAATTATAGAAAAATTATAAAAAATGTTTATGCATGCTTATAACTGCATAAGTGCTATTTTGAAAGTATATATATATGTATTAAAAATATATGGGGAAAAATTGGGCATCAACAGTTCGTACTTTTGGTTGAGGTAATGGGGCCTCGGGATGATTTCGGATGATTAACGGGAAGTTTGGAAATTAGTTTGAGCAGCTTCAGCTGCTGAGTTTCTGTCATAACCGCACCTGCATATTGAGGACCACAGGTGCGAGCCACAGAAGCAGAGGTCAATTGTTTGGGCGAGCATCGCAGATGCGGATGGTATGTCGCACCTGTGAGCGCGCAGATGTAGAGATTGGGTCGCAGGTGCAGTAAGGGAAATTAAAAGAAAAACCGCAAGAGCAGTTGGAAAGTTGCAAAAGCAGTGACCACAGATGCGGAAATAGACCGCAGGCGCGGTATCGCTGGGCAGAACATATAAATAGATGCCTTCGCGAATTTTTGCTAAGTTTCACCATTTCTGAAGACGGGAAGAGAGCTATGACATTGATTCTTCAAGGGAATCAAAGGGTTTCAGTTGGGTAAGCTTCTTAAGCCTTATTATTTGTGTTTATGGCCATTTTTCCATTGTGTAATCATGGAATTAGTGGAAAATTTGGGAAGAAAGTTGGGAGATTAGGGCTTGGAACTTGAGGCTTTGATTTAGGGATTTGAGGGGCTGATTGTGGGTGGATTTTGGTGCATTTGGTATGTATGAACTTGTGAGAGTGTAAGGATTCTAGTTTAGTGAATTTTATCAGAATTCGAGACGTGGGCCCAAGGGTCGGGTTTTGACCAATTTCGGGATTTGTGATGTAATTTAATTATTTTCACGTAGGCTTTATTCCCTTAGCATATATTGATATTATGGTTCTGATTTTGGTTAGATTCTGGGCATTTGGAGGCCGAATCGAGAGGAAAAGGCATCCCGGGCTAGAGTTTGGCTTGGCTTGAGGTAAGTAACGCTTCCAAACTTGGTTATGAGGGTTTGAAACCCCGAACTATGTGTTTTATGATTGTTGTCGAGGTGACGCAATGCCAAGTGATGGGCTTGTGGGCGTGCACCGTGAGAAATGCAGCCTGGATCGTTCCATAGCACCGCTTAGTGACTCTTTTATGGTGATATCTGTGTTGTAATCATGTGACTAAGTTAATGAGTTGCAAATCATGCTAATTATCATGTTAAGACTTCACGCCAACACTGTTGAGACCCTAGAGGTCATTTCTTGCTATCATGTCATTAGCTTCATTTATATGTTATACTCAGTCTGTTCATGCATATTATGTCATGCCTCAGTCTCGATTCTTGCTATTTGATATACCATATCATTGTTCGGGCTAGTATCATGACATTTTTGAGCCCGTGTGGGTGAGGCTGTAGAGTATTGACTGAGTGAGGCCAAGAGCCTGATATTGATTGACAGTATGGGATCAGGATGCACGCCACTGCGAGATATTGATCATGCCTTCGCTGGCATTGATATAGCGTTTGGGCTAAGAGAAGCCCCTCCGGAGTCTTTACACCCCCAGTGAGCGCAGTTGATGATATTGAGGGATGAATCTTCCTTGGACATGGATCTTGTCCAAAGTATTGGTATGGAGATGGATCTTCCCTATGGGGCTGGATTGAACTGTTTCCTCGGTACTGGGTGACTTATAGTCAGTGTGTATATATATATTCTGGGATGGATCTTTCCTGGGCCGAATGGGCCATATACAGTACCGAGTGGTTGAGCACCGTGAGTGAAAATGTTTTACATAACATTGATCATGCTATATGTGCATTGGTACTTCTAGGTTCCTGAGCTTTATACTCTGTATTGTTCATATTGTGTTTAACCACTATTGATAATTTACTTGAATTGTAAGCATGTCTACTTTTCTGTACAATTAAATATTGTTACCTGTTGAGGTTTGGTTCGTCACTACCCTCAGTCCATAGCTTGGACTTGTTACTTACTGAGTTGGTATACTCACGTTACCCCCTACACCCTTGTGTGCAGATCCAAGTATCTCGGGGCACGGTAGCGGTTGCTGATCTTACCAGTTAGAGACTGTTCTCTGGAGATTGCGAGGTAGCTACCTGGCGACCGCAGTTCCGCCTTGTCCTTCCTTATCTTCCTTGTAGTACTTTTATTGTATTTTCTCAGACTATGTAGTCTTGGTTATTTCAAACGGTTGTAGTATTTTGCTCATGATTTAGTGACACACAAGGTCGGACTTGTATTTTTTTTCCGCTGGATTTGATTTCTACATTTATCTTATTGGATTTCTATTGAAAACATGATTTTTCTTAAGTTTTAAATTGAAAATAGAGTAAATGGGCAATAGTTAGATGGCCTAGTATCTCGTTAAGCGCCATCACGACCGGGTCAATTTTTGGGTCGTGACAAGTTGGGTCTGATTTCAATCATGGTAAAAGTTGTTCACTGCTTCATGATTTTTCTCTTTGATCTTTTGAGGGGGTGATTTTTTTCTTTTAGTTTTGGTGATATTTTCCTTGTAATTTTTTGTGGTTAAAGGTTTTACAGATGGTTCATATTTTCTTGGTGAGAAGATGATAAAAAATGAAAGTAAAAGGTATTAAGCGGGATAGAAAAAAGATAATAGCCAGAGCCATTGCCAATGATAAAATCTAAAGTTTTTCAAATTGATTCCCAGCTCGGTAAGGTTTTTTCCGTCGAGTTCTGAGGGAGTGGAAGGGACATGTGTAGAAAATATTAATTTGATAAAAAAAGAAAAGAAAAAAAGAAGAAGTGGGACCTTGAACGTCCAGGTGTCAATAAAATGTGAATGAATGGATGATGTGACTATAGAAAATATTAAATTAAATCCATATCAGCAGCAATGGAACAACACGCACTATCACAAATGTTTATTAGTAGTTATTTGCTCAAGTAAAAGTGTTCAAATAGGAAACCCAAGAGTTCACATATCGGCTTTACAAAGTGATGCAAGTTTAAGTGTCCAAAAAGCCATTTCATCAATTATAAAAGAAGACAAGGGTTTTAATTAATAAATGACATAATAGCCTTATAGACACCTTTACTTGTTCGATTTTGACATCTCGGTCCCCATACTTAATGATGTTTCATCTAGACACTTCTACTCATTTAAAGGTAATATTTTAAACCTCTCTGACTATTGACCAAGTCTATGTAGCATGTGCTTTGCTGAGTTGGGTAAAATGTGTGATTGCGTGCTTTAAGAAGCGAGTAACTTTGATGATTCTAATTAAAAATATAACAAAAAATGAAGAAACAAAAGTGAAAAAAAATATTTTACTCAAAAAATTGACCTCCACCGAGGTCCTTTCGGCTTTCCCCCTCCCCAGTTTTTAACTCTTTCTCATCCCTCCTCCTCAAATAATCAATACATCTCTTCTTCCCCCTGCCCAATTTGTTTTCTTTCTATCCCTTTCTTCTTTCCCTTGTCTTTTCCAGTTGGCCTCATAATCAAGTCAAATATGGGCAGTCACTAAAGGAATTTTTTATCGAAAACAAAGATTCAAATTTATTGTTTTGAATTAATGGATTTTTGGCTAGCTTTATTTAAGAGATTTAATTTGATTTTTCACTTATTTGAAGGATCTTGTTTAGTGAAGTAAAAGTATAGTGTATAAAGGAGTTGTGTTTTTGACATTATTTTCAGAAAGTAGAAAAGAGAGAAAATGGAGGAGGGATTCTAGGATTTTGCCGGTGGTTTATTGGTGGTTGTTTTCGCCTCTAGTCTTATTTTTTTTTAATTTAAAGGTATCATGTTAAAAATTTATAAATATTGAACTGAATATTTTTGTTATATCTAATTTCAATGGAAGTGCACTGTTCAATAGGTTTCTATGAAAACCGGCGGATTTGGTTTTGCAAATATTAAGAAAGGGAAATGATGGATTTTGAGTGAGAGTTGAAAGAGAATAAGAGATGAAAATTAGCTCTCAAATGACGAACGTCTGGTATTCCAAAAAGAAAAAGGCATGAAGGTACTTGTGAGAGAGAAAAACAAGCTACTTCAAGATTCATTTTTTTACATAATTTTTATGAAGATAAATATTGACGTGGAATATTTTTATGTGACATGAATAATACAGTAATACGATTGAGGATCACGCATAGTCAAAGGGGTTTAAATTATTATCTTTAAATGAGTAAAAGTGTCTAGATGAAATATTATTAAGTACGAGGACCGGATGTCAAAAGCGAACAAGTAAAGGTGTTTATCGGGCTATTCTGCCTTAATAAATTGAAGTGAATCATTTTGTATTACTGTTATGAGGTTATTATGTGTTTATAAAAGAGCGCTTAAGTTTTTTTCTATTTGCACAAATCTTTCTGTCTAAAAAGACAATAGATTGGTAGACACTTTTACTTGTTTGAATTTGACATCCCGATCCCTTTACTAAATGAAGTTTCATCCAGTCATCAAAATATGTATTTTAGACACCCTGATCATTGACCGAGTCGATGTCGCTATGAAAGGGCTGAGTTGAAAAAATGTGCGGCATACACGCATATTAGGAGTGTGACTGCATGAATTAGTATTTTCTATTAAGTAAGAAAATATTAAATTAAGACAAATAAATAAAAAATGAAAGAAAAGGCCCGAAAAATGAACAACTTCACTCCATAGCTATGCATCCTTCATCGGTCGGCCATCACCTTCGCGATTTCAAATAAAAAACAAATAACAAATCTTCATCCTTACCATACAGTGGCAATATCCATTCTTGAGGTTGACCAAGACGATGTTGTAAACTGGTTGAATGAGGCAGCTCATGAGTTGACCAAATTGGCTTTTTAGCCATGTCGTAAAGACCCAAAAAAGTAATTTCCACGGAAACCAGTAGAGATAGCTAATTGGTCCATTTTTTGGGAGCATTTGTTAGGTGATGATGACCCAATTGAAGTAGTTGCATCTTCAAATCTTGGTAACCTTTGAATCGAAATAATTGTTCCACTAAATTTAATGAGTGTTAGGATACAATTTGTTCTTTTCAATGTCTTTTTCTGTGGAGGAAATAAAAAGAAAGTGAAAGGAAGCTAAAAACGTGGGGAAACAATTCTTTAGAGGATTTTGGAGCTCTTCATTAATGCAACACAAAGGACTGATTAGAGTTAATTTTTCGGTGATGTTACTTGCTGTTCTATGTTCCTGGTTTGCTCGTTGTTTAGGTTCCGGCAAGGAAATCATCGGCCAATGGTTGAAGGAGGCGATGGAAGTAGAGGAAACGAAGGCGTAGAGGGTGGTGGTTGACGGCGTAAGAGGAAAAGAAGGAGAAGTGAAGGGGCCGGTGGCAACAAAGAAAGAGAATCATGATGAATTTTGGATAATTTTTAGCAATTAATATTTTATCAAAATAAATAATGGTGTGGCATTAATTTAACTGAGTTGTATCGAATATGTTATCCATGTTAGCTGGACTGAGCAACAAGCAGTGTATGAGGTGTTTACAATACATATTTTAATCAAGTTTAAGTGTCTGATTGAAACTTCATAAAGTATAAGCACCGGGTTGTTAGTTCCAAACCTTGTAAGGGAAAAAGAGTACAACGCGCATTAACTCCCCTTGATAAGAGCATCAATTCACATCTTTGAGCCTTTGCATCCCAATATTTTATGCTAGCTTCTTGAAGGTTGAGGTCATTAGAGTTTTGGTGAACAAATCAGCCATATTATCATTTGAACAAATTTGTTACACATTGATACCACCATTCTTTTGAATATCATATATGAAAAATAACTTTGGTAAAATGTGTTTTGTCCTATCTCTTTCTATGAATCCTCCATTAAATTGAGCTATTCATGTTACATTATCTTAATACAAAATTTGGGGTAGTTTGTCACACTTCAAATTACATTTTTCACGAATTAGATGTATTATAGACCTCGGCCACACAATTTTTCGACTTGCTTCATGAATAGTAATTATCTCTGCATGATTAGATGAAGTAGCCACGATTGATTGCTTAGTCGATCGCCAAGATATGGCAGTACCTTCACATGTAAACACATAGCCTATTTGAGATCGAGCCTTGCGTGGGTCAGATAAATACCTAACATCAGTATAACCAACAAGGTCGGGACTTCAATCATTACCATAAAATAAGTCCATATCGGTAGACCCTTTTAGATAATGCAATATGTGTTTGATTCCATTCCAACGTCTCTTTGTAGGAGAAGAACTATATCTTGCTAAGACATTAACTGAAAAAGTTATGGCAGGCCTTGTAATGCTAACAAGATACATTAGTGCATCAATTGTACTAAGATATGGTACTTCACGACCAAGTTGCTCTTCATTCTTTTCTTGAGGTCGGAACGAGTCCCTATTCACATTAAGTGATCGAAAAACCATCAGATTACTTAATAGATGTACTCCATCCATGTAAAACTGTTTCAATACATTTTCTATGTAGGCAAATTGATGAACAAAAATCCCGTTTGCTAAATGTTCAACTTGCAAACCGAGACATAATTTTGTCTTTCCGAGATCTTTCATCTTCGAATCTTTAAATAATCAATTATCTTTTGGAGTTCTGTAGGAATTCCAATAAGGTTTATGTCATCAACATATATGGCAAGTACAACAAACTCCGATGTTATTGTTTTTATAAAAACATATGGACAAATGACATCATTTATATAACCTTCTTTTAATAAATACTCATTAAGGCGGTTATACTACATTCTTCTAGATTGCTTTAGACCATACAAAGACCTTTGCAATTTAATTGAAATTATTTTTCGGGACTTTGAGTTATGTGTGTCAGGCATTTTAAATCCATCGAAAATTTTCATGTATATTTCGTTATCAAATGTGCCATAAAGGTAGGTTGTAACCACATCCATTAAATGCATGCCAAGCTTTTCATGGACAACAAAACTAATGAGATAACGAAATGTTATTGCCTCCATAACAAGTCAATATGTCTCTTCATAATCGATGTCAGGACTTTATTAAAATCCTTGTACCACAAGGTGTGTCGTATATCTTTGTACCTCATTTCTCTTACGTACAAAGACCTATTTATAGACAACGGGCTTAACCATTAGGTGTTTGGACTACAGGCCCAAAAACTTCACGTTTCATAAGTAAATCCAACTCAGATTGGATTTCTTCTTACCATTTTGGCCAATCACTTCTTTATCGATATTACTCGACAGATTGAGGTTCAAAATCCTCATTATCTTGCATAATGCTAGACGCAACATTGTATGCAAAGAAATAATCCTCCACTATATTCAATCGATTCAAATCTGTCTCAATATCGATTGAATTTATTGATAGTTCCTTATTTTCTTGAGTCTTAGGCTCATTGATTTCCTCATGAATCTCAGGATTGGTTAAATCATGAGTTTCTTTATGAGACTCATTCGTAGTGTCACCTTGATCATTCATTTTCCTTTTTCTAGGATTTCGATTCTTAGAACTCAATGGTCTAACATGCTTTAGGCGTGCTTTTGACTCATTATCTATGACACTAAAAGATTGTCCAACAAAGACACCAATACGGATTGGAACATTCTTGCTGGGGTATGTAATTTCGTTATCCTTTTCAGATCCGTTAATGCATCTGGCATTTCATTTGCTATTTTATTCAAATGGATAATCATTTGCAACACTTTTCCACAAATAGAGGCATGAGGATCAAGATGAGACAATGATGGATTTTTTCACAAAATTTCTTGTTTGGTTTCACCATTTTCTCCCCCTAATTTTGGGAAAAATGTCCCATCGAATTGACAATTTGCAAATCGAGCAGTGAACAAATCTCCCGTTAATTTTTCGAGGTAGTAAATAATGGAGGGTGATAAAACCCAACATGTATTTCTAACCTTCTTTAGGGACCCATCTTGGTGCGATATGGCTGTGTTATAGGCACATATACTGCGCACTCAAAAAAATTTAAATGGAATATATTAGGTTCATGACCTAAAACTAATTGAACCCGAAACTATTTATGATAATTTATCGGTCTCAGACGAACTAGCATTGTTGCATGCAGAATGACATGACCCCAAACAGAAGTGGGTAACCTCGTTTTCATGAGTAACGATCTTGCTATCAATTATGGACATTCAATCAAAGACTCAGCAAGACCATTTTGAGTGTGAACATGAGCTACAGGATATTCCACTTTTATCCCAATTGATAAGCAATAATTATTAAATGCTTAGGATGCAAACGCATTAGCATTATCAAGTCTAATAGACTAAATTGAATTATCGGGAAATTGTGCCCATAATCAAATTATTTGTGCTATTAATTTTCCAAATGCCAGGTTGCGAGATGACAATAGGCACACATGGGACCATCTAGAAGATGCATCTATTAAGACCATAAAATATCTAAACGACCCACTAGGTGGGTGAATAGGTCCACAAATATCCTCTTGTATATGTTTCAAAAATGCAGGGGACTCAATCCCAACCTTTGTTGGTGATGGTCTAATAATTAACTTGCTGTTTACCGTGAAAATGGTAACAACAATTAAATTTGTAAATGGGATTCTAAAAATATGTGATCTATTACCAAGCTAGTTGTTAGAGCAGTTGATGCTAGTAATATGGAGTTTAAAGATTAAATGCAAGCTGAAACGAGATAGTATCGAATTGAAGGGCCTGCTGCCCGGGTATAGGTCGGATCGATGGGGGACTTCGGGGCCAACGTCAAGGTTGAGCTCGAGCTATCGGGGATAGTCGGGGATGGAATAACAGTTGAGGATATAATTAAACAAGGCTCTTCGCGGCCAATACTAAGCAATACGATGAAGAACTAGTAAGAAAGCAATGAATATCAAGGTGACTTCGGGCCAGTGAGAACGAAGAAGTTACAAAGAAAAGAGAGAGAGAGATATTATTGCACTTGTGTATTCACCTTACAAAGAGAACGAAGAAGTTACAAAGAAAAGAGAGAGAGAGAGAGACATCAGTCCTTTACAAAGTGGCATGGATTCCCCTTATATAGGAGGGGGAATACCATATAGTACAAAGTGTATTGAATGTAAAGACATGTAGATGGGACGGCTAGGCATGGTACTAGTGCCTATTAACTCTAGCCGTTTGCCTTGGGAGTCCCCCATCTTCGTAACCTTCGTTGGGTCACGGACAGATTCCTTATCCTCGGAGTCTCTGCAGGGTCGTGGACGATCATCAAGGGAGGGAGCTTGATCGGGATCCTACAGCCTCAAGATGCTGGCATGACTTTCCGAATGTACCTTAATGGCAGGAAATAGATCCCCCTGATTTCATCGCATACAGATAGTCTCCGCTTTTCCTAGAACGAAGTAATAGGAAATGATATTGAATCGTCATCTCGAGGTCATTATTTCCATGATGTCAACCATCTAAGAGCATTAAATGCCATTCCCTAGAGAACCGTGCAAGGCCATCATCAGATGCGGTAATCAAGAAACCCACGAATTGCCATAGGCTCATCTCTTCTTCTTCCCCAGCAATTCCTATAAATGCACCGGTTGCTAGATACTTCCCATCTTCACCCTTCTTACAACTCCGCGAATCAGAATTTTACTATTTGACATTGTTCCCTCTTTTCACAGAAGGGTTTTACCATTTTTCATGCCTAGGACTTCTAGGACAGTTCCCCGACGGAACAATAATGCATCATCATCCCGATTACCTGACGGAGAAAACAGATTGGTTCCCACATTGGAGTAATGTACTCCACCTGATCTTGACACGTCAAAGGATTTCTCCCTCGTCTAAGCTGGGTCAGTGTGAGCACGTGTCTTGATATGTTAACATCATAACCGATTCTAGCAAGGTGAGGGAGGATTGCCGATGGAGCAAGGAAGTAGAGGTAGAGATTCTCAGCGCCCACGATAATATTACTAACTTCAAGACTGGCTTCCTTTATATATACACTTACCCATTCACCCTGGGCCCTGATAAATTCGTTGAATCTCCTCCCTTAGAAATTGACCCAGTTATTCTTGACTTCTGCGCTCGATACTAGGTGACCCTTGGTCAGATCTACCCATCATTCTAGAGGATAGTGTTAATGCTTAGGCATTTCACTGAAGGGGTTGGAGGTGAGGTTTTTAACCTTGGCCATTTGATCTGACTGTACCACCCTCAGTTGTATTGAGGATTAATCAAGCTCCGCCATTGGTCCAAAAAGTCTTTTTTCACAAGCGTTGATGAGGGGAAGGATTGAGGATAAATGAGCAGGTTTATTTGAGTGAGGACGTCGGACATCATCCTAGACCGGAGGATGCCCTTTCCGGAGCAGTGGAATGCTCGATGTAAGAAAATTTCCCTTTAACCTCTTCTTGACTATTCTTTCGTTCGTTATTATTACCTTTTTGTGCTTTCTGCAGCCGCTGCTTAGCATCCGGAGGTGGTCCCAGATTTGTCGGGATGGATCAGGCATTTGGACAAAAAGTTCTCATACCGCATTTGGTCTTGGACCGTCCTGGCTAAGGAGCGTTGGGTGGCCAAGAATCACGGGGAGGTTTATTTACCACCTGTGCTTCGCATTTTGTCTTTCTTTCCAAGACCTTAGCGAAAATGTATCGCGGTTATTGTGCTGGTGCAGGTCTTGGCGAGAATATGCAGATGAGGCCGTCCCCTGACGGTGAAGCAGAGGCCTTGGAGCCTGATATGAACAAGAAAAGGAAGAGCAAGGCAGCTGTTGTCCGACCCGATAGGACTGCTGCTCTAACCTCCGAGTCGAAACTTGATATCGAAGGGGAGGACGATGATGGAAGTCCATTGAGGAGGAGAACAAGGTCCAGTGTGAGAGATTTGTAGGTGCCCCGATCGGAGGCCGCTAAATCCAGAACGGCTGGCTCTGGCCGGGCTGGTGAGCAAAGTGTCCTTGAAGAGGACGTTGATGTAGCTTCGAATCGTATGGCCGGATTCAGTGTAGCTTCTTATAGGAGGACCGTTGGCGTTGATCCTGAGGGACCGGAGCTTAGGGCCTTCCATGAGCATGGGTTGCTATTTTGAAAGATCGGTGAACCGAACGACCTCATTTCGAGCTTTCCGGTTTCATCAGGGGAGCTGAGGAATGTCGAAAGGATGGTCGGTGTCACAATCGGGACTCCTCCCAAAGAGGGAGATTTTATTGCCAACATTTTCGATGGCGTAATTGACAGGGCTGATCTCAATATTTCTGGCACCGTTACAGCGGCGGAGAAGTCCATGCAATAGGTGATAGTTTTCCTTTGTGTATCTCTTTTCATTCTCGGGTGTTATTCACCTTCTTTCTTAACTTTCCCATTTTGCCGCAGTGTAAGGAGATGTATGACCATGCCATTCTTCAACTCCGTGGGAAACTTTTTTGCCACGAAAAGGAGCGTATTAATGTTGCTTCGAAGCTGCAGGACTCGGAGTCTCATTGTGCCCAGGGAGACAAAGAGTTGGGAGGACTTTGGACCGCTTTGGAGGCGGCGCTCTAGGATAAGTCCGATCTTGCTGCTCAGGTACTCTGCCTCGCTCATACCTTCCCTTTCACCCCGTATCCACACATGTTCTGGATTCATGTATTCATCGACTTGCCCTTATTCGTAGGTCGAGCACAGTAACTCGTGGATTAGTCAGTTAAAAGAGGAGATCTCTAGGCTAAAAGAGCAAAATGAGTTTGTGGCCGGGGAATTGATGACATCCCGGGATTTTCTCACGGACGCTCCCAGGGAGATTGTTACTTTGGCTGCAGCTAAGTCTGAGGACGAACGAGATGCTGCCACTTATAAGGAGGATGCGACCACGATGCGTACAATGGTTCACGACATGTCCATGTCAGCCGAGTAAAGACCAATTCGAGCTGTCGAGTACGCCAAAGTGGAGGCGAAGAGGGAGACCCTGTAAGAACTCGAGGCCAGAGGCTTCAAGCTGTCTGTCGATCTTGAGGAGGCTCGTGCGATGGAAGGAAGACTGGTGCTCTTGATTGCCCCTGATAGGGGTGAAGATGATAGTGGTGAGCAGTAGTCTTCGAGCCTTTTTTGTATGCCTTTGTTTTTTCTTCATGTGTCCCCCCCCCCCCGGGAAAAAAATAGTGTAAAGATGTTTTTTCTCTTTTCTAATGCATAAAAGGAACTTTTATCGTGTCAGCCCTTCTATTTGCTTCTTTGTTTCTGTGTTCCTTCACCAGCCTTTTGGGGCCTTTTCGTGAGACAGACCGGGGTCCTCGAGACTAGCCACATCCTGAGATTGAATCGATAGTTCCTCCCAAAATGATATTTATGATGTTGGGGATCTCCCGAGGTCCCTCGGTTTTATGAGTTATGTGGGATCTTGGAATGATTCTGCCAGTGCGCTCCCCAAGGAGAAGGTGGCATTAGCGTTGACAGAATTAATTGGCCCTTTTTGGCAAACGAGCAGTTGTTGCTTAGCCTCTTTATATTTGCTTATCCGCCCTTCAAGCGGCAATTTTGCAGTTCTTGATAAGCCTATCTCCTCTGCAGATCCTGGCGCTTTGTGTAAATCCTTTCGCTCTCCTATTTTAGAAAGTTTTTTCCTGGATCCTCATCTTCTTCCCTTTATTCTGCTGCAATCATGGCCGCCGCTTCGACGGCTGATCCTCGGACGGAGGGGAGTCCCTGCTGTGCTCCGCCTTTGGTTGGTACCAGCGGCTCGCCCCTGATATCGGGAGAGCAAGATTCGAGTCTCCCTGCCTTGAAGAAGGCTATCACACCGGGGAAACCTCCCAATGTTCCAGGCCATCGAGAGCATGTGTCGAAGATTATTTCATAAGTGAGGGAGGAAAACCTCGAGATGATCAAGAAAGAATGTGGATGGGGTGAAGGCATGATTTTGCGAGCACCTTCCCCCGAGGAGAGTATCATGACATATGTTGAGGGGTTCTTGAGCATCTATATTCATGTTCTCGCGTCGGGTTCCCCAGACCAGGTCGTGCTTGATTTCTGTAGAAGATATCAAGTAACGTTGGCATTGGTTCATCCCTTTCTTTGGAGAATAGTGCAGTCGATTAGATATTTTACTGACAAGGCCGGGATAGAATTCACCCTCAGCCACCTCATGAGTTTGTATCGGCCATTGTACTATCGGGGCTTGATTGCTCTTCAGCGTAGATCCACCTGAGCTCCTATGATCGGTGGCGAGGAGGATGAGGACCGTGGATGGATGAATTGGTTCATTCGAATCCGGACGACCGATGTTATCCCCGGAGAATTTTTGCCATTCCCTGAGAGATGGAACCCCACACATAAGTGCTTCATTTG
The DNA here is from genome assembly GCF_000393655.2 of Nicotiana sylvestris. Taxonomy (NCBI): domain Eukaryota; kingdom Viridiplantae; phylum Streptophyta; class Magnoliopsida; order Solanales; family Solanaceae; genus Nicotiana; species Nicotiana sylvestris. The sequence goes on from NC_091061.1 coordinate 122,457,330, forward strand.
AACTGTCTTTTAACTCAGCATGGGCTTGGCCCCATAATGGTATCTTTCTGTTCTTTGTTTATAGCAACTCATTGGTTGCCCGGCGAGATCCCTGATTTAGCCGACTGGTCCCGTAAGCTAGCAGCTTGCTCGGCCTTCGATAGGCGCCGATGGCGAAATCTATCAAAAGGGAGATGGGAGGTGAATCATCACGGTAGGTGTCTGGCATTTTGCCCCTCTAAGAGGTGGCTTCCTTCTTGTTGGCTCGTCTGATTTATCTATTGTAGGTGCCGGGAGTCCTTTCGAAGCGAGGTCGAATCCCCCGAAAGAGGAGAGATTGCTGGCCCCGGGGTCAAGGAACACCGGAAAAAGGAAAGATGCCACGGGGTGCGAGAAGGCTTGTGGTGAGACACCTTCTTCACAGCGGTCAAGGGGAAGCGATTCGGCCGACCGACAACCTTCCGGGGTTGGTACATCGTCGGACGTCGCTTCAGCCTTCGGTGAGGCTCAGCACTTTGGCCTTATGGTGAGTTTCGGCCGCTGTAAGGATGTTCTGGCCCTGCGCTCCTCTCTTTTCTTTTTGTTTACCTGGCTTTCTTTATCATGCTTTGGACAGGCTCAAGACCGAACTACTTCGTTGTGAGGCCCCGTTGCGGGATGCTCGAGATAGGGAGAAATCCCTCAAACTTCTTTGTGCCGCAAAGGAAAGCGAGCTCATCTCTTTATGGCGTGAGGTGGACCGGAGTCGGGCCCGGAAGGCCCTCTTAGAGAAACAGGTATCTTGCATCTCGTGCTGGCCTGTATTCCCTTTTTGTTTCGCCATCTTGACGTGTTGCTGTTTCAGTTGAAGGATAAGGCGGATGAGCTGGAACAACTCTGGGGCGAGGTTGGCAAAGCCAAACATGAATTCATCGAGCTATAGGCGCATGTGAATGCCCATTCTGCGGCCAAAGAGAGGGCTCAGGCCGGGGCTTTCGTTCTTGAGGCGCAAATTCAGGCCGCCCGTGCGAATGATTCTGCTCAGGCAAAGATGATCGTGAGACTCTCATCCGAGCTTTCAAGGGCAAAAACTGAGGTGGTGAATGTCCGGGATGAGGTTGTGATGAATAATACCAGGGCGGGATATAAAATGGCAGCTTATTTGAGAAGCGCTACCGTTGCTAAAGCTAAGTTGAAGAAGACCCTCGATCGTGCAAATAATAGCAAGGAATACGTGATGTGCAGATCCCGGAGGGAAATCCTTGAGAAGATTCACGCTAGGGGCTTTGATCTCTTGGGGGAGATCAAGCAAGCCAAAGGACAGGAGTACGATGCCAAGTTCCTACTTTCCGATGCTGAGGACGAAGAGGAGGAGATCGTCGGGCTATAACTGCCGCAAAAAAACGGAATGACCATTCCTTGCCTTCTTTTTTGTGTATATATAGATTTTATTATATGACGCAGGCTGAGATTGCGCTTTGTCGTCAATATGTAGCAATAAGAGGGGGAACCCCCCAACTTGTATCTTGTGTATTTCTGCTCGTTGGAGTTTTAATTGGGTCGATTCGATCCCGGATTTGCCCTTAGGCTTGCGTGCTTTAACCGTCTTCGGGTTTAGTCTCTAAGTCGGGATCCGACTCAAGCTTAATTTACCCTCGGGTTTTGCGTTTGTTTGGGCTGGCGATGATGGTTTTTATTTCTTTCCCTTAGGTGTTTGGTTGTTTCAACTATTTTGGGTCCAGTCTCCGAGTCGTGTTGCAACTTGAGCTTTGATTGACCATAAAGTCTATCCTGCCTACATGGGTAGGCAACGATGGCCTTTTGTGTTTTAGGTCGAAGTGACCTTACAGGTGCGTGGACCGGAGGCTCACTCGGCTGGTTGACAGTGGCGCTTATGTCGTGCCCTTAGGCATGTTGCAGTTTAACTATTTTGGGTCCAGTCTCCGAGTCGCATTGCGATTCGAGCTTTAATTGACCCTCAAGTATTTTCAAACTAGCGATAGTGCCTCTTACGTTGATTTGGTCATTGAGGCCTTTCAATATGTGGCCCGGAGGCTTGCATAGTTAACTATTTCGGATCCGGTCTCTGAATCGGGTTACGATTCGAGCTCATTTTAATCCTCAAGTTGTCAATATTTTAGCTGGCGACAATGGCTCTTACGCTGTTTTTTTCCTGTGGGCTTTTTGTAGGCTTTGTTTTTCGCTCTTTAAGGTCTTTTGAAAGATTTTTGCCTAACCCGTTGTCGGTTCTAGAAGAACCTCAATTTCAAGTCGTTATCGGCAATGTTTTGAGCACCTCGGAAGGTTCATAGCTCATAGTCTAAGTCGGTCGAAGCCTTGTGATTTGGAGCTGACATGGTCAAAGCTTGTTTTTGCCTGTTGAGGGAAGCCTATTTTATCCGGTTCTTTCCGAAGTATATTCAGAGTAGTGGCCTGCGATTTTTGTTTAGCGACGGTCGGGCGTCCCTGAGTTGCGTTAGTTTGGTTGTATCAACCGTTTTGACCGTAGTCATATGTGTTTGGCCGTAGCCATTTTTGATCTCGAGTGAGAGTTTAAGAGTCTAAACTGAGGGTATGCCCTTTCGGGATTCTTACAAGTGCAACGTATAACCTAAACTTCGGGATTTTCATGCCTGTTGAGGCCTTACAGTTTGTTATGCATGTTGAGGTCTTACAGTTTTTGTTGTAATATAGAATAGATCAAGTTACGCCGAGTCTGCCGACTCAGGGTTTTACAGTTTCGGGTTTCCCAATGCATGACGATTGGCGATAAATGACAGTCTCTGAGTCATTGAATTTGTTTAAGCTTGAAGACTGCTTTTCGTGAGCTCGGAGTTGCCTTATAGGGGCTTTATGAGCCCAGAGTTCCAACCCTGGTGTCGTGCGGGTGCTAAATTGTTGATGCTAAGTCTCCGAGTATCTCGGGACACGTTTGGTAGAGAGGCCTTCGCCACGAGCATGTTGAAATTCCCCTTTCTGAAGCATGAGATGCCGAAAGATATCCTTTATCGCTTGGCGTAGACATATGTTGTAAATACATGCCGCTTTGTTGTTGCGAGCTCAGCCTGCGCGGGCACGACTCCTTGGACTGTTCGGTCCATTGCATTATTCCCTATTGGGGCTTCATTTGTCATTTTCCGACGTGGTGTCGGTTGTAATGAAAGTCCCGTAGGCTTGCTAGATCCTTTTTGGGAAGTGTGTCGCCGTTGCCTCGTTAAAAACCCTTGCTGGTAGAAAAACCCTTTTCGAGATAAAAATATCCGATCAAAGGAAAAGAGTGCAACAGACATTCTTAAGCCTCAGAATCTTTGAGCCGGGGTATCGTCCTGATTATATTGGTTATTGTCCTACAAAAAAGTAACCGTGAAGTAGAAGATGGGAAGGGGGATGTGCACTTATACCTCGGTGGCGATGGCGCTTCTCGAGTTCTGGCGCTTATTTGGCAGTTACTAATTGGTCCAATATTTGAACGCGTTCAAGGCGATCATTAGAAGATTGCGTGGACAACGTGTTGAGGCTCGTCTGTTTTTTTTTCTTTACCATTTCTCCTTCTCGCGATTGATTTTTAGCTAGGCTATTGAGAAGTTCCGAAAGGTGCCCGTGGTTGAGCAATCGGGCCACTTCCTCTCGGAGCTGCCTGCAATCTTCGGATTGGTGCCCGCACGAGTTATTAAACTCGTAAATCAAATTGTAGTTTCTATGGGAAGGATCTGAATGTAACGGTCTGGGCCTCTGATCTTGCTAATGGTAAACACAATGCCTGGCACATCGACGCTGAAGTTGTATTCCAATAAGTGGGGTGCGTTTGTTAGCGCTGTGCTTCGATCGAACCTGGTTCTATTGACGAACCCTCGAGGGTCCTATCCTCGATCTATCCTCCGATTATTACGAGGTAGGTTGTGCCTTGGGGTGTTCCTTCTATCTTCGAGGTACGGATGGTATCTTTGTTTGTTTGGTTTTGATTCTTTTACCAGGAGTCTGTTTGGGTACACTAAGCCAGAAGGGGCCCCCAACTAGTCATCCTCGGCCCTAATCTTTGACTGGTACCGGTGTTGGACGTCCGACCAGGTCACGGCCAGATATTCGATCAGGTTCTGCTTCTGCTGCTTCGAGGCCACCGAACTTCGTTCGTTCAGGCCTTGGGTGAAGGCTTTCACTGCCCAGTCATTGGAGACTGGCGCTAGCTCCATCTGTTCCATCTGGATGCGAGATACGAATTTTTGCAGCATTTCGTTCTCCCTTTGCTTAATCTTGAACACTTTGGACTGCCTTGTTGCTATCTTGATGGCGCCAGCGTGCGCTCTTACGAAGGAGTCCGCTATCATGGCGAATGAATCTATGGAGTTGGGAGCCAAGTTGTGATACCACATAATGGCCCCCTTCGAAAGCGTTTCTCCGAATTTCTTCAGCAATACGGACTCAATCTCGTAATTCTTTATATCGTTACCTTTTACTGCACAGGTATAGCCAGTAACGTGTTCGTTGGGGTCGGTAGTACTGTTGTACTTAAGGAGTTCTGGCATTCTGAACTTTTTGGGAATGGGCATTGGGGCCGCTTCCTCGGGGAATGGCCTCTGTATGAACTTCTTCAAATCCAAACCTTTTAGGGCCGGGGGTGCTCCCGGGAACTGATCCACCCTAGAGTTGTAGGTCTCGACCTTTTTGTCATTGGCTGCAATCATTTTCTCACCTGATTCGATCCTTTTGGTAAGGTCCTCAAGCATATTCACTAATGCAGGGTCAGCCACTAACCCGTTGTTGCTTGATCTTTCGGGTACTTGCTCAGCGGGGGGAGCTGTCTCTGGTGCCGCTGTGCTGGGGGTTCTCGGATGGCTTTGCAACTGAGCAATGGCCAGTTGTTGTGCCTGAAACATTTCAAAAATAACATGAAAACTAACTTCCTGTTCTTCCCGGGCCGGGGTTTTTTGAGCTTCCTATTGGTAGTTGTGCCATATTCTCCTATTGGTGTGAGAAGTTTCGTCCACTTTTTGTGCGTCCTGTGAGTCCGCATCCGCTAGAATTGGTACGGGCGCATTATCGAGATTCTATAGTGGTGCTCCGGCGTCCGAGATAGCCACGCCATTTTCCCCGTGATTTTTGGGGTTGTCATTCTCGACTCTGTTTACCGAGCCAGACATTTTGACCTGAAATCAAAGGATCTTGGACAAGAAAGAGTGTGAAAGATAATGTGCGTTTGTGCAATGAAACCAGCAAGAAAATAATCACGATTATTTTTAGCCCCACGGTGGGCGCCAAACTATTTACCGTGAATATGGTAACAAAAATTAAATTTGTAAATGAAATTCTAAAAATACGTGATCTATTCCCAAGCTAGTTGTTAGAGTAGTTGATGCTAGTAATATGGAGTTTAAAGATTAAATGTGAGCTGAAACGAGATAGTAATTGAAACGAAGGGCCTGCTGTCCGGGTATAGGTCTGATCGATGGGGGACCTCGGGGCCAACATCAAGGTCGAGCTCGAGCTATAGGGGATAGTCGGGGATGGGATAACAGTTGAGGATATAATTAAACAAGGCTCTTCACGGCCAATACTAAGCAATACGATGAAGAACTAGTAAGAAAGCAATGAATATCAAGGTGACTTCGTGCCAGTGAGAATGAAGAAGTTAGAAAGAAAAGAGAGAGAGAGAGAGATAGAGAGAGAGAGAGAGAGAGATTATTGCACTTGTGGAGAAATGGAGCAACATCAGTCCTTTACAAAGTGGCATGGGTTCCCCTTATATAGGAGGGGGAATACCATATAGTACAAAGTGTATTGAATGTAAAGATATGGGGATGGGACGGCTAGGCATGGTACTAGTGCCTATTGACTCTAGCCGCTTGCCTCGGGAGTCCCCCGTCTTCATAACCTTCATTGAGTCACGGACAGATTCCTTATCCTCGAAGTCTCTGCAGGGTCGTGGACGATCCTCGAGAGAGGGAGCTCGATCGTGATCCTACAGCCTCAAGATGCTGGCATGACTTTTTGAATGTACCTTAATGGCGGGAAATAGATCCCCCTGATTTTACCACATACACTTGCCTTGATAACAAGAAGTGCAAGAAAATTCATTATTTAAAAGAATCTTTAAATTCTTTAATGGATGCCCATTTGAGTTCTCTACAATTCTTCTCATCATAATTGATCTTGGATGTCCCAATCGATCATGCCAAAGTACAAAAGTATTGGGATCAGTAACCTTTTGGTTTACGATAGAATGTGCCTCCTTTGTGCTAATTCTTGTCTAATACATGCCACAAGATAATGATGGGAACTTTTCAATAACCCTTTTCTAGCCAGAGATATTCTTGGTAACAATGAGATATTCAAGATTATTCTCATTTATTGTCTAATATGATAGACATTTCAGCGGATATCTTTAAAACTCAACAAGTTCCTCTTGGACTAGGAGGAGAACATTGCATTATCTATGATAAGTATTGTTTCCCTAGCCATAGTTATAGTAGTTCTTCCAGAGCCTTCAATTAGATTACTACAACCAAAAATTATAGTAACATCTGCTTTACACATACTTAAATGAGAGAATATTTCTTCTCTTTGAATGTTGTATGTGTCGTACATGAATCAGTAAAAATAAATATTTCTACAATTAAACTTTAATATAAGTTTGCTTTGTGAGTTATCCATATTTTCTTCCCATGATTTGACATATAAAAGAAATATATGAATAAACATTAGTATTTCCAGAGAAAAAGGAAAAAGAAACAAAGTTAAATTAATGATTCAATAATGACCTCTTAATGCAATTTCGAGCAACTCTGATTATGATACTAATTGATACTAATAACTGCTACTCATGTAAAGAACTATGATTACGTGATGTTTATTCAATGGCTACTATAAATAGACGAAAATAAAAATGAAACTACTTATTCATCTTTAACCATGGATCCATCACCGATTAAGTGGTCTATTTTTCCATCAGAATGCTCAAAGAAGTCCGCGACATCCAAGTGGGTAATGTCAAATTCATTGTCAGAGACAAGATTAGCTTTCGGGACTTTATTCTTTAAAGATGCTTGATAAAGCTCAACCAAATATTTTGGTGCACGACAAATATTTGCCTAATGCCCTTTTCCACGCAACAATAGTATTTAGTTTCTAAACCCTTTGCCTTTGGCTTCTCATTTTTCCCTTTCAACTTTTTGTCACGACCCTAATACCGATCCGGTCGTGATGGTGCATATCGTGAAACTAAGTCAGCGGACACAAATCCTAAATTAAACCAATATTTCATAAAAGTCATTTTAAGCTATTAATTAAACAAAACCTCATAATATAAGCCTCAATAACCAGTGCGGAAAAATAACACAAGCCCGACATCGGAGTGTCACCAGTCATGAGCAACTATAAATTCGTCTAAGTACAAGAAAGGCTAACATAATCCAGAAATAAAATACTAAGACAGCCTGAATAAGGTAAGAAAGGAGAAGTGCAGGACTGCAAACGCCAAGCAGCTACCTAGCCAACTCCGGAAACCTGTTGGAAGACTGATCAACACTCATATCATGTCCCGAGACTCCTAGATCTGCACACAAGGTGTAGGGAGAAATGTGAGTACACCAACCCAGTAAGTAATAAAAGTAAAAGCCGCTGAGCAGTAAGAAAATAGGTAATTCCACGTCATAAACTACATCAAAACAGTGTATGTCCAAACGATACAAAAATCAATTAACTCGTAAAAATAACTCAGTTTCAATAAAACCTTTTTCTTTTAAAAACATCTTTCAATAGTTTCAAACAAGTGGTGGAAAAGTGAGTAAAAATGATAGAAACGTAAACAGTCCCTCAGGAAAAACATGAGATAGGTCGACAATATACTTTCGGAGCATAGAAACATGAAATACCGGATGCACGCTCGACAAGCTAGGTGGTAAGTCCAACTCATAAGCCACCTCCCAATCCTCCGAAGCACCTCAAAAGGTCCAATGAATCGAGGACTCCATTTACCTTTCTTCCCAAATCTCATAACCCCCTTCATGGGTGAAACCTTTAATAGAACCTTCTCCCCAACCATGTAGGACACATCACGAACCTTCCTGTCAGCATAACTCTTTTGTCTTGACTGCGTTGTACGAAGCCGCTCCTGAATCACCTTCACCTTGTCTAAAGCATCCTGCACCATGTATGTATTCAAAAGCCTAGCCTCACCCGGCTCAAACCAACCAACTGGAGATCTACACTATCTCCCATATAAAGCTTTATATAGAGCCTTCTGAATACTCGATCGATAACTGTTATTAGAAGCAAACTCTGCGAGCGATAGAAAATGATCCCACGAACCCCCAAAATCAATGACACAAGTGCGCAAGATGTCCTCCAATATCTGAATAGTGCACTGGACTGTCCTCCTGTCTAAGGGTGAAAAGTTGTGCTCAACTCAACCTGAGTATCCAACTCCCGTTGCATGGCCCTCCAAAACTGCAAAGTGAACTGAGTACCTCTGTCTGAAATGATGGAAACTGGGACATCATGCAAGCGAACAATCTCTCGGATATAGATCTCTGCTAACCGCCCTGAAGAATAGGTAGTACGCACAGGAACGAAGTGCGCGGACTTGGTCAGTCGATCCACAATCACCCAAATAGCATCGAACTTCTTCAAAATCTATGGGAGTCCAACTACAAAGTCCATGGTGATCCGCTCCCACTTCCACTTTGGAATATCTATTTGTTAAAGCAAGCCACCCGGTCCTGATGCTCATATTTCACATGCTGAAAATTGAGACACCGAGCTACAAATCCCACAATATCCTTCTTCATTCTTCTTCATCAATAATGTTGTCTCAAATCCTAATACATATTTGCGGCACCCATATAGATGGAATACCGCAATCTATGGGCCTCCTCCAGAATCAACTCCTGAAGCCCATCTACATTGGTCACACATATCCGGCCATGCATCCTCAATACCCTATTATCACCAATAGTCACATCTCTAGCATCGTCATGATGAACTCTCTCCTTAGGGCCAAGAAAATGAGGATTATCATACCGGTGGTCTCTGATGCAATCAAACAAGGAAGATCGAGAAACCACACAAGGTAAGACCCGACTGGGCTCCAAAATATCCAACCTTACAAACCGATTGGCCAAGGCCTGAACATCAACTGCAAGAGGTCTCTCCCCAATAGGAATATAAGCCAAACTACCCATACTCACCGCCTTCATACTCAAGGAATCAACCGCTATATTGGCCTTCCTCGGATAGTACAAGATAGTGATATCATAGTCTTTTAGTAGCTCCAACCATCTCCGCTGTCTCAAATTGAGATCCTTCTGCTTGAACATGTGCTGGAGGCTACAATGATCAGTAAACACCTCATAAGACACACCATAAAGATGATGCCTCCAAATTTTCAGTGCGTGAACAATGGCAACCAACTCTAGATCATGAACCCAGTAGTTCTTCTCATGGGGCTTCAACTGACGGGAAGAACAAGCAATCACTCTACCCTCCTGCATCAACACACACCCAAAACCAACTCTCAAAGCATCACAATACATTGTAAATGAACCTGAAGCTGATGGAAAAACTAACACTGGAGTTGGGGTCAAGGCAGTCTTGAGCTTCTGAAAGCACGCCTCACACTCATCCGACCACATGAAAGGCACATCTTTCTGAGTCAACTTGGTCAAGGGTGATGCTATAGATAAAAATCCCTGAAGGAAATGACGGTAATAACCCGCCAAACTAAGAAAGTTGCGAATCTTTGTGGCAGAGGACGGTTTAGACCAACTGTAGACTGCCTCTATCTTCTTCGAATCAACCTGAATACCCTCACTATACACCACGTGCCCCAAGAAAGCCACTAAACTGAGCCAAAACTCACACTTGGAGAACTTTTCATAAAGCTTCTCCTCCCTCAACCGCTGCAATACCACTCTGAAACACTCTGTGTGCTCCTCCTGACTATGTCAGTACACCAGAATATCATCAATGAATACAATGAAAACAAGTCGAGATAAGGCCAAAACACGTTGTTCATCAAATGCATGAATGTTGTTGGGGTATTGGTCAGCCCAAAAGACATCACAAGGAACTCATAATGACCATATTGGGTCCTTAAATTTGTCTTAAGAATGTTTGAGTCCCTGATATTCAACTGGTGATACCCTGACCGGAGATCAATCTTGGAGAACATCCTTGCTCCCTGAAGCTGGTCAAATAAATCTTCAATACGAGGCAAATGATACTTGTTCTTGATTGTGACTTTGTGCAACTGCCTATAATCAATGCACATCCTCATCGTGCCATCCTTCTTCTTCACAAATAGAACTGGCGTACCCCAAGGTAACACACTAGTCCGAATAAACCCCTAATTAAGGAGTTCCTGAAGTTGCTCCTTCAATTCTTTCAACTTTGTTGGTGCCATACGATACGGTAGAATAGAAATATTCTGAGTGCCCAGCACCAAATCAATACCAAAGTCAATATCCCTGTCCAGCGGCATGCCCGGCCGGTCTGCAGGAAACACATCCGGAAAGTCCCTCACTGTCGGGACTGAATCAATGGTAGGAGTCTCTGCACTGACATCCCTCACGAAGTCTAAGTAAAAAAGACAACCCTTCCCAACCACCCGTTGGGCCTTCAAAAATGAGATCACCTTACTGGGGACAAAATCAGTTGAACCTCGCCACTCAATCAGTGGCACACCCGGCATAGCCAATGTCACTGTCTTAGCATGACATTCTAAAATAGCACGATCCAGAGATAACCAAACCATGCCCGATATCACATCAAAATCGACCATACAAAGCAATAAAAGGTCCACTCCGGTCTCCAAACCCCCAATAGTCACCACACACGACTGATATACATGGTTTACAATAACAGTATCACCCACCGGAGTAGATACATGAACAGATGAAAGAAGAGACTTACGGGTCGTATCCACATATGAAAAAGTGGAACTAGGATGAAATAACACAGAGGCATCTCACTGCCAAACTGAGACAATACATGTAATCAGAGCATATGAAGTAATAGCATCAGGCCTAGCTGGGATTGCATAGAAATGGGCCTGACCACCACCTGATCGACCTGCCCCTTTGGGGAGACCCCTAGCTCACTGACCCCCACCCCTAGCTACCTGGGTGGGTGGTGAATTAATTGGTGCTGAAGTTGATGGCTGACTTCTCGGCTGAGATGAACCCCCAAAACGATGAGGACACTACCTCCACATATTCCCCAACTCGCCACACTCATAACAACCCCCTTATGCCGGAGACAGGGACTAAAGGGAACCCCTAGCACCGGGATAACTAGTAGAAGAACCTGGCATGGAAGAGCCCTAAACTGATGGAGCACGGGACGAACTCTAGGCTGGAAGGGCACTAAGTGATGAATGGCCCTGATGAGAACTGTGAGAACCATGGCCCGATGATGCCACACGATAACCTGGGCGAGCTGACTGAGCATGCCTGAATGGGTGGCCTCTATCGTACTGAAACTGACCCCTATTAGGAGCACCGTTGAAACCTCCCTGACCACGAGGCCTCTTAGCCTCCCTCTCAACCCTATCCTGACCATGAACCATCTGAATCTGTTGAGCTATGTCAACAACCTCATCAAAGGTAGCACCAGATACTCTCTCTCTAGTCATGAGGAACTGAAGCTGAAAACCGAGGCCATCTATAAACCTCATATTTCTCACGCGGTCTTTGGGAACCAACTAAAGCGCATGATGAGCCAACTCGGAGAATAGCATCTCATACTGTATAACAGACCTATCACCCTGACAAAGCTACTCAAACTGCCTGCGCAGCTCCTCTCGACGATACTCAGGTACAAACTTCTCCAGAAAGAGAACGAAGAACTGTTTCCAAGAAAGGGGCACTGTGCCAACCGGCCTACGCCTCTCGTAATCCTCCCACCAACTAAGTGTAACCCTAGAGAACTAGAAAGTAGTGAATGAGACCCCACTAGTCTCCATAATACCTGCGGTTCGAAGCATCCTCTGACACTTATCCAAGAAACCCTAGGCATCCTTGCTCTCTGCACCACTGAAAGTCAGAGGCTGAAGTCTACCAAACCTCTCCAATCTGCGTTGCTCATCCTCTAGCATAACATGAGCTACATAGTCCTGAGCAGCTGCAACCGGCTGGGCTGGAGGTTCCCCCGGTGTCTGAAGTCCTTGCACAACCTGCTCAGGTGTGCGAGTGGCGGGAGTCTGAGTGCCTCTCCTTGCATGAGAAGTAGATGCGGCTGTAGTAACTGAGACCGCCTAAGCTAGGATAGTGCACACTGATAGAATCTGGGCCAGAGCCTCCTGAAGGCCTGGGATAACAATAGGCACAGTTGGTGCTTGAGCTGGTACTGCTGGATCACCTGCAACTGGGACCTAATCCTGAATTGGGGCTGCTGGTGGATCTATAGGTGCTGCCCTAGCTGCTGCGCAGGCGACGCCCCTGCCCCTACCATGGCCTCGACCATGTCCTCGGCCTCTAGTGGCCCCAACTGGTGGTACTGGTGGCCGTCCATCCTGACCGATAGTACATGTCCTCACTATTTGTGAGAGAATAGAATAACAGAAGTTTAGTTACCAGGATTAATAGATTCGCACAACAGGAATTCAAGAATGTGAAGTTTTTCCGAAAGGTTCTGCAGCTTCCCGAGGATAAGTACATACATATCTATACCGATCCACGAGACTCTACCAAACATGCTCATGACTCGTGAAACCTATGTAACCTAGGTGCTGATACCAACTTGTCACCGCCCCAATACCGACAAAGTCACGATGGCGCCTATTGTGAAACTAGGCCAACCGACACAAATCCCAAATTAAACCAATATTTCATAAAAGTCATTTTTAAGCTTTTAATTAACAAAAATCGTATAACATAAGCCTAAATAACTACTGTTGAAAAATAATACAAGCCCGACGTCGGGGTGGCACCAGTCATGAGAAACTACAAACCAATATAAGTACAAGAAAGGCTAACATAGTCCAAAAATAAAATACTAAGACAGTATGAATAAGGTAAGAAGGAGAAGTGCAGGGCTGTGAATGCCATGCGGCTACCTAGTCAACTCCGGAGACCTGTTGGAAGACTGATCAGCACTTACTATTGTGTCCCGAGACTCCTGGATCTACACACAACGTACAAGGAGTAATGTGAGTACGCCAACCTAGTAAGTAATAAAAGTAAAAGCAGTTGAGCAGTAAGAAAACAGGTAATTCCACGTCATAACACTACAGCAGAATTGTGTATGTCCAAAACGATACAAAAATCAATTAACTCGTAAAAATAACTCAATTTCAGTAAAAACTTTGTTTATTAAAAAAATCTTTCAAAAGTTTCAAACAAGTGGTGGAAAAGTGAGTAAAAATGATAGAAACGTAAACAGTCCCTCGGGCAAAACATGTACCACAAACCGCCCCTCGGGCAAAATATCAACAGAACAGACCCTCTGGCTACCTCACAGTCACTCGTAATCAGCCCCTCGGGCAATAATATGAATCAACAACAGCCCCTCGGGCTACATCACATTACTCACAATGGGTACCCACGCACTGGGGTGTTCAGACTCCGAATGGGATCCTACAACCCAAGCACTATCGCAAGCCTTCTCGTGGCATAATAAATTAGGCCCTCGGCCTCTCATATATCACAAATCAGTACAATATGTTGCGGCGCGCAACCCGACCCCATGATATCCTCACAACACAGGCCCTCGGCCTCACTCAGTTAGAAACCTCTCAAGCCACTCGGGCAACAGTAAAACAGGATACTTAACCCAATTATCATTTAAAGTATCAAAACAAAGTAAATACGACTGAGTTGTGAAATCAATAAAACACAGAATGACTCAGTACAAATATTAAGTTAAAACAGTAAGTAATAGTAGTAAAAAGCCCCTAAGGGTCCAAATAGTTGGCATGAGGCCCAAATATGGCATTCAGCCCAAAACATGGTAATACTTTCCAAAACACAGTAGTATCAAATAGTTTTCAATAAAATACGCGACTTAGTAGTAGTACGGGGCGGACCAAGTCATATTCCCCAACGGTGAATGCCCCCACGCTCGTCATCTAGCGTGTGCGTCACCTCAAAGTAGCACCACGATATGAAATCCGGGGTTTTATAGCCTCAGGACAACATTTACAATCATTACTTACCTCAAACCGGTCCAAACTCTAGCCCGCGATGCCTTTTCCTCTTGAATCGGCCTCCAACTGCTCTGAATCTAACCGAAACTATATTCATGTCGTCAATATAATGTAAAGGAACAAAGCCCACACGAAAATAATCAAATTACATCAAAAATACCGAAATTAGCCAAACCTGACCCCCGGCCCATGTTTCGAAATTCGATAAAAATCACATCACTAGAATCATTATCCTCCCACGCGTCTATACATACCAAGACATCAAAATCGGACCTCAATTGGACCCTCAAATCCCCAATGAAGACTTTCCAATTTCAAGTCCTAATTCTCCAATTTTAACCCTTAAATTCCAATAATTTCATGTCTAATCTGTTAGAGGTCACCATAGAATCGAGTATAGAGTTCAAAAACATTACCTCCAAGTTTACCCCTTGAATCCCTCTTAAAATCCTCTCAAAAAGCTCCAAGCCCATCTCAAAAATGGTGAAACAAGGTTGAAAATCGTGAAGAGAAACTTATATAGTTTTCTGACCCATGGATTCTGCATCTGTTGTCCCTTAAGAGCACCTGCACTACCGCTTCTACGGAAATTTTCCCGCTTCTGCGGTTTTCACTTAAGGAGGCCAACTTCTGCACCTACACCCCAGGCCTCGCACCTACGGGCCCGCAGGTGCGGTTACCCATCATCTCCTGCGACTAAATCTGCTCTTGCGGTCTGCCCTACGCACCTGCAATCATCGCACTTGTGGTCCCCAATCCGCAAGTGCAGAAACAACAGAAGCAGAAAATTCTGCACCTCCACTCAAATTCCAAATCTTTTGCCAACCATCCAAATCCATCCCGAGGCCCTCGGGACCTCAATCAAACATGCCAACAAGTCACATAACACAATTCAAACTTCTTCCAACCTTTGGAACACTCAAAACAACATCAAAACACCCTCGAATTCAAGCCTAAGGATTCCAAAACTTCTGAATTCTGCAACCAATCCAAAAACCTATCAAACCTTATCCGAATGACCTGAAATTTTGCACAAATATCCCAAATGACAAAATGGACCTACTCCAATTTTCGGAATTCCAATCCGTCCACGATATATAAATTTTCATTACCAATCGGAAAATGCCAAAACTCCAATTTCGCCAATTCAAGCCTAAATCTACCACAGACCTCCAAAATACATTCCGATCATGCTCCTAAGTCCAAAATCACCTCACGAAGTTATAAGAACCATAAAAACATGTTCCAAGATCATTTACTCAAAAGTCAACTTCCGGTTGACTTTTCCAACTAAATCTTCCCAAAAAGAGACTAAGTGTCTCATTTTGCTAAAAACCCCACTCCGAACCCAAACTAACCAACACAATACGATGAAATGTAGCTGAACAACACATAAAGAAGCAGAAATGGGGGAAACAAAGCGGTAACTCATGAAACGACCGGTCGGGTCGTTATACTTTATTTTTTTGGGGATGATTAACACCAGAAAAATTTCTTCCTTGGACACATCCACGGCCATGGCCACGATCAGGGCCATGACCTTTTCCAAGCTTAGAATAATGAGAATACACCTCACCCACTTCAGGCAATAGTGTAGAACCAGTGGGTCGATTATCGTGATTTCTCATCAGCAAGTCATTATTTCATTCAACCATAAGAGGAAGAGAAATAAACTTAGAGTACTTGTTGAAACCTTTCTCTTTGTACTACTGTTGCAGGACTTTATTGGAGGCATGAAATGTTGTGAACATTTTTTCAAGCATATCATAGCTAGTGATACTATCTTTATAGAGTTTCAATTTAGAAGTAATTCTGAACATCACCGAATTGTACTCAGAAATAGACTTAAAATCTTGGAGCCTTAAATGAGCCCAATCATATCGTGCCTGTGGAAGTGTGGCCAACTTTAAGTTGTTATATCTTTTCTTTAAGTCATTCCACAAAACAAGTGGATCTTTGATTATGAGATATTCTATTTTCAACACTTCATCAAGGTGATGGCACAAGAAAATCAAGGCCTTAGCACAGTCTTGGATAGATGCTTTATTTTATCTTTAATGTCGTCTCCAAGACCCATTGCATCTAAATGGATTTCAGCATTCAACACCCACGACATATAGTTCTTGCCCGAAATTCCAAGGGCAACGAACTTTCTTTTCATAATATCAGTCATAATTAAAAGAGGAGAAAAAGTATACCTTAGCCTTCTCAAAAAACTCCTTAAGATGGTAGAGTATCGTGTTGATAATGTGTTATAGTATAACACAAAAATAAGTAAAACAAAAGGAATTTAGAGGGAGATAATTAATAAACTTTTCTTGATTATATTCTTCAAGTCTTTGGGCCTATTTATAGGCACTTTTTTCATGAAAGAATTTGGCCACTTGTCCAAAGTCTTGACACTTATTGAAAGTCTTGACATTTATTGAAAGGCTTTGCCACTTGTCAATGCCATGCCACTTGGCCATAATTTCCTCCCAAGTAATTTTATAATACATGGACATTCACTCTTAATATTATTTATATCAAGATAAGAATATATTTGTGTTGAAAAAAATAATTTTCTGCTCCTGCTTCTCGGAAGAAGCTAGAATTTGTAGTTTCTCCCAAAAAACAGAAAAACTGTTTTTATTGCTAGTCAAAAGTTATTTTGTCTTGGCCAAATACCTCAAATTAAAAAAAACAAAAAAAAAATTAATAGACTCCCAATAACTTGGCCAAATAGATTTAAATATTAATATATTGAATTAATGATGATTAAATGTATATTTTTAATATATTTTCAATACAAACCAAGTGTGTTGTGTTCTCTTGTTCTTTTTCCACATTCAAACATCCTTAGAGATGTTTAAACATCTATTAGGATATTTGAAATATTTAAACAACTCTTACGAGAGATGTTTAAACAACTTTCATAATGTTTAAAAAATTCATAGGATTATTTTAAACATCTAATGGTTGTTTTGGAATGAAAGTTCATTATTATTATCATAATGCAGAGGATGAGGAAGCTCTTTCCTTAATTAGATGTCTCGAGTTCGACCCCTAGGTATGAAAAAATCTTTAGACGGGAGAGCTTCCCCCGAATGAGGCCCCAAGCAGAGCGAATTCAGATATAGTCGGGCTCCAATACGGGTACCCGAGTAAGAAACCAATAGAAAAAAGTTTATTATTATATTTTTATGCTATTGTTGGTTCAGTGAAAGTGCAAAGAGAAAAGATGGAACATAAACTTTAAACTTAAAATCTTTAACTTTGTATTTACTTCTTTATTAAATTCTCACTGAGTTCGATTTGTTTGTGCAGCTCTCATGTTTTTTAGTGTAGATATCCATTGCACTTTTACTTGTAGCATACTCTAGGGTGATTAAAAATATGTATGATGGGGTCAAGACCCGAATTATGACACTGAAAAGTGAATTTGAACACTTCCCAGCCAAGATGGTATTGTACTAGGGACCAACTTTTAACCCATTTTTATTTGCTTTGGTGATGGATGAATTAACGCGCTACATTCAAGGGGAGGTGCCATGGTGCATATCATTTGCGGATAATATAGTATTGATTGATGAGATGCAAGACGGGGTTAACACTAGGTTGGAGGTTTAGTGATAGACTCTAGAGTCTAAAGGTTTCAAGTTGATCAGGACTAAGACAGAATACATGAAGTGTAAGTTTAATGACAAGAGGCTGACATGGAAGTGAGGCTTGATACATAAGTCATCCAAAGAGAAGGAGTTTCAAGTATCTTGGGTCTATAATAAAAAGTAACGGGGAGATTGATGATGATGTGACACATCATATTAGAGAGAGATGGATGAAATGGAGGCTTGCATCTGGTGTATTATGTGACAAGAAGGTGCCACTAAGACTTATAGGTAAGTTCTATTACTGTATGGGGCAGAGTCTTAGCCAATCAATAACTCTCATGTCCAGAAAATGAAAGTAGAAAAAATAAGGATACTGAGATGGATGTGCAGTCATACTATGAGAGACAATATTAGGAATGAATATATTATAGATAACGTGGGAGTAACATCCATAGTGGACAAGATGCGAAAGATGAGGCTGAAATGGTTCGAACATGTGAAAAAGAGATGTATAGATGCCCCAGTAAGCGGGTGTGATAGGTTGACCTTAGTTGGTCTAAGAAGAGGTAGAGATGGGCCTTAGAAGTATTGGAGATAGATGATTAGGCAGGACATAACACAACTCCAACTTAGCAAGGACGTGATCCTTGATAGAAAGGTATGAAGAGCGAGAATTAGGTAGAAGACTAGTAGGTAGTTGAACATTTCTCTTTGCCATACCAGTAGTTTTAGTATTATTCTTGTATTTCTTATCCTTAGATTTATATTACTACCAGTTGTTTCTTTTGCTTCCGTTATCTTATTATCTTGTTGTTGATACTGCTTATCTTCCATGACTTTTCCATTACTGTATTTCTTTTTATAAGGCAAGGGTAAGGTTACATATACACTATCCTCCCTAAAATCTACTTGTATAATTACACTGAGTTTCTTATTGTTGTTGTTGTTGTTGTTATCCATGGGTTTTTAAACATTATAACATCTTTACAGTTGAAATATTTACTAGTTGAAACCTCTAAGAGAACATGATCATCTTGAGAGATTTTTTGTGAAAATGTTTCAACAAGGTTTTTAATCCTATATCAATTCAAATCTAACTCCAAATAATTTCAAATTTTGTACCCAACCTTTAAATTTATTCCTAATAATTTTAAATAATACCCACTTCAAAGTTTGGACGAGGTTGTGCATTGTATCTCGCAGTCCGAGAAGATTTTCATAGGGGGTGACTTTAATGGTCATGTTGGGGAGACGACTAAGGGTTATGACGAGGTGCATGGTGGGTTCGAGGTTAGGAACGAGGGCGGTGCTTCGTTGATGGAGTTTGCTAAAGCTTTTGACTTGGTGCTAGCTAACACGGGTTTTAAGGAGAGGGAGGAACACTTGGTCACTTTTCGGAGTAGGGTTGCCAAAATATAGATTGATTATCTTCTCCTCGGGAGAGGTGATAAGGGCCTTTGTACAGATTGCAAGGTTATCCCGAGTGAGTGTCTGTCGATGCAGGATAGGCTCTTGGTAATGGACTTGGAGGTCAAGGGAGCAAGGAATAAGAGAGCGGTATACGACCAACCTAAGATCAAGTGGGGAGCCCTAACTAAGGGAAAGACTCAGGAGTTGGGGGAGAAGTTGTTGTTTATGGGGGCCTGGAGGAGTAGTGGTGAGTAGTATGTGGACCACGATAGCGAACTGCATTAGGGAAGCTGCTAGGGAGGTGTTAGGGGTCTCGAAGGGTTACTCGGGTGGCCACAAAGAGGACTGGTAGTGGAATGGGGATGTCCAAGGAAAAGTGGAAACTAAGAAAGCGGCATATTTGAAGCTAGTAGGGAACACAAATGAAGAAGAGTGGAGGTCGTATAGGGAGTGTTATAAGAAGGCAAGGAGAGAGGCGAAGCTCGCGGTCATGGCAGCTAAGACTGCAGCTTTTGAAAGATTGTATGATGGTCTTAGGGGCAAAGGAGGGGATATGAACCTGTACAAGTTAGTCAATATTAGGGAGATGAAGGCCCGAGACTTGGATCGAGTGAGGTGCATCAAAGATGAATATGGTAAGGTATTGGTGGAAGAGGCATGTATCAGGCGTAGATGGTAGGAGTACTTCCATAGACTCTTGAACGAGGAAGAGGATAGGAACATCGTGCTAGGTGAGTTGGAGAAATCAGAGAGTCGGAGAGATTTTGGGTTTTTTAGGTGTATTAAGTATAAAGAGGTTGACGTGGCAATACGGAAGATGAGCAGGAGTAAGGCGGATAGGCCTGACGAGATCCCGGTGGAATTTTGGAAAGAAACGGGTAGGGAGACTTGGAGTGGCTTACTAGCTTGTTTAAAGTCATTTTCAAGACGAAGAAGATGCCCGAAGATTGGAGGTGGAGTTTGATAATTCTGTAGTACGAAAACAAAGGTGATATCCAGAACTGCAACAACTATAGGAGTATCAAGCTGCTGAGTCACACTATGAAGGTTTGGGCGAGGGTGGTGGAGAAGAGAGTGAGGACAAGTGTATTTATCTCTGAGAACCAGCTCAAATTTATGTCGGGACAATTAACTACAGAAGCCATTCACCTTGTGAGACAATTGGTGGAGCAATATATGGAGAGGAAAAATGACTTGCACATGGTGTTCATTGACCTTGAGAAGACTTACGACAAAGTCCCGAGGGAGGTACTATGGAGATGTTTGTGTTACACCCCATGTTTTCATTCGTGAAAGTACGCCATAAGTAAATTGATGGAAGCTCAGAAATGAGATGTTACAACCCGCATTTTCGTATGTTAAAGTTTCGTCGTTAGTTAAATGACGTAAGTTTGGGAATGATATTATAAGCATTATGCTATTTCAAACAAGTGATGAGTAAATTCGTGAAGGTGAGAGGGTAAGCAAATCAAAGAAAATGAATTTTCGTCAAAGTTTGACATATTGGGATAAAATACGGCCCGACCTAAAATACCCGATATTTATGGATTAGTTCCATACAAGGTACCACATGACCATGATAGTAAGGTATATAAGGTGTGTTAAAAGTAGGTAGTATTTTAAGTAATTTGAGATCATTCTTGATTATATGGGGTATTGGTTAATGGGAGATTAACAAGTTATTAAGAAATTGGTGGATAATTTATTAAAATCTTTTGGATAAGTCTTTGAAACCCAATGTGGCAGCAAGATTTAGGCATTTAAGTGACTCTTAACTCTCATTACAAGGTGTCATTCTAAGAGAGTTTTTGTGGCTAAATCATCACATAAGAGGGGCCCACGCCCACAACAATTAAAAAGCTTCTCTAAATCATTCAAGAAATTTTGATGCCTCTACAAAGTAAGGAAAAGAGACTTCTCAAATTCAAATAGAGACATCATTTGAATTTGAATGGCAACATAAGTTACTTCAAAAATTCATACGAGATTGTATCTTAGTGACGTGGGAATTTGCGATTCTAAGGGAGTACGGTGCAATCTTTCTCAAATATCATACGGATTCTCCCCTACTTCAATCCGCCGTTACGTTTTTGTCACAATTGACGTATGTTGGAGGGATTGTCAAGAGAATAGGCTCAGGTATGTTAAGGCTATTTTTTCTTTCCTTTTGGCATGATCCATATGATACAAACAAAACGAGCAAATACACAACTTCCATAAATGACTATATTCATAGAAATATTAGAGATGTTTATGTTCTTCATTCCCCATGTGTCATATTATTCTATCATTTGTTCATGGGTCTCAGAAAATACGTAAGTTGGTAAAGTTTATTTCATGATATTAATCAGAGGCATAATGGGCTTATGATGCACCAAGAGATTTTATTAACGTATTTCATATTCATTTCATGCATTTATACATGCACATTGACCCATGAACAGATGGCGTTATATACACGTATATATATATATATATATATATATATATATTTGTATGTATATAGGATATGGGAAAGGTTATGGAATTATATGCACACCACTACCTGATCAGCTGGTATACATTGATGATTTTGCCCACAATGGCCCGAGATGATATGATAGGATGCCCTCGAAGGCTTGATGATATTATGATAACATGTACCTATGCACGACATGACGTTCATACATATATGCATAACACTACAAGTATTTCATGATTTGCAGAGTTATCCAGACCTACATGTCGAGTCTTTTACTCCATGTTTCTCTCATGTCTATTATTTACTGATTTTCATTCTTTACATACGTAGTACATTATTTGTACTGACATCCCTTTTGCCTGGGGATGTTGTGTTTCATGCCCGCAGGCCCCAATAGACAGGTCAAGAATCCTCCAAGTAGGCTATCAGCTCAACGGAAGATGTTGGTGCGCTCCATTTGCTCCGGAGTTGCTTGTTTGGTCAGTATGATTTAGACGTGTAGTGTTTGGTATAGCGGGGCCCTGTCCCGACCTTTATGATAAGTATGCGCTTTTAAGAGGCTTGTAGACAGATGTCATGTATACGGATATTTGTTCGGCCTTGTCGGCCTGTATTTAAAGTATATAATGGATCACATTGGCCTTATAGGTTCGTATGTTATAGGTATAAGTTTCTATATCAGTTTGGGTCGTTCTATGTTGGGTATTCCCTCATGGTTACTCTGGTTGTTTCATGACGCGCCTTCTGGCCCACTTATCTATGATGATGTAATAAGAAAGATACGTTACGTTGGTACTCGGTTGAGTAAGGTACCGGGTGCCCATCGCGGCCCATCGCTTTGGGTCATTATAAAAGTGGTATTAGAGCAGTTCTGTCCTAGGGAGTCTATAAGCCGTGTCTAGTAGAGTCTTGTTTATGAATGTGTCGTGCACCACACTTATAAGTAGGAGGCTACAGGGCCTTTAGTAATGTCACTGTTTCTTCTTACTCTAGATCATGTGGTAGAGCTCAGTTGTAAGAATTCAAACTCTTAAACTCTATTTTATTAGTAATACAATGATACCTACATCCAGAAAGACAGTTTGTAAGATATTACAGGTGTATGTGAAAGAGTTGAGTAAGAGGAACTCGATTTTTGCATCATGCTTATGATGGATAAATATGAAGTATTCAGCAGATCATGTGTGTACTAAGACGTGTAAGCCTCTTGATAAGGAGCCTTAAGGAAAGAATATCTATCCACCCCTATGGTGAAAGAAAATGAGAGATTCAAAAGATAGATACAAGTAAAAGGAGCAAGATGAAGAAGGGTATGTGGCACCCAGTTACTGAAGATTATCAGTATTTACAATTCAGGCAGAGGAATATAAGCCCTTTGAGTTACTTTCAACAATAACAGAGGTATGTACAATTGGCCACACCTATATCATTTATGCCCTATGGGTCTAACAAAAGTAGTATAAGAGAAGGACAAATATCAGGATCCGACTGGCATTAGAGTGACCCAAAATGGTGGATGGATTGTACGCGTTAGTTGACATTTTTGAAGGATATTGTAAAAGATCTCCTTGTGAGACACCTGATGGTGCACTCTAAAATAGTACAGCTTGATAACATCATGTTACCATGTAGGTTACAAATATTTAAGATCATGGATAATAAGTGCCAAGATGGTTGAAAGGCTTAAAATCTAAATAAATTGAAGAAAATAAATTTTGTCAAATGTCAACAAGTTGGGAATGTTATAACATATACTTTTGGAGTGATATTAGGGTTCTTAACATGATAAGAAGGTTACGTTATGAGTTATTTTATTCTTATGATAGTTGTGTATTACATTTTGAATTCAAGCGAGTTGTGGAACAAAAGTCGACAAAGGTCATTACAAGTTACATTAATAAATATGCTAAAAACTAGGTCAAATGTATCTGAGCATTTCTTCCAATCTACATAGAATTACGGGATGATTTACCTACCAAATTTAAGATCTACGAGTGTATTTTCCAACGGAGTAAACCGTTTATTGATATGATATTGGAATAGAAAGATATTCACATGTTCACCAGACTGTGCAGACTAGTAGGTGACAAGTAGGTGTATCACCTACTTGCCAAAAGGAGAGGCCTCAATTAAAATCTCCAAGGACGGCCAAAGATCCCTTTTAAGGGATGATTTCCTTCAGACACTACACTCATAATATATCAAAAAAATCAGATATACACCCCAGCAAAATCCTTCCAAAAATTCAACACAAAACCCTAAAAAAGAAAAACATTTGGATAGGAGTTGGGGTAGTTAAAGGTACCGTATGAGTGTTACAGGAATAAAAGAGAGTGTCACTGGTAAGACAGGCAAAATTTTAGTTCAGGAGCAACCCTACAAGCACAAGGGCATGGAGGTAAGTAACTACAGATAATTATAGGCAAGGAAGGACATCAAAAGGTCCATCGAGTATATGATGTAATAAGCACACAGCTTTACAAGAGTCAGAGGGTCCTCCCTAAGTACTAAAACGAAAGACTATCTGAGGGAATAAGGAAGAAAGCTTAAGCCTAAGCATAGTGACCTAAAGAGGAAATGGTCTTGTAACAACAGTCTCACAACAACATTATATGCACTCCATAATAAAGTGGCACCTACCGTGGCTAATGAACGGGAAGTAAAATCAAAAGTGATATTCAAGATCACATGAGTTGTATGGAATTCAATATGTGTGGGCACTAAGGTAAGTTAAGTATGCATGCAACAAGGGGGAAGGAAGACCAGGAAAAGTAATTGCTTACATTTAAAGAAAGTTGAGAAGGAATGGAAAGAATCATTCAATTAATGATCCAAAGTTAGTTACGTTATGAACGCACTTAAGAGTTTGGAGTTTTATACATGCAGCATATATGTTAACAATCATATAGACATAGAAGACTCTGATATAAGTTAAAAGAAAGAATTGAGTCCAGGTCATAGACAAAGGATTGAATTGTTAGATGAAGGTATCATGGATATTCCATAGCGCCCATGAAAGGCTAAAGTAATAACTAATATCATGCGCCGCAAATCAGAAGATAGCTTAAGTGATAGTTTGTATGAGTCTACCAAATAGTAGAGTACTTGGTCCTCAATGAGGTTGCACTGAGAATGCTAATAAAACAGTAATTAAATAAGACACGGGATTTACGTGGAAAAATCCCAACTCAAGAAGACAAAAACCACGACCTACACCTGTAGGCTTTGAACTTCACTAACTTGTAAACACCTATTACAAGTCACTTTGTAATGACTCCATTACAAAGAATTCAACTCAACTAACTTGTGATACTCTTACCACAAGCCACTTTGTCACTCTCTAGTTACAAAAGATTTAACTTATGACTAAACCTTGTCATAACATAAACTCAGGGAGTTTACGAATTTTACAAGAGGGTTCCTAATCAACGCTTCTTGCTAAGCAACTTAGGAGATACAATAAGAACAATCACAAAGTCACAACACAACTAAGGACAACAAAATACTAGCTTTAGGAACTGGTCCATAGTAGCGTTTAACTTTGTTCTTCAAGCTCGTGAGAATTATTTCTCTGTTTTTGCAAAAGGATTGAATGAGAAACTGAAGTGTTCAAGTGATGTCTTGATATAACTCATTTTTGATACACCTTGATGAAATCACTTGGAATGATGTAAGCACTTTAGTTGGTCAAGGAATAAGTGGCTACTGGAAATAGTGAGTGCAGGCAGAAACAGTGCAGGCAGTCACGTCGCTTCCAGCTGTGTCCCATTGACTTCGTACTGCTATGAGGGAACAACAAGGGTATCAGGTCCTTATTTGGTTCTCTATCCGCTGAAGCTATAGCAGTTCACATTGAGCTAGAATCCATTAACTTGCAGTGTAGCCCAAGTGTGTCAGATTCCCTATCTGGTTCTTGACAAAGTTTGTTAAATCATCAAAATATAAGTCAAAGACATTGAAAACCTATCAATTTTCCCCTTTTGATGATGACAAACTTAAACAAATAATGTGTATTTAGAGCAAGAATAACCAAATAAAGTAATAGGAACTCATAAGTTCCTCCTGACTTTATGTCTTCCTTTTTGAATCATGTTCCCCCTAACTTTTATCTTTATCTTTAATTATTCCCGCTTTATCATCATTAAAAAGACACAAACAGTCAAACAGCATAAAGAAGTGTGAGCATATGATTTTTGCCACATACGAATTACTCCTATAAAATCCCAAGAAAAAAATAGATTTTGGTTAATTATTGGCCATTTTAGGAATTTCTGTAGAATTTTCTGAATTATTTGCATTTTTTTGTGCATGTTTAATTTATTTAAATCGTGAAAAAAATACCAAAATATCATGCATTTGCATTTGGGAGTTGTTTTTTCATTTTTAGAATTAGTCAGTAATAATTTATTTTATAGAAATTCGAAAATCACAAAATAGCTCATTTTTACATTTTTTGTGTTTTATTTTATTTCCCCTTTCAATTTAGATTTAAGTGACGTTTACAATTTTTATAATTATCCAATTAGTTTAATTTCACATTTTAGGTAATTTAGGATTTTTAGTTATTAGGATTTTTAAATTAAAAAAACAGAAGAAAGAAAAGAAAAGAATTTGAAAATAAAAGAAGAGGAATATGAGGGCTTTAATTTCCAGATTTGGATCCAATTTTTATCTCCCAAATCAGCCTAAACCCGTCCAAAATAACCAACCCCAAACCAATTTACACCCAGTCCAGATTCGCTTGAAGCCAAACGACCCCGTTTTTGTAGCAATCGATCACAGCTGTTGGATTTCGATCATCCAACGGCTCGGAACTAATTGATCACTTAGTATATAACTGTCCTAAAACCGGCTACCCCCCCCCCACCCAAACCAAACCCTTTCACTCTCCATCTCTTTGTATCTCACCTTCATCCTAAGAAACCCTAGCCGCCCATAAATCCCACGCCGCCTCCACCGTGAACCACCACTGGAAATCGCCTCACGGCGGTTCCGGTGGTCCAATCACCCCAAAAAATGATACCATGAACTCCCCTACACCTCCTCATTCCAAATATTCACTCTCTTTCCTTCGAATCAAGCCCAAGCTGTTCAAATCTTGGGTTGAAAATCCGGCTGAAAATCCTAAATGCTCCAAACCTCACAATTTTAACACCATGAACTCCCCTTCACCTCCCCGTTTTTAATCTCCATTCCTTTCCCTCGAATCACTGTTGGTCTCTTCGAATATTGAATCGAAGAATCACAGCCAAAACGTTAAGTCGCCAAAAAGCCCCCAAATTCACACCAGGTTATCCTCAATCTTCCCTCACCACTACTTCACTTCCAATTTCCCAAAAAATCCAGCCAAATTCCATGATTTAAATCCCAGATTCTGTTAAACCCTAAGTTTCCCCTTTTTCGATTTTTCGGTCAATTTTTGAGGTCAAGTGAACCAAAACCCCCATTAATCAACTCTTCTTGTTAAAGAACAGTCTATTAATGTTGGTCAAGGTTCACTTACAAGTTGAAAATTTGGGGATGAGTTCATAGTTTGGACCAGTTTTGAAATTCCGGTAAGCCATTTTTTTTCCTCTTAATTTATTTGATTTGTGTTTTGTTTCCTCTCTGCATGTCTGAGTGTTTTGTTTTAGCAGCATGTTTTAGGATTTTTTTTTAGTTTCAGATTTTTCTTCCTTTGTTCCACATTGCTCGTTTAATTCGTTCTTAATCAAAGCATGTTTTAGTTTTATTCAGCCAATTGCATAAGTTTAGGCTAATTAGTTTAGTTACCGTTGCATTATCATGTTTACTTCTTCAATTATTACCATTTTTGCTATCAGTATTTGTCTAAATTTAGCTCTTATTTGGGTTTGACCAGAATAGCATTTCCATTTTACTGATTAGTTTAGTTTCAGATTACATTATCATGCTTCTTAGTTTTTTTCATTTCGACTTAGATCTTTGGATCTTTTCTTTGTGTTTCTATTTCTATTTGGCTGGATTTGGAAATCATTAGAACTTTAGGGGGTTTAATTGAATCCAAAAGACTTAGGTGGAAACTATAATAGGCAGGGCTTGGAGGGGTAAAAGGGTTTTTCTTCTTAAGCTGAATTTCAGAAATATCCTAGAAAAGGGTACAGTTGTCCCAGCTGTTAAAAATATGCTGAAATGCAGGACAGTTGTACCAAGGGCTATTAAAAAGGATTGTACTATTATTCCTGAGGATAAGGAATATGCTAAAAGATACTCTCCCCATAGGCAGCCTACATATAGGCTCTATCTTTCTTAAAAATATAGAGGATAGACATACATTTTCAGAATAATTGTTCTGCACAAAAATCTCTGAAAGCACATCATATTCTTCAGAAATTTTAAAACTCAGAAACTCCTCATTTGGTTCTTGATCCTTACAAGTTGGGAATGGTTTGAAATAGGGAAGTTTTATTGGGTTCAGTTGGTCATTTCCTGGGTTCAAGTGTTGGATTTTGAGTCTGAAACTTGGTTTCTTTTTGGTCTGATGTGGCCCCTGACCTGTTGTTATTCTTCCTTGTCAAAGTTTCAGCTAGTTTCTGCACTGTTAGTTGTTGTTTTATTGATGTTGTTCAAGGTACTGAATTTTATTCTCCTCATGTAATGGTTGTTGTTTAATAAATGTGAAATCTGTTGCATAAATGATGTTTGTGCAAATGAGTGTCTTTTTCATAATAGTAGTTAGCCTATAATGATATGGATATAGTTGAATCTTGAACATGTGAGTTTGGATTCTGAGCATGAATAAATTGATCTATGTTTGAATTTTTTTATGAGCCTCAATCTTGCAAAGTTAGCCATTAGGGTTGGATTTGAGGTTTTAAAGTCAGTCCCTTACCTTTGTTTGAGCATATAACTTCCCTTTTACTTAAATCCTTTGGTTTTGTCCTCTATTTGTTTTCTTATAAGTTGATACCTGTGAATTTGGCCATTTATTGGCCAAATCAGCAGGTTTTGAAAGCTGAAAATTGGAGTTTAACACAAGAGAGAACCAAGCTCTAATGGACAAACCATGTCCAAAAGAGGAGGGATTCTTCAGGATGTCATTCGTATAAATTTGTAATAGATTAGCTATTAGCATAGTATTTATATATTAATAGGTTGCAATGTATTTGGAGAATATTTTTAGGGACTATAATAATTTAAAGCTTTAGTTCCGTTTTTTTACTGATTTTTGGACAATAGCATGAAGAGTGCCCCGGGCACTATTGTACTTTTCTGTTCATAAAAATACTACAGCTCAATGGGCAAAAGTGGGAGCCCCAATCCGTGAAGGGTGAAAAAGGGTTTGAACATGAGGCCCAATCAAACTTGGCCTGCAAAACAAGTCTGAACCTGGGCCATTGGGCCTGGGTCCTGAACCCAAGTTCAGACGTTTGCGTTTTATATATAAATCATGGCTCAAGTATGTGCTTTTCTTGTGTTGCAAATCATGTATGCAATTTTCAAATAGAATGGAAATTTGATTTCCAAATCTATGATTTTATTTTGATGAGGTAGAGAGCTAATGTTTAATTCTCGTTAGTTTTAAAGATAGATAGGCCCAAATTAGAAAATATAGCCATCTGGGCTCGTCTAAATTTGAACCCAATGTGGGTTACCCAATTCAAAGCCAGCAATAACGCCTTTAAATTCCTTTTATGATCTCTGGGCCAATTTAGGAGCCCAAATACAGACTTTACAGCTGATTCGCCCAAGTGAGGAGCCACTGCTAGCCCATCTTTTGTCCAAAATAATTAAAAACCTTTTCATAATCATGTAAACTTGGTTAAGCTTAAGTAGTTTCAAATGGGAATATCCTAGATGGCTTTAATTAATAAGTTTTCTTCCAAAACCATTTGAGGTGTGCCATGTTTTAAACCCATAACATATGGCCCTCATGAACATAATAAAATTGTAAAATTGAGGTGTGCCATGTTAAATAAAACCCCTAAGTCCATAGCCCTCATATAATTAATAATAACTCCTTTAATATCGGGGTGTTCCATTATTAAATTTTTCATGGCCCTCGTAAACATTGTTTGTAACTTGAACCTTCGTAGTTGCTTTAGGCGCATTCTTTAAATTGACTTTTTTTTAATTACTAAATTCGGGTGTACATTTCATGTGACCTAATTTCAACTCCCAACACTGTTAGATAGAATGTGTCGCGAACCGCAGGTGTATTTCATGTGGAGTGGTTTAAAGCATGTTTTAAATAACGTTGAATCCTCCTAAAAGCATTCAAAATAATTAAAAGCAGTTAATAAGTTTAAAATGCACAATATATTTTAAATGTGTAGTAAATCAGATAATAGGCCAATTATTAATAGTTTAAGCGACCGTGCTAGAACCACGGAACCCGGGAATGCCTAACACTTTCACCTGGGTTAACAGAATTCCTTACTTAGAATTTCCGGTTTGCAGACTTTAAAATGAAAGTCGAATTTCCTCGATTTGGGATTTAAAATAAACCGGTGACTTGGGACACCAATTAAACTATCCCAAGTGACGACTCTGAATTAAATTAATTAATCCCATTTCGAATAATGTCACTTAAATTGGAAAAACTCCCTTATACCCTTCGAGTGGTAAAAAGAAAGTGTGACAAGAAGTTCAGCCTAGCTAACTCATGCCACATATGTGCACACAACATGATAGAAAAGAGAATCTAAAATTCAAGCAATGAGACAATAAAAGAGGATAGATTTTATATAGATAAAGATTTTATATACCTTTGCTTAACAAGCAAAGGCAACATTGGACTGTTAAGATGGGAGCAGTATTGTTTCATCCCAACCACATCAAAAAAAAAAACATCTGCCAGAAAAAGAAAAAAAACTTAAAAGAACATTCCAGAAACTGGTCACTGAAGGGGTACTTAGGGTGCACTAGGAGTAGAGGGCTTGGAGGTTGCAGCAAGTGTTTGGAGAACTAGGTCTATTCGGGCATTGGCCGATTTTTGCTCATTGAGCAGTTCTGCTTTTAGGTTCTCTAATTGCGCCCTGATATCAGCATTCTCTTTTGTCAAACAAGATACTTCATCATTTGACGTCGATACCCCTTGGGCTTGCTGACACTCCAGGATAGCATTCCTAGCCTTCAACCGGTGAATCTCCTCAGTTGCACTATTTTGAGCATTAATGAGCTGTGAGACGGTTGATGTACTTCCTCCCCCCCCCATTCTTTTCTATACACTCGCATTCTTCCAACGTTGTCTGTGAGAAAGTCTGCTTCTTAGTCTCTACCTTGAAGTGGCACCTCGAAGAACTTGAACACTCGCGTAAGCAGAAACCCGTAGGGAAGGCCATGATTATCATCCTTAAAGGTTGCTACCTTTTGCATGTGTTCAATCATAATAGCAGACGGGCTTACAGGAGTAAAGCTATCTAGTTGTTCCATCAAAAACAGGTCAGACTTAGAAGTCATGGACCTTCTTTCAACACGAGGCAATAGAACTTTGTTTACTAATTCGAAAAGCAGTTGATAAACAGGGAGTAGTGCCTTTTTATGGATCTGATCCATCTTCTGGTTCACATTGTCTTTTACCACGGCATTTCAGAAATTATACTGACACACATCTTTCATACTGGACATAGCAACTGTAGGGACTTTAAGAATTTCCCCAAGCACCATTACATTGAACATGATATCTACTCTATTCACCAAAGCACAAATGTGGTCGGTCTCAACGGGAAAGAGGCTAGCAAAGAAGCTTTGAACCTCATCCTCATATACCTTAGGTGTATCTATTTGGAATAGATGCACCCATCATTGAAACTCAACCATTCAAGAACTTAACACATACCAGCCATCTCAGAGATTGTTGGGTCAAACGTATGACCCAGCAGAACCTTTTGAAGCCTTAGGCCTTCTGAAATGGAACTACCTTCACTCCTTAGTCTCTTCACATAACCAGGTTCTTGAACAGTTTCAGACTTGCGTTTGCCGGACTTCTCATCACTTGATTTCTCTTTTCCCTAAGACTTGATTAACACATCCTCATCAGACATCGAGGACTCACTCACAACATCCTTCAACTTGGAACTGGGGGTTGAAACTCTTTCTACTAAAGTAGGCTGCTTCTTCTTCTGGGACCGTCTCACCAATGAACTAGGTTCCTTTGGTATTTCCTCTTCCACTTCTACCACAGGGATTGCTTTAACACATACAGGCACATTATCCTTCACCAACCTCCTCCTTTGTTTCTTGCTACCTTTTCTACTCTTTTGAAGGGC
Organism: Nicotiana sylvestris; assembly: GCF_000393655.2. Lineage (NCBI taxonomy): Eukaryota > Viridiplantae > Streptophyta > Magnoliopsida > Solanales > Solanaceae > Nicotiana > Nicotiana sylvestris. The sequence continues at coordinate 122,489,115 of NC_091061.1, forward strand.
AGAGTCATAGGCCACTTTAGCTTGAAACCTTGTAGTAGGTCGCTTGGTGGAAGACTCAGGAGTGGACACCACCCTTCACTTAGTTATGAACGCATCAAAAGCCAGGTTGTCTAAATCATCCTCATCACTGGACCTAATCTCAGGAGCTTAAATGTCTAGAGGCACAACAGCAAATGCAGGATTAGAACTGCCCTGGAAATGAGACCCCTGACCTGGGTCCTCCGAAGAGGGATCAGGTGCCTCATGTGAGGGCCCAGTAGTTTCTATTTGTGTAGCGTCCTTAATAGTCACTATGGCTCCTTCTTCCCCCATATCATATACCTCGTTTTTCTAAGAAATTATCTCATGAAGGACACTGTCAGCAAATACCACAAAGATAGTTCCAGCATTTTCTTCCTCAATCGGCACCACTGTCACCACGAAATCTGCAGTAATAATGGTGGAACCCTCTGCGACCTCATTGCTTTGACCTTGTTCTCCACTTGTTCTTTGATTAGTGAAAACCTCAGAAGATATAGAGGATAGATCAACAATTTTAGAGGTTTCTGAAATGGAGAGAGACGGGGATTCTGGGTGAGGAGTGATTTCAGCGGGGAGAGTAGAAGTGGTTATAAAAGACTTAGAGGAACGAAAGACTCCATAGGACTTTCAGTTCCAGGGATGACTGAGGCAGGGAAATCAGAGTTTGTATAAGCCATTGAAAAGATGGAGTGAAGGTACTCTAGGAAGTTCTAATGGAAGATTTATGGGTTGTGGAGAAAAGAAGAGGGTTTTATTAAGGATGGATAATTTTGAAGAGAGAGATAGGGACTGGTTCTAAAACGGCGGTTGTGCGTGTAGAAGTGCAGCATTTTAGAGGGAGATAGAACGATTTGAAGTGAAAAGATCTGACAGCAGGATATGAAAAGGTGAATGACATGGTAGTTGGGTTTTGTACCTTTTTAAGACGTGTATTAAAGAATGCACAGAACTACTCACCTTAAGTACAAGAACCAGGTTCTTGACCTATTATTTGAAAATATCAATCATCTTTTATCATCCATGTACTGTATTTAGAGCTTCTATACTCATCATGCGTGTTTACTTACAACAGTATTGAAGTGAGTTAGACTTGGCCAGAAAACACTTTTAGCTAGCTTTACCTGAAGAAGATTTTCATAGCCAAATGATGAGGTATCAGGTCCTCAATTGGGCTTTAGCATCACAGCTTCACTCTGTTTCTTTCAAAATGTTCCCTACTTAATGCTTTGGTGAAGATATCTACAATTTGGTCTTCCGTGCTACAGAATCTCATACAGATCAATCCTTTCTCCACATTGTCCCTCAAAAAGTGATGCCTCACATCAATATGCTTGGTCCTTTTGTGTTAAATTGGATTCTTGACCATGTTGAGTGTACTGGTTTTGTCACATAAAAGATGAACACTCTCATTAAGTACCCCAAAATCTTCCAGTTGGTGCTTAATCTATAGAAGTTGAGTACAACAGGATGTTGCGACTATATATTTTACTTCAACTATTGAAATGGCCACTGAATTTTGCTTCCTTGTTCCCCAGGAGATGAGACATGATCCTATAAAGTGAGCCATTCTAGAAGTGCTTTTCATGTCAATAAAATAACCTACATAGTCTGCATTAGCATATCCAATGAGATTAAAACCGTCACCTAAGGGATAATAAAGAACTAGGTCTTGTGTTCCTTTAAGGTATCTCACAATTCTTTTAGTAGCCTTCAAATGAAATTCCTTAGGATTTGATTGAAACCTTGCACATAGCCCCACATTGAAGACAATATCGGGTCTGGTGGCAGTAAGATAGAGAAGAGACCCAATGATGCCTCTATACATGGTTTGATTCATAGGAGATCCAGTTTCATCCATATCCAGTCGAGTGGCTGTCGCTATGGGAGTATCTATCACCTGTGATGCTTCCATGTCAAACCTCTTCAAGAGCTCCCTGATGTATTTTTGCTGACAAATGAATGTACCCTTTGAGGACTGTTTTACTTGAAGACCCAAGAAGAAGTTCAGTTCCCCCGTCATACTCCTTTCAAACTCACTTCCCATGAGTTTTTCAAATTCTTCACACAAAGACTCAGTTGTTGCCCCAAAAATAATATCATCAACATAGACCTGAATAATGAGCAGGTTCCTTCCATGTTTTTTTAGGAATAGGGTGTTGTCAATTTTCCCTCTTTTAAAACCATTTCCCAAGAGGAACTTTGATAGTTTTTTATACAAAGCTCTAGGAGCCTGCTTCAACCCATACAATGTTTTGTTCAGTTTAAACACATAATCAGGGTGTTCATGACATTCTAACCCTGGAGGTTGCTTCATATAGACTTCTTCCTTAAGAAGTCCATTCAGAAAAGCACTTTTGACATCCATTTGGAACAAGGTGAATTCCATATGAGATGCGAAAGCTATTAGAATTCTAATAGCTTCTATGCTAGTGACCGGAGCAAACGTTTCATCATAATCAATCCCTTCCTCCTGATTGTAGCCTTGAACCATTAACCTGACCTTGTTCCTTGTGGTATTTCCATGTTTATAAAGCTTGTTCCTGAATACCCACCTGGTTCCTATAATGGTTCGATCTAAGGGTCTAGGTACCAAGTGCAAGACATTGTTCCTTTCAAACTGATGTAACTCATCTTGGATGGCTATAATCCAATCTACATCATTCAAGGCTTCCTTGATATTCTTGGGTTCTATTTGGGAGAGAAAGGCTGAGAAGGCAAGTGAATTTCTGGATTTTGACCTGGTTTGTACTCCGGAATCTAGAGGGGTGATTATGTTGTCAAGAGGATGAGAGATTTTGTGTCTCCAGTTAGACGTCTGAGGTTCGTTTGTAGAGAATGTGGGTACATTTGACTGGTTTTCCTGTGTTCTTCTCTCAGGTGCTAGTGGAGTAACCTGAACTATGTCACCCACTCTTTTTTCAGCTTCAGTGGTTGTAATTAAAGTACCTGGTTCAATTGAAAATGAGGCAGCATTGTCTTCACTCGGCACTTTTACTTAGCTCATCATATCTGCCTTTCCATTTGTCATGTCAATGACTTCACCAAGGACTAGTAAGGGTTCTCCATCTTGATCTTCTTCAGCACTCTTCTCACAGGATGGATAAGACTCATCAAAAATAACATGAACACTTTCCTCAACACATTGAGTCCGCTTATTGTATATCTTGTACGCATTGCTTTGAGAAGAGTAGCCCAGAAATATTCCTTTATCACTCTTGGCATCAAATTTACCAAGCTGATCCTTTCCATTATTGAGAACATAGCATTTGCACCCAAATATTCTTAGGTGAGTCAGCTTTGGTTTCCTTCCATTCAGCAACTCATATGGGGTTATGTTTAGGAGTGATCTGATCATGCACCTGTTCACCAAGTAGCAGGCAGTGTTGACTGCTTCAGCCTAGAAGTTCTTTGCAATTCCACTGTCGATTAGCATTGTTCTTGCCATCTCTTCAAGAGTTCTATTATTTCTTTCCACTACTCCATTTTGCTGGGGAGTTCTTGGAGTTGAGAAGTTGTGAGTGATGCCATTTTCATTGCAGAAATCATCAAATTTGGCATTGTCAAATTTTGTTCCATGATCTGATTTAATGCATGTGACTCTAGACTCCATCATCACCTGGATTTTCTTCACAAATGCCACAAACACCTCAAAGGTTTCATATTTAGTTCTTAGAAACAGAGTCCATATAAATTTGGAGTAGTCATCGACTATCACGAAAATGTATCTTTTTCCTCCTCTGCTTTGCACCCTCATAGGAACACATAGGTCCATATGCAGAACCACGAGTGGCTTTGAGGTGCTCATATCCTTTTTAGACTTAAAAGATGACTTCACATATTTTCCTCTAGCACAGGCATCACAAACTTTTTGCACCTTGAACTTTGACATGGGCAGACCATGGACCAGGTCCTTCTGAATTAGTTTGTTCAGAAGAGAAAAGCTTGTGTGCCCCCAATCTTCTATGCCACAGTTCAGCATCATCATGAACAGTTTTCAGACAACTCAGATTACCACTTTATAAGGACTCAAAATCAGCAACATAGATGTTCTTGTATCTCTTGGTCACAAGTACCACTTCACCGATTACCAGATCAGTAACTATACATATCTTGGACAAGAATTCCACCTTGTTTCCTTTATCATAGATTTGAGATACACTTAAGAGACTGTACTTAAGGTCATTGATATAGTACACATTTTCAATAGAATGAGTGAGTGACTTTCTGACGCTTCCAACTCCAAGAATGTACCCCTTTTTCCCATTGTCAAAGGATATACTCCCTCCTTGCAAGGCTTTTAGTGAAACAAAGTCCATGATGTTCCCAGTCATGTGCTTTGAACACCCACTATCCATGAACCATTATTGACCACTTTCTTTCATTGTTCCCTCCACAAAAAGATCAAGAGTTAGTTTTAGGAACCCAAGCAAGTTTGGGTCCCTTGTAGTAGGCAAGAGGGTGAATAAGAGCTCTCTTAGTCCATGCAAGTAATATGCGTTTTTTATAAGTGGAACCTGGTCCCTCTTTTGTAGTCACTTTTTCAGCAAACACTTTGTTTTTCTGAACAGATTGAATCCTGGCCTAGAAATCTTCTTTGAAGTGCCCATTGTTCCCACAGTGGTTACAAAGTCAGTTATCAGGAGTAGTGACGTAATTGCTGTGAGGGTTTTAAGGAGTTTTCTCCCTTTGGAGCCCTATTCCCTGCCTGTTTCTACCATTATTAGTGTACATGGCAGTGATAGCTTCTGAGGGCCAGGTCTATTTTAGGGACTTTTCAAGATCATTATTTACTCTTTTCAGTTCAGTTTGGAGGTGCTTGTTTTTCTCAGTTTCAACACATATCCTAGTTCTCACAACTTTCAACTCATTTTCAAGCCTAATGTATTCCTCACTGACTATCTCTTTTCCTTTTCCAGTATTTCCAGGTTTAGACTTAGTTCCTAGTCCTTCCATTATTTCCCTTAGGTACGCAATTTCTACCAAGAGATCATCTCTTGTTTTATCATCTTCCCCTAATTCTAAGAGCAAGTCATCCTTATCCTCCTCAAGATTATGATAGGCATCAATCAATACATTAGCTAAAGACATAAGTTTCTTAGGAGAGTAGGATTTTAGATTTCTCTAAACATCCCTGAAATGTACCTCTTTGTCATCATCATCTTCATCATCATCTGATTGGGACATCAAAGCAAAAGTTGAGTCATATTCATTTTCCTCTCTTTCAACTGTCATCATGGAACTATCGCCAGCATCAGTTTCATCTTCAGACTCACTAGAGGAATCCTCCATGCTGCAAGAGCCTGTTTTATCCCATGGTCAACATATCTCTTTCTTTTGAAGTCCTTGAGAGGAACCGGGTTCCTCTTAGCTGCTTTCTCAGGGTTGTACTTGGACAAAAATTTCCTTCAAGAGAGGACAGTCTTTGATGAAGTGTCCAGGCTTTCACACTTATGACAGAGATCATAGTTTTTTGGTTTGCTAGAGCTTCCCCTTTTTAGAATTTCTCCATTTCTTCTGACCATCTTCTGAAATCTTTTGGTTAAGTAAGCCATGTCACTGTCTTCTTCACTTGAGTCATTGCTATTAGCTTTGAGTACCAGGTTCTTTACTTTATTTGGTTCTCTTCTTTCACTGTCTATCTTCCTCTTCATCTCATAGGTCTTCAGATTTCCAACCAGCTCTTTTATGGTTAGCTCCTGCAAGTCCTTTGACTCAGTAATACCATTCACCTTGCTTTCCCATGGACTAGGCAGAATACTAAGGATTTTCCTCACTAGCTTGTTCCGAGGAATGGTTTTACCAAGTGAGTGTAACTCATTTATGATGGAAGTGAATCTTGTGTGCATATCTTGAATAGATTCATCGTCCTTTATCCTGAAGAGTTCATACTCGATAATGAGCATATCGATCTTAGATTGTTTTACTTGGGTGGTTCCCTCATGAGCTGTTTGCAAAGCTTCCCATATCTCCTTGGTAGTATCACAGGCAGAGATTCGATTATATTCTTCAGATCCTATTCCACATACCAGAATCTTCTTAGCACGAAAATTCTTCTCCACAGCTTTCCTCTCTGTGTCGGTGTATTATTTACTGGTTTTTGGCATTGAAAATGGAAGTTCCAGTACCTTTGTTGGAACATAAGGACCGTCACATATGACATCCCATAACTCAGAATCCTTAGCCATGATAAAATCATGCATTCTTGATTTCCACCACCCATAGTATTGTCCATTGAACCTGGGTGGTCGGTATGTAGATTGACCTTCTTCAAAATTTGGTGGAGCAGACATAAGGATCCTTCCTAGGTGTTTTCCTGATAGGAGGAACCCGCTCTGATACCAATTGTTAGTTTGTATGCATCCACCAAACAGTAGAGTACTTAGTCCTCAATGAGGTTGTACTGAGAATGCTAATCAAACAGTAAGTAAATAAGACACGGGATATTTACGTGGAAAAATCTCAACTCAAGGGGACAAAAACCACGACCTACACCTGTAGGCTTTCAACTTCACTAACTTGTAAACACCTATTACAAGCCACTTTGTAATGACTCCATTACAAAGAATTCAACTCAACTAACTTGTGATACTCTTACCACAAGCCACTTTGTCACTCTCTAGTTACAAAGGATTTAACTTATGACTAAACCTTGTCATAACATAAACTCAGGGAGTTTACGAATTTTACAAGAGGGTTCCTAATCAACGCTTCTTGCTAAGCAACTTAGGAGATACAATAAGAACAATCACAAAGTCACAACACAACTAAGGACAACAAAATACTAACTTTAGGAACTGGTCCATAGTAGCGTTTAACTTTGTTCTTCAAGCTCGTGAGAATTATTTCTCTATTTTTGCAAAAGGATTGAATGAGAAACTGAAGTGTTCAAGTGATGTTTTGATATAACTCATTGTTGATACACCTTGATGAAATCACTTGAAATGATGTAAGCACTTTAGTTGGTCAAGGAATAAGTGGCTACTAGAAATAGTGCAGTGCAGGCAGAAACAGTGCAGGTAGTCACGTCGCTTCCAGCTGTGTCCCATTGACTTCGTACTACTATGAGGGAACAAAAAAGGTATCAGGTCCTTGTTTGGTTCTCTATCCCCTGAAGCTATAGCAGTTCACATTGAGTTGGAATCCATTAACTTGCAGTGTAGCCCAGGTATGTCAGATTCCTTATCTGGTTCTTGACAAAGTTTGTTAGATCATCAAAACATAAGTCAAAGACATTGTAAACCTATCAATTTTCCACTTTTTGTGATGACAAACTTAAACATATAATGTATATTTAGAGCAAGAAGAACCAGATAAAGTAACAGGAACTCATAAGTTCCCCCTCACTTTATGCCTTCCTTTTTGAATCATTTTCCCCCTAACTTTTATCTTTATCTTTAATTATTCCCTCTTCTGGCATCATTAAAAGATACAAACAGTCAAACAGCATAAAGAAGTCCAGCCTAGCTAACTCATACCACATATGTGCACACAATATGATAGAGAAGAGAATTTAAAATTTAAGCAATGAGACAATAAAAGTGGATAGATTTTATATAGATAAAGATTTTAAATGCCTTTTCTTAAAAAGCAAAGGCAACATTGGACTTTTAAGGCGGGAGTAGTACTGTTTCATCCCAACCACATCAAAAAAAGAAAACAAAATATCTGCCAAAAAAAGAAAAATAAACTTAAAAGAACATTCCAGAAACTGGTCACTAAAAGGGTACATAGGGTGCACTAGGAGTAAAGGGCTTGGAGGCTACAGCAAGTATTTGGAGAATTAGGTCTATTCGGGCATTGGCCGATTTTTGCTCATTGAGCAGTTCTGCTTTCAGGTTCTCTACTTGCACCCTTAGATCAGCATTCTCTTTTGTCAAACGAGCTACTTCATCATTTGACGCCGGAACCCCTTTGGCTTGCTGACCCTTTAGGATAGCATTCCTAGCCTTCAACCGGCGAATCTCCTCAGTTGCACTATTTTTAGCATTAATGAGCTGTGAGACGGTTGATGTACTTCCTACCCCATCCCCATTCTTTTCTATGCACTCGCATTCTTCCAACGTTGTCTGTGAGAAAGTCTGCTTCTTATTCCCTGCCTTTCCTGGCCCCAGTGGCACCTCGAAGAACTTGAACACTCGCATAAGTAGAAACCCGTTGGTAAGGCCATGATTACCATCCTTAAAGGTTGCTACATTTTACATGTGTTCAATCATAATAGCAGGCAGGCTTACATGAGTAAAGATATCCAGTTGTTCCAGCAAAAACAGGTCAGACTTATAAGTCATGGACCTTCTTTCAGCACGAGGCAACAGAACTTTGTTTACCAATTCGAAAAGCAGTTGATAAACAGGGAGTAGTGCCTTTTTGTGGATCTAATCCCCCTTCTAGTTTGCATTGTCTTTTACCACGGCGTTTCGAAAATTATACTGACACACATCCTTTACACTGAACACACCAACTATAGAGACTTTAAGAATTTCCCCAAGCACCTTTACATCGAACACGATATCTACTTCGTTCACCAAAGCACAAATGTGGTGAGTCTCAATTGGAAAGAGGCTAGCAAAGAAGCTTTGAACCTCATCCTCATACACCTTAGGTGCATCTATTTGGAATAGATGCGCCCATCGTTGAATCTCAACCATTTCCAGAACTTGACGCATACCAGCTGTCACACCTCCTTTTTTACACACACCATTGTAAAGGGTGTATAAAGGGAGTTTTTCCAATTAAAGGACAACCGAAATGGGATTTATTTATTAAAATTCAGAGTCGCCACTTGGGAGATTTATGGTGTCCCAAGTCATCGGTAAAAATCCTGAATCGAGGAAAGATTGACTCTGTTTAACAGTCCGTGACCCAGAAATTCGGGTAAGGAATTCTGTTAATCCGGGAGAAGGTGTTAGGCATTCCCGAGTTCCGTGGTTCTAGCATGGTCGCTTTGATTATACTTGGCTTGACTAAATTGTTTAATTACTGATTTTAGAACCTATGTGAATTTACCTTTTACCGCATTTTAAATTAAGAAAATTAAGAATCATGTCATGCGAACGTGTCCACAATTAATAACGTTTTATTATTATTAAGAAATTTTGGCAAAAGTTGTGCGAACGCATACTCTGGTTTTATTTTTTAGAACCGTAATTATGTCACGCGAACGTGTACACCATCACGATAATTTATTTAAATACGCTTAAAAGTATACTAGTGGTGTTTCTTATTCTTCCTAAACTTTGAGATTATTGTGAGGCCACGAACTATATAAAAAATGAGGGCAAAGAATTAGCTTTTGTTCTTACTTAGTTGGCCCGATGGAAAATAAATTATTTGGTCCACGCTATAACAATAAATCTGAAACCCAATTGTGCAACCTAAACTACCTACTCATTTGAAATTATTAAAACATTTACGACCCATATTAGGCACACAATCCAATCGGCCATTAATCTACTGTAACTAGTGTTTACACGTAAACCCAGAACAAAACGTGAATCAACCATATTGAATCTTATTTTTGATAAATAAACAATTAAAAGATTGGTAAGTCAAGCAATTCCAATAAATACCAAATGAATCAGTAGAGAACAATATTAAAGCCATAGACAAGATAGGAACATATCACAAACTTTACCAATCAAACACATTAATAACAGTAAGTAAATCAGATAAAACATAGCAATCCAAACAAATCTGCAAAAATTATTGAAGACCACGACATTAGCTGCTCATGTCAGAAAATACACTAATAGAAGAAAGATGACCTTTATTATCTCAGAAAAAACTTTGATCGACAAAATAGGCTTCAGTCGTAAATAAAATCGACCAGACAGGGATGCGCATCGGAATCTCGAACGACCTCGACAAACCCGTTAACCAAAGACCACGCTGGAAAACTCAACGACACAAACTCGACTGGATTTGGGGTGGAGATTTAGAGCTACTGGTCTGGTGTGGTTCAGGGAATTTGGAGTTGGACCTACAGCTGGGTTCGAACTCGGCTTCACCGGAAATGGCAGCTTTGCGGTGAACGTGAGGTCCAGCGACGATGGTGAGCTGGGTGGGGTCGCTTGGCTCTACTTGTCGCGTTCGGAACTCGCTACTCCGACGAGCTGGTGGAGCTCATTTTTTCCGGTGAGTTTCAGGCCATGGCTTCTGGTTTAACAGACTCCGACGGAGGTGGGGGGGGCTGTGTCGTTTAGACTAAACGACGTCGGCAGCGTGGTTGAGGAAGGGAGGTGGTCGTTGGCGTGTGTGTGCATTTCTACCGGTTGTTTCCTCAACGAAGAAGATGACGGTCGAGGGTGGGGTGAGTCTGTTCTACGAAGAAGACGACGGGATTTCAGGGGTGGGGTCGTACTGCGCACAGGGGTCGTCGGAGAAGACCACGCGAAAAGGGGGTGTGTTTTGGAGAAGACGATCTCAGGGGGTCATTTTGGTTCACAGCCTTTTGTTATTTTTTGTTCGACTTTTTCCGTTTTTCATGCGCAGCTTTTGCTGCGTTTTTCCTTTTGTTCTTTTTCTTATGCGCAGCCTTTTTTCACCTTTTGTTCATCCGTTTTTTTTCTTAGTTTTAGGCTTTGTTTCATATATATAGGTCTAGGTTAGTGGTAGGGTTTTAGGTTAAGGGGTATGGGCCTAGGAATTATGGGCTTGGCAATTGTGGGCTAGGTCCAAAATTAGGCCTAAAGATGGGTTGCTCGAGCCCAAGCTCTATTCTTTCGCTGCAAACGAGATTAAAAATATGGGCTCATTTGTTAATTATTCCTACTATTCAAATAATTATTAAAATAAAACTAACCATTAAAACAAATTTATTTTTGGTATTTTCAAATATCATATTAAAATAAAAATACGATACTACTGTTATGTATATTTTTTAAGATTTTCTTTTAGATTAAAAATGACTACAAAACATTAATGAACCTATTTTTTATGATTTTTTGTTTTATTGTAATAAAATAAAGTAAAAGAGTCAAAATTACTTAAAATATCTATATTATGCCTAAATTAAATATTTTACGCTAATATATAAAAAAATCTTGTGGAGGGTCAAAAAACACATGTCTACAGCTGCCCCTCTTTGACTGGAAACGTACTGAGTTTTCAGACAAAGACTGACTAACATGTTTTGACCCGACCCTTATTTGGAGAGACTAAAACTAAGAGAAAAGGGGAATGTGACCGAGCCCTGGTATCTGGGCTGCCTACATATCCTTGGCTATAAAGGAATCAAGCCACATGTAGTTCAGAAATGAGTGAGATAACGGAGTATGCCGAGGTGGAGATCCGGTCGAGGTGTCGTTTCGCCGAGGTTCCGGTTCGCAGTCCTGCTATTACATCAAAATCAAATCATGAAAAAGACTAGCTAAGCCTATCAACTACGAGTTACAAGATTCCTATCTATAAGTCTTTCGAAGCTTGATCTTGAGTCTTGAGTGGTTCTTCATGCAGACTTTAGATTTGAACCTTAATGCTTGCCAGTTGCAGGTGCTAGCTCGTTCTTCTTCCAATTTTCGGACCAAGATCGGACATGTAGTGCTTGTAGCCTCGGCCATGTCTTGAGCAGCTCACATCCTTCATCAACTTCTGCATTTGGATTAACTTGTTGCCTTTATCTCTTTTCCTTTATTGACTAACTTATGTTGATCATCTAGGACTGCTGATTCGCATTCTTGACGCGAGCTTCTTTTGTTACTGACCTGAATTGCATTCTGAATTGAATTCCCTTTCTTCCAGGTGGGCGCCTGATTGCTGAACTTGAACCGTCTTCTCTTGTTACTTGTCACTATTTTCCCTTGCACCTTGAACCATTTTTCCCTGAAACTTGAACTGTCTTCCTTCGAAACTGCTTTCCCTTGAAACTCGAGTTGTCTTCCTTCGACACTGCTTTCCCTAGAAACTTGAGTTGTCTCCCCTTGTTCTCCATGTGGGCGCCTGATTACAACAAAATAGACAAAACAAAGAAATTTTTCTGCCCCAGTTTGCACTAGGAAAATTTGTGAGTTGTTAGCAAAATTGCAAACCACTCATACTATTGATGCAATGATGAAATTAAACTAAAGAATAGACTAGGAAAACTATAAACTAAGCTTGACTAAAGTAAAAACTGACCCTATTCTCCAGGCGGGGCTCCTGACTGCTGAATTTGAAATGTATTCCCTTCTCTCCAGGCGGGCTCCTGACTGCTGACGTGAAATGTATTCCCTGCTCTTCAGGCAGGCTCCTGACTGTTGACTTGAAATGTATTCCCTGCTCTCCAGGCGGGCTCCTGATTTCAGCATAGACAAAACAAAGAATTTGATAGCTAAAATTTAAATTATACTCCCTTGTTCTCCAGGCGGGCTCCTAAATGCTGCGCTTGAAAGTATTTCCTGCTCTCCAGGCGGGCTCCTGACTGCTGATTTGAAATGTATTCCCTGCTCTCCGGGCGGGTTCCTGACTTCAAAAAATAGACAAACAAAGAAAATTTTCCTGCCCAGTTTGGTGGTTGGGGACAGATATGATTGTAAAACTAAATCATATTATCAAGTATTACTAAGGATTTGAAAGCTAGGTCCCATTATTCAGGGGAGTCCTGACAACTCTCAACTAAATGACAATTTAAAATCTAAGTTATATCTTCTACAGGTGTGACTTCTGCTAAATCTTGCTATCTAAGAGGATCTTTAAACTACTCCCCATTATCCAGGAGGGTCCTGAGAATCAAAGGTCAAATTTTATCTTAAGGGTGACAACTTTCATGGCTGAATTATACTACCCTACAGCAGAATTTACGCTAAATGTTGTTATCTAATCGAAATCTTAAAGCTAAGTCCCATTATTCAGGAGGGTCCTGGATCTCCTAAATGGATCCTATCTCGAACGTGCAAACTTCTAAGCTAACTTATATTCTTTTGGGATACATTTATGCTAGATTATGCTATTTCTGAACTTTAAACTAGGTCCCATTTTCCAGGAGGGTCCTGAAAATCAAAAATCAAACCTGTTTGGTGACTGCCTTTCTCCACGGAGGGTTTCTCCGAAACAAACAAAATTTTCCGCCCCTTTTTCAATCAAAGAAAAATCTTGTTAGTTTAAAATGTGGTGTTTGGTTTGTGGCCTTGACTTTGAAGGCGATTGCTCCTCCACTTCCCATGATAACTTTGACTTCCACTCGAAGACATTGCTTGCTTATGGACCAACCACTTTCTCTGTCATCCTTATCATAGAAAATACCCCATCTCCGTTCAGACCAAATTCCCTCCATCTGTTGCATTGCTCATGAACTGGCATTTACCAACCTTTGTGTTTTACCGAAAATACCTTTGATTCGTTCACCTAACACCCTCCATCTTGTTGTATTGTTCCTGAATTGATATGTACCAAATATTTGTATTTCACATGAATCCCAAAGCACGTCAATTACCGTCCACTCAATGTGCATGTTGTTCTTTCCTGACTTGAACCACTGTTATTGGCCTTGAGGTCTATTGCTCCTTCACTTGCTACGATAACTTTGATTTCTGTTTGGAAGACCTTGCTTGTCACTGGTTAAACACTTTCTTTGTTTATCTCATCACAGAGAGTACCTTTGACCCGTTCACCCAACATCCTCTATCTGTTGCACTGTTCACGAATTGAAATATACCAAACCTTTGTATTTCTCATGGACCCCAAAGCATGTTGGTTAACAACTCAGTGCACTTGTTGTTCTTTCCTGACTTATGATACTGATGTACTGGCCAGATCCCGTTTTATGCAATTGGAAAGCTGGTGGAAAATTATAAAATCATTTCTCACTTGTTATGACTAAACAGACTCGGGAAGAGGAGGTAAACAAGACAAAGGAACAGAGTAAAGGACAAAGGAAAGAGGTGATTCCTAACAAGAAAACTACAAAGTAGAAACCTATCAGATGTGGATACCAACTCTAATGACCATGACATGCACCTGTAGACTATTCTGTTGAGCAAGTTTGATGTTCAACTCCTGTTATACCTCTAAACCGTGAAACTAGGCTTCAATGCTCCGATCATCCAATCTGATTCGCAATCCTTATTCGACTTGTAGTGCCCGAAGGGTTTTCACCATCAAGCCTCTCTCATTTTGTTCTTTTTCTCAACTTACCATCGCCTTACGGTGCCCGCAAGGGTTTTCACCAATAAGACTCTCTCATTTTTTATTTCTCTCAGCTCCCGTCACCTTACGGTGCCCATAAGATTTTCACCAATAAGACTCTCTCATTTTTCTTTTTCCTGTTTGAACCAGAGTGTTGCCCCTGACATGAATTACCCTTACCTGCTCGACTTGGCATTTCTCAAAGACTGATCAAAAGGTCTTTCTTTGGACCGTAATGTGGGCTTTTGGACAGGGTTAGAAGGAAAGGGTATAAAAGACTCAAAACAATTCAAATGGGTTAAAGTTACAACTTTCGAAATCAGGTTTCTCACAACAAACACAACTTCTGCCCCATTTTCTTGCATGGAGGACTTTTGGATTTTTGTTTTGATGAGACCGAACCATGAGGCTGCCTACGTATCCTTAAAAGGAATCAAGTCAAACGTAGTTCATGACATAGGAATTGCTCTGTTGTTGTGATTTTTCTTTTCTCTTTCTCTTTTCTTTTCTTTTCTTTCTTCCTTTTTTCTCTTTTTGTTGTTTTGTTGTTTTTTCTTTCTTCTTTTTCCTCTTTTTTTCTTTTATTCTTCTTTTTTTCAATTTTCATTTTTTTTCTTCTCTCTTTTCCTTTACTTATCTTTCGCGCTTGCGTTTCTGATATTTGCTACTGATTCCAGAAGAGGGGTATGAAAGGAAGTAAATAAGGCTCAAAGGAGGTAACAAAGGATCAAGTGTTTAGATAGCAGAACAAAATGCCTTCGTCATTCCAATCTCCAAAACATGCCAAGTGCAAACTACACAATTGAACAAACCAAGGAAAACATTCGTAACATCTTTTGATTATGCCAGATTTAATGATCATATCCACATATTCGCCTTCTACATCTGTTGCATACAAAGCACCATTGGACAACACTCCCACTCCCATTACCACGAGCGACCCCCTACAAATTTGGGGCAAACTTGCCGTTATCTTCACCCGGCGCAGCATGATGCATTTCAATAGTGTATTTTTATGTTCTATCTGCCCCAGTTTCACACAATTCGGCTTGAAGTGATCTCAAAATGCCTTCACTTATTTCCCTCAAATGTCCCTACATTTTTAGCATTGTTTCGTTGCTTCGTGGCTAAACTGACTTTTAAAACCACACTGAGAATTACAAGTGCATGTCATGTCGCTAGAGTCTACAGGAAAAGACTATAAAAGGTAAAGAGAGCTAAAAAATGACTAAAAATAACAGAAAATAGAAAATTGCATTAGACACATGGTGAAAGGGTTCGAATAATCAAAACAGGCAAACTAAACTGGGGTTACAACCCTGGAACAAACCTAGACAACACCTAACGAGTTACTATGACTAAACAAACCAGGCAAAATAAAAGGATAAAAGGGTTTGAGTCACAAGACAATATTCGGATTACAACCCTAAAATAACCCGGACAACAGAAATGACAACAAAAATAAACCACCAAAACTCCTCCCTGGCTAACCAAGAAAGGAGCATCTTTCCAATTGCCAAGCTCGGCATCTTAGCCACTGAATTCCGCATCAACATTACTAGGACCTTCACAAATTTTCATCACATTGTTCTTAATAAATTGCTTTTGGGTTCCCTTTGTTGGCTCATTCTTAAGATCAACCTCTGATAGTATTGAAAACTTTGCAGCGCGTGGACCTTCGAGGATCTCAGAAGAATTCTCATATTCCTTTTCAAAACAAATCATACTCACCATATGCGTCTCATTACGAACATGCGATGGACTTTGGCTAGTGTCTGCTGCATCTGGATTTTGCACGACAATGTCACCTGCATCAATAAGCTTCTGAATTACTTTCTTCAGATTCCAACACTTCTCTATGTCATGCCCCGGGGCATCTAAGCAATATGCGCACCTTTGAGAAAAATCAAACTTCTTTGACAGAGTGTTTGGCATTTTTATATGAATCGGCTTCAACATGTCCAACTGCTTCAACTTTTGGAACAAACTGGCATATGACACTCCCAATGGGGTGAAAGCCTTTTCTTTTTTCAACAACCTCTCATTCTTAAATGCTTGATTGGGCCGGAAACCTGATCCAGGGGGTTTTCGGTAGGCTCGTGGGGGTGGATAGGCATTTTGTGGAGCTGGGTACTGGGCAAGTGATGTACGATTTCGGGAGTTCTGTAGAGAGAAGTGGTATTGGAGAGGATCATATGGTGCACAAGGAATCCACGGGGATGATGTCGAGGTTGGAAGTGTTGATCGGGAAAGCCCATCGGATCATCTTTTCTGTTTCTCTTTCTTCCACCCAAGCTTACTGGGATGTTCTGAATGTCTTTCGAACAACTCATGATTTTGCCTGATTTGATTCCCTCTTATACCATATCCCCCATTTTTAATACATCATTGAAAGGCTTTCCCAAGGCCGGGATCAAATGACTGAAGTAGGTGGGCCCCTGGGCTTCTAGGAAAAGCTCAACCATTTTTTCTTCACCAATCGGGGTATTGACTCGAGCAGCCTGCTCCCTCCATCTGAGTCCAAATTCTCTAAAGCTTTCCTCCGGCTTCTTTCCCATTATGGATAGGGAGGAGCAGTCTGGGGTAACGCCTGATCTGTATTGAAAGTATCGAACAAAATCTTGAGCCATGTCACCCAATGTAGGTCACTTACCAACATCTTGACAAATATACCAGTCCAAAGTTGGCCCAGTCAGACTCTCACTGAAATACGCCATCAACAAATCATCTTCCTCGCCAACACTTCTCATTTCACTACAATAATCCCTCAAAAGGGCTACCGGATACCCACACCCATCATACAAGTTAAACTTTGGCACTTTAAACTCCGCAGGCAGGCGAACGCCAGGGGACACAGACAGTTCTTTGTAGGACATGCTGCCCTGATCTTCCCTTCCTTGTTTGTTCTTCGAGGATTGTTCTAGGCCTTTCAGCCTCCTAGGTATCCCCTCTTTCCTTTCTCTTCCTGTGAACCTTTCATTTTCAACATGCAACTTATCCCGAGGACTCTGTTTGTATGAGTTGGGAACTTTGTGGGCAACCTCTGAGGGGTAATATCGGGCATCGTGAGCTTTGAGTGGGTGCTCATTGTTGGGGATGGTGGAAAACAGGAGGGCAGTTTTTAGGAAAGGTAATTGGAAGATGAGTGACGGAGCTACTAGGGTGGTTGG
Source organism: Nicotiana sylvestris (assembly GCF_000393655.2). Classification (NCBI taxonomy): domain Eukaryota; kingdom Viridiplantae; phylum Streptophyta; class Magnoliopsida; order Solanales; family Solanaceae; genus Nicotiana; species Nicotiana sylvestris. The sequence continues at coordinate 122,506,403 of NC_091061.1, forward strand.
GAAAGCCATGGTAAGCGGGTGAATCTGGAGAGTATGGAGGATCATCTGGCATTGTGTTCGGAGCTTGGGTAAGGACAGCATCTAGGAGGCTAGGTGGTGGCGGGGGTGGTGTCTTCCCAGTCATCCAGGTCTGATACATGTATGTCATATGTTGTCTCAACGTCTTTACCTCTTCAACCAACCCATTGTCCTGTTCAACCAACTGCTTTCGGGCCCCAGTATCAACCAACTCAATTCTGTTATTGTCTGCCATTGCCTTTGACTTTGTGTTGTAAAGAAGAGTTACCACTTTACAAACCACAAACCAACCACCTTCTGCTATGAATATAACAAAATGAAGCCATCACGTTAGCGTTAGGGCATTTAACATAAGATAATTCTCACTTTATGTGCAATGCACCTAGCCGCAGTTATCGATTCTAAAATGACTTCGAGGGTACAAAGGTTAGTTGGCATCATCCCAATTTGTTCATTTCAACCTCTCTTTTCTTTGTTTTTCTAGCACTTCTTAGCTCGCTCATTTTCCTCCCCCTTTTCTTTCTGATTATCGCTCTTTTTCTTCCTTCCCATTTCTCACATCCCATGACTTCACCTCTTTTTTTCTCTCTTTTTCCTTTTCCCCTTTTTTCCTTTCATTTAACAGTAAAAAAAAATAATTCGATCGAACCCTATGTAGGTTGCTTACGTATCATGACCCCGCATGAATCAGATCTTTGCGTAGTTCTGGAAGATAAGGAATAAAATAAACAAACTAACATTCTCTTTTTCATTTTCTTTTTACCTTAGTGACTACTCTGATGAGAAAAAGAAATAAAAGAAGCAAATCCTTTTTTTTTGAATTTTCTAGACTGAATGCTCTATAACCTATTCTAAAATCAAGCTTAATGAGCATGTATATTCCCTTTTTGAAACAAATACTCTATGAGAAATTATTAAGAAAAATCCCTACAAGGGAAAAAATATTTTTTTTTGATTTTTTTTCTTTTTTAAGAAGGAAACCTAAAGGCTAGACCAAAGAAAAAAATTTTGAATTTTCACTTGATATCCTGAAGAAAAGACTTCGAAACAAGAAATGAAAATGATAAAAAAAAACTGTTTTTGGATTTGAATTTTTGATTACCTAAGGAAGAAACTCTGAAAAATAAACCAAAGAAAAAGTATTGTTATTTTCTTTTTCTTATATGTACAATGTCCTGTGAGCACGTGATTTTTGCTTCACACGACAATCGCTCCAAAAAGAAATAAAAAAAATATATAATTGGCCCTGCTGTACAATTTCGGATTTCTGTGCGGCACTTTGTTGATTTATTTATGACTTTGGCCCATTTTTATTTATTTACTTTATTAAAATAAAATTCAAAAAATATGTGTCCTGCATAATTCAAACCGTAATCCGGTCGTTAAATAGAAAATCGTGATTAGGCATTTTCGTCCGTGATTTTATTTGGTTTGACCTTACCTGTTTTGAAATATTTTAGTATGTGTGCAAATAATTGTATTTGAGTGTGTATTTAATTTTAATTTGATTTTTGGCTTAGTTTTGTTTTAAAATAAATAAGAAAAAGAAATAAAAAAAAATAAAATAAAAAAAAAAGGGAAAGGAAAGACCCCTTCCGGACTTGGGCCAATTTGTTAAAATTGGCCCAACAAACTCAGCCCAAACGGACAGCCCAAGCCACCAGTCCAAACAGCCCACCCCCCAGGCCATGAAACGACGTAGCTTAACACCAAAACTACGTCGTTTCGATGCCAACCCATCACAACCGTTTAAACCAAGCCGATCCAACGGTCCAAGATCAATCCCCATAACCCACCAATAAACCCGACCCGTCTCACCCGGACCGACCCTAACCCTTCACCCTTGAAACGACGTCGTTCCCTGATAGTCAAAGGATCCTGGCCCTTCCTCTCATCTCATCCAACGGCCAGGATCCATTTGCTCACTAACTATATAAACTCCTAACACTACCCTGCCCCCCCTATCCAAACCCCAGCCTTCGTCTCCCCAAACGAACAGCCCTAAAACCCTAGCCGCCCCTGCGTACTTTCGCCATGAAAGCCGGCGGCATGGATGCCGGTGACCTTCCCTTGAACACCATAGGACCCCCATGCCATCCTGAACCCAAATCTACCAACCCCATGGTTCGAATCACCCCCAGGTCCTCGAATCTTCATTCGAAGATTCGAGTCAAAACTCGATCTAACCCAACCAACCCCAGTTTCGTACCAGACACTCTCCAGACCCCCCTCGTGACCAAACCATACTTGGTTTGGTCCGAATCTGATCAGGGAAGCATGAATCCCAGATCTGAGTTTTTGGAATTTGTGGGTTCTTCGTCACTGGTCCATATCCGTTCGAACCAAAGAGGTTAAGGTCTAATGGACTTTAATCCAAGTGTTTCTCGTCTGAGAAACACTTCGTTTAAAGTCCGTTCAGCCTTAAGAAAGGTTTGGCCAAGTCCGAGTTAAGGTTTCGATCTTTTTGCGGTTTAAGGTGAGTTTTCTTTCTTTTCTTAGTTGTTTTGGTTTGTTTGATTTGTTGTAAGGGTCTATTCGTTTGCTGTTTATGTCCTTGACCTCTATCAACTGTGCTTCAACTACTTCGCCTGAACCTCTGTTTGTTTGTCTAAATTCCCCCCCCCTCCTATTCTGATAAGGCATTGTGTATTTGTTCGTGCAAGTAGCTGATTTTCGAGTTTGGACCGATTAATTGACTCCTCGAGTGTATTCCTGTTTAGTCAGTATAATGCGAACCATGTATCAATACTGTTTAAATGTTTGATTTTTGGCTACGATTGTGTATGTTATAACTAATATAGTCGAGTCGACAAATGTCGTCAATTAATTTCAGTAGTTCGAATGTTAACGATTGAACATTTTGCCTGCTGCAACTTTGTTTGAATCAAAGTAAGAATCAAGTAGGGTCATTTATAGTTGTATTTGAATCTGAAAATAAAAGGATAGATTGTTAAGCTGCAATCTGAATTGAGGGCATGTGCACTTGTGCACAGCATGTGCATTGTGCACAGCCTGGTTCCTGCATAAAGGCCCTTTTTGAATTAAAAATAGTTTGACAGCATGTGCTGTCAAAACACACCCCTGCTGTCCATGCTCTACTTTAGTTTAAGAAGTATTAAACCTCACTTAAAAGAGTAAGACTGCCAGGGAATATCATGGGGGGTTTTGTTTATACTTAAATAGCTAAGTGGAATCTGAAAAGAGGATGGCACATGGGAGGGGGTTTCTGATTGTCGAACAGGCTGTTAAAGGGATGATTTTAGGCTTATAAAAGGGGGGGACTTCCATGATCTGAGGGGGGATTTTTTTTGGGAGAAGAACACAAAAGGAGAGAATACACAGAGAGACATCGATAGATACACAGAGAGATAGAGGACATCTGGATAGGGGGAAGGAAAAGGAAAATACACAGTTTGTGAGGAATTCTTTGAAAAAGAGATATTAAACCAGAAACTGCTACTGTTGAATCGAGAAACTGGAAAGAATCTGTCTGATAACTCAGACAAACAAAAACCAGAAATTGCTCCTTTTCTTTTGTTTTCTGACTTCAACCAAATCCGGACCTATTCTGTGCAATACTGAGTCTCTCACAAAACTGAGTCTGTTTGTTCACTGTTTGTTCTACTCGAAAGTCTAGTTTAGTTGAGGTGGATCCCACTCCAATTGTTTGAAAGTTGTAGTTGCTACTCTACTTTTTTTTTTGTTGCTGTTGCTATACGGCCCTGCTGCTACTGTCGGTGTTGCTTCTGCTGCTGCGTTTGTTCATTGTTACTCTACTGATTCCCCTTTTCCTCAAGTGCAAATATTCTCAGGTACACAATCTTTGAACCTTGTAGTATTGAAAGTGTGAAGTTGAAGCAGAAATAAAGAAGTGAATACCAGTTTATGTTATAGCATCGGTGTAAAAGGATAGTTCGAATGTTAGTTGGGCCTGTATTTTTACTACGAACTATTCTGTATAAACTAGCATACATTCTTTTTAAGATTGAACTGTTAGATAGCATGGCTCAACAGTAATGACAGACGACATAGACAACATGTTTTGGTTTAGTATACATTCAGCTCAGTATAACACTTGTTTGATTTAGTATGACTGTATAGCATAGAGTAATGGTAACATTTGCATTTTACCTAAGACCACTGCATTGACAAAACTGTGGTACTGGGTCCGGGATAAATGTATCCCCAAACAAACTCTCATATAGTCACACTAAGAGTATGGCTATGAATGCCAGTTTCTCTTGTCAGTTCATTCGTTCCAATACAGGTTCGACACTGAGTTTCATTACAGATTTTTATGTAATGATTGTTGCGAAAAACTGATAATCATTTTTGAGTTCAATTAGTAGTAATTTTTTCCTACTAAAGCAGCCGTTTTTTTTTCTTATCAATTTCGAATAGGTTAGAGTGTTAAGAATAGAATTTGGAGGTCGTTAAAACGTAACTCAACATATGTTGTTAGTTTGTTTGCAATCTCACTTAGCGAATTAATAAGTATATTCACTTGTTTAAGACAAAGCATGCCGTCGCTCTCACCTCATGAACAATCAATCAAGTAATCAAACAAGTTTAGGTTCGGCAAACATAATAAGGATTCAGTCCGTATTTGTCTAAACCCGCAAAATTCGGCCTCATCCTTCCCTTAAAAGATAAATGCAGCAAAAATGTAGTTCTTGTAGGATACCCTTCTAAAATAATGAGATGAGCCTCGCCAAATCAAAAGGCCAATTGCGGGGCCCTCAAAATTGGTCATAATAAATACTTAGAATTTGGGACGGGCTATTTTAGTGAATTCCACTGCCCTCCCCGAAGACGATAACACGTTAGATTCTTTAGGCGCGACTTAATTAAATCATATTCTTAAATTCGGGTGCACATTGACTGTGACCCAAATCCAAATCTCAACGAAGTCAAATATGTTGACGATCACGGGCGCATTGATTGTGACGTGGTTCGGGATGCATTTTCACGACGTTGCAATTCTATAAAAATAAATGATAATGATAAAAGCGGTTCAAACTTAATGAAAGCACGCAAGTCATAACATGTATTTAAATCAGATATTTAGCCATTATAACAATTTAAGCGACCGTGCTAGAACCACGGGATTCGAGGGTGCCTAACACCTTCCCTCGGGTCAACAGAATTCCTTACTTAGAATTTCTGGTTCGCAGACTTCATTTGGAAAAGTCGAAATTTCCTCGATTTGGGATTCAAGATAAACCGGTGACTTGGGACACCAAAAGCCAAACCTTTCCCAAGTGGCGACTCTGAATTAAATAAATAATCCCATTTCGAATATTGTCACTTAAATTGGAAAAACTCCCTCGCGCATTTAACCCTTCGGGGCCGGGCGCGCAAAAAGGAGGTGTGACAGCTCTGGCGACTCTGCTGGGGACATAAAAACCCAGAACCACTGGTTCAGGGTTCAAGAATTCGAGCTTAGAGTAATTGTTATATCTGGCTTATTATCTGATCTTTATTACATGTTTTGCATAAAAGTGCTAAATGTTGTCTTTTACCGCTTTTGATATTATCTGAACTGTATATAAACTGTGCCGAAACCCTTCTTTTCTTACCTCCGGGGAGAAGCTCGCTGGTCGAGACTCCCTATTCTGTTAGTGTCAATACTTGAAATAAGAAAGAGGTCGGACAAGTTACAAAGCCGGACGATCTCGCGGGTCCCCGGTACGTAGCCCCCTCCTCGACTCGAGTTGTCCGCTCGGGTACACAGTCTAGGGCAAATACCAAGGTTTAAACCTAGTATAACGAAACTTCATGCCGGATCCCTAGTAGGAACGCTTATTTGCATCATATGGCATTTGACTTAGGGGACTCAACACAGGGGTTGGGTCCGTCTAGGACAGGCAACCTGAAATGGAAAGACCATCATGCTGCATTCCTATCTGTGTTATGCATTTATCTGCTTCGGTTCCGCATGTCGACCGGTTCTAAAAAAAAAGGGAAAATAGCAGCGCAGGGGAGATAATTACTTATTTTTGGAAAATAGAACCAATGTCCAAGTAGTGTCAAAACCTCGCCGGAATTTTTCTAAAAAAAACTGTTTTGTTTATTGAGAGTTGTTAAAAAAAAATTTCTTTTATCACTTTCAAAGATAAAAAGGGGTATTTATTTTAAGGGTAAAAAAAAAATCGAAAATTCATAATTCAAAAAAATGAGTTGTTTCTTTCGTAATACCCCTTTTATGAATTCAGACTAATAGTCCAAATTTTTCTTAAAAAAAATAATAATAATAATAATAATATATAAAAAAAAATATATAGTTTCTTTAATCTTTATCTCTTTTCAAAAAAAAATGTAAAAAAAAAATACGCATTCCTGATTTCTAGGTTTATTCGATTTTTTTTCCTATGTTACGATACCCCGAACTACGCCGGTTTGATTCTCACCGGATGTGAGATACGTAGGCAACCCTCGTCGGGTTCAACCCCCCATTTTGCTAAAATAGCCAAAATCAAAAAAAAAATATGTTTCAAATTTTTAAAGAGTCATAAATAAGTCAGGTGATGCTGTTTTGACATGAATAGCCGAATGTTCCCGAAAGGGACGCCGGAAGGCTGACTTTGCATAAATAGCCACTTTTGGGTTTTGCTTAGCATTTTTAGACCCACACAGCCTTAAAATCTTCGTCCCCGAAGTGCTTAAAGGCCGTGTTCAAAGCTTGGTCCCCTCTGTAAAATATTTTGAGTCAGTCATTTTTGTTAAAATCACCTTAATAAATGTGCAGGATGAGCACGATGCAAAATGAACATTTTTCAATAATGACCAAAATCCCTATCAAGTTACGGCTATGGTGGAATGATCTAGGTGTTGAAGGGCAAAATGAGGTTAAGAAAAATCTGAAAGGTCTTGTGGGTCTGTTGGAAATCCAGCCTCGGGGAGATATCATAAGAGCTTTGGTTACCTATTGGGACCCGGCGCACAATGTTTTCCATTTCTCTGATTTCGAGCTCACCCCAACTTTGGAAGAAATGGCCGGGTACATCGGGAATACTGAACTTCCGTTGAAGGAAAAATACTTGGTCGCCCCAAGAGTCGTCACGGTACATCGGTTCCTGGATTCATTGAAAATACCTAGAACAGTCCACAACCCGGATCTAGCAGCCGGATTCTGTACTCCATGCTTCATATATGATAGATACGGTCACGAGGGGGGATTCAATAATCCAATCAACAAACTGTGCAGCAAAGGAGTTCGTCAGAAGTGGGACGAGCACAGACGGGTGGCGTTCATGATAACGTTTCTGGGTCTTCTGGTATTTCCCAGGAAAGATGGAAACATTGATTTGAAGATATCGGGGGTCGTCAGCACTTTACTCACGCAAAGTGACAGTACTCTCGCGCCTATGGTGGTGTCCGACATCTTTCGAGCTCTCACAGCTTGTAAAGCTGGGGGAAATTTCTTCGAAGGTTGTAACTTGCTCCTGCAGATATGGATGACCGAGCACCTTTGCTATCATTCCGAGATTTTGAGCCATGGTTCCCCGGAAAAGACCCGCATAGAAGAATCTTACGCGAGAGCCAAAGAGATTAGTTTGCCCGAAGGAGTCCTGGCTTGGAACTCGTTCTTTCAAGCTCTTACTGCCAGCCAAATACAATGGAAGTTGGGATGGTTGCCCGTTGATGAGGTCTTATATATGTCAGCGGCTAAAACTCATTTCTTGCTGATGGGGCTTAAGAGCATTCAACCTTACGCACCCGGCCGAGTTTTAAGACAGTTCGGAAAATGCCAGACAGTACCTCATGAGGAAGATCTAAGCACTCAAGCAATTGAGATAAGTCCTAACGGACAGTTCCCAGAAGCAAAGATTCGCCAAATCTGGAATGAGGGTCAATATTTGAAATCAGATACTTGCGTGCGGGATCAAGCCAAAGGAGAAACGGCGCCAGGTTACCTTGCATGGTACAGAAGGGAACTCGAGCATGAAAGGCCAGCTAAGAGACCCCACATCCGGAATTTTACCGAATCATCACAAAAGCAGTGGGATTGGTTAGCAAAAGAAAGAGGCTATTGCACCGAAATCAGCAGGTTAAAGCAACAAGTGGAAAAATTGAAATATGAACACAACGTGCAAGTTGCTACCGATCTGGGAGAGCGGAACAGGTTGATTCAAGAAAATGAAATGCTCAGAGCCCAGATCAAACAGATAAGGTTGGATGCAGATAGACAACCAAGGCGTCGATCGGACGAGCAGCTGATAAAAGGGCTAAAAGGTGAAATCAGGGAATGGCGAGATGGTTTGGAGAAATCTGAAAACATCATAGCAGAGCTCAAGGCACAGTGGGATACAAGAACGGACAAGCATCGCAGGTACCTGAATCGATTGGAAAGCGACCATGAGAAGACTGTTGTTAAAATAAAGAGAGAGATGGCTGCACTTGAGATCAAGGCAGCTAATCAGGCCAAGGATTTCCAAATTGAGAGCAGATACTGGTATGACTCAATAGCCCAGATGAAGTCGGAAGTACGACGACTGAAGCATCAGCATGTACAAGATGCTCAAGTTTTCAAGATATGCAGCGATCAGACAAAACGCCTGCTCGTAGAGAAGAAGCAAACCAGAGATAGGATCAAGGCCATTGCCCATGCCATCACCAGACGATGCCTACAATGTGAGAACATGTCCAGCGCTACCGTCCTCTCGGCAGTAATGGGTTATGTCAAGCAGACTATGCACGAGCTAGAGCAACTTGAGAGGGATCTCACGCCTAGGACCGCGGCGAGGCCGAACGACGCCCCGCGGAAACCAATTTTTAAAACCATAATGCATTCATAGGTCAAATCTGTATCTTAGCATCTTCTGCCTGTTTTTTCATCAGGGTGATTTTTAGTCTATTTTTGAGTCTAGGTTTTCCAAAGTTTGCTTTTTCTTTTGCAAAATGTAGTTTGTAATAGACTGCTTCAATAATAAAGAGTTTGCTTCTTTCACGCTCATTCGTGTTTTCGAACTACGTAATGATCTGATTCACGTGAGTATCGTGATACGTAGGCAATCCTCATCGGATCCGATCGCATTTTATTTTGCAAAAAAAAAAATATAAAAGAAAATAAATAAAATAAAATAAAAAATAAATAAATAAAAAAAAGGGGGAAATAAGAGGAAAATACCGGAATGACGCGTGCTCTCGTAGCAGACATATAGTAATCCACTTAACTGTATAGGTGCATCATGCCCAACGTGAGATTAACTATCTGTTATTTGCTGCAAATTAACCGTGCGCTTGTCATTGAGCATGTTTCCAGGGTTTTTGAAAAGACGGTTGGTTTGGTGAAAGTCTGGCCTCGCACTCATACTTCACGAGGTCAAGGAGAGGTGTTCAACTACCTATTGTTAGGACCAGAAACAGTACTCACACCTACTTCACCAGGTCAAAAGGAAGTGTGGAAATGTCTTCGGAAATTCCATTGCAAACAGTCCCCGTCTCTGAGGAGAGCTCAATCTCAGCCGTCCTCACGCCTGAATCCGCAACTGCAGAAGAAAATAGAATCCTACGGCTCCGCATGTTGGAAATGCTGGATGATTGGAACAATGGGAAAGAGCCGCCAAGTGTCGTCCCCGGATTCCCTGAATTATTCTCCAGGTCAGGTGGGACTTCTAATGTCCCCATAAATTACCCTGCTACCCCATTCGGGTACCCAGCCAACTCCGTTTTCTCCGCCGGATCACCTTCTGAGCCTCATCCCCGAATGTCGGCCACCGATGCAAGCATGAATATCTTTACTGCATCGCCTTGCCCAGCTACGGCACAGCCTGCCACATACAAGCCAAGCTTTGACTCATCCTCTTTTACATTCCAAGCACCATCGTTCTCAATGGAACCAACCAGGTTCGCTACCAACAATAATCCTCTACCGCCTCAGTGCGAACTCGCACCGGGACAGGATCAGAACCCCAGGATTGCAGAACAAAATGAGATTGCTAAGAGAATGAGAAGCCTTGAACAAAGTTTGAAGAATATGCAAGGTTTGAGCGGGCAAAAGAGCGTCTCTTACACCGACCTGTGCATGTTCCCTCACGTGCACCTACCGACGGGTTTCAAGACCCCCAAGTTCGAGAAATACGATGGGCACGGTGACCCCATTGCACATCTTAAGAAATACTGCAACCAATTGCGGGGAGCCGGCGGAAAGGAAGAACTGCTAATGGCGTATTTTGGGGAAAGCTTAGTAGGGATAGCTTCGGAATGGTATATGGATCAGGAAATGTCCCGATGGCATATATGGGATGATCTCGCCAGAGATTTTGTAAAGCAATTCCAGTATAACATCGACATTGCGCCAGACCGAAACTCTCTGTCGAATCTGAAGAAGAAGCCTTCGGAAAGCTTTAGAGAGTATGCTATTAAGTGGCGTGAACAGGCGTCGAGAGTGAAGCCTCCCATGGATGAAGTGGAAATGGTCACTACCTTTCTCCAGGCTCAAGAGTCTGACTATTTCCAAAACATGATGTCAGCCATGGGTAAGCCATTCGCGGAAGCAATCAAGATAGGAGAGATGGTAGAGAATGGGCTGAAAACGGGTCGGATATTGAGTCAAGCAGCCATAAGGGCAACCTCCCAGGCCGTCCAAAGCGGGTCTGGAGGGACGACAAGGGGGAAGAAGAAGGAAGAAACGGCTATGGCAGCCTCTGAAGCAAGGGAGTATCGTCATCCCAGGCCCCATTTTTCGGAAAGGGCCCCACAACACTACTACCCCCACTCAAATGTGGCATATGCTCATCAACCTTATATGGTCATGAATGCCCAGCCTTATAACCATTCACCACAACAAGCCAACCGAGGCCCAGTTCCACCTCCCAGAAATCAGCTTCCTTACCGCAACCACTATAACCCACAACCCCCGCAGAATAACTACCGCCCCCAGGAGCCACCTCGACGGCGGACTTTTACGCCCATCGGTGAACAATACTCCACATTGTTCCCTAAGCTAGTCCAGTTGGGTTTCTTGCAACCAATTCCCCAAACGAGGCAAAACCCGACATCTCCTTCTTACAAAGCCGGAGTCAGATGCGCCTATCATTCAGGGGCCGAAGGACATGATACAAACGACTGCTGGTCATTGAAAAGAGTGGTCGAAAATTTGATAGAGCAGGGGAAGATAGTGCTAAGGGACGAAGAGATCCCAAATGTAACTAACAATCCATTGCCCGCTCACAATAATGGGCCGCTGATCGGCATGATTTGTGAAGACAAAGAGTTCGACCCTGCCTTGAAAGCCATAATTGCCATTGTCGACACAGCGAGGAGGCCTGAAACAGACCAGAAATCAGAAAGGGGGGAGGAGGCCAAGGCTGCAGAAAGCAAGCCTGAAAAGAAGGTGGAGAAGAAAGTGGTACCGGCAAAGGGTGGAGTTCTTTACATACCGCGAGGTCAAGCCAAGAAGACGCAGAACTTCGGGATCAAAAAGACAAAACCTATGTATGTGCCAAAAGGGGCCTATGTGGTCCGGGGGACGATTCAACCACCTCGGCTGAATGAGCCAGTGGTTATCGGACGCGTGCCACAAAAGCCAATGACCAACCCGTCCACAGTGCCGTGGAATTATCAAAAGACTTTGGTAACGTATAAAGGTAAGGAGGTCAGGGAAGAACTTCCAGAAAATACTTTCGTTGGAGGGTACTCAAATACCCAAGAACTGAACAACGCCACACAAAGGCGCTTCCCTCCAAAGGAGCCTGTGAGTGTTGAAGAAGCGGAAGTGTTCTTCAAGCAGATGAAGATGCCGGATTACGAAGTGATAGACCAGCTGCGCAAGCACCCTGAGCAAGTGTCCATGCTGTCACTATTAATGAGGTCAACCGAGCATCAAAAGATCCTGCTGAAAACCCTGAATGAAGCATACGTACCGGTCGAAACCTCGGTGGAGCAACTAGAGCGGATGACAGAAAGATTCTTCGCCGTCAACCAAATCTCCTTCAGCAAGAACGATCTACCCCCGGAAGGAGCAGCACACAACAAGGCATTGCATTTGACAGTCAAATGTGAGGACTACTATGTCAAGCGGGTGATGCTGGATGGGGGATCAGGTGTCGACATCTGCCCGCTCTCCACGCTGCAAAGAATGGAAATTGAGACCGGAAGAATCCGACCCAACAACGTCTGCGTGAGAGCTTTCGATGGTATCAAGAGAGACACCATGGGAGAAATAGACCTGTTGCTGGTCATAGGACCAGTCGAATCTCGAGTCACTTTCCAAGTGATCGACATGGACACATCTTACAATTTCCTCCTTGGCAGGCCTTGGATCCATGCGGCAGGAGCCGTACCTTCTACTCTTCACCAGATGGTGAAGTTCGAGTATGAAGACCAAGAGATCGTGGTCCATGGAGAAGATGAACATGCCATTTATCGGGACCCATCTATCCCGTATCTTGAACCAAGAGAAGGGAGTGAGCATACGGTCTATCAAGCTTTCGAGGTGGTATTGGCAGAGCAGCACGAAGAGGGAGTACCTTGCCCCCAGCCTTTCTTGTCTAACGCTTCGGTTATGGTGGCCAAAGAGATGATCCGACACGGATTTAGGCCAGGGAAGGGGCTTGGACGAAATCTTCAGGGAACGACGGAACCCATTACTTTACCAGTCATCAAGAAACCTTTTGGACTAGGTTTCAAACCTACTCCAGCAGACGAAAAATGGGCAAAGAAAAGGAGAAATGAGGGCTGGAAGTTGCCTCAACCACTGCCGGATTTACATGCGACTTTTGTCAGGCCAGGGTACACTGAAGAAGAAGAAGATGAGGTCTTCACAGTTGAGGAAATCGAGGAAATATGTGGGGCAATGAGGGAAATGCTCTACGAGGTCCACATGGTTCAACCAGGCGAAGGCACGAGCACTGCTGAGATGATATACATGGGGCCAAACGCCAAGCTCCAAAACTGGGAGATCACGCCATTCCCAACTAGACGGAAGTCCGGGTAGACCTGTCCTGCCACCTTTCCTGTATCACAAGTTATCTCCGGGACATAACTTGAACGTTTTCTTCTTTTCATTTGTTATTCCGAATTCCTAGTTGTAAACGTTGTTGTCTTCCAATTTTCAAAAGAAAATAATAAAAAAAAATCATCATTGCTTTCCTATTCTTTCTTTCGTTCTGATTTTATTACTTTTCCTCTTATCTTCCTTTTCAGTCCTAATAATGCGGCTTTAAATATGACATGCTTGCGGACTTCACGCCCAGGTCACAATGAGCTATTTAACTGCGAATTAATGAATCCAGAACCAGAATATGATGCGGAAGAGGCTTTTAGGGAGATAAACCGAGAGTTGGAATATTTCGAGAATAAACCTAAGCCGAATCTGAATGACACTGAACCGGTAAATTTAGGAACCCCGGAAGAAATCCGGGAGACCAAGATAAGCATTCACACGGACAAGAAAACGCGAGAGGCGATAATTCAACTTCTTCTTGAATTTAAAGACGTGTTTGCTTGGTCATATGATGACATGCCGGGACTAGGTGTCGATCTAGTGGTTCACAAATTGCCGATTCATCCTGATTGTCCTCCGGTTCAACAAAAGCAACGAAAGTTCAAAACCGAGGTCAGTGACAAAATTAAAGAGGAGATCACCAAGCAACTGAAAACAGGAGTGATCCGGGTAGTCCAATATACAACATGGTTGGCGAATGTGGTTCCAGTACCGAAAAAGGACGGGAAAACTCGAGTATGTGTAGATTACCGAGATCTGAACAGAGCAAGTCCTAAAGATAATTTCCCGCTGCCCAACATCCACATCCTCGTTGATAATTGCGCCAAGCACGAGATACAGTCTTTCGTAGATTGTTACGCTGGGTATCATCAGGTATTGATGGATGAAGAGGATGCCGAGAAAACTGCCTTCACCACGCCTTGGGGCACCTACTGTTATCGGGTCATGCCGTTTGGTTTAAAGAATGCTGGGGCTACTTATATGAGGGCCATGACCGCCATTTTCCATGACATGATGCATCAGGAAATAGAGGTGTACGTGGACGATGTAATAGTCAAGTCCAGGACACAGGATAATCACATCCAAGACTTGAGGAAATTCTTCGAGAGGCTAAGGAAGTATGACTTGAAGCTAAATCCAGCCAAATGCGCTTTCGGAGTTCCGTCGGGTAAACTTTTGGGTTTCATCGTAAGCAGGAGAGGTATCGAGCTAGATCCGACTAAGATAAAATCTATCAGAGATCTACCCCCCCCAAGAACGAAGAAAGACGTGATGAGTCTTTTGGGCAGGCTGAACTACATCAGTCGGTTTATTGCCCAGCTGACAAGCACGTGTGAGCCCATATTCAAGTTGTTAAGAAAAGATGCGGCGATTAAGTGGACAACGGAGTGTCAAGAAGCCTTTGATAAAGTCAAAGAGTACCTTTCGAATCCCCCAGTCTTGGTCCCTCCCGAACCAGGGAGGCCACTTTTCTTGTATCTGACAGTCTTGGAGAACTCCTTTGGCTGCGTCCTGGGGCAACACGATGTGACCGGGAAAAGGGAACAGGCGATCTACTACCTGAGCAAGAAATTCACCAGCTACGAGGCCAAATACACTCTGTTGGAGAAGACATGCTGCGCTCTCACATGGGTTGCTCAAAAGCTGAGGCATTATCTCCAAGCCCACACTACATTCCTCATAAGCAGGTTGGATCCCTTGAAATATATATTTCAGAAACCAATGCCTACTGGGAGACTGGCTAAATGGCAAATCTTGCTTACGGAGTTCGACATAGTTTATGTCACTCGCACGGCAATGAAAGCCCAGGCGTTAGCAGATCATTTGGCCGAAAACCCGGTCGATGAGGAATACCAGTCATTGGATACCTACTTTCCAGATGAAGAGGTAAACACCGTAGAAGTGATCTCGGAGGAAGCTCATGTTTGGAAGATGTTCTTTGACGGAGCCGTGAATGCCAAGGGTATAGGGATTGGGGCAATTTTGATCTCACCTGCCGGTCAGCATTATCCCGCCACAGCTAGACTTCGTTTCTTCTGCACAAATAATACAGCTGAATATGAAGCCTGCATTATGGGCATACATATGGCAATCGATCAGGATGTCAAAGACTTACTGATTATGGGAGATTCTGACCTGATCATCCGGCAAGTTCAAGGCGAATGGGAAACTCGGGATGTCAAACTTATCCCATACCGACAACATGTGGAGGACCTCAGCAAGCGCTTTAACTCAATAGAATTCAGGTATATTCCGAGGTTTCACAATGAACTGGCAGATGCACTTGCTACTCTGGCTTCTATGCTACCCTACCCGGGCGACGCCCACGTCGATCCTTTGGAAATCCAAATCAAGGAAAGACACGGTTACTGCAGTGTAATCGAGGCGGGATCAAATACGCAGCCTTGGTACCATGACATCAAGAAATTCTTGAAGACACAAGAATACCCCGAGCACGCAACTGGAGATCAAAAGAGGACCATTAGGCGACATGCAAGTGGTTTCTTTTTGAGCAGTGAATTGTTATATAAGAGGACTCCGGACCTCAATCTCTTAAGATGTGTCGATATCGGGGAAGCGAGAAAGATCATGCACGAAGTACACGCAGGTGTGTGTGGACCTCACATGAACGGGTATGTCTTAGCGAAGAAGATCCTTAGAGCAGGTTATTACTGGATGACCATGGAAAAGGATTGTTTTAGCTTTGTCCGGAAGTGTCATCAGTGTCAGGTGCACGGTAATTTGATTCATGCGCCTCCCACGGAACTGCATCCCATGTCCGCACCTTGGCCATTTGTCGCTTGGGGCATGGACGTCATTGGACCAATTGAACCAAAGGCTTCGAATGGACACAGGTTTATACTGGTTGCCATCGATTACTTCACAAAGTGGGTAGAGGCTGTCACTCTCAAGTCGGTCACCAAGAAAGCTGTAGTGGATTTTGTACACTCAAATCTTATCTGTCGCTTCGGTATTCCTGCGACTATCATTACAGATAATGCAGCAAACTTGAACAGTCACTTGATGGGAGATGTGTGCGAGCAATTCAAGATAACACACAGGAATTCCACTCCTTATCGGCCAAAAGCCAATGGTGCTGTAGAAGCTGCAAATAAAAACATCAAGAAGATTTTGAGGAAAACAATACAAAGTTCCCGACAGTGGCATGAGCAGTTACCTTTTGCGTTATTGGGGTATCGCACTACGGTGCGCACATCGGTGGGAGCGACTCCTTATCTTTTGGTTTATGGAACCGAGGCCGTAATACCGGCAGAGGTAGAGATTCCTTCACTTCGAATCATTGTCGAAGCAGAAATCGAGGACAGCGAGTGGGTTAAGACTCGACTGGAGCAATTGACGTTGATTGATGAAAAGCGGATGGCTGCAGTTTGTCATGGACAGTTATACCAGCGAAGGATGGCCCGCGCCTACAACAAGAAAGTCCGCCCCCGGAATTTCGAAGTAGGACAATTGGTATTGAGGCGTATTCTGCCGCATCATGAAGAAGCAAAAGGAAAGTTTGCCCCAAATTGGAAAGGCCCATACATCGTAAGGAAAATATTGCCAAGAGGAGCATTGTATTTAGGTGATATCGAAGGAAATGACCCTGACACAGCGGTGAATGCAGATGCAGTCAAGAGGTACTACGTCTAGATCATACTCCAAGTGGTCCTGACACGTTGAAAATGGCGAAGGTGTTTATTCCCCACTACTCCCCAAACACTACCCAATTCTCTCTACCGACTTTCGAGTCGCTTATAAAAAAAAAATTAAAAAAAAAAAAAAAAAAAAAAAAAAAAAAAATTGATTGAGGCCTGAACTACGTTTGACTTGATTCCGAAAGGATACGTAGGCAGCCTCTCCCTGAGGTTCAGTCACACCAACAACAAAATCCCAGCAGCCCTGAAATTGAAAACCGGGGCATGTCAGGACACTTGAGAAGTTTAGTATCAGCTACCTCTCTTTACCAAGTACAAGCCTTCAAATCAATTACCAAAGATAGTGGGAAACCAATAAGCATCACAAATGGAAACCGGCACACCCTGAGTTGAGAGAAATAAAATGAGAGAGTCTCGGCGGTGAAAACCTTCGGGCACCACGAGGCGACGGGAGAAGAGAAACCAAAATGAGAGAGCTTGTTTAGTGAAGAACTCGCAAAGAGTGCTATCAAGCGATGACAGGAAGAGAAATGAGAGAGGTCAGCCAGTGAAAACCCGCAAAGGGCGCTGTCGGCCGAAAAGGAATGACGCCACTCCAAGAAGGTCTCGGCGAAGTTCCACCGGTTTTGGAATCACAGATCTGTTCTGGTTCAGGAAAACGCAAGTTCATGGAAGGTCGGATGTCCAGTCCAAAGAGCATGTCATGTCATTTAAAGCCAGCGTTATCTTCCTCAGATAAGTCTATCTCGCCCCGAAAAGGGTATTCCTTTTCTGATTTATTTTCCCCTGCTTTGTTTCTTTTCGAATCCCTTTTTGCATTTTAACCTCGAGTTCAGGACACACCGGAAAGGACAGGTGGCAGGTTTGTTTGCGCGGAATCCCGTCTCATGGAGGAAAGCACCTCATCTTGTTGATATGATTACCCAAGCATGATGAATCATGACGTTTGATGGTGTTCCGGAGTAAAGGAAAAAGAGAGAAATCTTGAAATCCTCCCCAGCAAGTCCACCTTCGGACAAATCCCCACAGAGTCTCCCAAAAAAAAAAAAAAAAAAAAAAATGGAATCTCCTCAGCACATCCCAGCAAGTCCTTTTGTAAATATTCCCCAACAAGCTTACCCCAACAAATCCTAGAAATCCCACTTTGAAATAAATCCCCAGCATGCCCATTGTACAAAATCCACACAAAGAATCCACTTTGTAAATATTCCCCACAGAGCTTCCCTTTTGTACAAATCCCCACAAAATACCTCCAATAAAATCCCCGTTGAGAACCTCCAAGCAAAACGGGACACAAAAAAGAGAAAAGAAAAAGAGCCTTACGAGACAAATCATCACAAAATCTGGAAACACAAGCCTGAGCGGTCTAAAAGGTTTCGGCATATGAATCAAATCAATGGCGGGACTTCACAACAGAAATGAAGACGCAACAAAGCAACCGGGAACGATCAAGGTCACCGAACCGACCGTCATTTTCGAACTAACAATTGTTCTTTAAGTCGAAACAGGTATTAATCCAAGACAACCGTGCAAGAAGCAGGTGTCTCCCAAAGAAGAAGGTACACGGGAACAAGAAACATTTTTGGCAAAAAAGAATTCACTCAAAAGGCAAGTTCCCGCAAAACTCCCTTTTATCTTCTATTAAAACAAGAAAACTCAAAAATAGATCATGTAGTATTCTCGAACTTTTTCCTTTTTAGCCAGCATTAGAGTTTTAAACTCTAAACTGAGCTTTTCCATGCAATCAGCATTAGGGTTTTAAACCCTAAACTGAATTTTCCTTTAGTCAGCATTAGGGTTTTAAACCCTAAACTGAACTTTTTCCTTTTAGCCAGCATTAGAGTTTTAAACTCTAAACTGAGCTTTTCCATGCAATCAGCATTAGGGTTTTAAACCCTAAACTGAATTCTCCTTTAGTCAGCATTAGGGTTTTAAACCCTAAACTGAACTTTTTCCTTTTAGCCAGCATTAGAGTTTTAAACTCTAAACTGAGCTTTTCCATGCAATCAGCATTAGGGTTTTAAACCCTAAACTGAATTTTCCTTTAGTCAGCATTAGGGTTTTAAACCCTAAACTGAACTTTTTCCTTTTAGCCAGCATTAGAGTTTTAAACTCTAAACTGAGCTTTTCCATGCAATCAGCATTAGGGTTTTAAACCCTAAACTGAATTTTCCTTTTAGTCAGCATTAGGGTTTTAAACCCTAAACTGAACTTTTTCCTTTTAGCCAGCATTAGAGTTTTAAACTCTAAACTGAGCTTTTCCATGCAATCAGCATTAGGGTTTTAAACCCTAAACTGAATTTTCCTTTAGTCAGCATTAGGGTTTTAAACCCTAAACTGAACTTTTCCTTTTAGCCAGCATTAGAGTTTTAAACTCTAAACTGAGCTTTTCCATGCAATCAGCATTAGGGTTTTAAACCCTAAACTGAATTCTCCTTTAGTCAGCATTAGGGTTTTAAACCCTAAACTGAACTTTTTCCTTTTAGCCAGCATTAGAGTTTTAAACTCTAAACTGAGCTTTTCCATGCAATCAGCATTAGGGTTTTAAACCCTAAACTGAATTTTCCTTTAGTCAGCATTAGGGTTTTAAACCCTAAACTGAACTTTTTCCTTTTAGCCAGCATTAGAGTTTTAAACTCTAAACTGAGCTTTTCCATGCAATCAGCATTAGGGTTTTAAACCCTAAACTGAATTTTCCTTTTAGTCAGCATTAGGGTTTTAAACCCTAAACTGAACTTTTTCCTTTTAGCCAGCATTAGAGTTTTAAACTCTAAACTGAGCTTTTCCATGCAATCAGCATTAGGGTTTTAAACCCTAAACTGAATTTTCCTTTAGTCAGCATTAGGGTTTTAAACCCTAAACTGAACTTTTCCTTTTAGCCAGCATTAGAGTTTTAAACTCTAAACTGAGCTTTTCCATGCAATCAGCATTAGGGTTTTAAACCCTAAACTGAATTTTCCTTTAGTTAGCATTAGGGTTTTAAACCCTAAACTGAACTTTTTCCTTTTAGCCAGCATTAGAGTTTTAAACTCTAAACTGAGTTTTTCCATGCAATCAGCATTAGGGTTTTAAACCCTAAACTGAATTTTCCTTTAGTCAGCATTAGGGTTTTAAACCCTAAACTGAACTTTTCCTTTTAGCCAGCATTAGAGTTTTAAACTCTAAACTGAGCTTTTCCATGCAATCAGCATTAGGGTTTTAAACCCTAAACTGAATTCTCCTTTAGTCAGCATTAGGGTTTTAAACCCTAAACTGAACTTTTTCCTTTTAGCCAGCATTAGAGTTTTAAACTCTAAACTGAGCTTTTCCATGCAATCAGCATTAGGGTTTTAAACCCTAAACTGAATTTTCCTTTTAGTCAGCATTAGGGTTTTAAACCCTAAACTGAACTTTTTCCTTTTAGCCAGCATTAGAGTTTTAAACTCTAAACTGAGCTTTTCCATGCAATCAACATTAGGGTTTTAAACCCTAAACTGAATTTTCCTTTTAGTCAGCATTAGGGTTTTAAACCCTAAACTGAACTTTTCCCTTTCAGCCAGCATTAGAGTTCTAAACTCTAAACTGAGCTTTTCCAGCCAATCAGCATTAGGGTTTTAAACCCTAAACTGAATTTTCCTTTTAGTCAGCATTAGGGTTTTAAACCCCTAAACTGAACTTTTTTCCTTTTAGTCAGCATTAGGGTTTTAAACCCTAAACTGAATTCTTCCTTTGTTCGGCGTTAGGGTTTTAAACCTTAAACTGAACCTTTCCCCAGCTAGTCGATATTAGGGCTCCAACCCTGAACTGAGCACGCATATCCTCTTTCATCAATTTTATGAACTTCCTGGTGAATAAGTAACGAAATTTTCCTAGTGAAACTGGGGCAGAAAATTTCGTTTGTTTGTTTCTTTTCTCCCGCAGGTCTGACCTCGAGCCACATGGATCGAAATGACCCACGAGATAAATCCCAGTTCGGAATCAAAGAAGAAAAAGACAAAAAAAGAGATATCCCGAGATATCAGAGTAAAGGGAAAGCAAATCGACTCCAACATTTGACTAAGGTCCTGACCTCTGCCGGTCACATTTTATTCGGTATCCCGGAGATTAAAAAACAAGTCGCCGCAACTCGCAAGCATCAAGATTCAGATCAGAGTCTACAAGCAGAATCAGCTAAGACCCAAGATCAAGTCGTAAAAGAATCATAGATAGGAATCTTGTAACTAGCAGTTGACATGCATAAAAGTAGTTAGCTCAGTTCCCAATTTTCGTTTGGTTGTAATAAGGCGGTCAGTGACGTAGCAGTGACAACAGCAGCAGCAGTAGCAGCAAGCATTGCAGTCCCATGGTAGCCCCAGCTACCAAAACTTCTCGAACTACATTGACCTGATTCCTGTTTAGCCCAGGATATGTAGGAAATCTTTGAAGCAAGATTCGGTCAGATCTTTCAAAAAATGCTTCATACGGAGTGGTCTATAGGCAAAAATCGCTCATACACGCTCACTTGATCTTTGCACGAAAACCCTTCGTGTTTCCGAACAAAGAGGGGCAGCTGTGAGCACGTGATTTTTGCTTCACACGACAATCGCTCCAAAAAGAAATAAAAAAATATATAATTGGCCCTGCTGTACAATTTCGGATTTCTGTGCGGCACTTTGTTGATTTATTTATGACTTTGGCCCATTTTTATTTATTTACTTTATTAAAATAAAATTCAAAAAATATGTGTCCTGCATAATTCAAACCGTAATCCGGTCGTTAAATAGAAAATCGTGATTAGGCATTTTCGTCCGTGATTTTATTTGGTTTGACCTTACCTGTTTTGAAATATTTTAGTATGTGTGCAAATAATTGTATTTGAGTGTGTATTTAATTTTAATTTGATTTTTGGCTTAGTTTTGTTTTAAAATAAATAAGAAAAAGAAATAAAAAAAAATAAAATAAAAAAAAAAGGGAAAGGAAAGACCCCTTCCGGACTTGGGCCAATTTGTTAAAATTGGCCCAACAAACTCAGCCCAAACGGACAGCCCAAGCCACCAGTCCAAACAGCCCACCCCCCAGGCCATGAAACGACGTAGCTTAACACCAAAACTACGTCGTTTCGATGCCAACCCATCACAACCGTTTAAACCAAGCCGATCCAACGGTCCAAGATCAATCCCCATAACCCACCAATAAACCCGACCCGTCTCACCCGGACCGACCCTAACCCTTCACCCTTGAAACGACGTCGTTCCCTGATAGTCAAAGGATCCTGGCCCTTCCTCTCATCTCATCCAACGGCCAGGATCCATTTGCTCACTAACTATATAAACTCCTAACACTACCCTGCCCCCCTATCCAAACCCCAGCCTTCGTCTCCCCAAACGAACAGCCCTAAAACCCTAGCCGCCCCTGCGTACTTCCGCCATGAAAGCCGGCGGCATGGATGCCGGTGACCTTCCCTTGAACACCATAGGACCCCCATGCCATCCTGAACCCAAATCTACCAACCCCATGGTTCGAATCACCCCCAGGTCCTCGAATCTTCATTCGAAGATTCGAGTCAAAACTCGATCTAACCCAACCAACCCCAGTTTCGTACCAGACACTCTCCAGACCCCCCTCGTGACCAAACCATACTTGGTTTGGTCCGAATCTGATCAGGGAAGCATGAATCCCAGATCTGAGTTTTTGGAATTTGTGGGTTCTTCGTCACTGGTCCATATCCGTTCGAACCAAAGAGGTTAAGGTCTAATGGAATTTAATCCAAGTGTTTCTCGTCTGAGAAACACTTCGTTTAAAGTCCGTTCAGCCTTAAGAAAGGTTTGGCCAAGTCCGAGTTAAGGTTTCGATCTTTTTGCGGTTTAAGGTGAGTTTTCTTTCTTTTCTTAGTTGTTTTGGTTTGTTTGATTTGTTGTAAGGGTCTATTCGTTTGCTGTTTATGTCCTTGACCTCTATCAACTGTGCTTCAACTACTTC
This sequence comes from Nicotiana sylvestris, assembly GCF_000393655.2. Classification (NCBI taxonomy): domain Eukaryota; kingdom Viridiplantae; phylum Streptophyta; class Magnoliopsida; order Solanales; family Solanaceae; genus Nicotiana; species Nicotiana sylvestris. The sequence continues at coordinate 122,528,966 of NC_091061.1, forward strand.
GCCTGAACCTCTGTTTGTTTGTCTAAATTCCCCCCTCCTATTCTGATAAGGCATTGTGTATTTGTTCGTGCAAGTAGCTGATTTTCGAGTTTGGACCGATTAATTGACTCCTCGAGTGTATTCCTGTTTAGTCAGTATAATGCGAACCATGTATCAATACTGTTTAAATGTTTGATTTTTGGCTACGATTGTGTATGTTATAACTAATATAGTCGAGTCGACAAATGTCGTCAATTAATTTCAGTAGTTCGAATGTTAACGATTGAACATTTTGCCTGCTGCAACTTTGTTTGAATCAAAGTAAGAATCAAGTAGGGTCATTTATAGTTGTATTTGAATCTGAAAATAAAAGGATAGATTGTTAAGCTGCAATCTGAATTGAGGGCATGTGCACTTGTGCACAGCATGTGCATTGTGCACAGCCTGGTTCCTGCATAAAGGCCCTTTTTGAATTAAAAATAGTTTGACAGCATGTGCTGTCAAAACACACCCCTGCTGTCCATGCTCTACTTTAGTTTAAGAAGTATTAAACCTCACTTAAAAGAGTAAGACTGCCAGGGAATATCATGGGGGGTTTTGTTTATACTTAAATAGCTAAGTGGAATCTGAAAAGAGGATGGCACATGGGAGGGGGTTTCTGATTGTCGAACAGGCTGTTAAAGGGATGATTTTAGGCTTATAAAAGGGGGGGACTTCCATGATCTGAGGGGGGATTTTTTTTGGGAGAAGAACACAAAAGGAGAGAATACACAGAGAGACATCGATAGATACACAGAGAGATAGAGGACATCTGGATAGGGGGAAGGAAAAGGAAAATACACAGTTTGTGAGGAATTCTTTGAAAAAGAGATATTAAACCAGAAACTGCTACTGTTGAATCGAGAAACTGGAAAGAATCTGTCTGATAACTCAGACAAACAAAAACCAGAAATTGCTCCTTTTCTTTTGTTTTCTGACTTCAACCAAATCCGGACCTATTCTGTGCAATACTGAGTCTCTCACAAAACTGAGTCTGTTTGTTCACTGTTTGTTCTACTCGAAAGTCTAGTTTAGTTGAGGTGGATCCCACTCCAATTGTTTGAAAGTTGTAGTTGCTACTCTACTTTTTTTTTTGTTGCTGTTGCTATACGGCCCTGCTGCTACTGTCGGTGTTGCTTCTGCTGCTGCGTTTGTTCATTGTTACTCTACTGATTCCCCTTTTCCTCAAGTGCAAATATTCTCAGGTACACAATCTTTGAACCTTGTAGTATTGAAAGTGTGAAGTTGAAGCAGAAATAAAGAAGTGAATACCAGTTTATGTTATAGCATCGGTGTAAAAGGATAGTTCGAATGTTAGTTGGGCCTGTATTTTTACTACGAACTATTCTGTATAAACTAGCATACATTCTTTTTTAAGATTGAACTGTTAGATAGCATGGCTCAACAGTAATGACAGACGACATAGACAACATGTTTTGGTTTAGTATACATTCAGCTCAGTATAACACTTGTTTGATTTAGTATGACTGTATAGCATAGAGTAATGGTAACATTTGCATTTTACCTAAGACCACTGCATTGACAAAACTGTGGTACTGGGTCCGGGATAAATGTATCCCCAAACAAACTCTCATATAGTCACACTAAGAGTATGGCTATGAATGCCAGTTTCTCTTGTCAGTTCATTCGTTCCAATACAGGTTCGACACTGAGTTTCATTACAGATTTTTATGTAATGATTGTTGCGAAAAACTGATAATCATTTTTGAGTTCAATTAGTAGTAATTTTTTCCTACTAAAGCAGCCGTTTTTTTTTCTTATCAATTTCGAATAGGTTAGAGTGTTAAGAATAGAATTTGGAGGTCGTTAAAACGTAACTCAACATATGTTGTTAGTTTGTTTGCAATCTCACTTAGCGAATTAATAAGTATATTCACTTGTTTAAGACAAAGCATGCCGTCGCTCTCACCTCATGAACAATCAATCAAGTAATCAAACAAGTTTAGGTTCGGCAAACATAATAAGGATTCAGTCCGTATTTGTCTAAACCCGCAAAATTCGGCCTCATCCTTCCCTTAAAAGATAAATGCAGCAAAAATGTAGTTCTTGTAGGATACCCTTCTAAAATAATGAGATGAGCCTCGCCAAATCAAAAGGCCAATTGCGGGGCCCTCAAAATTGGTCATAATAAATACTTAGAATTTGGGACGGGCTATTTTAGTGAATTCCACTGCCCTCCCCGAAGACGATAACGCGTTAGATTCTTTAGGCGTGACTTAATTAAATCATATTCTTAAATTCGGGTGCACATTGACTGTGACCCAAATCCAAATCTCAACGAAGTCAAATATGTTGACGATCACGGGCGCATTGATTGTGACGTGGTTCGGGATGCATTTTCACGACGTTGCAATTCTATAAAAATAAATGATAATGATAAAAGCGGTTCAAACTTAATGAAAGCACGCAAGTCATAACATGTATTTAAATCAGATATTTAGCCATTATAACAATTTAAGCGACCGTGCTAGAACCACGGGATTCGAGGGTGCCTAACACCTTCCCTCGGGTCAACAGAATTCCTTACTTAGAATTTCTGGTTCGCAGACTTCATTTGGAAAAGTCGAAATTTCCTCGATTTGGGATTCAAGATAAACCGGTGACTTGGGACACCAAAAGCCAAACCTTTCCCAAGTGGCGACTCTGAATTAAATAAATAATCCCATTTCGAATATTGTCACTTAAATTGGAAAAACTCCCTCGCGCATTTAACCCTTCGGGGCCGGGCGCGCAAAAAGGAGGTGTGACATGTCCTAAAATTCTAATAAAAATAAAAGAATTTTTTTTTTCTTTCAAGTCATCTTTCATCAATTTCCCAAAGGAAAACCTCAACAGAAAATCTTTTGGATTTTTGGATTTAATATCTTAAAAGAAAACTTTTAAAGAGGAACTAAAGAAAATTCTCTTTTTTTTATTTGAATTTTTGGTCTTAATATACTAAAGGAAATATAAAAGCAATTTTTATTTTGATATTAATTGCCTAGAGGAAAAACAACCTCAAAGGGAATTTTTCATTTATAGAATCAGTATTCTAAAGAAAACTTATAACGAAAATATAAAAACACAAAATTTCTTTCGTTTTTTTTTTGTTGACTTGTAACACATTTTCAAATACCAAATAAGGAATACAATAACAAAAGACTACGCAAACCTAAAAGACCGAATACTACTATACATGAATAGAAAGTAAAACATGAACAATTGACTCAAAAATATAAAATGACTCCTCGAGCAACTTCTGAATGCAATGATCCTGGGGTATCTGTCATGCCCAAACTCCAGTAAGTAAATCCACACCTATATAAGAAAACTTAAACCAACACTATGTGAGACAATAATACTCCCTAATGGACACATGCAAGACATAATTGAGGCTATTTTTGCAAAATGACTTATTTGGCCAAAAGGTGGTTAGAAGTGCAAAATTTGGCTAAGACCCCGCAAAGACAAGAACCTAAGATTTACTAGGAAGACCGGACCCTATGTGGGTTGCCTACGTATCACGCTCCGAAAGACGAGAATCAGATTGGATACGGGCGAGAAATAAAAATAACAACTAATTTAGAGAAAATAGGTTTTTTTGTCTTTTCTTTCTCTTTTTTTTTTTTGATTTTCTAATTTACGGAAAATGATGAAAAAGTGCAAAATCCTTTTCTTTAATTTTTTTTTCAATTTCAATTTTTGCTTGAAAAAGAGTGAATGAAAATTATAACTGGGCCCCACTTGCTTCATCTTCACACTTCACCCTCTCGTTTTCTTTTTTTTCATCATTTTTTTCATTTTTTCATTTGCCCTCAACTATCATTGGTCCGCCAAATGACCCTTTTACCCTTGAATAAATGCAACATGTAGCACATAAGATACATCAGGATAGCCTTTTATTTTCTGGGGTATACCTGTCCTAGACGGACCCAGCCCCTGTGTTGTGTCCCCTAAGTCAAGTGCACATGATGCAAACAAGCGTTCCTACTAGGGATCCGGCATGAGACTGTATTTTTCTAGATTTAAATCCTGGGGTGGTGTTCTAGACTTGGGTACCCGAGCGGACAACTGGGGCCGAAGAGGGGGCGACGTACCGGGAGCACTGAAGTCTACCTGGCCTTGTCACTTGCCCAGCTTCGTTCTATTTGGTATAATTTCTACAGAAAATCGGGCCACGCGAACGTGTGCACCATTTTCAGAAGACTCAGAGGGGTGGAATAAGAAGACAGTTATATACAATTCAAACAATATCAAAGCGGTAAATAGGCAGCAATTAGCACAAAAGGTTCACAAAATACAGTAATATCAACAATAAATAAAGCCAAGCAAAATCATATTAACAAGCTCGAATTCTTGAACCCTGAACCAGAGATTCTGGGTTCTCCCCAGCAGAGTCGCCAGAGCTGTCACACCTCCTTTTTTTACACCTCCTTTTTTTACACACACCCCCGTAAAGGGTGTATAAAGGGAGTTTTCCAATTAAAGGACAATCGAAACGGGATTTATTTTTTAAAATTCAGAGTCGCCACTTGGGAGATTTATGGTGTCCCAAGTCACCGGTAAAAATCCCGAATCGAGGAAAGATTGACTCTGTTTAACAGTCCGCGACCCAAAAATTCGGGTAAGGAATTCTGTTAACCCGGGAGAATGTGTTAGGCATTCCCGAGTTCCGTGGTTCTAGCACGGTCGCTTTGATTATACTTGGCTTGACTAAATTGTTTAATTACTGACTTTACAACCTATATGAATTTACCTTTTACCGCATTTTAAATTAAGAAAATTATCCTTAAATGGGTCACGCGTACGTGTACCCATTTTTGGCGCGTCAAGAATCATGTCACGCGAACGTGTCCACAATTAATAACGATTTATTATTATTAAGAAATTTTGGCCAAAGTTGCGTGAACGCATACTCTGGTTTTGTTTTTTAGAACCGTAATTATGTCACGCGAACGTGTACACCATCACGATAATTTATTTAAATACGCTTAAAAGTATATTAGTGGTGTTTTTTATTCTTCCTAAACTTTGAGATTATTGTGAGGCCACGAACTATATAAAAAAATGAGGGCAAAGAGTCAGCTTTTGTTCTTACTAAGTTGGCCCGATGGAAAATAAATTATTTGGTCCACGCTATACCAATAAATCTGAAACCCAATTGTGCAACCTAAACTACCTACTCATTTGAAATTATTAAAACATTTACGACACATATTAGGCACACAATCCAATCGGCCATTAATCTACTGTAACTAGTATTTACACGTAAACCCAGAACAAAACGTGAATCAACCATATTGAATCTTATTTTTGATAAATAAACAATTAAAAAATTGGTAAGTCAAGCAATTCCAATAAATACCAAATGAATCAGTAGAGAACAATATTAAAGCCATAGACAAGATAGGAACATATCACAAACATTACCAATCAAACACATTAATAATAGTAAGTAAATCAGATAAAACATAGCAATCCAAACAAATCTGCAAAAATTATTGAAGACCACGACATTAGCTGCCCATGTCAGAAAATACACTAAGAGAAGAAAGATGACCTTTATTATCTTAGAAAAAACTTTGATCGACAAAATAGGCTTCAGTCGGAAATAAAATCGACCAGACAGGGATGTGCACCGAAATCTCGAACGACCTCGACAAACCCGTTAACCAAAGACCACGCCGAAAAACTCAACGACACAAACTCGACTGGATTTGGGGTGGAGATTTCGAACTACTGGTCTGGTGTGGTTCAGGGAATTTGGAGCTGGACCTACTGCTGGGTTCGAACTCAGCTTCACCGGAAATGGCAGCTTTTTACTGGATTTGGGGTGGAGATTTCGACTTTTTCCGTTTTTCATGCGCAGCTTTTGCTGCGTTTTTCCTTTTGTTCTTTTTCTTATGCGCAGCCTTTTTTCATCTTTTGTTCATCCGTTTTTTTTCCTTAGTTTTAGGCTTTGTTTCATATATATAGGTCTAGGTTAGTGGTAAGGTTTTAGGTTAAGGGGTATGGGCCTAGGAATTATGGGCTTGGCAATTGTGGGTTAGGTCCAAAATTAGGCCTAAAAATGGGTTGCTCGAGCCCAAACTCTATTCTTTCCCTGCAAACGAGATTAAAAATATGGGCCCATTTGTTAATTATTCCTACTATTCAAATAATTATTAAAATAAAACTAACCATTAAAACAAATTTATTTTTGGTATTTTCAAATATCATATTAAAATAAAAATACGATACTACTGTTGTGTATATTTTTTAAGATTTCTTTTAGATTAAAAATGACTACAAAACATTAATGAACCTATTTTTATGATTTTTTGTTTTCTTGTAATAAAATAAAGTAAAAGAGTCAAAATTACTTAAATTATCTATATTATGCCTAAATTAAATATTTTACGCTAATATATAAAAAATCTTGGGGAGGGTCAAAAATCACATGTCTACACCAACTATCTCATAGATTGCATGGTCAAACGTACGACACAGCTAAACCTTTTGATGCCTTAGGCATTCTGAAATGGAACTGCCTTCACTCCTCAGTCTCTTCACAGAACCAGGTTCTTGAACAGTTTCAGACTTGCGTTTGCCAGACTTCCCATCACTTGATTTCTCTTTTCCCTTAGACTTGATTAACACATCCTCATCAGACATCAAGGACTCACTCACAACATCCTTCAATTTGGAACTGGGGGTTGAAACTCTTTCTACTAAAGCAGGTCATTTCTTCTTCTGGGACCGTCTCACCAATGAACCAGGTTCCTTTGGTATTTCCTCTTCCACTTCTACCACAGGGACTACTTTAACACATACAGGCACATTATCTTTCACCAACCTCCTCATTTGCTTCTTACTACTTTTTCTGCTCTTTTGAAGGGCAGAGTCATAGGTCACTTTAGCTTGCAACCTGGTAGTAGGTCGCTTGGTGGAAGACTCTGGAGTGGATACCACCCTTCGCTTAATTATGAACACATCAAGAGCTAGGTTGTCTAAATCATCCTCATCACTGGACCTAATCTGAGGAGCTTGAATGTCTAGAGGCGTAACAACAAATGTAGGAGTAGAACTATCCTAGGAATGAGACCCCTGACTTGGGACCTCAGAAGAGGGATCAGGTGCCTCATGTAAGGGCCCGTAGTTTTTATTAGTGCAGCGTCCTCAATAGTCACTATGGCTCCTTCTTCCCCCATACCATGTACCTCGTTTTTCTGAGAAATTATCTCAAGAAGGACATTGTCAACAGATACCACAAAGATAGTTCCAGCATTTTCTTCCTTAATCGGCACCACTACCACCACGAAATCTGCAGTAACAATGGTGGAACCCTTTGCGACCTCATTGCTTTGACCTTGTTCTCCACTTGTTCTTTGATTAGTGGGAACCTCAGAAGATAGAGAGGATGGATCAACAATTTTAGGGGTTTCTGAAATGGAGAGAGATGGGGATTCTGGGTGAGGAGTGATTTCAGCGGGGAGAGTAGAAGTGGTTATAAAAGATTCAGAGGGGACGGAAGACTCCATAGGACTTTCAGCTCCAGGGATGACTGAGGCAGGGATGTCAGAGTTTGTATCAGCCATTGAAAAGATGGAGTGAAGGTACTCTAGGTAGTTCTAATGGAAGACTTATGGTTTGTGGAGAAAAGAAGAGGGTTTTATTAAGGATGGATAATTTTGAAGAGAGAGATAGGGACCGGTTATAAACGGCAGTTGTGTGTGTAGAAGTGCAGCATTTTAGAGGGAGATGGAACGATTTGAAGTGAAGAGATGTGATAGCAGGATCTAAAAAGGTGAATGACATGGCAGCTGTGTTTTATACCTTTTTAAGACGTGTATTAAAGAATGCACAGAACTACTCACCTTAGGTACAAGAACCAGGTTCTTGACCTGTTATTTGAAAGTATCAATCCTCTTTTATCGTCCATGTACTGTATTTATAACTTCTATACTCATCATGCGTGTTTACCTGCAATAGTATTGAAGTGAGTTAGACTTGGCCAAAAAATACTATCACACCTCCTTTACCTACACCCCGTAAAGAATGTATATAAGGGAATTTTTCCAATTAAAGGACAATCAAAACGGAATTTATTTAAAAGATTCAGAATCGCCACTTGGGAGATTTATGGTGTCCCAAGTCACCGGTTGAATCCCGAATCGAGGAAAAGCTTGACTCTGTTTAACAGTCCGCGAACCAGAAATCCGAGTAAGGAATTCTGTTAACCCGGGAAAAGGTGTTAGGAATTTTCGGGTTCCGTGATTCTAGCACGATCGCTTAACTATTATATTCGGCTTAATTATCTGATTTTAAAACACTTTTAAACCTATGTGCATTTTAACTTTAAACCGCTTTTAATTATTTTAAGTAAGATTTCAACGTCATCTAAAACATGTCTTTGGACCGCGCCACATGAAATGCACCCGCAATCCAAAACATATTTTATTCAATGTTTTAAGATTTGATTTGGGTCACATGAAATGCACGCCCGAGTTTAGGAAGGTAAATTATTAAAATAGCGCGCCTAAAGCAACTACGCGCTTTAACTTTGCGAGGGCCATGGAAGATTCGCTAAATGGTACGCCTCGATTCTAATTTCAAAGGATGTTTGAACTACTCTTTCGAGGGCCATAAAATGTATGTTTGGCTAATATGGCACACCTCAACTAATTAATGAGCATAAGTAATTGATTAAAAGACATAAGGGAATTTCTACTTATTTTAAGTCAATGTTTGAGTTAAACTTTAATAACTAATGAGCTAGCAATAGACAAAACCGATGTTTGATTGTTGAAAGGCCTAGGCATGGCCTTAAGCCCAACGACTGGTTGCCCAGCACGAGAGACAACTGGGCTCAATCCCGAAGCCCAGATTGATAATCTAATTGCAGAAGGTGAAATCGATCACAACTGGGCCAACGATGGCAGCCCAATTTCAAGATTTGAAACTAATACTTGAAGTAAACTACATTGTTATGGAGATTTAGAGTTTGAACAAACACCAACGACCTTAAGCCAATGCAAAACACATTCTTAATGCTAACATACATGCTGAAATGAAGTTATAGTTCCTGATTATCAACAGCTCATATGCAGGTCGTTTCATCACTGCAAGTCACCAATTCGAATTTCCAGCAAGAAGAAAACAATTTAAAGTTTCAAAAGACTTCATTTATTAACAATGGACATGGAACTGCCTAACTCTAAACCCTGAAAAGAAAGAAAACACAGGCTGATTTCACCTAAATCAACTAAGAGATTTTCTCGTACTACAACATAGCACACTTCATGCTAAAAGAACAGCCAATCTTATGCATCTTAAAGTTAGAACTATTATTAATCAACATTAAAACTAAATAGTGACTTCAATAGAGTATTACAGCCATTCGAATCAGCTATCACAATACGATAACATGCAAGGAATTTGTTCAAACGCCTAAACCAAAATCTGGAAGAGGTAAATAACCACAAGTTAATTAACAAGACTACATGAATAAAGAACCAAAAAATCAAAAATAGACTGTCGTAAAACATGGTATTATCAACATTATCATTTCCATTTCAACATGTCATTTGAGGTCGAATGGGTACCTGGTTACAGCAAAGAATCAGAAATTTAGCTTGAGATTAGGAGGAAACAGCAGTAGTAGCGATCAGCAATATAACAGTAACAGTAAAACTCAAACCCAAACTTCTAAAGATCCAAAACTCAATCCATTTCAACCCAGGTGCAAGACTTTGGTATTTTCAATAGTTTTAAACTAAACAATGAAGATCAGAAAACCAAAACCAAGCAGAATTTTTGAGCAGTTTCGACAATGAAATGCAGGGAATTCAGTGTTATTTTTCTAAGAATTTTCAGTTGTTTTCTTCAATTTTTGTATATTTTTCTCTATAAAGTTCTCTTGGTTCTTCCTTGAAAGGCAAGAAATGATGCCTTTATAGGCAAGGCACCAGGGCAGCAAAGAATGGGTTCAGTTTTGCACTTGAACCCTTCTTGAATTTTCATTTTTGCTCTCATGTCCTCAGTTTTAGAATCAGCATTTCATATAAGTCCAAGTCCCCAGCTTCTAGGAAGCTTCCTAGGAAGTTATTTGAGAGATTCCCTCAACCAATTACTTAAACTACCCCCCCCCCCCTCAATGCCCCTTAATCACACTCAACCACTCACAGGTCAAGCTGACCCAAAAGCCTGATTTGATACGGGTTAAAAAACCCAGGTTCAATTCCTTCTTCGGCTTCTGATTCCTCAGAGTCCATTTGAAATCAAATGATGATTCCAATTTTGAAAAACTGACCCAAGCTTTCCCTAAACAAAGAAGCCTGGAACCAATTGTTTAAAAGCAGCCGAAACCAAAAGCAAAATGAATGAACTAACCAATCTAATTTTATACCAGCAATTTAACTAAATCATGGGCCTAATTTCATTAACTAGGTGATCAAACTTATGATGAAAGACTTAGACAAACAAAACAAGGCGAGCTAAAGACATCAGAAAAATCAGGCTTTCACAACGAAAAGACAAAAGAGAAAAAGAGAATAGGGGATGGAACCAATTTGATCTTCAGAGAACCCAAACAAACTTCGCCCAAACCAAAAGAGAAAGGATGAGGCGAAAGATGAAACGGTGAAAGAAAATACAAGAGGGGATGAGGAACTTACCAAATCACGGCTCGAAACCTAATGGAAACACTGGCCTAACAAAATTAACGCTGATTGTTTGCGTCTAGACTTCGTAACTCGAAGAACAACCCTTCTGACCATGCATGCACCAAGTCCGATAGAAAAGAGCTTTTGAACTTTCAAGGCTCAAACCCAGATCTAAGATTCAGGCAGCTCCGGCAAGATTCGAGGGAAACGGAGTGAGGATACGGCGTGAGGGGGTCATAGTGGCTATGTGGTGTTAATCTGGGCCGTTTGGGAAAAGTCAAGTTTTGGTCTGATTTTTTATCAAAGATTCGAGATACAGGGCTGGGATTTGAGAAAAACAGTTTAGGGTTTTGAAATGGGGAGGTGGAGAGGAGTTAGGGGTGTAAATTTGGTAGGGTTTGGACGCCGGCCACCGCCGTAGGTGATTTTCGACGGGCGGCAGGCAGTGGTTTAGGGCGGGGCTATCGGAGGGTTTCGGATATGGTGAGATGAAGAGAGGGGGGTTCTGAAAGGTTTGGACATTTAAGTATCGAATGATCCCAGCTTCAGAACCGTCCGATCAAGAAACCTCGACGGTCCTGATCTGTTGCTAGGGAAATGGCGTTGTTTGGTTTGGGGGGGAAACCGGACCGGGTTAGGGTGGTTTGGACCGGGTATTGGGTGATTTCATTCGGGTTAGGGACAATTAAATGGGTTTTAGCCCAGATTTGGATTTCCTTTCACTTCTTTCTTTTCCCTTTTCAATTTCAAAATTCTTTTCTTTTCCAAAATTAAAATAAAACCTAAATTAATTAATAATAATTTTTAAAATTAGATTAACCTATCCAATTAGATTAATCACTCATCATGGTATTTACAATAATTAATTAAATCCTATATTTAAAGCAAAATTATACAATTCAAAATTAAAAAGTAAAAATGCAAAATGAATTATTTTTGTGATTTTTATTTTTTATAAAACAAAATAAATTAATAATTAATCTAAAAATATAAAATTAAATCCTAAATGCATATGCAACATATTTTTGTATTTTTCATGAATTAAATAAAATAAACGTGCACAGACAAATACAAATAATTAACAGAAAATGCCACGAAATCCAACAAAATTGCAAACACTGAAAGAAATTATTTTGTTTTGAATTTGTTGGAGTAATACATATAGGGAAAAAATCACGTGCTCACTGCTACCTCTCTTTGCCCGGAAACACGAAGAGTTTTCGTGCAAAGATAAGTGAGCGGATACGAGCGATTTTTGCCCGTTTGAATACTCCGTGGGAAGCATTTTGAAAGATTTAACCTCACCCTGATTCCGAGGTTGCCTACATATCCTTGGCTAAAAAGAAATCAGGTCAGTGTAGTTCGGGAATGTCTGGTAGCTGGGACTACCATGGAGCTGTGATTTCGCTATTGTTGTTGTTGTTGCTGCTACTGCTCACTGAACCCCTTATTACACCGTGTCAAAAATAAAGAAGCTAGACTAGACTATTATCTATGCATTACAAAATCCTATCTATATCTTCAAACATGCTCCTGTGGTTCTTGTTGCCTTCTTGACTGGTATTCTCCTGGTGGAATCCCTTCGTTGCCGCCTTAAATTGTAGTATGAGATGTTTTACCTTTCTTCAGGTGGGTGCCTGACTACTGAACTTGATATGCATTCACGTGCTCTCCAGGCGGGCTCCTGATTGTTGAACTTGAATGTATTCCCATGATATCTAGGCGGGCTCCTGACTTCAACTTGAGATATATTCCCTGCTCTCTAGGAGGGCTCCTAACTTCAACATAGACAAAACAAAGAATTTGAAAGGTAAAACTTGAATTGTACTCCCTTGTTCTCCAGGCGGGCTCCTGATTGATGACTTGAAAGTATTCCCTACTCTCCAGGCGGGCTCCTGACTTCGACTTGAAAGTACTCCCTGCTCTCCAGGCGGGTTCCTGACTTCACAAAGAATTCGACAGCTGAAATTTAAATTGTACTCCCTTGTTCTCCAGGAAGGCTCCTGATTGCTACGCTTAATAGTATTCCATGCTCTCCAGGCGGGCTCCTGACTTCAACTTGAAATGTATTCCCTGCTCTCCAGGCGGGCTCCTAACTACATGCATTTGAAAGTATTCCCTACTCTCCAAGCGGGCTCCTGACTGCTGGCTTGAAAGTACTCCTTGCTCTCCAGGCGGGTTCCTGACTTCAACTTGAAATGCATTTCCTGCTCTCTAGGCGGGCTCCTAGCTGCTACATTTGAAAGTATTCTCTGCTCTCTAGGCGGGCTCCTGACTTCAACATAGATAAAACAAAGAATTTGAAAGCTAAAACTTAAATTGTACTCCCTTGTTCTCCAGGCGGGCTCCTGATTTCAACTTGAAATGTATTCCCTGCTCTCCAGGCGGGCTCCTAACTTCAAAATAGATAAAACAAAGAAAATTTTTCTGCTCCTGTTTGGTGGCTGGGCACATATGTAAATGTTAAACTGAATCCTATTACCCAATATTACTAAGGATTTGAAAGCTAAGCCCCATTATGCAGGGGGGTCCTGACAACTCTTAACTAAACGACAATTTAAAATCTAAATATATCTTCTACAGGTGTGAGTTCTACTAAATCTTGCTATCTAAGAGAATCTTTAAACTACTTCCCATTATCTAGGAGGGTCCTGAAAATCAAAAGTCAAGTTTTATCTTAAGAGTGACAACTTTCATAGCTAAATTATACTACCCTACAGCAAAACTTACGCTGAATGTTATGATCTAATCGAAATCTTAAAGCTAAGTCCCATTATTCAGGAGGGTCCTGGAAACTCCTAATTGAATCTTATCTCGGACATGTAAACTTCTAAGCTAACTTATATTCTTTTGGGATACATTTATGTTAAATTATGTCATTTCTGAACTTTAAACTAGGTCCTATTTTCCAGAAGGGTCCTGAAAGTTTACGATCAAACCTCTTTTGATGCTTACTCTTTCCTCTACGGAGAGTTTCTCCGAAACAAACGAATTTTATGCCCCTGTTTCAATCAAAGAAAAATTTGTCAGTTTAAAGTGGTGGTTAGTTGATGGCATTCTTGCTAAAGATCTTTCCACTGCATTATTTGTTCTAAATGGCTTTCCCGAACTGGCCCTGAACCACTTTGACTTTCCGACTAACTTTCAATTCCCATGACCTTTGACAAATCGAGTGTTCTATACCCATGTTGCTATCTCAACCCCTGACCCCTCTATCTGAACCTTTGCCTCTCCCATGACATTACCGGACCATTCCACCGATGAAGCTTTCGGTGATTCCTTGTACCTCGCATTACATCATGTTGTCTTTAGTATGCTCTGACCACGTTGTGATTTGCAATTTTGGGAGTTGGTAGTGAGCTTTGAAACTCTTTTCAACTTACTTGGGACAAGACTGAAATTAAAACCTCTTAGACAAATAAACCCAAAAGAAAGTGAAATGCAATGACTTTGCGGGTTAAGGATAAGAAGAATCCAAAACTAGATAACTGCTACAAAGGGAAAAAGAAAAAAAAAAGAAAAAAAACTTATCTGAGTGGAACAGCTGGTACCAATGATCATGACATGCATTTCGGATTAATTGGCCCAATCTATCCAACCAATCAACTTTTAGTTGCCGTACTTTGTCGCCTCAGAATTTCCATGACCTGATTACTTTACCCAAACCTTGACCTTGTTCATCCTGCGGTGCCTTGAAACAGTTTTCTACCAACAGGCCTTTCTCACTTGTTGCCTTTTCATCTCACTTTCGCCTCAAGGTACCCTTGAGGGTTTTCATCAATAACACTCTCTCATTTTAATTTCTCTCAACTCCCGTCGCCTTTCGGGACTCTCTCATTTAGTTTTTCTCAACTCCCGTTGCCTTACGGTGCCTATGAAGGTTTACACCAATAAGACTCTCTCATTTTATTTCTCTCAACTCATGTCGCCTTACGGTGCCTGTGAAGATTTTCACCAATAAGACTCTCGCATTTTTATTTTTCCTGCTTGAACCAGAGTGTTGCCCCTGACATGAATTACCTTTACCTGCTCGACTTGGCATTTCCCAAAGATTGATCAAAAGGTCTTTCTTTGGACCGTAATGTGGGCTTTCGGACCGGGTTGGAAAGAAAAGGTATAAAAGGCTCAAAACAATTCAAATGGGTTAGAATTACAACTTTCGGAATCAGGTTTCTCACAACAACCACAACTTCTGCCCCAGTTTCTTGCTTGGGGGCTTTTGGATTTTGTTAGATAAGACCGAACCGTGAGGCTGCCTACATATCCTTAAAAGGAATCAGGTCGAACGTAGTTCATGTCACAGAAATTACTTTGTTGTTGTGATTTTCTCTTTTCTCCTTCTTTCTTTCTTCGTTTTTTCTCTTTTGCTTTTCTCTTCTTCTTCTTTTTTATTGTTTTTCTTCTTCTTTTCTCTTTTCCTCTTTCTTTTCCTTCTTTTTTTTTCTTTTCTTTCTCTCTCCTTTCTTTCTCTTTTTCTTTTCTTCCTTTTCTTATCTTTCACACTTGTATTTCTGATATTCACTATTGATTCTGAAAGAGGGGTAAGAAAGAAAATAAATAAGGCTCAAAAGGGGTGACAAGGGATCAAGTGTTTAGATAGCAGAACAAAACGCCTTCGTCATTTCAATCTTCAAAATATGCCAAATACAAACAAGTACAATCAAACAAAGAAATCATACATAGTATCTCTTGACTGCATCGGAATTGATAGCCATTTCCACACATTTCCCTTCTACATCTGTCAAATATAATGTCCCATTGGACAACACTCTAGTTACGACAAATGTCCCCTGCCAATTCGGGGCGAACTTTCCTTTTGCTTCAGCCTGATGAGGCAAGATACGTCTCAACACTAACTGACCCACTTCGAACTTCCGTGGACATACCTTCTTGTTATATGCTCTCGCCATTCTCTGTTGGTACAATTGGCCGTGACATACTGCTGCCAATCTCTTTTCATCAATCAGACTTAATTGCTCCAAGCGGGTTTTGACCCATTCAACGTCATCAATTTCTGCCTTAGCGACAATTCGAAGGGATGGGATTTCAATCTCTACGGGTATTACTGCCTCTGTGCCATACACCAACAAATAAGGAGTGGCCCCTACTGAAGTGTGAACAGTAGTGAGATAACCCAATAATGTGAAAGGTAACTTCTCATGCCATTGTCTAGACCCTTCCACCATCTTTCGAAGTATCTTCTTTATGTTCTTATTGGCTGCCTCGACTGCTCCATTCGCTTTGGGGCGATATGGGGTGGAATTGCGATGTATAATCTTAAACTGCTGACAGGTCTCCGTCATCAGATGATTATTGAGATTAGCACCATTGTCCGTGATGAGTACCTTCGGAATCCCAAACCGACAGATGATATTTGAATGCACAAAATCGACCACTGCTTTCTTCGTCACAGATTTGAAAGTTTTCGCTTCAACCCACTTAGTAAAATAATCAATGGCTACCAGGATAAACCTATGTTAGTTTGATGTTGCTGGCTCGATTGGCCCAATGACATCCATTCCCCAAGCAACAAAGGGCCATGGTGTCGACATGGTATGCAATTCAGATGGTGGGGAATGAATCAAATCTCCGTGCACCTGGCACTGATGACACTTGCACACAAAATTGATGCAATCTCGCTCCATAGTGAGCCAGTAATAACCTTCTCGGAGAATCTTCTTTGCCAGAACGTACCCACTCATATGCGGTCCACAAACTCTGGAGTGTACCTCAGTCATGATAACTGTGGCTTGTCTGGCATCTATGCATCTTAGCAATCCAAGATTTGGAGTTCTGATCACCTGTGGCCTGTACCGGATATACCCCATCCGGAGGTATTCTTTGATATCGTGGAACCATGGCTCCCCATCAAGTTCTTCTTCTACCATATTACAGTAAGCATGCTGATCACGGACCTGAATCTACAAAGGGTCCACATAAGCCTTATCTGGATGATGTAACATTCACGCCAGAGTAGCAAAAGTATCGGCGACTTCATTATGTATTCTTGGGATATGCCTGAACTCTATTGACTGAAACCGTTGACAAAGATCATGCAAACATTGTCTGTATGGTATGAGTTTCAAATCCCATGTTTCCCATTCTCCCTGAATTTGGTGCACCAGGAGGTCCGAGTCACCTAAGACCAAGACTTCCTGGACACCCATATCCACAGCTAATCTCAAACCCAGAATGCATGCCTCGTACTCAGCCATGTTGTTGGTGCAGTAAAAACAAAG
This sequence comes from Nicotiana sylvestris, assembly GCF_000393655.2. Classification (NCBI taxonomy): domain Eukaryota; kingdom Viridiplantae; phylum Streptophyta; class Magnoliopsida; order Solanales; family Solanaceae; genus Nicotiana; species Nicotiana sylvestris. Next base: position 122,545,866 of record NC_091061.1, read on the forward strand.
CTGAGTCGTAACAGGGTAGTGCTGCCCTGTTTCAGAAATAAGTAGTGCTCCTATCCCCACGCCCTTCATGTTTGTAGCCCCATCAAAGAAAATTTTCCATCCCGGCTTCTCAACTTGCTCCAACTCATCAATGTACATCACCTCTTCATCAGAGAAATAAGTTTTCAAAGGTTCATAGTCTTTATCAACCGGGTTTTCGGCCAAATGGTCCGCCAAGGCCTGTGCTTTCATTGCAGTTCGAGTCACGTAGACAATGTCAAACTCTGTGAGCAGGATCTGACACTTTTCAAGCCTCCCTATGAGTATAGGCTTCTGAAAGATATACTTCAAAGGATCCAAGCGAGATATAAGGTAGGTAGTATAAGATGACAAATAATGTTTCAGCTTCTGTGCCACCCAAGTTAGGGTACAACATGTCTTCTCAAGCTGAGTGTACTTAACCTCATACGATGTGAACTTCTTGCTGAGGTAATAGATGGCATGCTCCTTCCTGCCAGTGATGTCATGTTGACCCAATACACAGCCGAATGAATTGTCCAAAACCGTCAAATATAGGATCAAAGGTCGCCTTGGTTCTGGCGGGACCAATACGGGTGGATTTGATAAATACCCCTTTATCTTATCAAACGCCTCCTGACATTCATCTGTCCACTTGACTGCAGCATCTTTCTTTAACAGTTTGAAGATTGGCTCACAGGTTGTTGTGAGCTGAGCGATGAACTTGCTGATATAATTCAATCTCCCCAACAAACTCATCACCTCGGTCTTGTTACTTGGAGGTGGCAATTCCTGGATGGCCTTGACTTTCGATGGATCCAGTTCAATGCCACAGCGGCTGACTACGAACCCCAACAACTTTCCAGACGGCACCCCAAAAGCACATTTTGTAGGATTAAGCTTGAGATTGTACCTGCGAAGCCTTCGGAAGAACTTCTTCAGATCCCTGACATGGTCAGACTGCTTTCTAGACTTCACAATCACATCATCCACGTACACCTCGATTTCTTGGTGTATCATATCATAGAATATTGTTGTCATTGCCCTCATGTAAGTTTCCCCAGCATTCTTCAAGACAAATGGCATGACCCGATAGCAGTACGTTCCCCACGGCGTGATGAATATCGTCTTTTATGCATCTTCCTCGTCCATTAAGATCTGATGATAACCCACGTAACAATCCACAAAATAACCAATCTCATGTTTGGCGCAATTATCAATCAAGATATGGATGTTCGGCTATGGGAAATTGTCTTTTGGACTTGCCTTGTTGAGATCCCGATAATCAACACACACCCTGGTCTTACCATCCTTCTTCGGTACAGGCACAACATTGGCTAACCAGGTGGGATACCGGGTGACCCGAATGACTTTGGCATCGAACTGCTTGGTGACATCTTCCTTGATCTTTACACTTATATCCATTTTGAACTTTCTCAGCTTCTGTTTGACAGGAGGGAATTCCGGGTCAGTGGGCAACTTGTGAACCACTAAATTAGTGCTCAGACCCGGCATGTCATCATAGGACCATGCAAAAACATCTTTTTATTCGAACAGTGCTTTAATTATCTCCTCCCTGAGTTGAGGTTCCAGATGGACACTTATTTTAGTTTCACGGACATTATCTTGGTCCCCTAGATTAACTGCTTCTGTATCTTTCAAATTAGGTTTGGGCTTTTCCTCAAAATGACTTAGTTCCTTACTAATTTCTTCATAGGCCTCATCATCATCAAATTCCAACTCGTCACCACACTCAATTTCTTGTATTATTATTTCAGAGTTAGATTGGCTTTTAAAACTGGGCCAAAGATTCCTCATGCATGTCATGTCATTGATATCAGCATAAAAAGAACTGTACAAAAGAAGAAAACAAAAATAAAATTAGAAGAAATGAAGGAAAAGGAACAATTGCATTTCATTGAATTTAAAGATAATAGGGTTTTAACACATCCAACTGGACGGAACATAATATCTGAATTACAGACCCTGGAATAATCCAGACAACTAAAAGAAAATCAAAACCCACTACCAAGACTCCCTCCGGGTAGGAAGAGGAGTAGTTTCCCAGTTGTTGACTTTTGCATGTGGTCCCACGAATTGCACATCTGCCCTGATGGACCCTTCCCCATCCTCAACCATATTAACCTCAGCGAATAACCTTTTGAACCCCTTCTCCAAGTCTCCATCGGCACCAATCAGTGGTCCAGGAACCTTTGACAATAGTTGCTTTCTGATACCCGGCCTGACGAATGATCTAGACAGATGCGGGATTGGCTTTGGCAATGCCCATGCTTTCTGTTTTATTTTTCTAGCTCTTCTCACATCTACGACGGTAGGCTTGAACCCCAGACCAAAAGTATCCAGAGTCTTTGGAAGTGAAACTGGCTGCACAATACCTTGCAGAGATGCACCCAAACCCTTGCCCGATACGAAACCATTTTTCAACATTTCAAAAGCTACCATAACAGATGCCGCAGCCATCTTTGGAGTTGGAACGCACTTTCCTTCCAAATTTTTCTCTACCGATATTGTGTCGAAAACATGATAAACCCATGGTCCCTTGTCATCGTCAATCTCTATGAACGGAACAATGGCACCGTTGGGCACACACAAATTATCTTTGTCGTGTACCACAATTTCATGTCGATCCCATTCAAACTTGACCATTTGATGTAGAGTAGACGGGACTGCTTTGGCCACATGGATCCAGAGTCGTCCCAACAACAGATTGTATGAAACAGCCACATCGAGCACCTAGAATTCCATAGTAAATTCAACTGGCCCTATTGTGAGCTCAACCACTATGTCCCCGACTGAATCCTTCCCTCCACCATCGAATCCCCAAACATAAATATTGTTCTTGTGAATTCTTTCGTCCTCCACTTTCAGCTTGTTCAATGTGGAGAGAGGACAAATGTTTGCCCTAGACCCATTGTCAACCAGTACCCGAGTAACCATGGAATCTTCGCATTTCACCGTCAGATAAAGGGCTCTATTGTGCTCGGTGCCCTCCACGGGCAACTCATCATCAGAAAAAGTGACTCTGTTTACCTCAAATATCTAGGTATCTTTTCCAAGTGGTTTACTGAGATTTTGTCAGGAACGTGGGCTTCATTCAAGATCTTCATCAAAGCACGACGGTGCTCGTCTGAATGGATCAATAATGACAAGAGTGAGATCTGAGCTGGTGTCTTCCTTAACTGCTCCACAATGGAATAGTCTTGCACTTTCATCTTTCTCAGAAATTCCTCTGCTTCTTCCTCAGTCACCGCTTTCTTCACCAACACTGGATTATCTTTTGAGGTCTTAGCTTTTCTCAACTCTTCGGGGGCGAAGCATCTCCCCGATCGAGTCAAACCATGAGTCTCACACACTTCTTCTCTAACCTCTTTCCCCTTGTAAGTCACTATCACTCATTCATAATTCCATGGGACTACCTTGCTGTTAACTATTAGTAATTGAGTTACCGGTTTGATAATGACAGGATCTGTGGGGGCGCCCTTCACAATTACCACAGGTTTATTCGTCACTCCTGGCACAACCACTTTTGCTTTTTCATGTTTTCCTACAACATCACTTGAGGACCCCTTCTTGATCTCCACAGATGGTTCATTGTTTGCCCTGTTCAATTTGATCACAGACTTCTCGCTGGTTGACTTTTCAAATGGCCTGGCTTTACTAGCCCGAATCATCATGACGATTTGTGAAGGATTCTTAGGCTCCCCTACCCTATGAACTATCTCAATCACATTTGTTTCATGATGGGCTGGCAAGGGATTCTGATTGATATTGGGTGCCTCCGGAGCTTGGACCTTAATTCGATTGGTGTCAATGAGTTCTTGAATGGCTATTTTCAATTTCCAGCATTTCTCTGTGTCATGTCTTGGGGGCCCTGAACAATACTCACAACTCACCGAACGGTCAAGATTTCTGGGAAGGGGATTCGGCAATTTATCCTTGATCGGATTCAACATACCCAACTGTCTCAATCTGTGGAACAAACTAGCATATGATTCTCCCAGTGGAGTGAAAATCTTTTGCTTCTGCAACCTCTTATTCTTAAAGGCTTGGTTTGGTCGAAAACCCATTCTAGGAGGATTTCTGTAGGCTTTTGGGGGTGGATGGTTATTTTGTGGATCTTGGTATGGGTTTTGCGAAGCTGGAACACGCCATTGTGAGTGAGCGGGCGGCTGGGTATAGGTTTGTGCATGATGGACAGAAAAATAGGGATCTAGCGGTGGGTAATAGTGTTGTGGTGGGTTATATTGAGTATGGGGTAAGTTTGGAGATAGGGTCGCGGCTTGTTGTAGTAACGGGGAAGGTTCCTAGATCCAACCCAAGCTCTTGACTCAATTGTCGCAACGTCCTCCTTCTTCTTTTTCCCGAGCACACCCTTAGTACCATTTTGAATGGCCTGAGTGGTTGCCTTGATTGCTGAATAACTCATGATCTTGTTGGACTTGAGTCCCTCTTCAACCATACCTCCCATTTTCACGACTTCATTAAAGGACTTACCTACTGCTGACACCAAGTGACCGAAATAACTAGGTTCCAAGGCCTGCAAGAAATAATCAACCATCTCGCTTTCTTTCATCGGAGCGTCAACCCTCGCTTCTTGCTCTCTCCAGCGGAATACATATTCCCTGAAGCTCTCACCGGGCTTATTTTCAAGCTTTGTCAACGATAGATGATCTGGAATAATTTCGAGGTTGTACTGACAATGGCAGGCGAAGGCTTGGGCCAAATCGTCCCATGTGTACCACCTGTTGTGGTCTTGTATGGTATACCATTCTAAATCCGATCCACTTAAACTTAGCTGAAATATGCCATCAACAATTCATCTCTTCCACTTGCTCCTCTCATATTGCTTCAGAATCCTCTTAAGTGTGCTATCGGGTCACCATGTCCAACGTACAAATCAAACTTGGGCATTTTGAACCCCGTTAGCAACTGAACATCTGAGAACAGACGTAAATCCTTATAGGCCACACTTATTTGACCTCCCAAGCCCCTCATATCTCGGAATGATTGTTCTAAGCTTTTGACCTTTCTGATCATCTCTTCATGCTCGGGATTTTTGGGCGGTTTCTCGGTCTTTGCCGGGATATCAAGATGAGGGGTGGAAGGATATGGTTCTGTAACTTTTAAGGTGGGTTCAGGGGGATAGTACTGGTTGTCGTGAGTTTGGAACAGGGGTTCACTGGAAGATCGGTGTAATGTAGCAGGTGGAAGTGCCACAAAAACAGGTGTAATTGGTGGGGGAGGGTATGGGACTTGTTTAGGTGGTGGAGCTTGAGAAGTATGGGAAGTGGCACCATGGCATTGTTGGTAGAGGGGAAAGGATGGAGATGACTTCATAGTGGGAGGCTCCGGAGGTTGGGCTGATGGTGGGATACAAGCAGGGTTGGCGGGATAAACTGGTGGTGGATGCCCCTTCTCCCAGGCTTGGTACATTTCAGCCATCTGCTGCTTCAGCTTATACATTTCTTCCCTCATCGCATTAACGTCCATTTCTTCCACCTCTTTCGATGGATCGACAATACTTGTTTCCGGTTCCTGGTCGACCATATTCAGCCTATCTTTCGATCGGGTGTTGTATGAGTGAGTTGCCAGAATGCCAGTCAACTAACCACCTGCCTGGACTTAATACATCAAACAACAACCTTGTTAGCGATTAGGCTTTAACATATTGGTAACCGCACATTGGGCATGAATGCACTTAAACAGCTAGCCGTCTCTATTATGTATTTGATCGGTTGCATGCGTCATCCCGACCTTTTCTTTCTTTTAATTGAAAACTTCCCCCCTTTTCTTTTCTTTTCTTTCCTTTCCTTTCATTCTTGCCTCTGTTCTCTCTTTGTTTTTACTCTCTCTTGATTCCTTATTTTCTCTCTTTTCTTTCTTGTTTTTTCACTCTTTTCTTTTCTTTACCCTCTTGTTTTTCTTTCTCTCCCCTTTCTCTTTTTCTTTTACTCTCCTATTTTTCCTTGTATTTTCTCTCTCTTTTTTTTTTATATTTGGTTACGGTCGAATCCTATGGAGATTGCCTACGTATATGACCCCGCATGAATCAGACCAAGCGTAGTTCTTGTAGATAAGTGCGAAATAAAACATTTTTGGGATTTTCAGTTTTCATAAAATAAAACAACAAATGCTTCCATTACAAACTCAAAACTAACAAATTCCAAAAGACTAACAGATTTCGATGCTAAGATGAAATACAGACTCCAAAAATAGACATCATATTCCAACAGAAGAAAATACAGACTCGAAAACAATTTGACGGACTCTAGCAGAAAGAAAAACTTAACATGACTGACAAACGCTTAACAAAAGGGAAATGCAGACTCGAGTGAAAAAATCATGAATACATCAATGCTCCTGGTGCCCGCGAGACATCATTCGATCTCGCCGCGGGCCTATATGCAAGCTCCCTTTGAAGTCGATCCAAGTCGTTCATTATCTGTTTAACAAATGTCATTACTGCTGCAAAGAAGGTTGTGCAGGTCATATCCTCACAAATCTGGCACTTCATAACGATGTAGTCGGCAATGCTTCTAAGTCTCTCTCTTATGGCGCCCTTTTCTTGTAACAAACGCCCAATCCGCTGGGCCTTGGCTTCTAAAGTTTGCTCAGCCGCATGATTTTGCTCCTGAAGTTGTTGCAAATCTATTTCTAATTGCGCCAATGCTGTATAACAATGTTCCCTTTAAACTTTGAAGTCTTTTGCCTATTTGATCATTTTGTTTTCCGTGGTGATGACCCTTTTCTTTAACCCTGTGACCTCATCGTCGTACCTTTCTCTCAATTGCTTAACCAGGCGTACTCGTTCATCTGCGTTTTTAGCCAATTGCTTTCGAGCCTTGGCTAATTCACTTTCTGCTTTATTCAAATCAAAACTATAGTCATTTGCTTTCTACCTCAGGTTAGCTATGAGTTTTTCATCTCTGTCGCTTCGGGCTGGATTTTCTGCCGCTACTTCCATTTTCTGAATTTGAACTCGAAGGGCCTCATTTTCTTTGGCTAGCTTTTTTTTCTCGTTCATCCGCCACGACTTGCAAGGTATTCTCGAATTGAAGTTCTCTGACTTGCTTTTCCAATTTGCTTATGGTAGCTCTATACTCGTTTTCTTTGGTCAGCCAGTCCCATTGCACTTGTGCTCCGTCGGTGAATTGTTGGACATGGGGTCTCTTTGCAGGCCTGTCAGGTTCATATTGAACTCGGGATCTTTTACCATACCAAGTAGTGTAACTAGACTCCACCTCGCCTCTGGATAGGTCTCGTACTTGAGTATTAGTCCCTAAGAATCTGCACTGATGCCAAATCCGGCGCACTTTCTCTTCTGGGAAGGCATCTTTTGGATCAACTCAATGACTTGCTGACTCAAATCTTCATCGTGTGGGATGGTCTGGTATCGGCCCAACTGACGCAAGACTCTGTGCAGAGCATAAGGCTGGATACTCTGAAGACCCATCAACAGCAAGAAACACACCTCAACTGACATATAGATTACTTCGTTGACCGTGAGCCACCCGAATGTCCATTCGATCTTATTTATGGTCAAGGATCTCAAATGATCATGCCATGCTTCCGTACCATCCAGAAGCTCATAACCCTCTATTCGCTTTTCATGTTTTTCAATGCACTCAAGGCAAGTCATACCGCAATTCAAGTAGTCGGGACGGTGGCAAAGGTGTTCCTCCATCCATATTTGTAATAGCATATTGCACCCTTCAAAGAACTTCGCTCCTTCTCGACAGAGAGTAAGAGCTCGGTAAATTTCTGCCAAGATCAACGGCACTATTGTCCCATTTGCCTTTTTCATCATAAAGTCGGCTATTTCTACTAGCCCTATTTCTATGTTCCCGTCTTTTCTCGGGCAAACCAAGATACCCAGGAATGCCACTATGAAAGATAATCCTCTCCGAGCTTCCCACTTGTCTTGATTTCCAGCATGAGTAAGATCGGTATCTGGCATTTTGAAGCCACGGGGATTCCCATAACGTCGATACAGAAAGTAGAAGGTACAAAATCCTTTGGCCAGATTTCCGTCTCGGATGTCCCGACTGATGCTTAATAAGTCCAAAAATTTGTGAGGGGTCACTGTTATTGGTGCTACCGGGTATTGACTTCTGAGATTCCCTTCAAAACCGGCAGAGCCTGCTATCTCTTCTAGCGTAGGAGTTAACTCGAAATCAGCGAAGTGGAACACATTATGTGTTGGGTCCCAAAACGGTATCAAGGCCTCAATCGCGTCTTTTCTGGGCTTGACCTTCAAAAGCCCAATAAGACCGCACAATGCTTTTGTCACACCTTTCCTGTTGTCGCCCCCCAAATTATGCCATCACATATGTAGCTCCAAAGGGATCTCTTCACGGACTGAGAAAGGTTCATTTTGATTTGTGCTCATCCTACACATTTATTAAGGTGATTTTGATTAAAAGACAACCATGACTTGTTTTGACTTAAGAGAAATGACCATTTTCAAAATTTTCAAAAAACATCTGGCTTTGTCAATACGGCCTTTCAGCACTTCAAAAACGAAGATTTTAAGGCTATGTCGACTAACCAGCCAAAACCTTTAAAAGTGACAAAAGGTGGTTATTCTTGCAAAAACAGCCTTCCGGGGCCCTTTTAGGGACATTCGGCTATTTCTGACAAGAATGGCATCACCCTAATTATTTTCAAATTTAAGTAAAATTTTTGTTCTTTTGGCTACTTTCGCAAAAAGGAAGTTGGACCCGATGAGGGTTGCCTACGTATCTCACACCCTGTGAGAATCAAACTGGCGTAGTTCGGGCAAATAAAACAAACTACTTTTGAAAACAAGATTTTTTTTCATTGGAAAATAAAACTATTTTTGAAAACACCAACTTGTTTTTCCTCTTCTTTCTTTCTTTTTTGTTTTTATTTCCTCAAAAATTCGACAGAGTTTCGACACTATTTGGACATTGATTTTTTCTTTTTTCTTTTTTCAGAAGAAGCGATTAACTCTCTTTAACCCTCATACTACTATTTCTCTTTCCTCAACTTTTCCAATATTCGTAAGTCGGTCAGCATGCAATTCCAAAGCAAATAAATGCACAAATAGCAAGTAGGATGCATCAGGATGGTCTTTTGTTTCGGGTGCACCTGGCCTAGACAGACCCAACCCCTGTGTTGAGCCTCTAAAGCCAAAATGCACATGATGCAAACAAACGTTCCTACTAGGGATCCGGCGTGAGGTCTTATTATACTAGGATCAAAACCTGGGTTCATTGTTCTAGACCTGTCTTACCCGAGCGGACAGCTCGAGCCGAGGGGGGGCAGCGTACCGGGAATACAAAAGCTTCACCGGCTTTGCAACTTGTCCGAACCTCGTTCTAAATTTGGAATATGACTCTAACAGAAAAGAAGTCACACAAAGTGCACACTTCTTCATAATTTAGAAGACTCAGAGAGAATAGGGATTTCGCAACAGCTTATATACAATTCACGGAATATCAAAGCGGTAAAAGCAATCAATTAGCACATTAGGCCTATATCATGTAACAAAATCAGATAATGGATAAAGCCAATCATAACATTTATTTTAATCTCAAATTCTTGAACCCTGAACAAGAGATTTTGGGTTCGATCCCCAACAGAGTCACCAGAGCTGTCACACCTCCTTTTACCTACACCCCATAAAGAATGTATATAAGGGAGTTTTTCCAATTAAAGGACAATGAAACGGGATTTATTTAGAAGATTCAGAGTCGCCACTTGGGAGATTTATGGTGTCCCAAGTCACCGGTTGAATCCAGAATTAAGGAAAAGCTTGACTCTGTTTAACAGTCCGCGAGCCAAAAATCCGAGTAAGGAATTCTGTTAACTCGGGAAAAGGTGTTAGGAATTCCCGGGTTCCGTGGTTCTAGCACGGTTGCTTAACTGTTATATTCGGCTTAATTATATTATTTTAAAATACTTTTAAACCTATGTGCATTTTAACTTTAAACCGCTTTTAATTATTTTAAATAAGATTTCAACGTCATCTAAAACATGTCTTTGGACCGTGCCACATAAAATGCACCCGCAATCCGAAACATATTTTATTCAACGTTTTAAGATTTGATTTGGGTCACATGAAATGCACACCCGAGTTTAGGAAGGTAAATTATTAAAATAGCGCGCCTAAAGTAACTACGCGCTTTAGCTTTGCGAGGGCCATGGAAGATTCGCTAAATGGTACGCCTCGATTCTAATTTCAAAGGATGTTTGAACTACTCTTTCGAGGGCCATAAAATGTATGTTTGGCTAATATGACACACCTCAACTAATTAATGAGCGTAAGTAATTGATTAAAAGACATAAGGGAATTTCTACTTATTTTAAGCCAATGTTTGAGTTAAACTTTAATAACTAATGAGCTAGCAATAGACAAAACCGATGTTTGATTGTTGAAAGGCCTAGTCATGGCCGTAAGCCCAACGACTGGCTGCCCAGCACGAGAGACAACTGGGCTCAATCCTGAGCCCAGATTGATAATCTAATTGCAGAAGGTGAAATCGATCACAACTGGGCCAACGATGGCAGCCCAATTTCAAGATTTGAAACTAATACTTGAAGTAAACTACATTGTTATGGAGATTTAGAGTTTGAACAAACACCAACGACCTTAAGCCAATGCAAAACACATTCTTGATGCTAACATACATGCTGAAATGAAGTTACAGTTCCTGATTATCAACAGCTCATATGCAGGTCGTTTCATCACTGCAAGTCACCAATTCGAATTTCCAGCAAGAAGAAAACAATTTAGAGTTTCAAAAGACTTCATTTATTAATAATGGACTTGGAACTGCCTAACTCTAAACCCTGAAAAGAAAGAAAACACAGGCTGATTTCACCTAAATCAAATAAGAGATTTTCCCGTACTGCAACATAGCACACTTCATGCTCAAAGAACAGCCAATCTTATGCATCTTAAAGTCAGAACTATTACTAATCAACATTAAAACTAAATAGTGACTTCAATAGAGTATTACAGCCATTCGAATCATCTATCACAATACGATAACATGCAAGGAATTTGTTCAAATGCCTAAACCAAAATCTGGAAGAGGTAAATAACCACAAGTTAATTAACAAGACTACATGAATATAGAACCAAAAAATCAAAAATAGACTGCCATAAAACATGGTATCATCAATATTCTCATTTCCATTTCAACATGTCATTTGAGGTCGAATGGGTACCTGGTTACAGCAAAGAATCAGAAATTTAGCTTGAGATTAGGAGGAAATAGTAATAGCAGCGATCATCAATATAACAGTAACAGCAAAACTCAAACCCAAACTTCTGAAGATCCAAAACTCAATCCATTTCAACCCAGGTGTAAGACTTTGGTATTTTCAGTAGTTTTAAACTAAACAATAAAGATCAGAAAATCAAAACCAAGCAGAATTTTTGAGCAGTTTCGACAATGAAATGCAGGTAATTCAGTGTTATTTTCTCAGAAATTTCAGTTGTTTTCTTCAATTTTTGTATATTTTTCTCTCTAAAGTTCTCTTGGGTCTGCCTTGAAAGGCAAGAAATGATGCCTTTATAGGCAAGGCACCAGGGCAGCAAAGAATGGGTTCAGTTTTGCACTTGAACCCTTTTTGAATTTTCATTTTTGCCCTCATGTCCTCAGTTTTAGAATCAGCATTTCATATAAGTCTCAGTCCCCAGCTTCTAGGAAGCTTCCTAGGCAGTTATTTGAGAGATTCCTCAACTAATTACCTAAACTACCCCCCCCCCAAATGCCCCTTAACCACACTCAACAACTCACAGGTCAAGCTGACCCAAAAGCCTGATTTGATACGGGTTAAAAAACCCAGGTTCAATTCCTTCTTGGGGTTCTGATTCCTCAGAGTCCATTTGAAATCAAATGATGATTCCAATTTTGAAAAACTGACCCAAGCTTTCCCTAAACAAAGAAGCCTGGAACCATTTGTTTAAAAGCAGCCGAAACCAAAAGCAAAATGAATGAACTAACCAATCTAATTTCATACCAGCAATTTAACTAAATTATGGGTCTAATTTCATTAACTAGGTGATCAAACTTATGATGAAAGACTTAGACGAACAAAACAAGGCGGGGCTAAAGACATCAGAAAATCAGGATTTCACAACGAAAAGAAAAGAAGAGAAAAAGAGAACAGGGGATGGAACCAATTTGATCTTCAGAGAACCCAAACAAACTTCGCCCAAACCAAAAGAGAAAGGATGAGGAGAAAGATGAAACGGTGAAAGAAAATACAAGAGGGGAGGAGGAACTTACCAAATCACGGCTCTAAACCTAATGGAAACACTGGCCTAACAAAATTAACACTGATTGTTTGCGTCCAGACTTTGTAACTCGAAGAACAACCCTTCTGACCATGCATGCACCAAGTCCGATAGAAAAGAGCTTTTGAACTTTCAAGGCTCGAACCCATATCTAAGATTCGATCAGCTCCTGCGAGATTCAAGGGAAATGGAGTGAGGGTACAGCGTGAGGGGGTCGTAGTGGCTATGTGGTGTTAATCTGGGGCCGTTTGGGAAAAGTCAAGTTTTGGTTTGATTTTTTATCAAAGATTCGAGAAATAGGGCTGGGATTTGAGAAAAACGGTTTAGGGTTTTGGAATGGGGAGGTAGAGAGGAGTTAGGGGTGTAAATTTGGTAGGGTTTGGACGTCGGACGCCGTCGTGGGTGATTTTCGGCGGGCGGCAGGCGGTGGTTTAGGGCGAGGCTATCAGAGGGTTTCGGATATGGTGAGACGAAGAGAGGGGGTCTGAAAGGTTTGGACATTTAAGTATCAAATGATCCCAGCTTCAGGACCGTCCGATCAAGAAACCTCAACGGTCCTGATCTGTTGCCAAGGAAACGACGTCATTTGGTTTGGGGGGAAACCGGACCAGGTTAGGGTGGTTTGGGCCGGGTATTGGGTGATTTTCATTTGGGCTAGGGACAATTAAATGGTTTTTAGCCCATATTTGGATTTCCTTTCACTTCTTTCTTTTCCTTTTTCAATTTCAAAATTCTTTTCTTTTCCAAAATTAAAATAAAACCTAAATTAATTAATAATAATTTTTAAACTAGATTAACCTAACCAATTAGATTAATCTCTTATCATGGTATTTACAATAATTAATTAAATCCTAAATTTAAAGTAAAATTATACAATTCAAAATTAAAAAGTAAAAATGCAAAATAAATTATTTTAGTGATTTTCATTTTTTTTATAAAACAAACTAATTTACTAATTAATCTAAATATATAAAATTAAATCGTAAATGCAGATGCAACATATTTTTTGTATTTTTCATGAATTAAATAAAATAAACGTGCACAGACAAATGCAAATAATTAACAGAAAATGCCACGAAATCCAACAAAATTGCAAACACTAAAAGAAATTATTTTGTTTTGAATTTGTTGGAGTAATACATATAGGGAAAAAATCACGTGCTCACAAATACTTTTAGCTTGTTTTACCTGAAAGTGATTTTCATAGCCAAATGATGAGGTATCAGGTCCTCAATTGGGCTTTAGCATCCCCAACTTCACTTTGTTTCTTTCAAAATATTCCCTACTTAATGCTTTGGTGAAGATATCTACAATTTGGTCTTCTGTGCTATAGAATTTCATACAGATCAACCCTTTCTCCACATTGTATCTCAGAAAGTGAAGCCTCACATCAATATGCTTGATCCTTTTGTGTTGAACTGGATTCTTGGCCATGTTGAGTGTACTGGTGTTGTCACATAAAAGAGGCACACTCTCAGTAAGTACCCCAAAATCTTCCAGTTGTTTCTTAATTTATAGAAGTTGAGCACAGCAGGATGTTGCAGCTACATATTCTGCTTCAACTATTGAAAGGGCCACTGAATTTTGCATCCTTGTTCCCCAGGAGATGAGACAAGATCCTAGAAAGTGAGCCATTCCAGAAGTGTTTTTCCTGTCCACAAGATAACCTACATAGTCTGCATCTGCATATCCAATGAGATTAAAACTATCGCCTGACGGATAATAAAGAACCAGGTCTTGTGTTCCTTTAAGCTATCTCAGAATTCTTTTGGCAGCCTTCAAATAAAATTCCCTGGGATTTGATGGAAACCTTGCACATAGCCCCACACTGAATACAATATCCGGTCTGGTGGCAGTAAGATAGAGAAGAGACCCAATGATGCCTCTATACATAGTTTGATTCACAGGAGATCTAGTTTCATCCATGTCTAGTTGAGTGGCCATCGCAATGGGAGTATCTATCACCTTTGATGCTTCCATGTCAAACCTCTTCAAAAGCTCCCTGATGTATTTTTGCTGACAAATGAATGTACCCTTTTAGGATTGTTTTACTTGAATACTCAAGAAGAAGTTCAGTTCCCCCCCCCCCATCATGCTCATTTCATACTCACTTCCCATGAGTTTTGCAAATTCTTCAGACAGAGACTCAGTTGTTGCCCCAAAAATGATATCATCAACATAGACCTGAATAATGAGCAGGTTCCTTCCATGTTTCTTTAGGAATAGGGTGTTGTCAATTTTCCCTCTTTTAAAACCATTTTCCAAGAGGAACTTTGATAGCCTTTCATACCAAGCTCTAGGAGCCTGCTTCAACCCATACAATGTTTTGTCCAGTTTAAACACATAATCAGGGTGTTCATACATTCTAATCCTGGAGGTTGCTTTACATAGACTTCTTCCTTAAGAATTGCATTCAGAAAAGCACTTTTGACATCCATTTGGAACAAGGTGAATTCCATATGAGATGCAAAAGCTATTAGAATTCTAATAGCTTCCATGCGAGCGACCGAAGCAAATGTTTCATCATAATTAATCCCTTCCTCCTGATTGTATCCTTGAACCACTAGCCTGGCCTTGTTCCTTATGGTATTTCCATGTTCATCAAGCTTGCTCCTGAATACCCACCTGGTTCCTATAATGGTTCGATCTGAGGGTCTAGGTACCAGGTGCCAGACATTGTTCCTTTCAAACTGATGTAACTTATCTTGCATGGCTATAATCCAATCTGCATCTTTCAAGGCTTCCTTGATATTCTTGGGTTCTATTTGGGAGAGAAAGGCTAAGAAGGCAAGTGAATTTCTGGCTTTTGACCTGGTTTGTACTCCGAAATCTAGAGGGGTGATTATGTTGTAAAGGGGATGAGAGATTTTGTGTCTCCAATTAGACGTTTGAGGTTCGTTTGTAGAGAATGTGGGTACATTTGACTGGTTTTCATGTGTTCTTCTCTCAGGTGCTAGTGCAGTACCCTAAATTGTGTCAACCACTCTTTCTTTAGTTTCAGTGATTGTAATTGAAGTACCTGGTTCCATTGAAGATGATGCAACATTGTCTTCACTCAGCACTTTTACTTGGCTCATCATATCTGCCTTTCCATTTTTCATGTCAATGACTTCACCAAGGACTAGTAAGAGTTCTCCATCTTAATCTTCTTCAGCACTCTTCTCACAGGATGGATAAAACTCATCAAAAATAACATGAACACTTTCCTCAACACATTGAGTCCGCTTATTGTATATCTTGTATGTTTTGCTTTGAAGAGTAGCCCGAAAATATTCCTTCATCACTCTTGGCATCAAATTTACCAAGCTGATCATTTCCATTATTGAGAACATAGCATTTGCACCCAAATATTCTTAGGTGAGTCAGCTTGGGTTTCCTTCCATTCAGCAACTCATATGGGATTTTGTTTAGAAGTGATCTGATCATGCACCTATTCACCAAGTAACAGGTAGTGTTAACCGCTTCAGCCCAGAAGTTCTTTACAATTCCACTGTCGATTAGCATTGTTCTTGCCATCTCTCCAAGAGTTTTGTTCTTCCTTTCCACTACTCTATTTTGTTGGGGAGTTCTAGGAGCTGAGAAGTTATAGATGCCATTTTCATTGCAAAAATCATCAAATTTGGAATTGTCAAATTCTATTCCATGATCTGATCTAATGCATGCGACTCTAGATTCTATCTTTACCTGGATTTTCTTCACAAATGCCACAAACACCTCAAAGGTTTTATCTTTAGTTCTGAGAAACAGAGTCCATGGGAATATGGAGTAGTCATCCACTATCACGAAAATGTATCTTTTTCCTCCCCTGCTCTGCACTCTCATAGGACCACATAGGTCCATATGCAGAAGCTCAAGTGGTTTTGAGGTGCTTACATCCCTTTTAGACTTAAAAGAGGACTTCACATGTTTTCCTCTAGCACAGGCATCACAAACTTTTTGCACCTTGACATTTGACATGGGCAGACCATGGACCAGGTCCTTCTGAATTAGTTTTTTCAGAAGAGAAAAGCTTGTGTGCCCCAATCTTCTATGCCACAGTTCAGCATCATCATCAACAACTTTTAGACAACTCAGATCACTACTTTGTAAGGACTCGAAATCAGCAACATAGATGTTCTTGTATCTCTTGGCCACAAGTACCTTCACTAGTTACCAGATCAGTAACTATACATATCTTGGATAAGAATTTCACCTTGTTTTTTTATCACAGATTTGAGATACACTTAAGAGACTGTACTTAAGGCCATTGACATAGTACACATTTTCAATAGAATGAGTGAGTGACTTCCCGACGTTTCCAACTCCAAGAATGTACCCCTTTTCCCATTGTCAAAGGATACGCTCCCTCCTTGCAAGGCTTTTAGTGAAAGAAAGTCCATGGTATTCCCAGTCATGTGCTTTGAACACCCACTATCCATGAACCATTGTTGACCGCTTCATTTCATTGTTCCCTGCACAAGAAGATCAAGAGTTAGTTTTAGGAACCCAAGTAAGTTTGGGTCCCTTGTAGTAGGCAAGGGGATGAATAAGAGCTCTCTTAATCTATGCAGGTAATATGCGTTTTTTATGAGTGGAACCTGGTCCCTCTTTTGTAGTCACTTTTTCAGCAAACACTTTATTTTTCTGAACAGATTGAATCCTGGCTTGGAAATCTTCTTTGAAGTGCCCATTGTTCCCATAGTGGGTACAAAGCCAGTTATCAGGAGCAGTGACGTAATTGTTGTGAGGGTTGTAAGGAGTTTTCTCCCTTTGGAGCCATATTCACTGCCTGTTTCCACCATTATTAGTGTACATGACAGTGATAGCTTCTGAGGGCCAGGTCCACTTTAGGGACTTTTCAAGATCATTTTTTACTCTTTCCAGTTCAGTTTGGAGGTGCTTGTTTTTCTCAGTTTCAATACACATCCTAGTTCTCACAACTTTCAACTCATTTTCATGCCTAATGTGTTCCTCACTGCTATCTCTTTTCCTTTTCCAGTATTTCCAGGTTTATACTTAGTTCCTAGTCCTTCCATTGGTTCCCTTAGGTATGCAATTTCTACCAATAGATCATCTCTTATTTTATCTGCTTCCCCTAGTTCGAAGATCAGGTCATCCTTATCCTCCACAAGATTATGATAGGCATCAATCAATACATTAGCTAAAGATATAAGTTTCTTAGGAGAGTAGGATTTCTGAACATCCCTAAAATTTACCTCTTTGTCGTCATCGTCTTCATCATCATCTGATTGGTCCATCAAAGCAAAAGTTGAGTCATATTCATTTTCCTCACTTTCAACTGCCATCATGGAACTATTACAAACATCAGTTTGATCTTCAGACTCGCTAGAGGAATCCCCCCATGGTGCAAGAGAATGTTTCATCCCATGGTCAGCAGATCTCAACTACTTGCCAAAAGGAGAGGCCTCAATTAAAAGCTCCAAGATCGGCCAAAGATCCTTTTTAAGGACTGATTTTTTTCAGACACTACACTCATAATAGATCAAAAAAATCATATGTACACCCCAGCAAAATCCTTCCAAAAATTCAACACAAAACCCTAAAAAGAGAAATATTCGGATAGGAGTTGGGGTAGTTAAAGGTACCGTATGAATGTTACAGGAATAAAAGAGAGTGTCACTGGTAAGATAGTCAAAATATCAGTTCAGGAGCAACCCTACAAGTACAAGGGCATGGAGGTAAGTACTTACGGATAATTATAGGCAAGGAAGGACATCAAAAGGTCCGTCGAGTATACGATGTAATAAGCTCGCAGCTTTACAAGAGTCAGAGGGTCCTTCCTAAGTACTAAAATGAAAGACTAGCTGAGGGAATAAGGAAAAAGGCTTCATCCTAAGCATAGTGACCTAAAGAGGAAATGGTCTTGTAACAACAGTCTCACAACAATATTGTATGCACTCCATAAGAAAGTGGCACCTACCGTGGCTAATGAACGGGAAGTATAATCAGAAGTGATATTCAAGATCACATGAGTTGTATGGAATTTGATATATGTGAGAACTAAGGTAAGCTATGTATGCACTCAACAAGGGGGCAGGAATACCAGGAAAAATAATTGCTTACATTTAAAGAAAGATGAGAAGGAATGGAAAGAATCATTCGATTAATGATCCAAAGTTAGTTACATTATGAACGCACTTAAGAGTTCGGAGTTTTATACATGCAGCATATGTGTTAACAATCATATAGACTTAGAAGACTCTGGTATAAGTTAAAAGAAAGAATTGAGTCTAGGTCATAGACAAAGGATTGAATTGTTAGATGAAGGTATCGTAGATATTCCATAGCGCCCATGAAAGGCTAAAGTAATAACTAATATCATGAGCCACAAATCAGAAGATAGCTTAAGTGTTAGTTTGTATGAGTCTACCAAACAATAGAGTACCTGGTCCTCAATGATATTGTACTGAGAATGCTAATAAAATAGTAAGTAAATAAGACACGGGATTTTTACGTGGAAAAATCCCAACTCAAGGGGACAAAAACCACGACCTACACCTGTAGGCTTTCAACTTAACTAACTTGTAAACACCTATTACAAGCCACTTTGTAATGACTCCATTACAAAGAATTCAACTCAACTAACTTGTGATACTCTTACCACAAATCACTTTGTCACTCTCTAGTTATAAAGACTTTAACTTATGACTAAACCTAGTCACAACATAAACTCAGGGAGTTCACGGATTTTACAAGAGGGTTCCTAATCAATGCTTCTTGCTAAGCAACTTAGGAGATACAATAAGAACTGTCACACCTTCTTTTTTCACCTACACCCCCGCTAAGGGACGTAAAGGGAGTTTTTCTAATTAAAGGACAATCGAAACGGGATTTTATTTAAAGATTCAGAGTCGCCACTTGGGAGATTTATGGTGTCCCAAGTCACCGGTTGAATCCCGAATTGAGGAAAAGAGTGACTCCGTTTAACAGTCTGCGCACCAGAAATCCGAATAAGGAATTCTGTTAACCCGGGAGAAGGTGTTAGGCATTCCCGAATTCCGTGGTTCTAGCACGGTCGCTCAACTGTCATATTCGGCTTGATTATCTGATTTTATACAATTTATGAACCTATGTGCAAATTTTAACTATTTACCGCTTTTGTTATTATTTATTGAAAGAATTGCAACGTCGTGAGAATGCATCTCGAATTACGCCACATAAATGTACCCGCAATTTTCAACACGTTCCAACTTCGTTGAAATTTGGATTTGGGTCACATAAATGTGCACCCGAGTTTAGGAAGATAACATTATTAAATACGCGCCTAAAGATACTAATGCGTTGTTATTTTGAGAAAAACCGTAAAATTCGCTATACGGGCTGTCTCAAAATCTAAGCATTTGAAATAACTGTCCGTTGAGGGCCCCACAGTTTGTGTATTCTTGTTTGTCGAGGCTCGTCTCATTCATTATTTTTTTTAAAGGAATTTGCAACGTCATGGAAATGCACCTCGAACCACGTCACAATCAATGTACCCGTGGTTAGCGACACATTTCGACTTTGTTGAGATTTGGATTTGGGTCACATAAATGCGCACCCAAATTTACGGAAATAACTTTATTAAAATATCGCCCTTAAAAGCCACTATACATCTTAACTTTGCGCAGCCATGGAAAATTCACTAAATGGTACACCTTGATTTCTAAAGGATTAAAGTTAATTAAGTGAGGGCTATAATTGTTGGCCTGGCTAATATGGCACATCTCAAACCATTTGAAAGAGTCTAATTAATTAAGGTGAGCTTAAAGGAATTCTAATTATTTTTAGGCTAATGTTCAAACTAACTTAATAACTATTGGGTTTGTGTTAAATTGAAGCTAAGCGTTCAGCTGAAATGGCATTGGGTCGGTAGCTGGAACAAATGAGTTGCAAGGCTATACATTCCTTATTTCATAATGGCCTTATGGCTTAAACAATTATTGAAACGGCTCATTAACAGAATAATTCAGAACCAATATCAGCACAATCAAACAAATATTATATGACATCATTCAAAATCTCAAGTTCGTTCGCCTCTGTTTTCATTGCTTTAGACACAAGCTTTTTGATAACAATAATCAACTAGTATTCAAGCATGAAGAAATGGGTTGTTATATTTCCTTTTAATGGATTTTGTTGCACGGACTTCTGGAAAAAACATGGTATAGAAATAGAAGCAATAGATTGTACCCTTTGTCAATTAGCAGTAAGCAATAAATCACAAACATATTTCAATCAGTCACCAAGGTGGAGCCATGATAGGAATCAAACTTCCAACTAGTCAAGAAGGTCAACAAAACCTTATAACAATTGAGTTCTACCTTAAGATCACCAACAAACAGATACGCTAAACAATGGTTGAATACGTTCTAATGCCAACAATTACAAAATCATCCTTTAAGTAAACTCACTCCTAAAATACTGGTGCAACAGTTATAACCACAAACTCTAGCTCAAATCATGTTTAGGTAAGGCATACTGACAACCTAGCAGCTCAAAGTTGTAAACTAATAGCATGTCAACATGAGCCTAGCAGTTCAAATTTGTAAATTAAAAGCATGTCAACATGAACATAGTAGTTTAGTTAGCTCTTAATTACAATCCGTATGTCTCCACTGTTCACATAATACAAAACACATAGCCAATATTGACTAGGTATAACTGACTAACAATTCATCCAATTATAACAACGGACAGACTACTAATGAACACAAATCTGTGAATATTTTCATTTTTTGTGAACTTCAAGGAACTACATCAAAGGAGTTCGAAATATGCACCTGGTATTGACAACACAAGAAGAAGAAAAAGAGAGTCGGCAGCAGCAGTAGTAGCAAACAGAAGTGGCAACAGCAGTGCAACAACAAAATCAGCAACTATAAACTTCCCCAAGTATAGAGCAGAAGTAAAAGGAAGAAGGTTCTAGCTATTTCAGATTCTAAACTAGGCAATAAAAAATAGCTATTCTTTTTCAACTTTTCAGCTTTCAGAATTCAATTTTTCCTCTCCTTCTTTACAGACCTCTCCCTCTTCCCTCTTATACTTACTACCCTACCCCCCCTTTTTCCACTAAAATTCTGAATTTTTCCACTTTAAATCCCACTAAGGAAAACTCTTCCTTATTTTCAGCCCCCTATTTCCTTTTGTTCCCCATTAGTGTATTAATTTAAAGACACTAATATCCCACTAACAAAACACTAACACTAAAATATTATCCTAACTATTTCATTCCCAAATTACCCCTAAAAACCCCTTAATATTACTGCCCCTAATACAATTATTCAACTGTATTAAAACTTTTAATTCTGAAATTTGTTCCAGCTAACAAAGATTTGAAAATTAAACCTGACTAACAGCTATAACCAAACTTATTTACAGCTAAATGACTAAGGTTCAATTCCAATTGAAACAAATGAACTGAATTTAAATCACCACACAGAACTCAATAGAATCATTTAAACTGAAATTGACAAATTGAATCAAAATGCACATGAATGCAGGTAACATGAATGCAGGTTCATTGTCAACCTATTGACAATGCCCTGAAGCTAAGTGTCCATAGATCAAGCATGTGCAACAACCATTTGACGAGCTTATTGGTTTACAAACAAGAACGAACTAATCGACGAACTATTTATAACCTATATTATTAATCGACAGAACATAAGCTGATGGAGAAGAGAGAAAATATCGGACAATAGACGAATTACAAGGAACCTAATTTAGGTAAACCAAGAGTTGATTGAACTATTCAAACAGCATTGGAATATTTAATCTCACCAAAATCAGAAAAAGAAATAGAATATACATAATGGATTAACTTAAACTAAAAACCCTAAAGAAACGACTAATCACACAGACAAACAAACACATAGAAAAATGAAAAAGAGGTTAAGAAGAACTCACTGTTCTTTTCTCGGATTTCAACCATATGCTCTTTCGAACTTGATTTCCAGTTAGTATTATATGTCTATTTCATCAGAAATAGACTTATAATACTAACCAGAAACCGTTCGACCCTGACAGCTTCAAAATAATCTCGAACTGTCGAGCCCTAGATCTGCCATTCGATGAGTTTTTACTCGGATTCGAGCCAATCTGGTTAGGGATTAGTGACGAGGGAAGTCAGGTGGACGTTGAGTGTTGATTTGGGGGCGATTAGGTGAACTAAGGTTTTGGTCCGATTCTTCAGATGAAGATTCGAGACGTTTGGTAATGATTCGCGGAGAAAGGGTTGTGGATTCATAGAGGGGAAGGTCTGGCGGTTCAGGGGTGTGTTTTTGGTGGTCACCGGCATCGTTGCCGCCGGGTTTACGGCGAAGGGATGGGTGGCGGCTACTAGGGTTCCTCGTCTCTGAAAGAGACGAGGTTTGGGAGATAATGAGAAGGGGGGGCTTGGTTTGGGGGGGTTCATTTGGACCCCTTATATACGTACGTGGGGATTGGATCCAAGCCGTTCGATCAAACGAGATCAACGGATTAGATTGTTTGATTGGTTTGAACGGTGTCGTTTGTTAAGGTTAGAGGCTGGATCGGGTTCAGGGTCGGGTAATGGAAATGGGGCAAAGTTCTGGTCGTTGGATGTGGATGAATGGACGGTTGAGATCTATTGAAATCGAAACGACGTAGTTTTGTCCATATACTATGTCGTTTCGATGGTTTCAGAGGCTGGAAGTTTGGACCGGGTATGGGGCATGTTTTTGGGCTGGGTTAATAGATTTGGGCTTTGGGATTTAATTTAGATTTGGCACAAATTTTATTTCCTCTCTTTATTAACTTTTTTTTTTCTTCTTTTCCTCTCAAAAATTAAACTTAAAAATCTTAAATTAAATTATAAAACACCAAATTAACTTAAAAATACTAATTAACTCTGACTAATAATTATCACAAATAATTAAATGCCAAATTAAAAGAAAATCACACAATTTAACTAAAATTACAAAAATATGTTATTATTATTTTTTAAAATTTTCATTTTTGTAAAACACCTAATTATTAATTAATTCCAAAAATATAAAAATTCAATCCTAAATGCAAATGCTATATATTTTTTATTTTTTAATACATTAATAAAATTAAACATGCACAGAGATCTATGCAAACAAACAGGAAAATCGCACAACATTTCCTAAAAATAACATATAATTAAAGAAAAGACCTAATTTGGGAATTATTTTGGAGTAATTCGTATGAGGCAAAAATCACGTGCTCACAGCTACCCCTCTTTGTCCGGAAACACGAAGAGTTTTCGTGAAAAGATAAAGTGAGCGGATACGAGCGATTTTTGCCTGTTTGAATACTCCGTGGGAAGTATTTTTTTGAAAGATTTGACCGAACCTCTGCTTCAAAGGTTTCCTACATATCTTTGGCTATAAAGAAATCAGGTCAATATAGTTCGGGAAGTTTTGGGTAGCTGAGACTACCATGGGACTGCGATGTTACTGTTACTGTTACTGCTGCTGCATGTTGTTGCTACTGCTTTTCGACCTCCTTATTACACCATTGCTGAAACATAAAGAAGTTATACTAAGCTATGATCTATGCATTACAAAATTTTATTCTCAAACTTGGTCATGTGACTGGTGTTGCCTCGTTGCCTTGTGTTTCCTCTAATGTTACTTTTACTTCTGACTTGACTTGTATTCTCCCTTGATCGTTGATCTCGAACTGTTTATTTCCTTCTTGTGAGTTTCGCGTTATTTTCCTTCGAATCTTGAACTGCCTTCCTCTTCTGGGGATTTTTGTTGCTTCCCGCTGGGTATTTTTTGTTGTTTCCCGCTGCTTTAACAATTACTTCTTAAAATATAACACCTCCATTCTCCAGGCGGGCTCTTGACTTCAATAACTTCTTAAAGATAACACCTCTATTCTCCAGGCGGGCTCCTGACTTCTCCAACTTTTAAAATAAACAACCTCCGTTCTACAGGCGGGCTCCTGACTTCAATAACTTCTTAAAGATAACACCTCTATTCTCCAGGCGGGCTCCTGACTTCTCCAACTTTTAAAATAAACAACCTCCGTTCTACAAGCGGGCTCCTGACTTCTCCAACTTAAAATATAACAGCCTCCGTTCTACAGGCGGTCTCCTGACTTCTTTGACTTAAAATTTAGCAACCTCTATTCTACAGGCGGGCTCCTGACTCCAACTTAAAATTTAACAACCTTCGTTCTACAGGCGGGCTCCTGACTTCTTCGACTTAAAATTATAACAACCTCCATTCTCCAAGCGGGCTCCTAACCCCAACTTAAAATTTAACAACCTCCATTCTACAGGCGGGCTCCTGACTTCTTCGACTTAAAATTATAACAACCTCTGTTCTACATGCAGGCTCCTGACTCCAATAACAACTTGAAAATAATTCAGCCTCCATTCTCCAGGCGGGCTATTGGTCGCTTTTGCAAAGGGGATTGAATTCGCAAATGCAAGTCAGGGTCGCATTTGCGACATCCCCTGGGTTCAGTAGGCAACATCACCTTTGTGACATCCGTAGCTAAACAAAAGGTTGGGATATTGGGACTTAGTCTCATTTATTACATTTTGAGCCCTAGACTCAGTGGGAGGCGATTTTAGGAGGAGATTTTGATATAAAACTATTGGATTTGAGCCGAGTGGAGGTGAATTTGAAAGGAGTATTGATTTGGTCTAATTGAGGTAAGTATCTTATTTAACCTTGTGTGAGGAAAATTTGCCATTAGAGTTTGGTCTATTTGCATTATTTGTTCTATGTGAAGATGTGTACATAAGGTGACGAGTGTGTACATGGGCGTACATGTGGTAATTGATCGGATTAGAACTTAGGCTATTAATATACCTTAAATTGAAGTTATTTGTTATATGAAGCACTTTTATTGTGTCCACTCCTCGTACTCTTGTGTTATTATTGTGACTCTTGTACATATTATTGTTGAGTCGTGGGCTATTATTGTGGCTTTGGTAGTGTTGTTTGTGTGATGTGGTAGCATATGTGCACGTGTGATGTAGTTGATTGTTGTGTTGTGAATGAGATGCACATGCGGTGATATAAGGATGATGTATTTATCAATGCGCATGCAGCGAGATAGGGGGGACTATGCGCATGTTGCAAGTATGGATAAATACTTCACTGTGATGCACAAGCGGCAAGATAAGGGGGCTTATGCACGTGAAACTAGATAGGGAAAATGTTTTAGATGTGAAGCTCACGCAACGTCATAAGGGTTATTTGTGATTATGTTACGTGGTACATTAGGATGATTCTTGTTGTTAATCTTGTGTTTGAACGGCTTGATGATTTGAACATATCATTGTTTTTCCTTAAATGATTTCACTTTGTGTTTTATGTGTTTTGGTTAGTTTGTCATATTAGCATATGCCTACACTTTGTTTCTATTTATTTGGTCATACTTTCCGCTGTTAGTTTCATATTGATGTTCTGCACAAATTACTGGCCTAGTGAGTGTCTTGACTTTAACCCCGTCACTGCTCCATCGAGGTTAGTCTTGATATTTGCTGGGTACCGATTATGCTATAATCATACTGTGTTTCTGCATATTTTTGTGCAGATTCAGTTACCTAAGAGCATGATGGTCATGAGTAAGCTGATTCCGAGTTGCTGTAGAGACTTCAAGGTATACCTACTGTTCCACTCGCAGGCCTCGGAGTCACCTTCTATTATTTCTTTGCTACTGTTTATTTTATTTTCAAATAGTGTTATATTGTGAGATATTTGGTGTACTCTCTATAAAGCTTATGACTCAGTATTACCTGGCTTTGAGATTTATGTGACTATTATATTCAACTTTTGGTTATGTTATGACACTTTTCAACTTTCTTTAATATTTATGTTGGCGATTGGTTCTGTTGATCTTACTATGTGATATGCTTACCTAGTCCTAGGAACTAGATGTCATCACGATCCTTAAGGTGAGATTTTGGGTCGGGACATTATGCTAATTTTCTCAAATCCTTCATCTAGCCTAGCTTCTCCTATTGGTACTTCATGTGTTGCAGTAAGTTTTTTCTATTCTTTTTTTGCTGTTTTTACTCCTTCTATCAAGTCCTTTATAATTGGTTATCCTTTAACCATATTTAGGCTATCTTCAGCAGCTACTTTTATATTTATATTATTTGACCCAATATGTGTTGCCCTAGATCTAATAATTGAAATGTTGTCTTCAATTCCAATTTCATCCGTCCTACTTGTAGGACCACATGGGACTACCCCTTCCACTATAATAGGGTCATTCGTAACATGTTTAATAAATAAGTCCAAATACTGTAAACATTTAAAAAGGCAGGACCCATTCTTCAAGCTTTCTAGCTAAAATAGAAGGTGGATTTGATAGAGATAAAACATTATTTGAGTCTCATAGTAATTTCTAATTTAAAATTTTTTACCGATTCAACTTAAAATTTGTATTTTTAATTTGTAATTAAATTTTAAGAAAATCAATCTGAAGTCTCCTGGAAATATAGTATTTGACTGGAAACAAATCAAGATATGATAGATTGAGAAAATCCTAGACGATCAAGACCCAATTCGACTGAGAAAATCAGGAAGAACAGTACTGTAGGATTTTCGATACACTTTGTGGATCTGTTGGATTACCTCAAGAATTGGGTTCTTTTACCGTGCGGTGGAATCCGATTCTCACCGTCCTCACCATCTGTCACTTCTCCGATTCTCTCTGTACTCTTACTTCAGTATTTTTACCAATCCGGCATGTTTACCGGCAAGGAAGCTCCGCCTTACTCCAGTAATGTTGAATCTTGTCCAATCAAATGCCTCCGGCGATTCGGAACCTTAGAATATTTAGTTCATCAGTAATTGGTATCCTTCAATCCATCATTTTTCTGTGATCTCAAAAGATATAAAACAGATTTTGGCTTTAAGGGTAATTTGTAGGAGATATTGGTTTTCATTTCTGGGTTTTTTGCTACCCTATTCTCTTGGTTCCATGGGTGTTTGTGTATTTTGCAGGTATCACTTTTGGGAGGTGCACGCGCACAAGCAGTAGAGTAGCAGCTATATGCCGGGTTCCGCAGCATCATGAGTATACCAAGTCTAGAGTTCCAGGTTCTATTCGCTGGAATTGGTACCTCCTGCCTCTTGTTTCTCTATCCCATGTATTAATTACTTTGTTAGCGTAGTATTTCGTACTAGTCTAGTAAGTTTAGTGGGCTTGTAGTTACTATTTGCCCCTTTGTTGTTTTGTGTGGGTTTTTTTCTGTTTCATTTTTAGACCTTCGTAGGTATAGAGACTGTGGTTTGTAATGGCAGAGTAGGGTCATGTCCTCGGGGAGGTCGGGTGGTGGGGAGGGGGTAGGGCAAGGATCGGGGGATGGGACAGAGCCCAAAGGGGGGGGTAAAGAGAACAAGGTAGCTTGTAGGTTGAGAGTTGGATCATGGAATAGGGACGTTGACGGGTAAGTCTATAAAGCTGGCGAAGATTCTCCAAAAGAGGAGGGTCAATATAGCGTGTGTGCAGGAGACTAGGTGGGTAGGATCGAAAGTGAGGAATGTAGATGGGTATAAATTGTGGTTCTCTAGAGTCGTGAAGGGCAAGAACGGAGTGGGCATTTTGGTGGATAGGGAGCTTAGAGAGTCGGTGGTAGAGGTTAGATGGGTGAATGACAGATTAATGGAGATTAAGCTAGTAGTTGGAAGGAGCACTCTGAATGTCATTAGCGCTTACGCGCCACAAACGGGCTTGGACGAGGATGTAAAAAGGCGCTTCTAGTAGGCACTGAATGAGGTGGTGAGGGGTATTCCGCCGACGAAGAAGCTATTTATAGGAGAGGATTTTAATGGTCATATTGGGTCGTCTACTGGTGGCTATGATGAGGAGCACGGTGGCTTTGGCTTTGGTGATAGGAACAGGGGTGGTACCTCACTATTGGATTTCGCTAGAGCTTTTGCGTTGGTGATCGTGAACTCTATGTTTCCAAAGAGGGAGGAACATTTTATTACTTTCTGGAGTATGGTGTCTAAGACTTGAATTGACTATCTCCTCCTCAGAAGGTGTGATAGGGGGTTGTGCGAGGATTACAAGGTGATCCCGAGTGAGATCCTCGCAACTTAACATAGGCTCCTAGTGATGGACGTCGGTATTTTGATGAAGAGAAAGAAGAGGTTTGTACGGGGTCCGTCGATGACCAGGTGGGGAGCTTTGTCTAAGGATAATGCACAGGAGTTGGAGGGGCGGCTGACGAATATAGGTGCCTGGAAGAGTGGTAGGGACGCTAGCTCTATGTGGACGGCGACAGCGGACTGTATAAGGGAGGCAGCAAGAGAGGTGTTGGGAGTTTCGAAAGGCTATTATGGCGGGCACCGAGGCGACTGTTGCTGGAATGATGTGATCCAAGGTAAAGTGGAAGCCAAGAAAGCGGCGTACATTAAGTTAGTAGAGAGCACCGATGAGGATCAGAGGAGAGCGAATAGAGAAAGATATAAGGAGGCGAAAGTAGCAGTCGCGGAGGCTAAGACTGCTGCTTTTGGTCGGCTTTACGAGGAACTTGGGGGCAAAGGTGGGGACAAGAAGTTGTTTTGGTTGGCCAAAGCAAGAGAGAAGAAGGCTCGCGACCTGGATCAAGTGAGGTTCATCAAAGACGAGGACAGTCGAGTATTGACGGAAGAGGCCCAGATTAGGCAAAGATGGTAGTCGTACTTTCATAAACTTCTGAATGAAGAGGGGATGGAAACATCGTGTTAGGGCAATTGGGGCACTCGAGAGTCACTAAGACTTTAGGAATTATAGGACATTAAGGTTTAGGAGGTCATGGTGCAATAGGTAAGATGAGTCGGCAAAGCGACCGGACCTGACAAGATTCCAGTAGAGTTTTGGAGATATATGGGTAGGGTAGGTTTGGAGTGGCTGACTGGGTTGTTTAATGTTATCTTCAGGACAAAGAGGATGCATAATGAGTGGCAGTGGAGTACAATGATTCCGGTGTACAAGAACAAATGGGATATCCAGAATTGTAACAACTACGTGGGTATCAAGTTACTAAGTCATATAATGAAAGTTTGGGAGATGATGGTGGAAGGGAGAATAAGGAAAGTTACTAAGTCATATAATGAAAGTTACTAAGTCTATATCGGAAAACTAGTTCGGGTTCATGTCGGGCCGTTCTACTACGGAAGCTATCCACCTTATCAGGAGGTTGGTGGAACTATACATGGATAGGAAGAGGGATTTGCATATGGTCTTTATTGACCTAGAGAAGGCATATGACAATGTCCCTAGGGATGTCCTTTGGAGGTGTCTAGAGGTGAAAGGCATGCCGGTGGCTTACATTAGGGCGATAAAGGATATGTATGATGAAGCTATGACTCGGGTTAGGACTGTGGGAGGTAACTCAGAGCCTTTTTCGGTGGTTATGGGATTACACCAAGGATCTGCGCTCAGCCCGTTCTTATTTGCTCTGGCGATGGACGCACTGACACACCATATCTAAGGAGAGGTGTCATGGTGTATGTTGTTTGCTGATGATATAGTTCTGATTGATGAAACACAAGGCGACGTTAATGGGAAACTAGGCAGGCTCTTGAGTCTAAAGGTTTCAAGTTGAGTAGGACTAAAACGGAATATGTGGAATGTAAGTTCAGTGACGTGACGGGGGAAGCAGATGTGGAAGTCAGGCTTGACTCATAGGTCATCCTCAAGAGAGAAAGTTTTAAGTACTTAGGGTCAATTATCTAAAGAGATGGGGAGATCGACGAGGATGTTATGCACCATATTGGAGTGGGGTAGATGAACTGGAGGTTAGCATCTGGAGTCCTGTGTGACAAGAATGTGCCACCGAAACTCAAAGGTAAGTTCTGTAAAGGGGTGGTTAGACCGACCATTTGTATGGAGCTGAGTGTTGGCCAGTCAAGAATTCACATATCCAGAAGATGAAAGTAGCAGAAATTAGGATGTTGAGATGGATGTGTGGGCATACTAGTTTGGATAAGATTCAGAATGAAGATATTCGGGAGAGGTGGGCGTGTCTCCTGTGGACGACAAGATGCGGGAAGCGCGACTTAGATGGTTCGGACACGTAAGGAGGAGAAGCCTAGATGCACCAGTTAGGAGGTGTGAGCGGTTGACTTTGGCAGGTACGAGAAGAGGTAGAGGGTGGCGTAAGAAGTATTGGGGCGAGGTGATCAGGCAGGACATGGTACGCTTCAGATTGCCGATAACATGACTCTTGATAGAAATATGCGGAGGTCGAGCATTAGGGTGGTAGGTTAGGCGGTAGTCGAGAGTTCTTTCCTCTTTGTACCGGGTAGTCTGATAGAGCTTCGTTTAGGTTTGTTAGCGGTCTTTGTTGTATTCACATTGTTGTTTTGCATAGTTTTGTGTTATTGTCCTTTCACTTATTTGTTGTGGTTATTTTCTTTCTGGTATCTTTTGTTGTTACATGTCTTTTCTCTTGTTTTTTTTATGATATTATTGCTTCTCCTGTTGAGTCGAGAGTCTCCTGGAAACAGCCTCTCTGCCCTTTTCGGGGTAGGGGTAAGGTCTGCGTATACTCTACTCTCCCCAGATCCCACTACTGAGATCTTACTGGGTATTTTGTTGTCGTTGTACTATAAAGGTTTAAAAGGAGAGACAATATTATAAAGATGAGTGCCATTTTCCAACAAAACAAAGTCTTTGGTTTTAGGGTTCAAAATATAGCAACCAACAACAATATTGTACCCAAGATCTTTAGAATAAAACTGCAATTCAACCAAGGAAAAGTGATCTTTGTCATTACCGAAGATTTTCATGTCTCTCTCACCTATATATTTTGGCTTGACATCATTGGTAAAAGTACAACCATGGTAAAATCGGGCTTGAATATATTCACTTGATATAATTGAGATTTTACACTGGAAAACACAACAAAAAATAAAAAGCCCAGCTCAGAAGATGTCTCAATCAGACATGAAAAAGCCGCTAGATTTTCAGAGCAAATTTCAAATTCACCACGACAACTATAACAATCATAAATATAAAGAATATACAAGCTTACCTGTATTAAAAATCTTGATTAATCCTGAAAAGTAATAGCTCATTAACCCGGGCTCCTAAATTGTATACATGCATCCAGCATCTCAACAAATACCTTACTTATAAATCGGTTAAACAACAAAATACACTTGCAAGCATGGAAGAAAATTGAAATCGAATAATAATCGACCAAAATTTTTGTCGGGTTTTATGGTGGGAAGCTAGGTATTGGAAAAACGTATAGATGAGGGGAAATGGATTAAGAATCAGGTTTGATTTAGGGTAAAAAAGAAATCGACATTTACTTTTTAAGGCAAAGACAACTTATGTGGAATAATTAGACATGTGGAGGATTTTCATTGGCTATATATTATACATCAGCAATGTTTACATGTACGCTCCTAATTTTTAAGACCAGATATAAGGTTTGGGTTTAATTGGCGCACTTGGGAGGATATTTGAATGCTTGATAGAAAATACTCAGGCTTTAAGTGTCCATGTAAAAAGCGGTGCCAAATTCCGGTACCTATCTATGTATTTAGCCAATTATAAAGTCCAAGTTAACGGTTCTAGTTTAATGGGCATAACTTCATGCTTGTGTCAGACTCGGCTTACAACAAATTGAAAAATGAGATCGTTATACAAATAGTTGGCCGTGCATTATATATTTTTTAGTTAATATACATATATTATACATTAATTACACATAATTATACATATTATAAATAGATTATCATATATTATATTTCCACAGAATATTTTTAATTTAAGCTATTAGTGAGCTGCTTATAATTTAGTTCTTCCTGGAATACTGGACTCCACCGACACCTATTTCAAATGAAATTGTAAAGTTAGGGCATTGGTTTTTGTTTACTGAATTTCAGTATCATTCGACTCCAACAACTCGTGTCGACCGCTCAATTTTTATTACTGTTAGTCATAATTTTTACTTGTCAGCTAGCTACAGCGTTTTTTCATCCTCAATTCAAAAACTAGATATTTGAAAAATTCCTCAATTATTGTATACTGCTATGTTGTCCTGTACAGCTGCATTGAACTCGAGAGTTATACTACATGTGTTAAATTATACATAGTTGAAATAGTAGAAAGGTAATCAAAGAGGGTTTTCTTTTCCATTCAAGTGGCCCACACAATTATACTTTTTCAAAGAGTTACAATCTTATTTTAGATCAAATTCCATTTAAAGATACTTTTTAATAGTTTCTTAAAAGTATATCAAAGTCGATCAAAATTTTGGAATTAGTTGAGCCGGTTAATATTTTGATTTAGAGATTCATGCTTCTACAATTAATATTAATTAAAACAAGGAACTCATCATCATCATAGATCAGACAAGTTTTAATTGCTCTATTAATTGTCAATTTTCTGACAAAAAAATAAAATAAAGGGATGAGGTGGGGGATTAAAGGTCGACAACTTGCAAAAAAGAAAAAGGAAAAAAGAAAAAAGAAAAAAAGAAGAAAACTGCAACAAGATTATTGAGTCCACGAAGGTTGGAAACTCAAAAGTTTTCAATGTGTAAGCTCTGAAATTGCATAATAAGCGATCATAATGGAAAGTGAGACCAGAATGCCGATGATTACCCTGAAATAAAATTCACATATATAAGATCCATACGGTCAATAATCAGACCATTTCACGGAGTACTCAAGTTATATGGAAAACAATTGCAGAAAGAAGGTTAAATATTCATTTGGTATGGTGAAAATACTTCTTACAAAACACATAATGTGACCTAGTGATTAATGAAATTGGCTGAGAACCATAATGTTCAGAGACGGATTCAGAATTCAAACCCTAGGATTCAGCCTTTAAAGGTTTAATCATGGACTCATTTAATTTTTTAAAATTATAGGTTCATATATACTATTTGCTACAAATTAACTAAATTTCTATACATGAATTCATGACCACATAAAAAATTATAGGTTCAGTTAAACCTAGTATTAAAAGGCTAGGTAAGCCCCATGATGATCTCAGGTTAAAATTTTACCGACCAAAGTATGAACACTAAGTGATTCTTTCTATGTGTCCAAGTTCGATACTCATATCTAATCTGCATCTGTGTTGGTAAGAGATAGCAGGTATTCCATAAAATTAGTTGAGGTGAGAGTAATTAAGTCGGTTATGAACAAAGTTACTTTTTACAAAACCATTTACTTTGGTGAAAAGGTTTGTACTATTAGCCTCATTCACGAATTTCCTCTTATGAGAATACTAGTAATATTTACTAGTCGATGACAAATGAAAAAGAAATGAGTAGTGAAATAACTTACACAGCGCTAACAATCTCAGGGTGCACTCCATATTCTTTTGCCAAAACAAAGGACGCAATTCTTGGGGGTAATGCTGCCTTCAATCATAAATATAATTAAAGCTTGCCATTTGCCTTATAGATTAAGGAAAAATATAAATAAACCAAAAAAAAAAAAAAAAAGTTCCTTTGAAAATTCGTAATATGTATTAATTCCTGAAGGTAATGCTGCCTTCTATCATAGAATTCTTAATTTATTTTACACTTAATTTCCTTGGACCATAATGTTAACATTCAAAATCCTCCCAACCAAATTTGAGCAAATGAAAGATTTTAATTACTGAAAAAAAAATTAATTACCTGGAGAATGGCGGCTCGTAAAACATTACCATGTAAACCTACGACGAAGGATCCAACGGTCATTGTAGCTGGTCCTACAACAAACCTCAATAATAGTCCAAACATTACGACACGTGTTCCTCCGGCCATTATTTTCTCTTGCATTGCCACAAATACACCTGCATTATTTGATAGAAATTATTTTTAAGATTTTGTGAATGCTATAATATAAAAAAATGCTATAATATCCAAACTATCAAATTTAAGGGTGTCCA
Source organism: Nicotiana sylvestris (assembly GCF_000393655.2). Taxonomy (NCBI): domain Eukaryota; kingdom Viridiplantae; phylum Streptophyta; class Magnoliopsida; order Solanales; family Solanaceae; genus Nicotiana; species Nicotiana sylvestris. The sequence goes on from NC_091061.1 coordinate 122,579,983, forward strand.
GACTATCAAATTTGGTATAACAAAAAATATTTTCCGTGGATTGATCTTACAAGTTTGAGTTTTTTTCTATTTACTAAAACAAAATCGATAAAATATATGATATATGTTGCTTTAAACTGTCGAACTTTAAGAGTGAATAAAAGGAGGGAAGAAGGAAAAGAAAAAACTTCAAAGTATGTCTTATTTAGATTGAGATGATTAGTTTCAAAGGAATAAATTTTGAAGAATTAATCTAAATAGGTATTCATCAAACCGCTTAAACTAAAAATAACAGTGAATATATAATATATGTATAATTCATATGCAACATATGTATAATCGAATGTGATCAGTGTAAATCTACATATACCAATTAGAAAAAGTAAATATTGAATCTAACCGATTATTTATTTCAATAATTTTCAGGTGGTAACTTGGAGGTTAAATTTAAGCTATAAGTTATAGATCCTCGATTATTACATAGTATTGTCCTAATTCTCATACAATGTAGTTAAATTAACTGAAAATTATAATAAATATTATAAAAGTTTGGTTTGAAATGATATTTTTTAATAAATAAACTATGACAAAATCCAAGGAATGAAAATCTCACCAATAGTAAACATTCCAATGCCACTTCCTGCCTTTGACATTATTGATATGCATTCCTTCGAATGTGATATATAATTATAATTTGTACTTTTACAAATGTATAAGTGAGTTGAGCATAAAATAGTACGTTCAGTTGAACCCACTGAATTCACTTTCATTCGGCCATTAAAGCTCTCAAAATATACTTAGAAGTTCTACGATAAAAGAACATAAAAAGTGACAAAAAAAGAAATATTTCTAAAATAAAAATAATTTTTAACATACCTGTTAGCTACAAGAGACCACATTATGCCCAGAAAACAAGCATAAAAATTAGGGTTCTTGGAGAGCTTAGTCCATACAACCTTCATGACTGACCCCAAAGTTGGTGTTTTTGTGGCTGTAGATGTTGTATTATTTCCTTCTAAATCCTGATTAGTATTATCAAAAGTCATCTCATTTTTTGCATTTCTCAATTCCATCATAAATTGTATGATTATAGACCATATGAGAAATTGGATAGCCAATGATTGAATCACTAGATCAACTCCTACTTGAGGACTCATGGCATGCAATACAGGAATCCCTATAACAAGAGCATTAGTTAAACTACAAAAGGAGAAACTTGTTATGGACCAAGAAAAGTTTCCTTTTCTATAGAAATTAGCCCACAAAGTAAGAACAAAACCTATGATGGCTTTAGCAATAAGATCACCACAAATGAAGAGATAGCTCATTTTATAGGGATTTACTTGGGAGATGAAGTCAAATGTGAAGAAAGGAAGAACAAAGAAATAGTTCAGTCTATTTATAGCATCACAATGTTCAGCACTAAATTTGTGCCACCATTTTACAGAACCATAACCTAGACCTAATGCCACATAGAGTGGTGCCATGGCTTCAACAACCTTGTAAATATCTGCCCACCCTATCATTTTTTTTTTTTTTTGGAAAGAAATAAGCAGATATATTTGCTTCTTTATTAAAATCTTGAGTTATGTGACCTTAAAATCAACTAGTTATATACTAGTATATATATTCACTTATAGGGTTCCAATGAGATAGATTCCTTTACATGCTGGATACTATGTTAATTTAAGTTTGAATCTGTTGAACAATATAATGTACCTAGTCAAATATGTGAACTAATTATATTGGTAGAATATGGGAAGACCTAGTGAAACACAAAAGCAATATCTAAATCTATGTTGCTCAGGTTCTCCAAAAATGCTGTCGTATTTGTATCGAATCATCCAAATTTGCAAGATGTATCACAGTACTCGTCATTATTGAAGTTGAATAGTAAAAGTAAGCCATGAATATTTAATCAATAATTTTTTTTTAAAAATTAACCAAGTCATAATTTCATAATAATCGTTGATTATTTAGCTCAATTAATTAGAAATTGATTTAAATTGCATTGTTGACTAAAAACAAAAGTTATTTTTCAACAAAACGAGTATGCCGAATCGTATCCCGAATTCTAAAATTTATGTGATAACGAATTTGACCTCCAGATTCTCACCCCATATCGAATCCGCATCCGTATTCAAGTAACTTAGATCTAAGCACAATTTGCAATAGTAAACCAAAATTTAATTTGTAGTCAATTTGCTAATAGACTTAATTATTTTAAACCCAATAAATGCTCATGCATGGCTAACTTGAGAAAATTCTCACGTGGGAGTGATGAAAGTTTTCTTTTCTTGTTAGTAAGATTTGGTTGGCTAATATTGACTAGCAAGTAAGTCATAAAGCCATAATATAAACAACTACTATGCGAATCAAGGATTTAAAACTTATGAGTTCAGTATTCTAATTCTTTTAAGTTATTGAATTTTAAATTAATAATTTATGCATAATTTAATAATTTTTAAGACAAATACATAAGATTTGGACAAAAGTTACTTCGTTCAGCAAAACCCGTATCGAAAGTACTGTGCATTCTCTATTCGTTGAGAGATATATATTTAATTATAAATGTGTTTGGGAACTTTCCCAGTTACTGATCTTGACTGACTTCAGAAAACAGGACTGTTGACTTGTGCTAAAGTGATTAGTAAACTAATTTTTAACATACTAACATGATGAAATAAACTTTTGAAACAAGTGAAGTCGAAGTTGCTTAATTTCTTATTTTTCTTTTTCTTCTCTTTGACTTCCCAACAAGGGCGACTCAGTACTTTTGAGGGTCTAAAGCCAAACTTCCATAAGAGGCCTTTAATTTTTTTTTCCTTAAATAAAAACTTTCATATGTATTACTTATTTGAAATCTAATGTTCTAGCTTTTTGAGATGCAAAATTATGAATAATTGTCTTATCTTCAATTTATTTTGAAAATTCTTTTTCAATTGATAATATAGCTAAATCCGATCCATTCAATCTCTTGTGCCATGGCCGATCCATTCAATCTCTTGTGTCATGGTTGATCTTAAGTAAGATTTTATCAATATAGATTTTAGTTTTGAAAATCTTCTTTTAAATTTCTAGTTTGTGATCGAGGGTGGCCAGAGGTAATTGTTACATGAACTATTATCATTATTCTATAAGTAATATAAGCATTTGGAATACAATCAAGTCTTTTTATCTGATTGAGCATATCGATTAGAGTACTACCATCTCTTCTTTTGGGATTGTATTAAAGATCAACTTTTCTTTTTTTCTTAAGTTTTGAATTACCGGATTCATACTTTCTATTTGACATATTTAAATTTTAATAAATACTAAAAGGATAATATATGCGTACGTATTTAAAATATCAAGAAAAGCAATGTTAGATGAAAATTAGTACCAAAAATTGGAATAGAAGAAGCTGATTCATTAACTCGATGTAAAAATTAATATTTGTTGTGTTTAATGTACTTCTTGTAGGGTTTAGCTTGATTGACAAAAAATGCAGAATAATGAGATTTTTTGAAGGCACAAAGAAAAAATCTAATAGTAATAATGTTTGGTGAGAACTGAGACAATTAAAAAAGAAAATCAAATATTATGGAAATCAAGAAAGGAAGTGGAAAGGTTTACATAATATTTAATAAGAAAAAGACTAAAGAAAAAGAATAATCACTTGTTTCCTTCCAAATTTTTTTGTATTTACAAGTTAGGGGCCCATTTTTAAGAAACAAAGACATCTTTCCTTTTAAGTTTTTACCAAGATATGTAATAGAAGTGAAAATACTTAATTTAAAAAAACATTAAAGGGTAAAAAATTGGGGGTCTAAAGCCTGGGCTTTAGTGGCTTTACCCAAAAGCCGGCCCTACTTTCCAACTCCGTCTATCAGACAATAGCTCGATTGGTCTAAGTTAGACGATTGTGGTGAGTTCATGAAGGTAACGATATTTTAATGATGACAAATCTTTGAAAAAGTTGAAACCAACAAAATTGTAAGGTCCTGTAAACTTTTCCTAAAACAAAAAGGCGGATTTTGTGATGCCGAAGTAGGCGTAGGGGTTAATGTTCGGACTTTTCGGATGGAGCAGCGGAGTTCAAGGAAATATTTTTGCAGAAGTAGACATTTCTGCGGCCCATTATGCGGCCGCATAATCACTCTGCGAGCCGCAGAATAGCTGCAAAGTGAAGCAGTCTTTTTGGCCAACTTTGAGGTCAGTTTCACGGCCAATTATGTGACCATATAACCATTTTGCGGGCCGCACTTTGGTCGCATAATGTTCCTTGGACTTTTGTGAAGGGAGGTTCTGTGGTGCATTATGCGACCGCAGAACAGGTCTGCGGGCTGCATAACAGCCGTAGAGTGAAGCAGAACAACCCAGTTCTCAGGGCCACTTTTCGCGGTCATTTCACGGACCGCATAACCATTATGCGGTCGTATATGCGACCGCAAAACCTTTTCTCGAGCTTCATTTTTGGGGTTTTAAAACCCAATCCAATTTCGTTAAAATAGATGTAAGGGGCCATTTTTAGCTAATTTTCTGATATTTTTAGAGAGAGAAAGAGAGTATTAGAGGGATAAAGTGATCTTCATCAAATTTGCTCTTCAATTCTTGCTTAACACCTTGAAGATTATCAAGAGAGACACTTAGGTCTTCTTCCTAAGAGGTAAGATTCTATCACCCAAACTCATAATTTCAAAATATAACTAGAATATGCCATTAGTAAGGTAATTCATGGGGATGAGAGTGATTACCTTCCATGCATGTGTTCCTAAGGTATGTGAGGAGGTTGTGAGTTAAAGATAGAAAAGAACGGGGTATGGGTTGGTGGAGTCTTTTATAAAAAGGGCCATGAAACCTTAATACACACAAAGTGTTTGATAGAATGCTCAAGTGAGCTAGAATTAAGAATTGTTTTCCTAATTTTGGGTTCAATTTTGCTATATTGCTAAAATGGATTGAAGTTGCTAATATTCTGGAACATCTTAGAGTTTTAAGAGGCTCAATTGAGGTATGCATGGCTAAACCCCCTTCTTCTTAGACTCGAAACCCCTGGTGTTCGTATAGTTGGTGTAAGTCCCCAAATTGATCCTACTAGAATTGACTATTCCTAATGCATTGTGTTGAATGATATATGTTCAATATTTATTCTAAATTCTTATCATGTCATCTTGCCCTTTTGAGGATGTGTTTAAAAATGTGGAATATGTGTTAAGAAATGTTAAGATTTCATGTCAATAATCGAATAAAGATTGTTATGCCAATTTGTATGAAAAAACTCTATGTGCTTAGGATTTTTCAAGTTTTTCCTTACATGTATAAATGCCTTACGTGGTAGGTCTTATTGTTGCTGATGATAATATTATTGAATATGTAAAAAGAGAAACGTGAATTATGAAATACGGCCAAGTGCCAAGAATGACTTAATAAATGAGGTCATTCGTGCCAATGTATTGAAAGATGAGAAAGAAATATGAAGTGAGATGATTGATTGAAAGGTTGATATCTCAAGTGAGATGGCCTAGCCGTTCGGCCCGTGATCGGACACCATGCCGCATACATAATGGTAATTGTGCTGGAAATGATTGACTGAAATTGTGGATATGGTTGATGTCTCAAATGAGATGACTCACCCGATCAGGCCGAGATCGAACTCCGTGTAAGAACACTGTGGTATTGTGGATTGTGGCATATGGAACTATAGATTACCCTAACCTAATAAGATGAAAATTACCTTGAGAACTTATGTGATCCTTACTTGATGTTTTAGAATTGTTTGAAGTTGTTATTGAACTCATGATTGTTTTTCCCCTTGTATCAATGTTCATTCTATTGAGATGATGTTTTAGCTTTACATACTAGTACTATTCGACAGTACTAACGTCCCTTTTGACGTGGGCGCTACATTTTTAAATAGATGTAGGTGGTTCCATAGCAGTCAGCGTTGATCGCAGCTAGTGTTACATGTCACGACCCAAACCGATGGGCCGCGACGAGTGCCTGAGTCCTACCTGTCAAACACCACTAAGCATGCGTCTAAGATATGAATCTAAATAACATATGTTGTATTACGAAAATAACTTACATGAAGGAAACATGCCATCAAGGCATATGTACGTATACATGCAGAATACAGTGGGCGAGCCAGTAAGGCTGCTATAAACAACTATACATCCAAAACTGAAAGCCTCAAAACTGAAAGCCGACAAGGCCACATACAACCCAACTAGACATACTGTCCACAGACCTCTAACAAAAACATAACTGTTCAAAGACGAGGCTGAACCACGTCATACCCACATACAATTATATATATACAAACGTATCGTACCAAAATTAAAAGCAGCTCTGGATCAAATGGAGCACGCCAACTCCCGTTGATCAGGGATCCTAAAAAGGGGGACTGTCAGCTTACCTACATGCACCTGCGGGCATGAAACGTAGGCCCCGTGAAATAGGGCGTCAGTATGAAAAATGTACTGAGTATATAAGGCATAAAAATTTGTACGTAAAAGACATAGATGAAACATGGAATACATAAACACTTCTTTAAACATGAATAACTTTATAAATTCTGAAACGTTTATAATGTCATGCACGTGCGTATAAATATTGTGCCATGCATAGGTGTGGGTGTACATAATATCATCAAGCCACTGAGGGCATCCCATCATATCGTCTCGGCCACTGTGGGCAACATCATCAACATATACCAGCTGATCAGGTGGTGGTGCATATATAACGCCGTAACCTTTTTCCATATCCCATATACATATATTTACATATATACGCGTATATAACACCATCTGATCATGGGTCAATGCACATGTATAAATGAGTGAAATGCATGAAAAATATGTAATAATCTCAATATTCCTTCCAGATAAACTTTTTCAACTGCGTATTATTCTGATACCCATGAACAGAAGATAATAATAATTCTCATGGGGAATCAAGAATATAGACACCCCTACTGTTTCTATGAATAGAGTAATTTATGGAAACTGTGTGTTTGCTCGTTTCTTCAGTATCATATGGACCATGCCAAAAGAAAGAAGGGAGGGCTTTAAAATACATGTTCCTGGAATTATTTGAACGGAATGAAGCTTCTGCTTCCGTGAAATATGTTGATTCTGCCCGAGTCCTTTGAAATTTTGAAGCGAAATTTGTGGTGGCTTCTTTTGAAATTTCAGTCGAAATTCTTTGGCTAAGTAGTTAAATTTTTTGGACGAAAATGTTTTATGTTTTCCAAGTTTTTGATTTCAAGCTAACTTGGCAAGAAATGTGACGAAAGGTTTTCTTTTTCTTGGTTTCAAGCCAAGGACATAAATTGAAGCTAAAGACTCTAATTGAAGCTAAAGGCAGATTCTTGGATAAGATTTTACTAAGTCTTTCTAAAACTTAACTTTAAGCCATTGTTAAGTGATTCATATGTAGCCACCTAGAATAATGACTACTTAGTCATTGTCTAGGCTTTGTGGCTTCTTGCCGTGTGTGTGTGCGGGGTTAATTTATTAATTATTTATCCGTTTATTAGTTAACTGGATAACTGTTACCTTGTAATTAATCAAGTACCCCGTATAATTTAAAAATTACCACCAATTACTTAAAATTTCTTTTTATTTTTAAAATAATTCATATATACTTTATATATTATACTATCGTAGTCATATGCTACCTTGCATGGTACTAGTTTATAATTATCGGGCATTATCGCTCGATCCGTATTTTATTTCAAATTGGCCACTTTCAGCGAAACTCGTTTTCTTTAATTCGCGTACCCCTTTATCCTTCAGAACACTTATTTATCGCTTGTTATAAATAACGCAAGTACGTTAACATCAAGATGATCTCATCCCCAAATCTACCACTACAAGAAATTGGACTAACTGTGGCGACATTTAGTGGCGACTTAATTTGTTGCAACAAAAGTTATGGCTTTTGTGGCGACATAGAAAGTCGCTGCAGTAGGTAAACCTTTAGTAGCGATTTTATTAGGTCGCCTCTACTATGTACAACTAAAGAGAGAATTTTTCGTTCCCGCAAAGAATAAATGTTAAGCTCCAAAGTATTTGTAGCGACAAATAAATAGTCGCCTCTGAATGACCTTTGCGGCAACTTTGTCGCCACTATATGTTACTTTAAAATATAAAAACAAATAAAAGAACAAGCCCTAAAATAATTAAAACAAAAGAGAAGCATAGCCGTATCTCTGTAAAAAAAACAAAATCTTAGTGTCACGACCCGAATTTCCCACCCTCGGGAGTAGTGATGGCGCCTACTAGTGAAAGCTATGCAAGCCAACCAACTGAACTATCTACCTTATTTCCATTTTTAATCCGATAACGGTTAAGAGCCAACAATTAGATAACAACAGAATTGAATAAGCGGAAGACTGCATTGTAGAGATTTAATAATACTGCTAATACCAAACCATAACAAATCTACCCAAGACTGGTGTCACAACTTCACAGACTGTCAAGGAGTACTACAAATAAAGGTCTGAAAGAAATAAATACAATACTGTCTCTGGAAATACATGAAAGAAACAGGAATAGTAGATAGAAGGAGACGCGTCAAGGCCTGCGGACGCCTGCATGACTACCTCGGATCGCCTGATGAACAAGAAAACAACAATCTCACTACGGTCCAAAGTCTACAACACTGGGATCTGCACAAAAGAGTGCAGAGTGTAGTATCAGCACAACCGACCCCATGTGCTGGTAAGTGCCTAGCCTAACCTCGGCGAAGTAGTGACGAGGCTAGGACCAGACTACCAAATAAACCTGTGCAATATAGCGTACAAAAATAATAGGAAGCAGATAACAATGATGGCAATAATGACCAACCAGTGATGTAAATAGCAGGCCACAAGAACACCATAAATGTTTCTCAACAAATAATAGATACAAGTGCAATCAATTCATCAAGTCCTTCAAATATAAATCTTTCGCCTATAAATCCTTCAAGTAATAATCTCCAAGATAATATGCTTTTCAATGAATATATATCGAATATATTTCCTTTAAATAAAATATCTTTCAAATAAGCATCTTTCGAATATAATTCTTTCGAGTAAATGTCACCTTATGACGCCTCATTCACTTAACATAAAGTAGAGTACAACTTCCAACCCAATTAGGAAATGAACAAGAAAATATGAAGTTGTTTTTAGAAATCATTTGATAAAGAAGATACCCTTTTCAATTAAAATACAATATCGAATGAATCCTTCACCTTTAATACGAGAAATCAATAAATCAAAACATAGTAGAAATTCCTTTTTTTGTAAAGCACAACCTCAAACGGTTTAAGGAAAATTTAGTTGAGAAATCAATTGAGTTAAAAAAATGTAACAATTGTTGAAATTTGGAGTATTGAACATTTATAAAAAAAAAGAGTAAAAATAGAATATCAAGAGAATTTTAAAGGAATAAAAATCCAATCACTAACAAGAATAAGGGAAACAAAAGCATATTTCACTTTCTTTTCACATCTTATTGCAGGCGTGCCACCCGCTCCCATTTCATGTATCTCGTGGTAGGCGTACCACCCGCTCCCATTTCATTATATCTTGTGGTAGGCGTACCACCCGCTCCCATTTCATTATATCTTGTGGTAGGCGTACCACCCGCTCCCATTTCATTATATCTTGTGGTAGGCGTACCACCCGCTCCCATTTCATTATATCTTGTGGTAGGCGTACCACCCGCTCCCATTTCATTATATATCTTGTGGTAGGCGTACCACCCGCTCCCATTTCATTATATATCTTGTGGTAGGCGTACCACCCGCTCCCAGTTACAAGCCAACAATAATCACAAGGAATCCCGACAAGGGAACAAGAGCAATATAACAACTTTCCGGCAAAGGAACAACAATATTTCAACAACATCCCGGCAAGGGAACAATACTATCAAAACAAACATCCTGGCAAGGCAACAATAATATCAAACAAACATCCTGGCAATGCAACAATAATATCAAACAAACATCCTGGCAAGGGAACAATGGTGATACTAACATATGAAGCGCAATAAACCACAACGGAGTCATAACAATTATAATACAAGACTCAAGGACATGCTTGACACCAACGTATAGATACTCGTCACCATGCCTATACGTCGTACTCTACAATTAACATGTAGCAATTAAGACACAACTCCTAATCCCTCAAGCTAAGGTTAGATCAAGCGCTTACCTCGCTTTGCAACCAATTCAAAATTTCAACAAGCCTTTGCCTCGCGAATTCGTTCGAAGCTTCAAATCTGGTCATAATAATTCAATATACTCAATATAAATCGTACGAATTAATTCCATATGGAAATACTAATTTTCCAACAAAATCCGAAATTTAACTCAAAATCGCTCGTGGGGACCACGTCTCGAATTCCGACGAAACTTACAAAATCTGATAACCCATTCAACCACTAGTTCACCCATACAAATTTTATCAAATTCCGATAACAACTCGACCTCCAAATCTAAAATTTTCATTTTTGGAAGATTTTGCAAAAATCTTGATTTCTTCCATTTAAATCCGAATTAAACGATGAAAATAACCATGGATTTATGTAATATAAACACTTTCGAGTATATGACACTTACTTGAGTTGAAATAGTGAAGAACACCTCAAAATTGCCCAAAATCCGAGTTTGAAACTCAAAAAAATGAAAAAAACGTGTTGTTCGTCCTTTAACTGCCCAGAATTTTCGGGGGCACTATTCATGCGTTTTTACTGTTCATGGGGTACTATTTACGGGATACTCTTCATGGAGTACTATTCATTGTGTACTGTTCACGAGGTACTATTTCTGCAAATTTTCTCCTATTTTCCCAAGTCCGAAATCACTCAGAGACACCTCCGAAACACTCCCGAGCCTTTGGGGCTCCTAACCAAACATATGCACTAACTCAACAACATTCTACAAACTTAACCGTGCGATCAAATCGCCAAACTAACATCATATACCACGAATTAAGCTTTAAAATCCAAAAATTCTTTCAAATTCCATAAAACATCAAATTTTTCATTTTGAGTCCAAAACACGTCAAACGACGTCCGTTTTCAACCAAACTTTACAGAAAGTGCTTAAACCATATATAAGACCTGTACCGGACACCGGAACCAAAATATGGGCCCGATACCATCACTTTCTAATCAAATTTCATTTCCATTTTCCTTAAATATTTTCAGAAAATAATTTTACTCAAAAATTCATTTCTCGGGCCTGAGACCTCGGAATTTGATTCCGGGCATACGCCCAAGTCCCATATTTTCCTACGGACCTCCTGGGACCGTCAAAATCTTGGATCCGGGTTCGTTTGCTCAAAATATTGACCGAAGTCAACTCAGTTGAGTTTTAAAGCTCTAATTCATAATTTAATCCATTTTTTCATACAAAAACCTTCCAAAAAATTATACGGACTGCACACGCAAGTTGAAAAATTATTGATAGCTATTTTCAAGTTTTTAAAACACCGAGATAATTATTTAATTTAAAGATGACATTTTGGGTCATCACACTTAGTTCATATCTCTCTTGAGCATTCTCCATTCTCTACGCAAATGTCTGCAATTTATCCATGCAAATCACAAAATATGAATTGTGATTTTAGAGATCCAAAATCCCTATCCGAAATTGTGACTTTTTCAGGTATGTTAGAGACTCAAAAGCTCAAATCACAAATCTTCTTCGGTGGTACATGTTGTTTTCTCAAATCACTCATTTCACATTTGTATATTCAGGTTCCACCTCCAATTTCTCAGACCCATTTGAAAATCTACAGGAGCAATGTCTTGTTTGAAGCCCTTATCGGCGGTGAGGAGTCAGCGAAATTTTGGTATCTCCGTAATCTGAAACTTTCTCTTTTGATATCTTATACCTTTTGGTGTTGTTATTGTGACTGTATGCTGGGTAAAAAAATTAACCCATGTCTGACTTGGTGGTTTAGTGATATGGATTTTGGGTCCTATTTTCCATCTAAAAGTCACGACTAGAGATGATTTTGTTGTTATATTGTCTGGTGAACATATTTTTCTCTTAATTCATGTCGTATTTCTAGCCTTATACAACTCAAAGATCTTGTCCTTAGGAATCATTTTATGGTTTGGATAGTTTTGGTATCTTGTATTGTTGGTCTTATTTGAGTTCATTTTCCTATAATTTTGGTCTTGTTCGTGTTCTATTTTCATATCATCTGTAAGCTTTCTTCCTGTAGCTAATAGAGCTGCAGAATTTAGTTAGTTTTAAAACAGTTCAAGGATTCGAATGCTATAAAAAAATCTTAACATTTATATTGGTGGTGAATGCCTTATTTGTGTTTTATCCTTTCCATTTAGAAATTATTTGATTGTATTGGAGTACTGATATGGTTCTTTAATGTGTTTAGCTGTAATGGCAAACCAAAGTACCATCCTTCCATGTGTAGATTTTGCCCTCATCTTTGGATTGCTTGCCTCTCACAGCAATCATTGCCACTATGATGGCTTCTATTCTTATTGAAAACACGAAGTAACGGAGGACAAGTCTTCTCATGATCGACTGGATTGAGGCGGGGAGAAAATCTAGTGGGAGGTGGACCAAGTGGGCTTCTAGGTGGAGGAGGAGGTAATAGTCTTCCCCTTCTCTGAACATCCACCATCGCCACTCACGTCTGTTCTTACCAGAGCATACTAATGCTTCAAATCTTGTCATCTTCTGATTGTTCAATCGACGTCTTTAAGTTATTTTTCTAATAGTTTTTTATTTCTGCATAATTTGAAATCATCTCAGTTATGATTCAAGTTGTATGATTTGGTTTCATTTTTTGCATGTGTTTATTGTTGTCAAGTTTTGTTTAGCATACTTGAAACATAACTTTAATATTGGTTAGTCTTACTAGTTCAAAAATGTGTCTAGGTTCCGGCCCTTATAAAATTTTGTTATTGTTGTCTTTGTTCTTTGAATTAATTAACTGATTGCCTTTTAAAAAAAATAGGAATGAATAAAAGTTGGTTGAATATTAGGAATAGAATTGGCAAAGGTATAGAGATGGAGTCGGCGGCCTTCTCAATCGGGTGTTCAGTCAACCAAGGGTGAGCATTATGATTCCATATCCTTGTAAAGGGTGTATGAACACCTTGTTCCAGTTAAGCATTGGTGTAAGAGGAGACTAGTTGAGGAACGGTTTCTAGGATTCTTATAAAGTGTGGAAATTGCAAAAGAAATGATATTGCTGAATTTGTGTCCTATTTAAGAGACTTAATCCAGATAATTAACCTTTATATCAACTTCTTTAATGAATCTAGCTTTAATCACTGCCTATTGCTAAATATAGCTTCAATTTAACATATAGTTGTTGATTTTCCTAAACCTACAAATTTGCCAAACTCCCAGTTTACTACCAAGTTATAAATGCTTATAAATGCAGTTAGAATGTTACAATGTGATTTAACCTGATCATTAAATGATTCTGTTAGGTAAAAGTTGTATTGCTATTTTTATTTTGAAGAGGATATGGATGTTTTGAGATGGTTGTTTGGTAGGGATATCAGTAGTTGTGTTTTACGCATAGTCTAGTCTAATGTGGCAGCTTACTTGTTTGTTTTGCAACTTTTTGCCTGTTTCCTGGTGAACTTTGGATATGATCGAAGGTTGGGAAGATTAGTCTATATCACTTTTATCATTACGTTTATCTACATTTTCAACATATTAAGGTAAAGAAAATTCTATATGCTTCCTCCTGGCCTCTGGATACCATAGTGCTATGATACCTATGCAATTGATCTGGGTAAATTTGGGTGCAGATGGATAAAAGTAACTTGTTAACTCATTGCTTTCACTTTAAGAGAACTCTTGTAAGAATTGCTGGCTATTTATTTGTGCACAATACTATCTTAAGAAAATTCAGTGCTCTTTTTTATTGCTTTATTCTTAGTTATGTTGTTTGGGGTGTTTATCAAATCAATTTCTTTATTAAGTTTGCTATACTTTCACATGTTATTGCATGATTGAACTGCTAAATTGATGATGAAGCTTAAAAGAGTTCTCATTGAACCCCTGGATTACGTGTGCCATGTGATAACAAAAGATTTACTAATTTAGGTTTGGGAGTATTGAAACTTTCTTTATAGTGTTGCTAAGATTTATCTTTGAATATGCTGAAACTATTTTCATTGATTTAGTCTTATGTGCTTTATGTCACCCTCTTTTCTATTAAGCATTACATTATGAGAATTGTCAAAGTGATCATGTGTTTTTCTTAATAATAGGGACAATATTCTTAAACGATGACGTCCACCAAGGAAGAGATTGAAGGCGGGCAGTGAATATTTTGTGTTTTTGGTCATATGTATATACTTGCAAATACAATGAAGTATAGTGTAGTATGTAGTTGATATTTTTTAGTAATGGAAGCATTTATAATATTTCGCTTGAGGAATACTTTCGGTGTTTGTTAAATACTTTTAGATGCTCTTATTACCTAGATATAATTCTGGTAATTTATTAGTATAATTAGAAAAAATATTGCTGCTGCTTAATTATTTTTAAAAATTTAAAATCTGTTGAAAATTTAAGCTTTAGGGGCGACAAAAAATTGCTAAAAAATAATTAGTATTTGTGGCGACCAATATTGCTACTAAACCCTATGTTATTATTGTGGCGACCAGAGCTGCCACTGAAGGGTATAATTACTTTTGTGGCGACTACAATCGCTACTAAAAGCTTTTTATCAGTGGCGACCAACCTCAAACCTATTTTGTGGTTGGGTATTTACTTCACCTTTTGTGGCGAGTTAAGTCGCTACAAATATATATTTTTTGTGGCGACTTTATGTAGTCGCCAGAAATAACATTCAGTTACAGTAGTACAAGGTGCGACCAGAAAGTCGCCACTAAAGGGTTATACCAGCGACTTTCCATGCTTTAGTAGCGACATCTGTCGCCACTAAAAGTTCGATTTCTTGTAGTGTACGTCGGTTAACTGAAAACAAAATTTTACCGTATGAAACGCGAGACATAACGTTACATCATCATCATCTTCCTAGCAAGCTTGGTGAGCCCTATTTCATCCCGGGGTAATGTATTATATCTTTTGTTCATATTTTTATCACGTTTTAAGGTATAGCCGGGGCCTTGTTGCCGAAATTATCATAACTATCTTTTTTATCTTTAGAGGCTCCGTAGACATTATGTGGGTCGTGTATGGGTGCTAGAAAGGTCATACGGATTATGTTGTATTTTGGACTCTTGTTTTGGAACTTAACAATGATGTAGCAAAATGAAATGAATTAGTAATATTTATATATATGATCCTTCTACTGTTTAACTAATGGAAACACGCCTTCTCTTGATCATAAGCGAATTGGGTAAATAATGTCTAAAAGTCTTGCTCGACCGGGTCCACTCGGTTGAGCGACGATCACGCTCCCCGAGATTCGGCATGACAAAAATAGATACAAGTAATTAATCATATATATATATATAGCAACACTCAACCAGTTAATTATTTAATTTGTGATTAGTTGATACTCTCTAAGTTAATTAATATTAATTTATTCACTAAGAAAAGAGTTGCAACTTCCCCTCCAACATTTATTATTAGCTCAATTGATGTGACTTATGAAGTTGTAACTTGCAATTGGTAAGAAAGCAAATTGGAATGAGCAATTTTTTTATTTTTATTTTATTTTTTAAATTTAATTCAACAACCCGAGCTTTCTCCTCCCTTGGTACTGGAATGAACTAGTAGAAAGGGATCTTAAACCAAAAAAAATGGTCATTATTATAAATGCCTAATTTTTGCCTTTTATATATATATATATATATATATATATATAATATGTATGTGTGTGTTTGTTCTTATTTGTGTATGTATAGGTTTTAAGAGTTGAGTAATGGTTTGATAAATGGGGTAGGGTTTGGGCTAGTGTAATTTAATTAAAATTGCACCAAAATTGGCCCAAAATTTGAGCCCAAACCCAGTCCAAAAGGGGGCTGCCAAGAAAAGCTTAAAACGACGTAGTTTTGTTTTGAAACTACGTCGTTTTGGTTAAGTGACAAGATTCAATCTCATCCACCCATCTTGATTTAATCCAACGGTCCTAGTTTGATCTTCATCCTAGGTATTTATAGCCTAAAATCCCCAAAAATTTGCCCAATTTCCTCATTATTTCCTTTCTCTTCTTTCCCTCTCATCACTCTCTCTTCTCTCTCCCCCCAAGCCGCTGTCGCCGCCCCACCGCTGCCGGCCGGAAATCGCCGCCGCCGGCAGACCACCTCCAAACACCTCTAAATTCACACCATGTAATCTCCACAACTTCCTCTTTCCATATCTCCAAACCAAATCCTTCAAAAATCCCTCAAACTCCTTGAATCTTAGATCTAGGAAACTTTCGCGTCACTTTTTTGCCCAAATTATTGAAGCTCCAACCACTATCACCCCACAATACCTACATCAATGGGTAGAGTTCCTCAAGACCTAGCTATTGATGCCAATTTCACCCTGAAAATCTGGCGACCTCCCCGAACACCCTTTTTTGGCATACCACTATTTTTCGGCCACTTGAATTGTAAAATGGTAAAATCCTATTCTTTTTTCATGGATGATTTTTTATTTTTATTTTTATTTTTTATTATTAATTATTTTAGCATTAGTTTTTGAAGTTTTGGAATGTTAAATTTTCTGTTTTTGCACTTGTTGAAGTAGTAAAATAGCTTTGTGTTGATTAAAGTGAGGTAGCGAGGAAATGCTTGAGAGTATATGGTAAAATCTTAATCCTGCCTCGTTATTAATTTTTTGATATTTTTTAGTTAAAGTTAGTTTCTATCTTGTTTCTTCATTTAATCCATTTTTATTATGTTTGTCTAGTTGGTTTTATTAAATCGCTCCAGCGATAACGTGCGTTTCGTTTGGCTTTAATAGTTAATTTTTGTTTGCTTACGATTGGTTCATAACACATGTGTGAAGTTTAATTACATGTTTTAATATTAGGTTTAGTTTGAATCAACAGGGTGATATTGATGTTGTTAAAATCTGAAGTTTATGTTATTTTATCACAAAATAGGGTGCTAGTAGCCTACTTTTACTAGTTAGGGTGGCTGAAATGATATTTTTTTTTCTTTATTTCTGACATCGTAGATTTCCTTTGACCTTTGGACGGATTTTGAACTGTGTTTAACACACAATGTCAATTTTTGTCGGACAGACATTTGGTGAACCAAAATCTGTCCAAATTTGCCTATTTAAGGGCTGTCCTTTCCTCACTTTGGGGGGACTCCATCACACTTATAGGAGGCATTTTTTATAATTATTTTGTCACAAAAACAAAATAAAAATTCAGCAGTTGAACACATGAAAAGTAAGCTGAAATGGTGAGCTTTGGGAGTGAATCTTAGACTGCAAACTTTTAGAAAAGTATAAGTCCTCTTTAGAGTTCGTTTCTGGGTTCCCTCTCTAAGTTTTCGGGTTGTTTTAACACGGATTTGCTGCTGGTTTTGCTGTTGTTCTGCTGCTATTTTTATGCTGCTTTAGTTGCTGACTACTGTTTATTCTTTTGCTACCAGGTAATCCTTTAAGACTCGTAATGTACGTATTTTCAGCAATGGGAACAACTTGAACATGTTGCACCATTTAAATGTGTTTGATGTGATGAATAGTTTGACAACAAAAGAGCTTGTATGTTATTGTTATGTATCAAGCATGTGATAATGTGAATATAGTCCTTCATAATACTTGAATATTGAGTTGTAAGTTTTTGAATGTGATATGTAAGTCGTTTATGGATTTTTTAAGCATGTTTTCAAGCTATTATATCCGAGTAACAATGCTAAGTATGCCATGAATGACTTTAGGTGTATAACACATAGCATGAGTTCGTTTTAGTTGCTGAAATTTCACTGCCAACATATGCTTCTAAGAATGCTGTGATAATATCTTTGTGAATCTGGCCATTTTGCCGGATTTGCAAAAATGACTATTCTTGTAAAGTGGACGTTTATACAATTGTGACTATGTAGTTAATGGTCATGAACTCAAACTAAGTAAAGAGCTAAGATTGCATCAACTTTGGGCCTTATTGAATCAAAGATAAAAGTTGGCCCATTTACCTTTAAACAACAAAATTACCCCTTTTCTTCTATATAGCATTGAGCCAATTGAAATTCATTTCTTGGCCCATTTTAATAATAAATTCCAGCAGCCCAAAAGCTCCATACAAGCTGACCCATTTTTTTTAACAAGAAGTTGGCTCATTTCTTTTAAAATAGATAAAGTTGGTCCAACATTCATTTGCATAATTTTTTCCAACTATAAAGCTCGAAAAAATAATAATAATATCAGATTTTTCTACTATTTTAATTAACTAATTTCCCTTTAGTTAATTTAAATGTTAGGCAAATAGTAGGTGTGCTTTAACTTCACGGACTCACTTGTGTAGCGTGACGCTTAACTTTTAATAAGTTAATTCATCAATTTCATGTCATATTCAATAGTTTTAATTAATTTATAAATCTTTTGTCATAATCACGGATTCGCTTGCGTAGCGTGGTAGTGACATTTAATAAATTTTCTGAAAAAAGAGGGTTAATGTTTCCTCCAACACAATTGCAGCAATTTTTCAAAAGTAAATAACGTGCTAACAATCGTCTGTCATGACTGCGGATTCGCTTGCGTAGCACCGTTATGACTAAATAATAAATTTCGTCGATCACGCATTCGCTTGCGTAGTGTGGTTATGACATCTTATTATTCAAAAATATTCTTTAATTTTTTCTAATAATCAAGAGATAAAAGAGGATAGGTAAAACATGAAAATAATATAAATCACAGTTTGTCCAAAATTAATTCAAGCCAAGTTTAAGTCAATAAAGCGACCGTGCTAGAACCACGAGACTCGGAGAATACCTTATACCTTCTCCCCGGTCAACAGAATTCCTTACCCGAACTTTATTTTCATGGACCGATTAAAATAAAGTCAAACCTTCCTTTGATTAGGGATCCAAATAAATGGTGACTTGGAACACCGAAAAAATCAATTCTAAGTGGCGACTCTGAACAATAAAATAATCTCTATTCAAATTTTGTCACTTTAATTGGAAAAACTCTTTGGCCCATACACATATTATTATTATTTTGAGGGGTAGAAAGGGGTGTGACAGCTCTGGCAACTCTGTTGGGGAATTATATAAGAATTCGAGCTTGTACATATTGACTTTTTATTTGGCTTTATTAATTTTGTAAATATTGTGATTTATTTGTGCCTAATATGCTACATGTTCGCTTTTTATCATTTTGATATTGTTGAACTGTACATATAAACTATTTTCTCACGCACCCCCTCTGAGTCTTTTTGAAATTAAAAATTGGGCATTTGCTTGACATAGCCCGCTTTCTTTGAGATAGCCGAGGTGTTCGTCACCCGGTGAAGGATTTTAGTCACACCTATTTTAGGCGGGGAGCACTACCAGTTAAGCCGGAAAGTAATGCTACCGGTACACTGACCCTCCTCGGCTCGAGTTGTCCGCTCGAGTAAGCCAGTCTAGATACCTTCTCTAATAGGATCTAAACCTAGAAGAACAAGCCTCATGCCGGATATCCCTAGTAGGTTCGCTTTATTTGCATCACGTGCATTTGACTTAGCAAAACTCGGCACAAGGGCCGGGTTCGTATAAGACAAGTATTCTCTTTGAGACCATCATGTTCACGTATGTGCTACTTGATACATCATCTGGAAGACTTACTTGCATTGTCGACTGGTTTTAAAAAAAAAATTAGTGTAATTATTAAAAATGAAAAAAAAGAATAATTCTCCTAATTTAGTGCAAATAAACCTTTTTTTAAATATATATATATATATATATATATATATTGTAGTAGTCTGATGTGAGTTGTAAAGATTAATTTCATTAAAAAAAAGGGGAGAGTACCCTGTTTTATCGAACTACGCGGGTCTGATTCTCACCAGATGTGAGATACGTAGGCAAACCTTATCGGTTCCGGCCCCCAATTTTTTTTATTTTAAAAAAATAAAAAAATAAAAAATATTTCCCTTTACTTTCTTCTTTAGAAAAGAATTTTTTACAGACCCCAATTTTAAGAAAATAAAAAAAATTCAAAAATATTTTCTTCCTTTTTCTTTTAGAAGTCTTTCTTCCACAAAAAAAAAATTAAAATCAGATTTTATTTTTCAAAAATCACAAAAAATTAAATAAATGAAAAAGGCAAAAAAAAAATCGAAGAGTTGATGAAGGCCAAGCAAATCAGAGGAGGACAATTGCCAATAAAGAACCTAGTCACTGAAGCAGAGGCAGAAGAGTTTTTGAAGAAAATGAAAGCTCAGGATTACTCAATCATTGACCAACTAAGAAATACTCCTGCCCAAATCTCTCTACTATCTCTGCTCATACATTCCAAAGAGCATGCCCATGTACTAATCAAGGTCCTGAACGAGGCACATATCTCAGAGGAGACCACAGTGAATCAGTTAGAGAAGATGGCCAATAGATTTTTTGAAGTAAACAGAATCTCATTTACCGATGATGAACTTCCCGAGGAAGGAGCCGGGCACAATAGGGCTTTGAACTTGATGGTCAAATGTGAGGGGCATTATGTAAAGAGAGTCATGGTTGATGGAGGCTCAAGTGTAGATGTATGCCCTCTCTCTACTTTGCAAAGCATGAAGATCAATACGGACAGAATCCGACCCAGCAATGTTCGCATCCGGGCTTTCGATGGCTCAGCGAGAGATACCATGGGGGAAATCAACCTCACCATGACGATTGGGCCGGTGGACTTTGAGATTGTTTTCCAAGTAGTGGACATGGTCATTTCTTATAACTTTCTTCTTGGAAGGCCATGGATCCATACAGCCCGAGCTGTGCCATCCACCTTGAACCAGATGCTCAAATTCGAACATGACGAGCAAGAAATTATTGTTCACGGAGAAGACAAGTCTTCCATTTATAAAGACCCATTAATCCCCTGTATTGAGGCCAAGGAAGGGTCTGAGTCCATTGTCTATCAGGATTTTGAAGTGGTTGTTGTGGACCATGTCGAGGAAGAAAAGCCCGTTTTGCATCCTCGTCTTTCCGCCACATCTGTAATGGTGGCTACGGTTATGATGAGACAAGGTTATGAGCCAGGAAAAGGTTTGGGGGCATCATTGCAAGGAATTTCAGAGCCTATTTCTCCGTTAGGCAACCGGGGTACTTTTGGCTTAGGCTTCAGGCCAACACAAGCAGACAAAAACAAATCCAAACACCGCAAAAAGAGTGGATGGGTCTTGCAACAGCCTATCCCTCATATTTTCTACACTTTTGTCAAGCCACGACTCCGAGAGGGTCAAAATTCCTCGGCGCATGCAAACATTGATGAGATTTGCCATGGCCTCAGCGAGATATTTTCTGAAGTGAATATGATCCAGGCTGGTGAAGGCACTAGTCGTGCCGATGTGCAATTAATTGACCCAGACACCATGCTCACCAACTGGGAAACAACTCCTCTCCCCACAAGGAAGGAGTCTTGGTAGTCTGCTTTTGCAGCTTCTTTTTTATATTTTGGGTTACTTTCAGGGTTGTAATCCAAATATCTCAGGATGATTGTTTTGTTTTGATGTTAACCCTTCTATCCTTTCGAATTCAATAAAATGCAGTTCAGTTTCCTATTAAGTTTCCTATCTTTTCCTTTTCCTAATTCCTGTCATTTTATTTTCATTTCAGCTTTGTTAATGTCGGCTTTAATAACATGACATGCATGCGGAATTCATGCCCAGATCTTGAAAAGCTGTCTAATATCGAAATAACGCATCAAGAGGTTGAATATGAGGAAGATGAGATTGTTGAGGAAATAAAAAGAGAGTTGGAACAATTTGAAAACAAGCCTAAGCCAAACCTCAATGAAACTGAGACGATTAATTCCGGAAGTCCTGAAGAAGTTAGAGAAACGAAGATAAGCATTCACACTGAACAAAAAACCAGAGATATCTTGATTCAACTATTATTTGAATACAAAGATGTGTTTGCTTGGTCTTACGATGATATGACGGGTTTAAGTGCTGATCTGGTGGTTCATAAGCTTCCTATATATCCTGGTTTTCTACCAGTCCAACAAAAGCAACGAAAATTTAAAACAGACATGAGCGACAAAATCAAACAAGAAATAATGAAGCAACTAAGCGCCAATGTGGTCAGAGCTGTCCGATACACCACCTAGGTGGCAAATGTTGTGCCCGTGCTAAAGAAGGATGGAAAAAACAGAGTTTGTGTCGACTATAGGGACATGAACAAAGCAAGTCCAAATGATAATTTTTCTTTTCCAAACATCCACATTCTTGTAGATAATTGCGCAAAGCATAAGATCCAATCATTTGTGGATTGTTATGCTGGGTACCACCAAATTCTAATGAATGAGGATGATGCAGAAAAGACCGCTTTCACCATGCCATGGGGTACTTATTGTTATAGGATCATGCCGTTCGGTTTAAAGAATGCATGGGCAACTTACATGAGGGCCATGACCACCATTTTTCACGACATGATGCACAAAGAGATTGAAGTATATGTAGACGATGTCATCATAAAATCAAAGACACAAGCTGATCACGTATGTGATTTGAAAAAGTTCTTCGAACGGCTTCGTAGGTATGACCTTAAGCTTAATCCAGCCAAGTGTGCATTTGGGGTCCCATCTGGGAAACTCCTCGGTTTTATAGTCAGCCGGAGAGGCATCAAATTGGATCCATCTAAAATAAAGTCCATTCGAGATCTGCCACCCCCGAAGAACAAAAAAGAGGTCATGAGTTTGCTTAGGAGGTTGGACTACATCAGTAGGTTCATTGCTCAGCTCACAACCACGTGTGAGCCCATCTTTAAGTTGCTGAAAAAGGATGTCGCTGTCAAATAGACAGACGATTGCCAAAAGGCTTTTGACAGGATCAAAGATTATCTGTCAAAACCCCATGTACTGGTCCCACCTGAACCTGGTAGGCCTTTGTTTTTATATCTATCACTGATAGATAATTCCTTTGGATGCGTTGTGGGGAAACATGATGCAACAGGCAGAAAGGAACATGCAATATATTATTTGTGCAAGAAGTTCACCGATTATGAGGTTAAGTACACCCTTTTAGAAAGGACATGTTGTGCCTTGACTTGGGTCACTCAAAAGTTGAGACATTATCTTTTGGCCTACACTACTTACCTCATATCCAGAATGGATCCCTTGAAGTACATCTTCCAAAAGCCAATGCCCACTGGCAGGCTCGCAAAATGGCAAATCCTTCTCACAGAGTTTGACATCGTCTATGTCACTCGCACCGCGATGAAAGCACAGGCTTTGGCAGATCATTTGGCAGAGAATCCAGTTGATAATGAGTACATGCCACTTAGCACATACTTCCCGGACGAAGAAGTCAACTCGATAGAGGAAGTGGTTCCAGACGATCACCCTGTATGGAAAATGTATTTTGATGGGGCTATCAATATCAAAGGAGTTGGGATCGGGGCAATCCTCATCTCACCTATTGGACACCATTACCCTGCGACGGCCTGACTTCGGTTCTTCTGTACTAATAATACGGCATAATATGAAGCTTGTATCATGGGTTTGAAATGGCCATCGATCTGGATATGTATGAACTATTAGTTATGGGAGATTCTGACTTGCTTATCAGGCAAGCCCAAGGCGAATGGGAGACTCAAGACATCAAACTTATTCCGTACAGACAATGTGTGCGAAACTTGAGCAAAAGATTCAAATCTATCGAGTTCAGGTACATTCCCCGTTTTCACAACGAGCTAGCCGATGCATTGGCTACTCTAGCCTCGATGCTCCCTTATCCAGGCAACACTCATATTGATCCACTAGAAATCCAAGTTCGGAATCAACACGATTACTGTAATACAATCGAGACAGAACTAGATGGTGAACCATGCTATCATGACATAAAACAATTCCTGAAAACAAGAGAATATCCATAGCATGCCAAAGGAGATCAAAAAGGAACTATAAGGCGACTCGCCAGTGGTTTCTTCCTGAATGGGGAAATTCTGTACAAGAGGACCCCAAATTTAAACTTATTGAGATGTATAGATGCTACAGAAGCAGAACGGATCATGAGTAAAGTGCATTCAGGGGTATTACTGGCTTACCATGGAGTGAGATTGCTTCAGATTTGTTTGCAAATGTCACCAGTACCAGACTCACGGTGACCTGATTCACTCGCCTCCTTCGGAGTTGCAGCCCATGTCCTCTCCTTGGCCTTTCGTTGCTTGGGGAATGGATGTTATTGGGCCGATCGAGCCAAAGGCTTCAAATGTGCATAGATTCATTTTGGTTGCAATTGATTACTTCACCAAGTGGGTGGAAGCCGTCACTTTCAAAGCAGTCACCAAGAAAGCAGTGGTAGACTTTGTTCACTCCAATATCATTTGTCGCTTTGGTATCCCAAAGACCATTATCACTGACAATGCAACCAATCTAAATAGTCATTTGATGAAGGAGGTATGCGAACAATTTAAAATCATGCATCGCCATTCTACCCCTTACCGGCCAAAAGCCAATGGAGCAGTTGAAGCGGCAAACAAGAACATCAAGAAGATTCTTAGGAAGATGATCCAAGGTTCCAGGCAATGGCATGAAAAGTTGCCTTTTGCTCTTTTGGGATACCGTACGACTGTTTGCACATCTGTTGGCGCAACTCCGTATCTGCTTGTATACGAAACTGAAGCTGTAATACCCGCTGAAGTCGAAATTCCCTCTCTCCGAATTATTGTGGAATCAGAGATTTAAGACACTGAGTGGGTCAAGACCCGATTAGAACAACTGATGTTGATCGATGAAAAACGGCTAGCAGCAGTGTGTTTCGTCCAGTTATACCAACAAAGAATGGTACGCGCTTACAATAAGAAAGTGCGCCCAAGGCATTTTGAGGTAGGCCAGCTGATTTTGAAACGCATCCTTCCGCACCAGGTAGAAGCTAAAGGAAAGTTCGCCCCGAACTGGAAAGGACCCTAAATCATCAAGAAAGTGTTACCAAAAGGGGCCTTGCACTTGGTAGA
This sequence comes from Nicotiana sylvestris, assembly GCF_000393655.2. Taxonomy (NCBI): domain Eukaryota; kingdom Viridiplantae; phylum Streptophyta; class Magnoliopsida; order Solanales; family Solanaceae; genus Nicotiana; species Nicotiana sylvestris. Next base: position 122,604,987 of record NC_091061.1, read on the forward strand.
TGAAGAAGGACGGGTACCAGACATGACTATTAACGCAGATGTAGTCAAAAGATATTATGTCTAATATATACCCATTGTAGAATTTTCACGCATTGATTTTCTCAGATTGAAGTGGCGAAGGCTATCATTTGCTCGCTATTCCAAATAGGTGTCACCCTTTTTATTAATCCTTTTGAGTCGTATTTGTCTTCCTTGTTTCTCACTTCTTGGAACTTGTGTACTTGTAAAAAAAAAACAACAAATCTTTGAGTCATTGAACTACGTTCGACCTGATTCCGAAAGGATACGTAGGCAGCCTTACCCTGGGTTCGGTCCCATCAGAACAAAAAATCCATTTTCCCAATACTCCAAAACTGGGGCAGAAGTTTGTTTTATTTCACGGTTTTTTCTGTAAAAATGATTCCAAAAGTTGTAATTCAGTTCAAGGTTCATTTCGCCTTTTTATCTTTCAAGAACTTCTGATCGATGTTTTTTAAGAATGATTGAAGTCCCCATGCCAAAGGCATTGGATAACCTCCCTCATACAGTATCTTAGTAAAAAAAAGGAAATGAGAGAGTCTTATCAGTGAAAAACCGTACGGGCACTATAAGGCGATAGTGAGCAGAGAAATAAGAGAGTCTTATTGGTGAAAACCCAGATGGGCATCATAAGGTGACAGTTAGTAGAGAAATGAGAGAGGTTAGTTAGCGAAAACCTGCAATGGGCGCTACTAGCCGAATAAGGGTCTTTGATTCTCCGGCATGAGCACAACCAAGATAAATTCAAGATGAACATTTGCGGCGGATTTTGAGAATTAGACAGCTCAGATAGATCAGGCATCCAGTCCAAAATGAATGTCATGATTCATTAAAGTCGGCGCATACCTCCAGATAAGTCTCCCTATTCCTTTTTCCGAAAGGGACACCTTTAGTTTAAGCACAGTTCTTTTTCGCTTCCAATTATTATTCTGTTTTTACCCATAGTTTTTCTTTGAGTCCCCTTCGGTTTAATCCTGCATCAAAATCGAAGCAAAGAAAGGACTGCAAAACTGGCTACAGCTTCCCCGTGATGTCGAGCACAATTTGGGGCATATATGGCATTGACGAAGGCACGAATCCATCTCTGATCTCATTCGATAAGACAAAAAAAGTGTCTAAAAAAAAGAGCTGAAAAGGTCGCCTAAGCAAGACCTGCTTTATGAGAAAAGTTAATGAGCACTACGGACACAAACTGATACTGGGGTAAGACAACTAAGTTTGATTTTAGAAAAATGCATTGCCTTAGAGACAAGGGTAGCGGTACCATGGACATCTGGGTATGAAACAGTTGGGGGCAATATTGTGAAGCCAAGGTCTCTAGAAAATGATACAGAGCGGCATAACATCTCGGTACCACGCTGACAGAATCGGTTCTTCGACAGCAGTGGTCGTGAATCAAGCTACTCAGGTCATCTAGGCCACAAACCAACCACCACTTTAAAAACTCACAAGTTTTTCTTTGTTTAAAGCAGGAACAAAGTAGTGCAGAATGTCAGTCCTAAGTAAACGAATGTCACCAAACGTAAGATCCTTAAAATCTCCATTTTTCTTTTATTTTCAGCATGCATCACTATTATTCACACCTCCTATTTCTGAAGCTTAACTCAGGTAGAACCGTTTCGCCTAGGGGATCCAGCTCATAGTTTCCGGGTAGAAGTACTCTTCACTCAGGGTGTTTTCTGAAGCTTAACTCAGGTAGAACCGTTTCGCCTAGGGGGATCCAGCTCATAGTTTATGGGTAGAAGTACTCTTCACTCAGGGTGTTTTACGTAGCTTAACCCAGGTAGAACCATTTCTCCTATGGGGATTCAGCTCATAGTTTCCGGGTAGAAGTACTCTTCACTCAGGGTGTTTTTTGAAGCTTAACTCAGGTAGAACCGTTTCGCCTAGGGGGATTCAGCTCATAGTTTCCGGGTAGAAGTACTCTTCGCTCAGGGTGTTTTACGTAGCTTAACCCGGGTAGAACCGTTTCGCCTAGGGGGATCTAGCTCATAGTTTCCGGGTAGAAGTACTCTTCGCTCAGGGTATTTTACGTAGCTTAACCCAGGTAGAACCGTTTCGCCTAGGGGGATCTAGTTTGTAGTTCCGGGTAGAAGTAATCTTCGCTCAGGTTGTTTAAATACAGTTTAACTCAGATCGAACCGTTTCGCCTAGAGGGATTCAACACTTTATCGATAATACATGGTACTAACACCCGATTCTATTTCCTTTTAGTAAGAGAGGGTACCAGCCTATGATTATATTTCCTTTCAGTTGCACAAGATCCCTGGTTAAACTATCCTTCGTTACCAAATTTTATCTCTTTTAGCTAGTTTATACTACTGTTTCTATCTGCCTTTTCAATAAATTAGATAATTTACAGATTTCTCTAATAACTCATAGTATTTTCCTAGTGCCAGCCTGGGGCAGAAAAATTTTGTTCGTTTTTGTTTGTCTTTAATGGCTTTGCAGGCTCTGCCGTATAGCACAAATGACGATTAAAGCTTGCAGTTTCAGTTTCTCATCAGAAGAAAGAAATCCTTCGATCACAAGATAGTCGGAGTTTAACTTTGATAATGTGTCAGCAGCCCAGCTTCTCAAGATTCATCTTCTCAAATTCTGATCCAGAAAGCAAGCCATCGAGATTGAGTCATAATCTTTTCTTCAAAAGAATTAAGATCCAATCTAAGGTCAACACAAGCGAGCAGGTCAAGAATCAAGATTTGACTCTAGAAGATACGTGGATAGGAATTTTTGTACTCTTAGTTTGCAGACAAATGTAGTGCTATTCTCTTTTTCTTTTGATGTAAGAAGTAGTAACGGTAAGAGTAACAACAACAGCAGCAACAACAACAGTCTTAACTCCAGTGTCTGGTAGTCCCACCTACCAAATTTTCCCAGAACTATACTGACATGATTCCTTTATAGCCAAGGATATATAGGCAACCTCAGAAGCAAGGTTCAGTCACCACCTTTTTCAAAATGCTTCTACTAGAGTGAATGTGAGCAAAAAATTATCCATGGCATTTATTTGTCTTTGCACGAAAACTCTTCATGTTCTCAAGCAAAGAGGGGCAGCTGTAAATGCCTAATTTTTGCCTTATATATATATATAATATGTATGTGTGTGTGTGTGTTTGTTCTTATTTGTGTATGTATAAGTTTTAAGAGTTGAGTAATGGTTTGATAAATGGGGTAGGGTTTGGGCTACTGTAATTTAATTAAAATTGTGCCAAAATTGGCCAAAAATTTGAGCCCAAAGAGCCCAAACCCCGTCCAAAAGGGGGCTGCCAAGAAGAGCTTAAAACGACGTAGTTTTGTCTTGAAACTACGTCGTTTTGGTTAAGTGACAAGATTCAATCTCATCCACCCATCTTGATTTAATCCAACGGTCCTAGTTTGATCTTCATCCTAGGTATTTAAAGCCTAAAATCCCCAAAATTTTTCCCCATTTTCCCACTATTTCCTGTCTCTTCTTTCCCTCTCATCACTCTCTCTTCTCTCTCCCCCCAAGCCGCTGCCCCATCGCCGCCGGCCGGAAATCGCCGCCGCCGACGAACCACCTCCAAATTCACACCATTTAATCTCCACAACTTTCTCTTTCCATATCTCCAAATCAAATCCTTCAAAAATCCCTCAAACTCCTTGAATCTTAGATCTAGGAAACTTTTTCGTCACATTTTTGCCCAAATTATTGAAGCTCCAACCACTACCACCCCACAATACCTACATCAATGGATAGAGCTCCTCAAGACCTAGCTATTGATGCCAATTTCACCTTGAAAATCCGGCGACCAAAATCCGGCCAAATTCCGGCGACCTCCCCGAACACCCTCTTTTGGCATACCACCATTTTTTCGGCCACTTGAATTGTAAAATGGTAAAATCCTATTCTTTTTCATGGCTGATTTTTTATTTTTATTTTTATTTTTCAGATTTTATTTTTTATTATTAATTATTTTAGCATTAGTTTTTGAAGTTTTGGAATGTTAAATTTTCTGTTTTTGCACTTGTTGAAGTAGTAAAATAGCTTTGTGTTGATTAAAGTGAGGTAGTGAGGAAATGCTTGAGAGTATATGGTAAAATCGTAATCCTGCCCAGTTATTAATTTTTTGATTTTTTTTAGTTAAAGTTAGTTTCTATCTTGTTTCTTCATTTAATCCATTTTTGATTATGTTTGTCTAGTTGGTTTTATTAAATCGCTCCAGCGATAGCGTGCGTTTCGTTTGGCTTTAATAGTTAATTTTTGTTTGCTTACGATTGGTTCATAACACATGTGTGAAGTTTAATTACATGTTTTAATACTTGGTTTAGTTTGAATCAACAGAGTGATATTGATGTTGTTAAAATTTAAAGTTTATGTTATTTTATCACAAAATAGGGTGCTAGTAGCCTACTTTTACTAGTTAGGGTGGCTGAAATGATATTTTTTTTTCTTTGTTTCTGACATAGTAGATTTCCTTTGACCTTTGGACAGATTTTGAACAGTGTTTAGCACACAATGTCAGTTTTTGTCGGACAGACATTTGGTGAACCAAAATCTGTCCAAATTTGCCTATTTAAGGGCTGCCCTTTCCTCACTTTGGGGGGACTCCATCACACTTCCAGGGGGCATTTTTTATAATTGCTTTGTCACAAAAACAAAAAAAAAAATTCAGTAGTTGAACACATGAAAAGTAAGCTGAAATGGTGAGCTTTGGGAGTGAATCTTAGAGTGCAAACTTTTTAAAAAGTATAAGTCCTCTTTAGAGTTCGTTTCTGGGTTCCCTCTCTAAGTTTTCGGGTTGTTTTAACACGGATTTGCTACTGGTTTGCTGCTGTTTTTATGCTGCTTTAGTTGCTGAACTACTGTTTATTCTTTTGTTACCAGGTAATCCTTTAAGACTCATAATGTACGTATTTTCAGCAATGGGAACAACTTAAACATGCTGCACCATTTAAATGTGTTTGATGTGATGAATAATTTGACAACAAAAGAGCTTGTATGTTATTGTTATGTATCAAGCATGTGATAATGTGAATATAGTCCTTCATAATACTTGAATATTGAGTTGTAAGTTTTTGAATGTGATATGTAAGTCGTTTATGGATGTTTAAGCATGTTTTCAAGCTATTATATCCGAGTAACAATGATAAGTATGCCATGAATGACTTTAGGTGTATAATACATGGCATGAATTCGTTTTAGTTGCTGAAATTTCACTGCCAACATATGCTTCTAGGAATGCTATGATAATATCTTTGTGAATCTGGCCATTTTGCCGGATTTGCAAAAATGGCTATTTTTGTAAAGTGAGCATTTATACAATTGTGACTATGTAGTTAATGGTCATGAACTCAAACTAAGTAAAGAGCTAAGATTGTATCAACTTTGAGCCTTATTGAATCAAAGATAAAAGTTGATCCATTTACCTTTAAACAACAAAATTACCCCTTTTCTTCTATATAGCATTGGGCCAATTGAAATTCATTTCTTGGCCCATTTTAATAATAAATTCCAGTAGCCCAAAAGCTCCATACAAGCTGACCCATTTTTTTTAACAAGAAGTTGGCTCATTTCTTTTAAAAAAGATAAAGTTGGTCCAACATTCATTTGCATAATTTTTCCCAACTATAAAGCTCGAAAAAATAATAATAATATCAGATTTTTCTACTATTTTAATTAACTAGTTTCCCTTTAATTAATTTAAACGTTAGGCAAATAGTAGGTGCGCTTTAACTTCACGGACTCACTTGTGTAGCGTGACACTTAACTTTTAATAAGTTAATTCATCAATTTCATGTCATATTCAATAGTTTTAATTAATTTATAAATCTTTTGTCATAATCACGGATTCGCTTGCGTAGCGTGGTAGTGACATTTAATAAATTTTCTAAAAAAAGAGGGTTAATGTTTCCTCCAACACAATTGCAGCAATTTTTCAAAAGTAAATAACGTGCTAACAATCGTCTGTCATGACTGCGGATTCGCTTGCGTAGCGCCGTTATGACTAAATAATAAATTTCGTCGATCACGCATTCGCTTGCGTAGTGTGGTTATGACATCTTATTATTCAAAAATATTCTTTAATTTTTTCTAATAATCAAGAGATAAAAGAGGATAGGTAAAATATGAAAATAATATAAATCACAGTTTGTCCAAAATTAATTCAAGCCAAGTTTAAGTCAATAAAGCGACCGTGCTAGAACCACGGGACTCGGGGAATGCCTTATACCTTCTCCCCGGTCAACAGAATTCCTTACCCGAACTTTGTTTTCACGGACCGATTAAAATAGAGTCAAACCTTCCTTTGACTAGGGATCCAAATAAATGGTGACTTGGAACACCGAAAAAATTAATTCTAAGTGACGACTCTGAACAATAAAATAATCCCTATTCAAATTTTGTCACTTTAATTGGAAAAACTCTTTGGCCCATACACGTATTATTATTATTATTATTTTGAGGGGTAGAAAAGGAGTGTGACAATTATTATCTACGCCACAATACAATATGTATGCCTTTGTCATTTTCAAGGTTTACGCATAATAACAAGTTTAAGCTTGGATTAAATAATAACTTAGTAACAAACTCATCTATAAGTAATATTGGATGCTCTCCAAATGCGACAAAATTAATTGCGGTTCTTTGTAACAACTAATTTCTTTGGTGATGAGGAATATAATTAGTGTAGGAATTCCAAGATAGCGTAATAGCCAACCAATACCGGAAGGGACACCAGCATGCCAAAGATTACTCTGAAATTCAATAAATAAAAAAATCAAAATTGATTATAATATTGTAAATAATAAAATTAATGACCTTTTTATGTTGGAGAAAATAACCAATAATTCCCATTTTATAAATAAGTGATACTCCATTAAATATCAGCTACCTATTAGCCTTATTAATTAACAGTTAGGTCGAAAACAAAATAAAATAATTATCAATTAGTTAATAAGTTAGTTATGTCTAACAATCTTTTATTTTAAGGTGATGAAGTTGTTTGCTTACGCAGTGCTAAGAACTTCTGCATGTAAACCATATTCTTTGGCAAATATGAAGGATGTAATGGATTGGGGCAGTGCTGCCTGCATAAGGGAAAATAATTAACAAATTATTAAATATCTAGATGGAAAAAAAACAATTACATTGAACGTTTTCACTATAATAGATAATAGATAGAAAAAGTACCATGAATATTTGTTTATAAAAGACTTGAAATCAAACAAGATTTACAATATTCGACTGAATACATATATTATCGAGCAAGAAAGAGAGAAAATTCTATTAAGATGAAATAAATTAAAGCCAATACAAATTCACAAACCTCCCAAAACCTTAATTGATAATCGACCTCCGCTAACAATACAGATATCGAAAATAACAAAAACTTTTTTGACTTGAGATCGTGCATATTGGATACCAAAAATGGAATCTTTACACAAATAGGCACCATTTACGATTTCTTTTTTCTAGTTGGTATACATAAATTATACACTAATTATTTATAATTATCCATATATTAAACTTGAGTTACATATATTACATATTCATGGATTATTTTTAATTTGTAGTTTGGTGGACCACTGTTTAAGTTAATACTTCTTTTGAAAAAATATTAAATTCCTAAAAAGTTGAACCTACCCCCACCCCAAGAAAAAACCAGGAGTGCAATATAATAAATACATAAACAAATGGAAAACAGTAAAAGTTTGTCAAAAGAATATATATATATATATATACACACACTCCAATAAACGGTATATATACCTGAATTATGGCAACACGTAAGACATCCCCATGCAAACCGATAAGAATAGAAGCAATAGCCATAGATGCTGGTCCAGCTACGAACCTCAACACCATTCCAAACACTGCCAGACTTGCACCACATGCTATCACTTTCTCTTGTAATGCCATAAACATCCCTGCACTCATTTAAACAAACCATATTTCAACTAAATGTTTGATTTTATATTATGGTATATATTGTAATTAGAGTTTATTCGCCATCATATTTCTTTCTAAACTGCTATGATTTTTGTTTTTCTTAAGTTGAGGGTCTATCAGAAACAGTCTCTCTACCTGCACAAGATAGGGGTAAGATCTGCATATATACTATCCTTTTCAGATCTCATTTATAGAATTACACAAGATATGTTAATATTGTTGTAATTAGAGTTTATTTTTCTATATACTGTAATGTAAGAAACAATCTACATAATCAAATATCTTATAAGATATAAGTACAGGTAAATTTTTACAATAAATATTACTGTAATTAATTGGTAACACTAAATCCCTGTAAGAATTAATAAAATGTTATGAATGCACAAATTAAATATTCCCTTACCCATGCTAAACATGGCAGTGCCTGTGCCAGCCCTTGACATTATCAGAATAGAGCCTTCCATGATGCTTGGCATTTGAAAGTGCCACCTAATTAATCAAAATCAACCAAATTAAGATATTAAAAAAGCCAATTCTCAAACTATATGAGCAAAACGAAAATCTTGACTTGGCTCAATGTTATTTAGCTTTATATATATATATATATATATATATATATATATATATCATTTATCTAACTGATTGCCTTTTCATCTAATTTTACAAAAGGTAATTACAGATAAATCTATATAATAATTATTTATCAATATCTGATAAAATTGATAGAATTTAACCTGTATATATTGACTATGTAAAGAATTATTATACTATTAGTGTACTTAAACTTGTTATAGCAGGTACGCTATATTACCTTTTAGGTTATTGATTTCATTTTTTTCTTACGAATGATTACTTATGGTTATCTTCGAGTAACCTAATGGTATACAAGTTTTTTTTTAATACTATTAGGGGTCGTTTGGTAGGGTGTATAAGAATAATGCTAAATAAGGTGTATAATAATGCAGGGGTTAGTAATGCATGGGTTAGTAATGCAAGCATTAGTTATATAGAGATTATTTCTTATGCATTGTTTGGTGTAATGTATTAAAAATTAAAATGCATTGCATAATTTTTCAGAAATTTAATTGTTTACAAAAATGCCCTCCATATTCTTTAACTTAAAGGACTTTAAGGATAATTTTGTCTTTAACCATGCTAATGCATGCATTAATAGCCTTTGTATAGCTAATGCCATGGTTTTCTATGCATTAACTATACATAGGATAATACCAAATAAAGTGTATAACTAATGCTTGTATTAGTTATACATAGGTTGAAAAAGTGTACCAAACAAAACATTACTAATACACAAAGCTAATGTATGCATTATTTTCTCTTTCACACCCTACCAAACGACCTCCTAGTGTATTGAATTTAAGTTCAAAATGGCATATTAGTTAAAAAGGTACTGTACAAACCTGTTCGATATAAGTGCCCAAGTCAGGCCAAAGATACAAGCATATGAATTAGGATTGGTGGCAAGTTTCAACCACACTGTCTTTGTCAAACACCAAAATGAAGGCCTTGTGATGCTTGCCACCACCTTTCTATTATTCATGACTTCCAAATCTTTCCCATTAATCTCCTCATCAGGTACATTATTATTTGTGTCTCCAACAGCAGAATCTAAGCTAAAATCACTCCTTGTTCTCCTCACCTCCAACACAAACAATAGAACAGTTAGCCACACAATTGCTTGTGTAACCGATGACTGTACAACCAAATGTACAGCTTCCTCACCATACATGGCTTTCATAAGAGGTACTCCTACCACGAGCGAATTAGTAAGCGCGGACAAAGAAAAACTCGTTATGGACCAACGATAACTCCCTTTCCTACTACATTTTGCCCAAAACGTTAGCACCGCGACTATGATCGCCTTTGAGATGGCATCAGCTCCAAGGAACTTGTAATTCATATCGAAAGGATCAACGTGGGCTGTGAATTCGAAGGTGAAGAGTGGGAGAGTGAAATAACAAACGAGTTGATTGATGGCAGCGCATTGATCCGTTGTGAAAATTCGCCACCATTTTACTGAGGCATAGCCTAAAATTAGGGCAACATAAAGTGGTGCCATTGCTACCACAACTTTGTAAACATCTTCCCACTCTATCATTTTCAAATAATCAAGAAAATAGATATTTAGAAGAGTATCTAGGTCTAATTTTTTGGATGAATGAAATTAAGTGTTAGGCAGGGTATTTATATGCACAGAACAAAGGAATACGTTGATTGATTGATCATGCATAATTTTGCAGCTTGAGAAGTGTATAGGATTCTCTGAATACCCTAAAAGGTGACATGTTTTTTTTTCTAATTGTTTTTTTATGGTGATTGAATGAAAGGTCGTGTAGTTTTCACCATGCATTGTGTAACTTTTTGTCTTTGCGTTAGCGATCTAAAGAATAAGGAATATAATGCGATCCAGCAGTTAATTCCATCCACCTTTAATTTTCAAATTGGGTTTTGGTGTTTTGTCTATATGCTGTGTGTGCGCGCACTTTTTTTTTTTAAAACCTTTTATGTAGACTTATTTTTTCCGTGTAACATATAGGTCACTATTTCGAGTTGTAGTATAGTTGCATTAGGGCCCCTTGGGGTGCGGCCCATTTTCAAACTCTACGTGAACACGGATTACTTTGTGCATCGAATTGCCCTTTTATTTTCTCAATTCAAATTGCATAAACATCTAATAAGGAGTAATAGATAAGTTAATTTTTCCATGGAAGAAATCATAAAAGACTTATATAGCCTGTTTGACCAGGCTTCTCCAAAGCCAAATGTTTTATTTTTATTTTTAAAGTATATTTTTTTTAAAGTCGAAGTGTTTGACCAAGCTTTAGAAGGAAAAAAATGTGTTTTGAGTAGAAGCAAAAACAGTTTTGGAAAAGCAGAAAAAAATATATTCGATCTCTCCAAAAATACTTTTTTGAAAAGCATTTTTGAGAAGAAAAAAAAATACGTAGAAACACTTTTAAAAATTGGTCAAACAGTAATTGCTGCTCAAAAATGCTTTTCAAATTAATTAGCCAAACACAATCTGCTTCTTACCAAAAGTACTAAGGTTATTATTAGACAGAGATTAATCCAATAAGCTCCAAATCTGGGCTAGCAACTCGGAGCAACCTTTTAGTTATACCCTCTTATCTCTTAATTTCACAGTGTTTACATTTGTAATTAGTAGTAGTATTTAGGGTATTCCAATTAAGAATACAAATGAAGTGCAGAGTGTAAATTTGCTCTTTGGTGAAACATCAACCAATGGAATAATTTGGTGATATCATATTTGAGCCTGTTGGATGAATGAGGTCTTGAAATTGCTTCGCTAAGAGCCTGTTGTTTGATTCTTCAAATGGTTGGCCAAGTAATGGTACACGTAACATATTCAATATGAACGGAATATAGGAATGACTTAGCTTGTTGACAATCAACTCATACTCCAAGTTTCAAGCTTACTATTTGACATAGGCATAAAACAAGATGGAGAAAAAGTAATTAAAAAATTGATTACATATGAAACGCTTAGTTGAGGAGGGAACTATTCTCATGGAAAGATAATACGTGGAGTTTTCTTTCATTGTTACTACCGCTCCCTTATATTTGGGGATCTTGACATCAACCTATTTTAGGTGAGAGACACCTCTTGATTGTTCAGTGTAAAAAGTGGAGTTACTTGATTTTAGAAATCACAGTTTATTCCGTTATTTATGACACGGAAGATATAATATCAACAATTTCTTTTCCTTAGACTAACGTATGTTCTTCCGCAGTATGGCCATTATTTTATAAGCTTAACTTATATGTATTAATAGTGTAAAAATTTATTATATTATATTTCGCAGTACGGCTATTTAACAAATTATTATAGTCCAATTACTAATTGTAATGATAATTAGTAGTATCTGATTAGTACCTTTACATTCTATGGTTGCAAAGGTTTAGTTTTTACCGGACACTACTCTTCTCTTGCTCCTTCTGTTAGGATAGAAATAATCAGGTGTCATGCATAAGCTAGCAAAATAAACTTTCAGCGACGATAAATCAGACAACAAAAAAGAAATATACCAAAAAAGACACAAATATTTAACGTGGTTTGGTCAATTGACCACGTTCACTGCGGAGATGAACAATCCACTATATAAAAGAGAGTACAAAAAATTAAGGTCTTTCTCTCTCTAGAATGGAAGCTTCTCTCAGCTAAGGCTGAATGGTGAGGAAGTCACGGACTGGAGGGCGAGGACAAAGAGGAATATCAAATCAATAGGGGAATATTGCTAGAAAGGTGTTCCCTAATCGGAAGATGCGAAGAAAACTAGAAGTTTGAGTGTGATACAATGCGTAATACCACTTGAATTGAAGCAAACACCAATGGCAGGGTCGTCACTAATAGTGACTCCGATGGCGAACAATCATTTGACAACCTCAGTGGGAACAAGTAACCAAATACATGCACAAAGTTCTGGGAAGAATTCCTGGGCGGACCAGGTTGAAGATGAAGAAAAATCCAAAAATGAACCAGGTAATGCTAAAACCATATATCCTAAATCGTGGAGCACTGCTGTGGGAAAATCGATTATACGTGAGGGCTTTGATTTGGAAGGAGAAGGAGAAACCTCCACAAATGTCAAAATTACTTTGGCAAATGTGCAGGAGGAAATTGAGAACTGGCAGTCTGCGGTAGTTTGCTATGTCCTGGGATTGAACCCCCCATTAACTGTAATAGAGGGGTTCTTCAAGAGAATATGAAAGCCAACATTACGTGACCATTGCAGAAATTTTGGACACGTAAAGGAACACTGTAGGAAACTATAGATGAACACACAAATGAACCAGGCAACATAAGAATGGAAACCTATAAATGGTAAAATCCAAGTTGAAGTGCAAAGAAGAGAAGGCAAGAAAGAAGTGCAGGAAGAGGTGAGAAAGCCAAGGAAAGCAGTAATGCAACCAATTACCACTCCTTTGAGGAACTCATTTGCTACTTTGGAGGAGAAACCAGAGAAGAATGTAGCTCAAATAGGGGTAGTGAATAAGAGGAACCAAACTTGAATAACAGAAGGACACCGGAAAAACAATAGTCTTATAGGTTCAAGTACTATGAGGGGAGGAGGAGCCCCTTCACCTAATGGATAAAGTAGGATTCTGGAATGCCAAGGGCCTAAATAGGCAAGACAAGCAGAAAGAGATGAATCTGTTTTTGCACAACTCTAAAGTTGGCCTATTTGGGTTCCTGCGGGCAAAAGTTAAGAGGTCTAAAGCATTAAAAGCTGCTCTTAACCTTTTTAATTGATGGCATTTCAGTACAAACTTAACTCATCATCCGGGTGGTAGAATTTAGGTGCTATGGAAGCCACAAATTTTCAATGTGAACATCACAAAGTGTCTACTCAGATTATGCATTTTATGGTAGAACATAGAGGAACTCAGTACAAGTTTCAAATAACGATGATATATGGCTTCAATGATCAAGTCCTAAGAAGAGGTTTATGGCAAGAAATTGAACAAATATACAGCACTATGCAAGTACCATGGGCAGTAATGAGAGATTTCAATTGTGTCCTACATAGAGATGAGAGAGTGGGAAGACCAATATCAGTATCATAGACAAAGGACTTCAAAGAACGTGTGGGGAAGTGTTCACTCAAAGAACTCAGGTCTTCTGGATCATTCTATACATGAAACAATATACATGGGGACAATAGTAGAGTCTATAGCAGAATTGACAAAGTCTTAGTAAATGAGGAGTGGTTGTTGATACCTAATTTTGACCTCACATTTTTCAAATAAGTAAATATACTTTCAAAATATCAATTTGCATTATGACTTAATTTACAAGAGTTATACAAGTATTTTTTATAATATTTCATAATTTTTAGAGCTTTAAAATTGATTTCTTTGCATTTAAATTATTTGATTATTTATTAATTATCTCTTAAATTATTTTTGAGATTGACTCAATCATCTAAATTTATTATTTGTATCCACATATAGATTTCATAATATTTTTACCCCATTTTACATAATTATTACATTTTTCACATTATTTGTGCCAAATTACATTTTTTTATATTTGTGTTATGTTAAGTTATTATTTTCAATCAATTTATTACATAAATTATATTAAAATATCCATTAAATATTTTTATAAATTATTTTACTAACCATTTTTGTGTATTTAATTTATAGCCCAATTCAAGGCTAATTTAGGACCTAAGTTAATGGCCCAAACACCCCAAACCTTAGCCCAATCCGCCCCAGCCCAAACTAGATCCCCTCTAATCCTATAATCCGACTGAGACCCATTTTTCTAACACGCCCGTCTCCATTCGATCATGACCGTTGATCTTAATTGATCAACGACCCATAATAAACCCCATTCCCCCTTATATCACATAACCCTGAAACCCTAACCCATTTCCATTACCCAGCAGCCCCTGTATTTTCTCATCTCCACTCTCACACTAAACCCTAACCGACCAAGAAGATCCCTGCTTATTCTTTCCTTATACGCGTCCATACGCGGATTTACTTACCTTTTCTTGTTACTATTACTTATTTTGTGATAACTTTCGTTAACATTTCATTTATGGCAAGCCAGATCCGGCTTTTATTCTATGATTCTGGGTGCTATTATGGTTCTATGCACTGGAAAAGAGAAAATTTCTCTTATATATGGTGTATCTCTGTTGATTCCGCCATGATTGGGGCTTGTGAATGATTTGCCCTAATTTCGATTCCAACTAGGGTTTGGATTCCCATTTTTCTTTTACTGGTTCTATTATAGATTGCGTGCAATATTTTTTTTCCTGATTTAGGTTTTATTGAATATTTTCCTTGTTCATCCTTCTTAATTTGAACACTATATAAACCCCTCCCCAGTTTTCCCTTTGGAAGGACCTTAGACTGAAAATAACTACCGTTGTTCTCTTATTCTCTTATTTTATATACTATTCTGAAATTTGAGACCTTGGCCGGTTGAAAGCCAAGGCCACGAGAAATTTGATTGTTGCTCTTTCTCAATGGGAGCATTGCCCAGGGTTCACTTGAAACCCTTGGGAACTCTGATGCACTGGGAATTTAGGGTGTTATTGTTTGTTTGCTATTAACACTGAAGTATTGGTGAAATCACCCTTCTTGTTACTTGTTCTTCTATAACTAGTAATGTATCTATGACTCTTGCAATTTCCTTTTCCCTCTGTTTGTATTCCTATTCTGCATATCTATGTCTCTAAGAATTTGTATGAATCGACAAACCATTATATTTTATTGAAGTTCTTCTTGGGACTCCATGCCTCCTAGTAGTTCATCCTGTCTATTTTGATTCTGCCTTCTTAGGCTTTCCTACTAATGCATGTGTTCGAGTGCTTGTTACTGTTGTTTAATCTAAGTTTGGTTTCTTTCCTTGTTCAATATTGTCATGATAACTGATGCCCAATATGTGTTCTGACTCCTGTTGAATCATTCATGTATAACTTAGTGCTTTCCTAAGGGTTAGTTCTTGATCATGTTATTAGCTAATCATGCTTTTTTCCCTATTTAATGTGTGCTCCCTTATTTGTTCACTCCTGTGCTCGTTAATATTGCCTAACACTTCTAGGATGAGATTCAATATGTGGTTAAGACCTAATGCTTGCATATCACGAGTTTTGATGTTGTTTTTGAACCTTTATCCAATGATTGATGCTCAACATGTTAAGTCTCATGTTCATCTAAGTGATATAATTACAACTGTTGTAAATTATACCCACTAGCCTATTGTCATGCTATTTGTGACCACATTCTCCTTAGACTTTCGCGTTAAAAAACCTTCATGTGAAAACTGCCATCCACTTGTTCATGTCTATGACTTTGCTAGATTCTCATGGTAATTGTCTAAAGTCCTTTAGGCTAATTATGGACTATGCTTTGCTTTGAAACTCTATCTGGCATAGTTTACTAGCTTATGATGTTCAAACCTGTCATCGAAAACTTGTTTTATTTATTCATATGTGCCTGTAAAGGATTTTGTGTAACCTTATTTGTATGTCTTTGTCCGGAAATCTCTGCTCTCTTTGTTAGCTATAACATTAAAAGATGAAACTCCTAAGTCTTAAAGTTCGCCTAGTACCAAGCTTGTCACCTATGTTGCTATGGTTAATTAGTATTCCATGGGTAAGAAAGGCAGCTGTCTTAATGTTTGGGCCTAGTTGTTGGGCCAGTTCGGTACTCAAATTGAAGCGTATTAATAGTCACTTAGAGTTTAGGCATGTTCATCACCTAAGGCTCCAGGCTTAGTTGAAGACATAATCAGCCTGGGGTATCCTTTATTTGCTTTATTTTGGGCATGC
Source organism: Nicotiana sylvestris (assembly GCF_000393655.2). NCBI lineage: Eukaryota > Viridiplantae > Streptophyta > Magnoliopsida > Solanales > Solanaceae > Nicotiana > Nicotiana sylvestris. The sequence continues at coordinate 122,621,244 of NC_091061.1, forward strand.
AGCCGCCCTATTAAGCCTGTAACTATTTTATCCTATTTGGGCATGTAATAATCTATAGTAACGAATAATGAGGATATTACTGGAATTGGGGGGAAACGTGTACATTCTAACGTTTGCATAAAAGGGTAAAAAACATGCCTATAGGATCTATGTGGTTTATTTGCTATTTGTTCAATATGCCTTATATGCTATTTAGTTTCATGTGTAGAAAGCATGCCTATAGGAATCATGCATACTTCATTTGTACAATGTTCAAACATGTTAGTCTAAGTATTGGCCATACTTCTTCTATGTTATTACATACATTTAGACATCATGCCTATAGGATGTGATACATATGCATTGCTTAACTAGAAACCATACTTATAGAAATTCAAATAATCAACTAGTCAACTGCTTCTATTACTTTAGTGTACTGCCCATTTAGATACCATGACTACTGGACTATAGATACCTTCCTATAGGATACTGTCACCCGCCTAGAAAATATGTCTATAAGGATAAAGTGTAATAAAATCAGTTGTCAACCGTTAGAAATCCTGCCTATAGGATATTGTTACTCATCTTAGAAAATATGTTTAAAAAATCAATATCGTAAACTCTCAGTTTTCAAATAGATTTACTGCCTCATAGTACGAACAAGTAGAGATTAAGTCTATAGGACCTGCAACTCTTTTGATATACAAATCTGTTAGCTTAAAGCTGCAATGTTGCCTGCACAGTGCTGAAAAACAGAATCATCTAGAAGCCATGCCTATAGGACTTAACGACTATAATACGTCTTAATTTTGAAATGTCCTACTGCCTAATCTAAAAATCTGTGATTGATCGCATGCTTTTTGTGCTTATGTGTGGATGTTAACTTGAGTCTTTCATTGCTATTATGTGTAGTCCTACCTGTTTTTAATGTCGCCTAATTTTTATCATTTTGAGCATCCTAATTAAAGTCTAGAACCACCCTAAATAGTAGGTCCAAATCCTCCTGGACCATAGGCATGGGACGGATAATGCACGCATAGGACACTACTTAGAATTGAAGTAGAGTGCCTTTAAGTAAACAACTTCAATATAGTAATTGTGTAGCAGGAGATGATAGTCTGTGCCTGTCGAATAATATGAGCAACCCCCTTACCTTAAGGGAGTTGTGAAGTATTATTTATGTTGCACGGGGTGATCCTTTAGGCTAAAAAACTTAGGACTCCCCTTTTCCTTTATATACTTGTTATCTACACTTAGTCGTTTAATATAGACCAATGTAGTTGTATCCTTCTAGTCATTAAGATTTGTACCGATACACATGTTATAATAATATTCTTTGACTTCTAATCTCTCTTTATTTATTTGATCACCTAGCCTAATTACACAATCCACATAGCATAAATTTTGGCCGGGACCCACAGTTGTGGACCTCGAAGAGTACCTAATACCTTCTATTTGAGGTAATTTGAGCCCTTGCTCGATCTTTAGTGGCGTTGACTAGTCAAACAGAGTTATTCGCAAATAGGTGCCCTTACACACCTTAAAAATCATTAGGTGGCGACTCTTCTCTTTTAATACTTCATTTTAAAAAGTTGTCACACGTCAAAGTCCACTTTTCCGAGAAAAGGAAACTTAGGCTCTTACCATAACAAAATTGACTTATGTGGATTACTTTATTTTATTTTTTTATTTGTTTTAAAACTGCTATCACATGCACATCCCTTCCCATATTCTCCTTTGTTTGCTATAATATGTATGACCGCTCTCCATCTCTTTCCATCTTGACTGCTATATTATCCTTATCTCTTTACCTGCTTCATTACATTCTCGCACATTTTTCATGAGCCAAGCTGACTTCTTTCTTTTGTCTTTCTTTTCTTTCCTCTTTTTTTCATGTTCACTTTTGCTATTTTATTTTCTGCTTCTTACATGCAAATACTTGGCAATGTGTTATTATTTCTGCATAAAGCATGCTCCGCATCATACTCCACTCGTGCTAATTATCAACATAGCAGCGCTTGATGAGTGTCTGAGCTTCCTTGAAAATTATGCTTTTAAATCGGAAAGGTTTATTTGCGGTAGACTAGTCAATCAGCGGTGCAATTGACAGTCCCGTACCTTTTTCTCTCAAGTTGTCTACTTGAGAGTACCAGTCTAAAATATTCTAGAAATCCTACTCTAACTTGCAATGTACATGCATCATGTTAAACCTAGTATGAGTTGGAGCGTTATTGACATAAAAACCTGCTAAGATGAGCCTTGTCCAAAGTCTGACGGGATTTTCACAATCCCAATTGACACTATCATATTATGTGCATTACTTGGAGAAAATGTGCCAACGTGTTAATCATTATTGCGTAAGTAGTCAAATCTGGAGGGGAAAGGGCTAGCCTTTGTTTGTTTGCAGAAAATCAAGAATGAAATCCCCAGGTTCAGTATGGTCCAAAGCATCCCACCTTTGCTACTTGACTGGTGGAAAGACCTTGCACCTTGCCACAAAAATTATGTGAGAAGAGTACTTGGTGACCTTCCTTCCTTGCTAAACATTCGACTAAATAGGGAATAGATTGAGGCTACTACCATGTTCTGGGATGAAAAAAGAGTTGTTTTTCGATTTGGCAATACAGAAATGACTCATCTTCTAAAAGAAATAGGAGGCTTCGCCAAGTTTTCGTGGGATAGTCTGGGATTATTGGTACTAGAGAATCGCACTCCCTGTGGTTTTCAAAAAATGTTGGGTTTTAAGAAAAATGAAGAGTTGCTCTGTCTAAAAAAATCATACATCTCTTTTGAATTTCTTTACGAGCGTTATGGGCATAGCAAGTCGTATCGTCTTCATCATGATGAACTCACCATTACTTCCTTGGGTTGGACGCACCGCCGGGTTTATGTGTTCGTCATCTGCTTCTTGGGGTTGTTGATATTTCCAATGAAGGGAGGAAGGATTCATACTCGCTTAGCCATGGTCGCCAGGACCTTGATGGAGGGCATTGGAGGACAAAATTATACCATTATCCCTATGATCTTAGCTGAGATGTACCACGCTCTAGATCGGTGCATGCTAGGATTTGGACACTTTGAGGGTTGTAATCTGTTCCTACAAGTCTGGCTGCTGGAACACTTTCAGAGAGGAGAGTATCGTCAGGAGCTTCTGCGAAGGCTATTGAATGACTACATAGCCAACCATCATCCAAAGAAAATGACATTTATTCTAGACAGGTTTGCACAACCTGGAAATACTATAAGTTGGGTGTGTTTCTTCAGCAATCTGACCGACGAGCAAGTTCATTGGATGTTTGAATGGTTTCTTAGCAGTGAGTTCATCATCAGGTCAAGAGGGACTACTCATATGGTACTGATAGGGTTGCGAGGCATCTATCTTAATTCCCCCATAAGGGTAATGAGGCAAGCAAAAAGAAAAGAGGTCATACCTCGGGTTTCACACATGGTCCAGTACAAGGTAGATTTCAAAGGAGATGTCATTCTATTTAAGTTCGAGGTGAAACATATGTGGAACCAAAAGATCATTGTGGAAAGAGAAACCATTGAGCCAGACAGGTATCACGCCGGTCATATGTACTACTACCTATCATGGCTGGAAGATGACATAGCGGGAGACGTCAAGCCAGGAGTTAATCTGAAGGACAAGATCAAAGATGAAGTAGCTGAGGCACAAGTTAAGTATAGAAGGCTACGCAAAAGGGTGTTCAAGTCTGAATTTAAACATTTGGAACATCACAAAGTGAACATGGAGGCGATAAATAAATGGAAGGAGATTGACACTAAGTTAACGAAAAGATTGGAATACTTGGAACAAGGATTGATAAAGATAGAGGGGAAGATGAGAAAGAGACTCTCGGAGTGCCAAGGGATGGATGGCGGTGAATGAGGACATCTAGCAAAAGCTTACTTACTACTGGATATGCGGGATCTGGGGAACCTAATTGATGGGGTAAAAATAGCCAAGCATGGAGAATGTCCTTCAAGGACCAAGTAGATGATGTTCTTTACTGATTTTTAGCTTAGATTTAGATTTCTATGTAATAGGGCTAAATTCCATTAGTAACTTTATTATTATCAATTTAATAAAAGTTTGTTTTGACTCATTTTTCACATTAATGAAATGAAGCACATGTTGACATGAATTTTACCTTACTAACTTGATTACCTTTTGATTTTTCTTTTCTTTTTGATTATTCCCATTCCCAAAGGTTGGTTTGTGTATGCTGGCATCATCAACATACCACACCAGATCTAGAGGTTCTCCACCTCCTCCTCCACTAAGCAACCACAAAGGCAAACGCAAAGGAAAAGGTTAAGATGGATGATTTAAATGGTATCAGAAAAGACAATGCTACTATGGCAGAAAACGTTGAAACTTTAGATGGCCGAAGCACTCGGGGAAAGAATGAATTGGTTTTATATTTGGAGCAGAAAATCCTAGAACCACAGGGCGAGCTTGAGTAAGTCTAGAATTTGACAAATCTCTCCCTTACCCTCAATGTTTCTGACATCAACCAGCAAAACCCGACTACCCAAAACCAAATACCGCCACAAAATACACAAAACCAAAACCAACCACCAAATTCTCCCGTACCACACCAGTATCCCACACCTCCCTAGAATATTAACCAGCTATCAGTACCAACCCCTCAACAACACCACCCTCATCTAACTCAATACCTATAAACCACTATTTATCATACTCCCCAAAATGCACCACAACCTACTCCTGATCCCCAAAACTCGACCACCGACCACCCGTATACCCAAGTTCTAGGAACCCATCAAAGCAATCCGATATATGTGAAAACCTTATATCATACCCTATAACAACCCTATACATACCTGAATCAACCGGGGAGGACATGCTCATTAAAAATATGGCAGAGGAACTCAAAAAGCTCACTGGTAGAGTCCAGAGTGTTGAAGGTGGTAAAGACGTTGAAAGTCTAGACCATGAGGACCTACGTATCCATCCAGATGTGGAACTGCTGGAGGGTTACAAACCTCCCAAATTCGAAATATTTGATGGTACTGGTGATCCGAAGGTACATCTAAGAATATATTGTGACAAGCTTGTAGGAGTGGACAAGAATGAATAAATCCGCACAAAATTGCTCATGTGCAGCATCACAGGAGACTTCTTGTCTTGGTATATCAATCAAAACCCAAAGAAGTGGGTTAGTTGGGTGAGTATGGCATTAGATTTCATGGATAGATTCAGGTTCAACACAGAAAATACACCAAACATTTTCTACATTCAAAACCTCAAGAAGAAGCCGATAGAAACCTTCTGCGAGTATACTCCTCGTTGGAGATCAGAGGTCGCAAAGGTAAGGCCAGCACTTGAAGAAGAACAAATGAACAAGTTCTTTGTTATAGCTCATGATCCGTAGTATTACGAATGGTTGATGGTCATTGAAAATCACAAGTTCTCCGACATCATCAAACTAGGAGAAAGAATAGAAGAAGGAATTAAGAACGGGATGGTGACCAATTTTGAGGCACTGCAAGCCACGAATAAAGCTTTGCAATCAGGAGGCATTTCGAAGAAGAAGAAGTGGGTGCCATGATGGTAGCCCAAGGCCCTAAGTTTCCCCTCACATACCAAGCACCTCCACCCACATATCAACCCTCACCCCCAAGATACCAACACCCTGTCACCACATACCATACCTATAATACTCAACCTGTATATTACCATTCACCTCCACCCACCCGCCAAAACTACCCTAAGCCACGTCCGAATTTTGACCGCATACCTCCAATACAATACACCCCAATTGCTGAATCCATAGACCAACTATATGAGAGGCTAAAGGCCAATGGTTATGTTTCTCCTATTCTTGCTGTTGTTATTGAAAATTCCTCTCAATGGATCAACCCCAACAAAACATATGCATATCATTCAGGCATGAAGGGTCATACCATTGAGGAGTGTCGCACGTTGAAAGGCAAGATTCAGACGCTGATCGATACTAAGGTCATACATGCAAAGGAAGCTGCACTAAATATTTGTAACAACCCTCTCCTAGATCACAGAGGTGAGGGAGTGAATGTGATAGAAACTGGCGAAGAATGGAATCAAGAAGGGTCCATTGGACTCATTTGAGAGGGAGACGCTATTAAAATATCTCCTTTCACCCTCACGCTAGTTGTGGTACAAACCTATGCGCCATTTGAAGTCGAGGTAACTACACCATTAACTATGATGGTAGCTCCCACACCATCTTAAAAGTCTGATGTCGTCTCATGAGATTACGCTGCGGAGGCAAGAAAAAAGGGAAAAGCAAAAATGGAGGAACAGATACTGCACAAGGTATCACTAGAACTGGCAGAGTTTATACACCTGAGAATTTGGGAGGAACAAGCAAGGAAGCTGCACCTAAGTTGCCTGTTGTCGAGACTGGTACTGTTGATATTCGGAGAAAGTACAAGTAAGGGAGTACTCTATTGTTGGCCACTTGAAAAAAACTCCCGCTCAAATATATATCTTATCACTACTGCAAAACGCAGATGCACACAGGAATGCTTTGATGAAGGTGTTGAGTGAAGCGTATGTAACCACCAACATCACTAGTGGAGAGATGGCTAACATGGTCGAACAGGTATTGTAAAGCCATAAAATGACTTTCCATGAAGATGAATTACCACCAGAAAGACTAAGTCACAACAGGGCATTGCACACCATCGTGCAATTGGAAGATAAGTTCATTGCCAGGGTCTTGAAAGATAGAGGTTCGAGTCTTAACATATGTCCACTGACCACTCTAAAGAGACTAGGTAAAGGCCTGCATGCGATACGAATGAGAAGCATAAATGTGAAGGCATTTGCTGGATCTCAGAGAGCCACCGATGGAGAAATCAATCTCAGTTTACAGATGGGTCCGACTTGGTTTGATGTCGAGTTCCAAGTGCTAGACATATCTACTACTTACAATCTATTGTTAGGACAACCCTGGATACATGCCGCCAGGGCAGTGGCTTTAAATCTACACCAACCTGTGAAGTTTGAGTAGAATCATCAGGATGTGATCATCCATGGAGATGGAAGCAACCCTATCTATACCAACCAGACCGTTCTAGTCATCGAAAATAGAAGGAAGCTGGCTGGAGAAACATACCATCACATTGAATGAGTCAATGCAACTAAAAAGGACCAATGGTCGAGAAACAAGATAGAAAGCATACTGCTATTGATAGGGTATGAACCCGACAAGGGTCTCGGCAAAACGCTTTAGGGGATCACCAAACCCGTACAACCACAGTATCATGACACGACTTTTGGACTCGGATATGAATACACATGGCAAGAATACCAAGATTGGATAGAACCATGGTATGCTCCTTATTATCCACTGGAAAAACTCGTACCACCTCTGCACCAGACATTCCATCAGGATGACATGATGTGGGGATCTAAGGAAGATGAGGTTTTGGCTGGCATGAGGAAGTTGTTTCTAGATGAAAAAAACATGGATTGTAGTGGAATTGTTGAGGAGGAGGAGGAGGAAGACCTTACCATTCAAACCAGGGAAGAAGGAGTTATTCTCAAGAACTGGACCGCTACACCATCCCGAGCCTGTCGAGTTCCTGGGTAGCCTGGCAAATTAGTATGAATTATTTTCAAATAGTTTTAAGCATTTGAGACATTTTTCAATATCTTCTTTTGAAATAATTACTCAAGCCATCGAGTCGTACTTGTTGACGTTTTTAAAAGTTTTATTAATGCATTACTACTTTTTATATTTATTATTATCTTTCTATATTTCTTTTCAGCATAATTATTACATATCCTGATGAACCTACGACTGTGATATGTAATGAGACAACACAACATAAGGACTGTGATTCGGAGGATCTAGAGAATGATATAATACCTGAGGAAATTGTCAAAGAAGTAGAGGACTTTGAAAATAAACCAAAGTCTAATTTGGAGGAAACTGAGGCCGTTAACTTAGGGGATTCCGAAACGGTCAAGGAAATGCGTATAAGCATTCATCTATCACTGTCGAAGAGGGAGGAGTATATCAGATTCCTAGAAGAATATGAAGACATCCTTGTATGGTCCTACAATGCTATGACTGGGTTAAGCACATCCACAGTAGCTCACAAGCTACCCATCAATTCCATATGTCCACTGACAAAGCAGAAGCTCAAAAAATTCAATCCAGATATGAGTTTGAAGATAATATAGGAGGTAACCAAGCAAATTAAAGCCAAGGCTCTCCGAGTGGTCGAATACCGGACTTGGTTAGCTAACATTGTGCCAGTTCCAAAGAAATATGGGAAAGTTAGAGTATGTCTCGATTACCGAGATCTAAACAGAGCAAGTCGTAAGGATGATTTCCTGCTGCCCAACATACACATACTGATTGAAAACTATGCCAAGCATGAACTCCAATCCTTTGTGGATTGCTTCGCAGGATATCATCAGATCTGGATGGATGAAGAGGATGCCAAAAAGACAACCTTTATCACACCATGGGGAGTATACTGCTACAAAATGATGCTGTTTGGTTTGAAGAATGCCGGGGCCACCTACATGAGGGCCAAGATGACTATCTTCCACGATATGATACATAAGGAAATATAGGTATACGTGGATGACGTTATCATCAAATCTAAAAGAAGTTCGGATCACATAGCAAACCTGAAGAAAATCTTCAATCGGCTTCAAAAATACAATTTGAAGTTGAATCCTACAAAATGTGCCTTTGGAGTCCCTGCTGGAAAGTTGTTAGGATTCATCGTCAGTCGCTGAGGGACTGAGTTAGACCCATCAAAAGTCAAAGCTATCAAGGACTGCCGCCTCCAAAGAATAAGAAAGATGTGATGAGTTTTTTAGGGTGCCTCAATTACATTAACCATTTCATAGCACAATCAACCATGATATGTGAGCCAATCTTCAGAATGCTAAGGAAAGATGTTGTAATGAGTTGGACTGAAGAATGCTAAAAGGCCTTCAATAAATCAAGAAGTATTTATCTAAACCACCCGTTCTGGTCCCACTAGAACCAGGAAGACCTCTGCTACTTTATTTTTCCATGTTAGATGGAGCTTTTGGTTGCATTTTAAGACAACACGATGAAACTGGAAGAAATGAGCAGGCGATATATTATCTGAGCAAGAAGTTCACATCTTATGAAGCCTGGTACTCTTTGTGGGAATGCACTTGCTGTGATTTGACAATGATAGCTTAGAAGTTGAAACATTATTTCTATGCATACACTACATATCTCATATCAAGGATGGATTCGCTAAAATACATATTTCAGACACCCATGCCTACAGGTAAGTTAGCGAAGTGGCAAATATTGTTGAGTGAGTTTGACATAATCTATGTAACTCAAAAGGCAATCAAAGGTCAATCATTGGCAGATCACTTGGCAAAAAATCCCGTAGAAAGAGAATATGAACCATTGAAAACGTATTTAGGTATCGTTTGTAGGAGATGATATCACTGAGGTGTACGGTGGTTAGAGGATGTTCTTCGATGGACCAGTAAACTTCAAAGGAGTAGGTATTGGAGCTGTCTTAGTATCAGAAACCGATCAATATTATCTGGTATCCGCAAAGCTTAGGTTTTCATGCACCAACAATATGGCGGAATATGAAGCCTGCATCTGGGAAATTGGCTACGAAGAACACCAAAATATTGCCATATTTGCACTGTGTACAAAAGCTGATCAAGAGGTTCACAAAGATAGAGTTCAAACAAGTTCCAAGGATTCAGAATGAGTTTGCAGATCTATTAGCCACTTAGTCTTCCATGATACATCACCCAGACAAGAATTTTATTAATCCTATCCCAATAGGAATTCGTAAGCAGCCGGCTTATTTTGCTCATGTTGAAGAAGAGATTGACGGAAATCCGTAGTTCCACGACATCAAGAAGCACTTGGAAAAAGGAGAATATCCAGAGACTGCTACCCATACTTAGAAGCGCACGCTTCATAGATTATCCATTCACTTCTTTCAAAGTGGAGGAATTCTGTATAGAAGGACCCCTGACTTGGGATTACTGCGATGTGTCGAAGCCAAGGAGGCATCCAGATTGCTCTAGGAAATAAATGTCGGAACTTGCGGACCTAACATGAATGGTTTCTTTTTGGCCAAAAAAATATTAAGAGCAGGGTATTTCTGGATGACTATGGAAACATACTGCATCAAGTATGTTCATAAGTGTCACCAATGCAGATACATGCTGACATAATACGAGTACCACCCAATGAACTTAATGCAAGGCCTTTCTCCGATTGGTGTATGGATGTCATCGGACCAATCAAACCCGCCGCTTCAAATGGGCATAGGTTCTGGTGCCCATAGACTACTTCATAAAATGGGTTGAAGTCGCATCTTATAAAGCCTTAACTAAGAAGGTTGTAGCAGATTTTTTTCAGGACCGCATCGTATGTCGATTTAGAGTACTAGAGTAAATCATCACTGACAATACCGCTAATCTCAATAGCAATTTAATGAAAGCCATGTGCGAAATATTTAAGATCAAGCATCGGAACTCTACCGCATACATGCTGTAAACAAACGGAGCAGTAGAAGCCACCAATAAGAACATCAAGAAGATAATGAGGAAAATGGTGGACAATTACAAATAATGGCACAAGAAGCTACCATTTGCTTTACTTGGGTATCGTACCACAGTTCGCACATCAACTGGGGCAACTCCCTATCTGCTAGTTTATGGTATTGAAGTTGTTATTCCTGCCGAAATGGAAATCCCTTCCTTAAGAATCGTACAAGAAGCGGAGCTCAGCGATGCATAGTGAGTACGAAGCCGGTATAAACAACTATCTCTCATTGATAGAAAAAGAATGAACGCGGTGTGTCATGGTCAACTCTATTAGAATAGAATGGCAAGAGATTTCAACAAAAAAGGTTAGGTCAAGGCAATTCACACCGGGGCAATTGGTGTTGAAACGAATCTTCCCATATCAGGATGAAGCAAAGGGGAAATTCCCACCCAACTGGCAGAGCCCTTACATGGTTCACCAGGTGTTAACAGGAGGAGCACTCATACTTGCAGAGATGGATGGAGAGATTTGGCAAAAAATTATCAATTCGGACGTAGTAAAGAGATACTATGTTTAAGATTATATTTGCACTTTCTATTTGATGTAACTGAACTACACTTGAACTGATCCCATTTAAGAGGGGATACGTAGGCAGCCATGTGGGTTCGGTCACATCATAATAAAATCTTCATTTTCTCTATGGTCAGAAATTGGGGCAATGCCTCAAGTTTGCCTGATCTCATCATGTTTGGAATCGTTGAGGAATGTGGTGCCAGAATTACGTATTTAAACTGGAGCAGAATTTTGAGGAGTCCTCAAAATTCCGAAGCAAGAAGGTTGCAACGTCACAAAATACGGCAGAGTCACCAGTTCATCAAAACTATTTGATCTCGTGCATTATCACATATTTCAAATTTCCTCCTCAAAATTTCGAAGCAAGAAGGTTGCAATGTCTCAAAATGCATCACAGTCACCAGTTCATCAAAACTATTTGATCTCGTACATTATCACATATTTCAAATAACTACATTTCTACAAATAATTTACCAAATGCATGTATAATTTTCGAAAATTTTATTTCTATGGCAGCCAGATGTTACCCAGGGTGGCTCAAGCAGGGCCTCAAGACAAGAGTAAAGGCGAAGCAAGGAATCGAGAGCACGAACCAACATTTCACCGTGTCGCGCCCCCTTTTTCCTCGTAGAGTCCGGGTTTAGACATGTAGCGGGAATAACTCGTTTCCTTTAGGGAATTGGGTATTTGAAGAGTCGGCACCTAGTGGATTAAGGTGCGTTAGGGCACCTAGAGCAATTAACTCATATTACTAGTTTGCATTACCAGAGATTGGGTAAGGGCTCGAAATGACCTTGAGGGGAAGGTGTTAGGCACCTATCGCAGTCCACAACGGTGGGTCCTAGCCGAACTCAATTATATGAATTAGTCATTTAATAGATAGGTAGTCTAAGCACACATATACAAATAAAAGAAGTTTAACAGATAGGCAGTCTAAGCACACATATGTAAATAAGGTGGGGAAAGCCCTAGGTTTGTTAGCCTATAGGATCACATCTGTACAATACCCGGTAAGCCTTCCTCAAATAGAGGGTTACACGTGGCATTAACACACAGGTCATCATATCCTTTACTACCTAATTACCCTCCCTTTGGTCATAGCCTAAAGCGTTCTAGCAAACTTAAGATATATCCTATGCGTGCACTACTCGTCCCTTTACTTATATAGTCCGGAGCTATTTAGGACTTCTAGTTACGGTGGATCTAGACACTCCTACAGTAATTAAAAGGAGAAACTCTAGGCGATATATAAAACATATAGGACTGGACCAAAGATAGAAGAATTAAAAGGCTCATATTTTACCTCCACTAATAAAGCAAGTAAGTGCACGTCTCAAACAACATATTTAAGATATTTAAGAAAAGCCCTAGAATAGGATATCTAGGTGAGCATGACAAGCAGAGAATATACAATGTTGAGTTAAGGACCAGTTTATCCTAGAAACATGATCTCTATGCACATAAGAAAGTTGGTGAACGTGATATTAAGGCATAATTGATAAATGACCTAAGAACCAGATTTTTTAATACAAGTAAGAGAATGCATGATGGAAATTTAGAACAGATAGTGTAGTGATCCAATAAACATGTTTTCTAATGCACATAAAAATCCGGTAAGCATGGTTTCTAACTCATACAAATAATCATAACGGTCATATGAGCATGGTTTCTACCTGTTTCCCACAAAATATATATAAAAGTCCCTCCCTTTTACTAATAACCCAATATCTATTTACAAGAAATTATTATTACAAACCAACACTAATACAGAAATGGAATTACTACAACTATAGGGAGCCTGAATATAAGCCCAAAATATACACCTGGGAGACCAGGCCTTCAACCAGTCCATAAATGCCATAATCTCATAGTGCACCCAATAGGATCATGGTGTGTCACAGTTTCCAAGGGCCTCAGGGACCCCGGGCAGTGCTCACACCAGGAAACCTTTAAAGGAACCTTTGTGAGGAAGTTTTTGGAAATCCAACTCTAGTGTATCAAAGTTCATAGGCGCCTTAGGGACCCCTAAGCATTGCTTACACTAGAAGGGAAAGAACCTAGGTGTTCTAAAAGTAGGAGTTGAAAACAGGAGATAGTTTTAAGAAAATAATTTTCGATTCCCAGGAAGTAAAGAGCACATAAAGTCATTCAATTACTTCAACTTAAACAAAGGTCCTAGAAGTCAGATAAGAAATAGGTTAACTGAGAGTTTCAAATTACCTTACTAGCTGTTACTAGGTGAGCATTCAATCACATACAGAAGGATAGTAGGGTTGGGAGTCATATCGGTCATAAGAAATAAGCATGTTTCTAGTTCCTATAGATACACAGAAGTCTAACTAAAGCAGGAACAAACAGATTGAGAGTAACACACATAGATTCAGCCGGACAGAGGCAGGCATGTTATTGTAGTCAACATAGAAGCAAACATGTGATTGCAGTAGACATATAGGTTTGATCAAAACAGAAGAAAGGGCATGTTAATTATAAGGAATCATACAGGTTAAGTCAAATAGCAGGAAGCATGCAACTTAATTGAATGGCGATACATATGTTGACTAAGAACAAGAAGCATGAAACACATAGGTTTAGTCAAAGATAGACAGGCTGATCTAGAAGATTATGCTGGTTTAATAACACAGAAAAGACATGCTGCGAAAAGGAAGTACACCAATTAAATTCATACAGAGGTTTGCATGATAGTAAAGTGAGAGCATACCAGTTAGACGAGCAGAAGCAGAAAATAAAATAGCAGGATTCAACAGTCAAGTCCTGGATTTCAGCCGACAAGACAAACAGATGAACACAAGTAGCAAAGAGATGAGAGCACAATTTGTGTGTGAGTGAGCTTATTGAACTGTTGTTCGTGTATTGATAGGTAAAACAAGAGTGTATATATAGTAGTTTAAGAGTAGAACAAAATAAGGTAAAGGAATCAGCATTCAGTCAATTAAGGAAATCATAGGGTCACAAAATCCAATCACATAACGGAGTTCAGAATAGACCCCTTAATTAGGGGTAATTGATCAAATGGTAATAACAAGGGTCTAATTAAGGAAAGAATCACAATCATACCATGTAAAGGAATCGGTAAAAATCCACAATTATACGGGCAATCAAATAAGAGATGAACGACCAATTAAGGTCATAAATAAGGAAACACACAAGATTTATGCATACAGATCTCCAACAGAGTAAATCAATCAATCAAAACTTTCAAAATAACACTGATTTATGGAAAGAATTACTCAACTTCCATAAACAGAAATTAGGCTAAGTAAAACCTCACAAAAATATAGAAATTAGCCGGAGAAACAGATTCGAACCCTAATAGAGATTAATTAGGGCAAAACCCACAGAATAATGGATTTGACAAAGAAAGAAATGTGTAAGTCAAAAATACAGAGTAAATTAATACGATTGGTAACATAGAAAGACTCAAAATCGAAGCAAAGGTTAGAAAAATCAGAGTATCACACAAAATCAACTAAGGTTTAAGTATTTTTTGCACAAATCAGTCACTAAGACGAAAAAATTAATCAAACACTTAGAAGTCAAAAAAACCTTTGAAAAGTAACTTGGGATGAACCCTAGTTTTGGGGAAAAGTCGGAATAATCAGTTAAAATCAGAAATTCTTAAAGAAGAACAGGTAATAGTGCTTGATTCATCACAGATCTATACAGATCTGAGAAGGATCAAAGGTAATAGACTAGGGTTTTCAGAAAAATAATAGAGATGCGAGAATAGGTCAAGAGACCATAGATTAGTAACAAAAGAAAAGGAAATTCTTACTCACAGTCGAGAAAATGGCCTGAGACAGGCTAACAAGCAAGGTTTCAAACCACAACCGGTAAGGTTCCTTGAGATCGTCTCAAGGATCTAATAAGTCAAAGAGCCATAGTGCGTAGAAGGCCAGGTCCGGCCGGAGAAGACATGGAAACATCACAGGATTGAGATACACGCCGGTGATGATGTTTAGAACTAGGTTTAGGTCGAGAGAGTTGAGAGAAGAGGGGAGTGATGACGGCGGGTGAGAGAAGTGAATGAGAGGGTTTGGAGGGGTTAGGTCTAGGTTTAATTATGGAAAGGGGAATATGGATCGTTGATCTGAATGATCAATGGTTAGGATTGAATGGGAGGTATTGGGTCGGGTAGGTGTGTATTTGGGCCTAAAGGGATTGGGCTAATTTTAAAAGAGGTTTTGGGCTGGTCTTTTGGGTTAAGTCTAAAAGCAAAAAGGGGGTATTTATTAAATACCCAGATAATTAAGTAAATTTAATTTATAAAATAAATAACAAATTATAAAAATAATTTTCATGCATAGAAATAATTATTCGATATTTTAAAAATACATTGGACCATTTTCTAGTAAATTAATGCAATAATGTATGCTTGGGCTATAATTACAAAGTTGTTGCAATTATAACAAAAAAATATAAATCTGGCCATTTGCGAAATAATTTAAACTAAATATGACTATAAATAGTAAAATTAAATCAAGAAATGTTATTAAGTCATTTGTGATGCAATTTTGTACTTGCTTACATAAATAAAATATTGGGATAAATTAATTTAAAAATATAAAAATTATGGAAAAAATATCATTTGATGCTAATGCATAGTTTTGAAGATATATATGCATTTTGAAAAAATAATATAGGAAAAATTGGGTATCAACAGCTGCCCCTCTTTACCCGGGAAGGATGAAAGAGTTGTCGGGTAAAGATATGATGGCCAATTTTGACCGGACGGGATGGTTTGAGAGATTTAGGCCACACTCTGGTTTATGAGCTACCTACATATCCCTGTTTTTACAAGAATTAGGCCATGTGTAGTTCCGGATTCATCGGCGGAATATACCGATGAATTCATCACAAGAACGGACATGAGATTTCGGGATAGGTGAAAGAATGGTTATGGTCAGCGGTCAAGTTTGAGCTAGTCGAAGGAATCGTAGTGGGATTTCTCCTTTGGGGATAATGGTTGCTTATCAGGTCACATGCAGATAAAAGATACTATAAACATATATTTGTGCGGGAATTTAAACATGATGCAGATTTTCTTTAGACCATGAGAATTGTCTTCGGACGGTGCGGATGATGTCATTAGACTATGATGTCCTGGGCCATGAATTGTGAGATAGGAGATTCACAGGCCATGAAATGATGTTCTCAGGCCATGAAGATGGTGCCTCTGAACCATGACGCCTTTGAATAATAATATGCAAATTTGATATATCCTCGGGCCATGGGATGGTGTCTTCCGTCTATGAGGATGATGCCTTTAAGTTGGCAATGTTTCAACCCATGAGATGTAACAATATGATGCTAAAATCAACAAGACAAGGCTTAGTCTTGTGAGGTTACGGGCAGAGCTTAGCCCGAAAGAGGAGAAAATAGATAGTGCTGGAATAGAGCAACATTTATGCAAGGAGGGACAATGCTTAGTCCCATGAGAAGGCGGTGCTTAGACTTATGCTGATATGGAGGCAAGGCTTAGCCTCATGTAGATAGAGACAAGGCTTAGTCTCATGCAAAGAGAAGGTAGTGCTTAGCCTTATGCAAAATGGAAGTAGGGCTTAGCCTCATGTAAGATTCGAGACAGGGCTTAGTCCCATGCAAATGGAAGGCAGTACTTAGCCTTACGAAGAATGGAGGCAGGGCTTGGGCTCATGCATATGGAGGCAGAGCTTAGTCTCATTCAAGATGCGGGATAGGGCTTAGTCCCATGTAGATGGAGACAGAGCTTAGTCTCATGCAAGATGCGGGACATGGCTTAGTCCCATGCAGATGGAAGGCAGAGCTTAGCCTTATATAGATATGGAGGCAGGGCTTAGCCACATGCAGATGGAAATAAGGCTTAGTCTCATGCAAAGAGAAGGCAGTGCTTAGCCTTATGCAAATATGGAGGCAGGGCTTAGCCTCATGTAGATATGGAGACAGGGGTTAGCCTCATACAAGATTGGGAGATAGAGCTTAGTCTCGTGCAAAGAGGAGGCAGTGCTTAGCCTTATGCAAATATGGAGGCAAGGCTTAGCCTCATGCAGATATGGAGGCAGGGCTTAGACTCATGTAAGATTGGGAGACAAAGCTTAATCTCGTACAAAGAGAAGGCAATGCTTAGCCTTATGTAGATATGGAGGCAGGGCTTAGCCTCATGCAGAGAAAAGGCAGTGCTTAGCCTTATACAAATATGGAGGCAGGGCTTAGCCTCCTGTAGATATGGAGGCATGGCTTAGCCTCATGCAAGATTGGGAGACAGAGCTTAGTCTCGTGCAAAGAGAAGGCAATGCTTAGCCTTATGCAGATATGGAGGCAGGGCTTAGCCTCATGCAGTGAACAGTTGGCAAATAGGAGTAGAGTATTTCTTAGCTAGAGATATATAGTTTTGTAAGGGGAGGTTGGTTCGTGCCTTCGTCCGCTGGCTTTGCTCTTCTCCGTTCTGGAGGCCTTGTTTGAGTTTTCCTAAGTAACACCTGAGTGTTACAGAAATAGAGTTTTCGAAAATATGCAATTATTGATGAAAATAGAGTTATTCTCAGGAATCATAGTGAAATATCAAGTAGTTTAGATGAACTAATGACTGTAACACATTTCAGAGACATTACAACTTTCGTGTATTAGAATTTTGAGGGTCCTCCTCAAAATTCTGCCCCAGTTTGGTAAATGATCTTCCGCCGTTTACGTGTGATGACACTTGCTGACCCTTCTCTGGAATTTTGAGAATCCAAGTTTCTACCCAAGTTTCTTAACCAATTTATGACTTTCTAGCATGTGATGGCGTCGACTGGACTTGCTTGGGAATTTTGAGGATCGTCCTCAAAATTCTGCCCCAGTTTCTGGTTCTGGGGGGAAATGAAAATTTTATTATGATATGACCAAACCCACAAGGCTACCTATGTATCCCCTCTTAAATGGGAATCAGGTCGAGCGTAGTTCAATTACATCAAATGAAGAAAATGTAAACAGTCTAAACATAGTATCTCTTGACTGCGTCTGAATTGATTGATTTTGGCCAGACTTCTCCGTCCATTTCTGCAAGTATGAGTGCTCCTCATGTTAGCACCTGGTGAATCATGTAGGGACTTTGTCAGTTGGGAGAGCATTTCCCTTTTGCTTCATTTTAATGCGGGAAGATCTTCTTCAGCACCAGCTGTCCCGGTGTAAACTGTCTTAGTTTGATCCTTTTGTTGAAAGTTTTGGACATTCTATTCTGATAAAGCTGACCTTGACATACTGCGTTCATTATTTTTTTGTCTATAAGGGCCAATTGCTCATAGTGACTCCTTATCCATCCTACATCGCTGAGTTTGGCTTCTTGTGTGATCCTTAATGAAAGAATCTCTACCTCGGCTGGGATGACAACTTCGGTACCATAAACCAGTAAGTAGGGAGTTGCCCCAGTTGATGTGCGTACTGTAGTGTTGTACCCCAACAGGGCAAAGGGTAACTTCTCGTGCTATTGTTTGTGGTTTTCTACCATCTTCCTTAGTATCTTCTTGATGTTCTTGTTGGCAGTTTCTACGGCTCCATTCATCTGGGGTCTGTATGTTGTAGAGTTCTTGTGCTTGATTTTGAAAGTTTCACACATGCTTTCATCAGATCACTGTTGAGATTGGCGGTATTATCAGTGATAATGGACTCAGGAATCCAAATCGGCAAACAATACGATCCTTGACAAAGTCTGCGATGATTTTCTTGGTTACAGCTTTGTAGGATGCAGGCTCTACCCATTTTGTGAACTAGTCAATGGCCACTAGAATAAACCTGTGCCCGTTTGAAGCAGTGCGCTCAATCGGACCGATGACATCCATTCCCCAGGCGACGAATGGCCAAGGTGAGCTTGTTGTATTGAGCTCATTTGGAGGCACTTTTATCATATCGGCATGTACTTGACATTTGTAGCATTTTGGGACATACTGGACACAATCTTTCTCCATGGTCATCCAAAAATAACCGGCCCTAAGTATCTTCTTGGCCAAGATAAAATCATTCATATGCGGGCCGCAGGTCCCAGCATGTATCTCCTCAAGTAGCTTAGAAGCTTCTTTTACATCAACACACCTTAGCAATCCCAAATCAGGAGTTCTTCTGTACAAGTTTCCTTCGCTGTGGAAGAAGTGATTGGACAACCTCCGAAGTGTGCGTTTCTGAGTATGGTTCGCATGCTCCGGGTATTCTACTTTTGCCAAGTACTCTCTGATGTCGTGGAACCAAGGTTTTCCATCCGTCTCCTCTTCAACATGAGCATAGTAAGCCGGTTGGTTATGAAGTTTCACTAGGACGAGATCAATGAAATTCTTGTCTAGATGTTGTGTCATGGATGACAAAGTGGCCAATATATCGACAAACTCGTTCTGAATTCTAGGAACATGCCAAAACTATATCTTCGTGAACCTCTTTCTCAATTCCTATACATAGTGCAGATATGAAAATATCTTGGAATTCTTGGTGGCCCATTCTCCTTGTACCTAGTGCATAAGAAAATCTGAATCACCGATTACCAGCAGCTGTTGAATATTCATGTCGATTGCCATGCTGAGTCCTAGTATGCAGGTTTCATACTTTGGCATATTGTTGGTGTAGGGAAATCTGAGTTTAGTAGATACCGTATAATGTTAGCCAGTTTCTGATACCAAGACGGCTCCAATGCCTACTCTTTTGAAGTATGCAACTCCATCAAAGAACATTCTCCAACTGTCGTAAGCCTCAGCAATGTCCTCTCCTACGAATGATACTTCTTCATCAGGAAAATACATTTTCAAAGGTTCGTATTCCCCTCCCATAGGATTTTCAGCAAGATGGTCTACCAATGCTTGTCCTTTGACCATCTTCTAAGTTATATAGACGATATCGAACTCATATAACAGTATCTGCCACTTGGCTAACTTTCCAGTCAGCATGGGCTTTTGAAAGATGTACTTCTGAGGGTTCATTTTGGATATGAGGTATGTGGTATAGGCACAGAAGAAATGCCTCAATTTCTAAGTCGTCCAAGTCAAAGCGCAGCAAGTACGCTCCAATAGAGAATATCGTGCTTCGTAAGGTGTGAACTTCTTACTTAAGTAGTATATGGCTTGCTCCTTTCTCCCTGTCTCATCATGTTGTCCCAAAACACATCCGAAAGCTCTATCTAATGCAGATAGATAGAGTAGCAAAGGTCTCCCAGGTTCTGGAGGGACTAGGACTGGTGGTGTGGATAAGTACTCCTTGATTTTGTCGAAAGCCTTCTGACAATCTTCGGTCCAACTTGTTTCAGCATCTTTCCTCAACATCTTGAAGATGGGTTCACATATGACTGTGGACTGTGCTATGAAGCGACTGATATAGTTGAGACGTCCTAGGAAGCTCATCACGTTCTACTTACTCCTTGGTGGCGGTAACTCTTGAATAGCCTTAACTTTGGACGGGTCCAACTCAATTCCTCGACGGCTGATAATGAATCCCAATAACTTTCCTGCGGGAACCACGAATGCACATTTTGTAGGGTTCAGTTTTAAGTTGTACCTTCTTAACCTATCAATGAACTTTCTCAAGTCTGCAGTGTGATCTACGACCCTCTTGGATTTGATAATGACGTCGTCAACATACACCTCTATTTCTTTGTGTATCATATCATGGAAGATGGTTGTCATGGCTCTCATGTAAGTGGCCCCAACACTCTTTAGACTAAATGGCATCATCTTGTAGCAGTACACCCCCCATGGTGTAATAAAGTTATTTTCTCTGCGTCTTCTTCATCCATCCAGATCTGGTGATAGCCCGTAAAGCAATCCACAAGGATTGGAGCTCGTGCTTGACGCAATTGTCGATCAGGATGTGAATATTTGGCAGTGGGAAGTCATCCTTGGGACTTGCTCTATTTATGTCTCGATAGTCAACACATACTCTGACTTTCCCATCTTTCTTCGGAACTGGTACAATGTTGGCTAACCAGGTTGGGTACTCAACTACCCTGAGTACTTTGGCTTTGATCTACTTAGTAACTTCCTCCTTGATTTTTAGGCTCATATCTGGTTAGAACTTTCTGAGTTTCTGCTTCACCGGCAGACACATTAGAATGGTAGGCAACTTGTGAGCCACTATGGACATGCTCAAACCGGTCATGTCATCATATGACCATGCAAAGATAACCTCATACTTCTTCAATAAATAGATATACTCCTCCTTCTCTGTTGGTGATAGGTGAATGCTTATGCGAGTCTCCTTGACGGTTTTGGCATCTCCCAAATTTACTGCTTCGGTTTCGTTCAGGCTGGACTTAGGCTTGTTCTCAAAGTTCTCAACCTCTCTGAAAACATCCTCAGGTATTTCATCCTCTTCTTCTGAGTCACTATCCTTATGTTGTGTTATCTCATTACATGTCACAGTCACCGGTTCATCAGGAAAGTAATAATAATGTTGTAGAAAGAAAAGTGTGAAAGATAATAAATAGCAATGCATTTATTAAAACTGAAAACATCCAAAATAAGTACGGCTCGATGAATCGAGCAATTATTTTGAAAAAAATGCATCTTTAATATAAAATTACTGAAAACATCTTAAATACCTAGCATGGTTGTAGAAGTAAATTAGGCTAAATGCCAAGATACCCAAGGACTCGGCGGGCCCGAGATGGCGTGGCGGTCCAATTCCTAAGAACGACTCCCTTTTCCAAAGTCTGAATGGTGAGGCCTTTTCCCTCCTCCTCCTCAATTATCGCACTGCAATCCATATCCTCGTCCCCTAGGAACAAATTCCTCAGCCCAGCTAAAGCTTTTTCTTCTGCAGTTCCCCATATTGTATCAGCTTGGTGAAAAGTCTGAACCAGATATGGACTGGTTACTCGAGAGGGTAATAAGGTCCATGCCATGGAGGCGACCAATCATCATACTAATTCCATGTATACTGTTATTCGAGCCCGAAGGTGGTACCATGACGTTTCAGCTGTATAGGTTTAGTAATGCCCTGGAGATTCTTCCCAAACCCTTTATCGGGTTTATACCCAGACCATGCCAGTATGCTTTCTATTTGGTTACTCAACCATTTTTCTTTCTCAATGGCATTGACATGTTTGATGTGGTGATAAGTTTCCCCTCCTAGCCTTCTTCTGTTTCCGATAACCGGGATGGTCTGACTAGTATAAATGGGGTTGCTCCCATTTTCGTGAATAATCACCTCCTAATGGTTCCATTCGATCTTCATGGCCTGATATAGTGTGGAAGCCACAGCCCTAGTGGCATGTATCCAAGGTCGACCCAACAGAAGATGTATGTATCTTATATGTCAAGCACTTGGAATTCAACATCGAACCAAGTTGGCCCCATTTGCAGACAAAGATTAATCTCCCCAATCTTGGCCCTTTGAGACCCATCAAAGGCTTTCATGTTCATGCTTCCTGCTTATATTTCATGGAAACCTTTGCCCAATCTTTTCAGAGTATCCAACGGGCAAATGTTGAGGCTTGAACCTCCATCGATCATCTGGCCCTGTACTTTCCTCCAAAGATCATCTGGTCCTATTTCAATGACAGGTTGCTTGGTAGTAGCCTCCTTACTCGATCCTCCCAATTGTTCAGGTGTATAGACCCTTTCGGTTCTTGTCATTCCTTGTGCAGCATCAGATTCTTCCACCTTTGCCTTTCCCTTTTGCCTAGCTTCGGCAACATAATCATAGGGTATTACTTTGGAATCGAAAGGAGGTGTGGTTGACACTGTCACTGTGGAAGGTGTGGCCACTTCTACCTCAAATGGAATAGGTGTGGCTGCAGATGGAGCTACCTTTACCTCAAATGGAACCAATGCGGCTACCTAAACCTCGATCGGCGGCTGCGTCTATACTATAATAGGAGTGAGTATGGCTGCAGGTTTAAAGTCATCGCCCTCTCGAATAAGCCCGATTGACCCCTCAGGATCCCATTCTTCATCCATCTCTATCACATGTATCCTACCGCCCCTATGATCTGGGAGAGGATTGTTGTGGACGTTGGGTGCAAATTCTTTCACATATATGACCTTGTTGTCAATTAATGTCTGGATTTTATCTTTCAATGTTCGGCACTGGTCGAGGTGCCCCTTCATACCGGAATGGTATGCACAGGTTTTGTTTGGGTTGACCCATTGAGATGAGTTCTCCACTACCACAACGGGGATAGGAGTGACATAACCAGTGGCCTTCAACCTTTCATACAGCTGGTCGATGGGTTCAGCAATAACGGTGTATTATCTAGGTGGTTTACGATCAAAGTTAGGTCGGGGTTTTGGGTAGTTTTGGTAAGTTGAAGGTGACTGAAAATGAGGTGGTTGGGAATTATAGGTGTGATAGGCAGTGGCTAGTTGGGAATATCTGGGAGATGAGGGTTGGTATGTGGGTGGAGGTGTTTGGTATGTGAGTGGAGGTGTTTGGCCTTGACCTACCATTACTGCCCCATGTCTTTCTTCTTTGATATGCCGCCTGATTGTAATGCTTTGTTCGTGGGTTGTAATGCCTCGAAATTTGTCACCATTCCGCTTTTGATACCTTCTTCAATACTTTCTCCAAGTTTGATGATATCGGAGAATTTGTGATTCTCAATGACCATTAACCTTTCATAATATCGTGGGTCCTATGCCCGAACAAAGAATTTGTTCGTTTGCTCTTCTTCTAGTGCCGGTCTAACTTTGACTGCTTCTGACCTCCATCGAGTAGCATACTCGCGGAAAGTCTCAGTTGGCTTCTTCTTGAGGTTATGAATGTAGAAAACATTTGGCACATTTTCTATGTTGAACCTGAATCGGTCCATGAAATCAGACGCCATACTCACCCAGTTGGACCATTTCTTAGGATCCTGGCTGATGTACCAGGACAAAGCATCTCCTATAAGACTCCTCATAAAAAGCTTCATTCGGATCTTTTCATCCTTTCCGACCCCGACAAGTTTGTCATAATAGGTCCTTAGATGAACCTTGGGATCACCTGTTCCGTCAAACATCTCGAACTTGGAAGGTTTGTAACCCTCCGGTAGTTCCACGTCCAGTTGTATGCGCAGATCCTCATAATTTAGACATTCTATTCCTTTGCCTCCTTCGACACTCTGAACTCGACTTGTCAGTTTCTTGAGTTCCTCAGCCATGTTCTTGATGGGCAGGTCCTTCTTAGTGGATTCTGCTGTATAGGAGATTAGTTAAGTAGAGTGAGGTACGGTTTCCACATATATAGGGTTGTTTTTATGAGTTCCAGGGACTTGAGTGTAATGGTGATCGTTGGTAGAGTTTTGAGGATCGAGAATGGGTTGTGGTGTGTTTTGAAGAGTGTGATAGGTAGCAGTTGGTGGGTATTGGATTGTTTGATGATGGTGTTGTGGTGGAGTTGGTATCGGTAAGGGATTGGTATTTTGAGGTGGAGTTGCATATTGATGCGGTGCGAGAGGGTTTTGTGGATGCTAGTTTGGTGCATTTTGGGGAGGTGCTGGGTTTTTGGTGTTTTGGTTGTTGATATCGCGGAAGTTCAGGGTAAGGGATAGGTTTGCTAAGTTGCAAACCGGCTCAAGTTCTCCCTGTAACTCTATTATCTTTTGTTCCAATCGCAGAACCAAATCATTTGGTGCCGGAGTACTCCGACCGTCTGAAGTCTCCGCATTCTCCGCATTTTCCTTTCGAATACCACTTAAGTCATCCATTTTAGCTTTCCCTCTGCTCTTTGTATTACCTGGAGGAGGGGGAGGTGGAGGGCCTCTGGATCTGGTGTGATATGTTGATAATGCCAGTATACACGAACCAATCTTAGGGGATGGGAATAATAAATAATAAAGAAAAACAAAAGGTAAACAAGTTAGTAAGAGTTCTGAAATGTTTGCAGTACTTAAGCACATATTGCGGGAATATAAATTCGCATCCTAATTCGGGAGTCTCGTTGTGCCCGAGGTAGGCCTAGCGATAAATAGATTTGGAGAAATTTAGTGCCAGTAATTGCCTCATGTCATTAATGTTAAAAATAGACGACCCAAAACGATACTAAATAAGATAATGCTACTAATGGCGCTTGGCCTTATTACATTCAAAAAGCAAGTAAACCTAATCTACTTGGTCCTAGAAGGACCCTCTCTAGACTGGATGCTCTTGTCGATCAGTTCCACCAGCTTGCGCAGGTTCAACAGTAAGGATGCCCTTGCCAAATGTACTCCTTCGTTTCCCTCAACGTTCTGGCAATCGGTGACTCTCTTTCTCATTTTCCTTTCCAATTCCATCAGACTGTACTCCAAATATTCCAACCTTTCGCATGATTTAACAGCCCTATCCTTCCACTCATTGATCATCTCCATGTCGGCCTTATGTTGTTCCATATGTTCAACTTCAGACTCACGAATTCTTTTGCGTAGCTTGTTATATTTCACCTCTGCTTCAGCAACTTCGTCTATGACCCTGTTTCCTAGACCAACCCTTGGCTCGAAGATCCCTGCTATGTTATCATCCAACCATGAGGGGTAAAAGTATGAGTGACCTGCATGATATCGGTCCGGCTCGATGGTATCCTTTTCCACGATAATCTTCAAAGTCCATATATGTTGTGCTTCATTCTTATATGGGATGGCGTCACCCTGAAAAGCAGCTATGAAGTGACTCATTTTAGCAACTCGTGGTATGACCTATCTCCTACCTTCCTATCTCATAACCCTGAGAGGAGCATAAGGGTATATGCCCCAACCCAATCAACACCAAGTGTGGAACATCCCTAGATCTGATGATGAACTTGTCGGTGGGGAACTATTCAAACATCCATTGAACCTGATCCTCAGTTAACTTGTTGAAAAATTGCACCCATCCTACAACATCCTTAGGTTGAGCAAACATGTCTAGAATATAAGTCATTCTTTTGGGATGATGGAAGGCTATGTGATCATTCCACGGTTTTCGTGGAAACTCCTAACAGTATTGACCCTTTTGAAGATGCTCTAACAACCAAACCTGCAGCAGCAAATTGCAACCCTCGAAGAATCTGTGCCCCTTCTAATAGCGTTCCAAAACCCGGTACATATCTGCAATGATCGTAGGGACAATGGTATATGTCTGCCCCTCGATCCCGTCCATCAAAGTTTTGGCCACCGTGGCCAGCCTGGTGTGGATTCTATTCCCTTGGATCGGGAATACCAGCATGCCCAAGAAACACATAATGAATATGAAGACCCTACGATGAACCCAGCCCGAGGAGGTGATTGAGAACTCATCATAAAAAATACGATAAAAGCTACTGTGACTGTATCGTTCATAGAGGAAGTTGAAAGGTATGTAGAAGTTTTTCAGGCACTCCAAGTCATCATTTTTCTTCAATCCCATCATCTTAAGGAATCCTCTAGTGGTGCGATTTTCAGGCGCTAATAGACCAGGGCTATCCCAGGGCAACCCAGTAAATCCCTCTATTTCTTCTAGAAGAGAGGTCATTTATATGTCCCTAAAGCAGAACACAACCATTTCCTTGTCCCAAAACATGGTGGCAGCCTCGATTAACATTTTATTTGGCTGAAGATCCAATAGAGAAGGCAAATTTCCTAAGACTCGTTTCATATGATTTTGGTCACTTGAGGGAAGGTCCTTCCACCAATCTAGCAAAAGTGAAGGTATGCTACCGACCATGCCGAATCTGGAGACTTCGTGCCTCATTTTCTGCAAAATAAAATATAGGTTAGGCCCTTTCCCCCCTCTAGATTCTTCTATTTATATAACAATGATTAGCATATTGGCACTTATTTCTCCAAAATTAATGCACACAATCGTGGTTGCGTCCATTAGGATTATGAAAAACCCGATGGACTTTTGGGTGAGGCTTGTCTTAAAGGGTTATCATGTGAACAACATATTAACCCGACTAGGTTTGACCATGCTGCATGCACAATTAATCAGAGTAAGGTTGCTATAGAAGTCTAGACTGGGACCCTCAAGCGGACAACATGAGGGGGAAAGGCATGGAACCATCGAATGCACCGCTGATCGGCTAGTTTTACCGCAAATACGCCTTTTCGAATTTAAAAGGGTGATATATAGGAAGAGCGCAAACACTCATCAAGGGTTTCTATAGGATTGATTATGCACGAGTGGAATATGATGTTGAGCATGATTTATACAACAATAAATAGCATGTTGTCAAGTATTTGCACGTTTTAAAATGATAAATGCGGTATTTAAATAATTGAAAGATAGTTATAAAAAAGGAAAACAGGGAGACAAGTCAGTTTTGAGAAATAAAGGAAATCATAAATGCTTGAAAATAAATAATTAAATCCAAATAAGGGGGAAGGTGCATGGGATAAAGCATGCTTAAGACTAATTCACAAAAAAAAAGTTCGTTATGGTAAGAGCCTGAAATATCGCCAAAAGATTCGCCATGCTGTCGCACCCCCTTTTCCTCGCGGAGTCCGGGTTTCGACATTCATCGGGAATAACTCATTTCCTATTGGGAATTGGGTATTTGAAGAGTTGGCACCTAACGGATTAAGGTGCGTTAGGGAACCTAGAGCAATTAACTCATATAACTAGTTTGCATTACTATATATTGGGTAAGGGCTCGAAATAACCTTGAGGGGAAGGTGTTAGGCACCCCTCGCAGTCCACAATGGTGGGTCCCGGCCGAAATCAATTATGTGAATTAGTCATTTAACAGATAGGCAGTCTAAGCACACATATGCAAATAAAGGAAGTTTAATAGATAGACGGTCTAAGCACACATATGTAAATAAGGTGAGGGAGGTCCTAGGTTTGTTAGCTTATAGGATCACATCTGTACAATAACCTGTAAGCCTTCCTCAAATAGAGGGGTTACACATGGCATTAACGCATAGGTCATCATATACTTTACTACCCAATTACCCTCCCCTTGTTCATAGCCTAAAGCGTTCTAGCAATCTTAAGATATATCAAATGCGTGCACTACCCATCCCTTTACTTATATAGTCCGGAGGTATTTAGGATTTCTAGTAAAAGTGGATCTAGACTTTCCTATAGTTATTAAAAGGAGAAACTCTAGGCGACATATAAAACATATAGGACTAGACCAAAGATAGAACAATTAAAAGGCTCACATTTTACCTCGACAAATAGAGCAAGTAAGTGCACGTCTCAAACAACAGATTTCAGATATTTAAGAAAAGCCCTAGAACAGGATATCTAGGTGAGCATGACAAGCAGAGAATATGCAATGTTGAGTTAAGGCCAAAGTGTTAATGACCTAATCAGTTTGCCTATTAATTTTAAAACCTATTGAGTCAGGGCAGTCACAAACAAGCAAAGCATAGTTTCACATTTTATTAAACCTTCCTTAACTATAGGCTTTCCTAGGCATGGATTAGCAGTAACATGTCATCTAGACATTAATGAAAGACTATAATTCTGAAGTAGTAATTGGAAAACATATTTCATTTTTATTTGAACCTATATGTTGTCTAGGTGCTGAAGAATGATCACAGGCGTTATCGAACTGGTTTCACATTTTCATCTCTAAGAGTATGATGTCTAAGTGTTGAGATCATTTTTATGCGTATTCCTTATAGGCTAGGTGGCAACTAATTTTTTTACATGTTTAAACTATAGGCATGGTTTAAATCCAAATGCAGTAAAAATCCTAGAAACATGATCTTTAATGCACATAGGAAAGTTGGTGAACGTGATATTAAGGCGTAATTGATAAATGACCTAAGAACCAGATTTTTTTTAATCTAAGTAAGAGAATGCAGGATGGAAATTTAGAACAGATAGTGTAGTGATCCTATAAATATGTTTTCTAATACATATAACAACCCGATAAGCATGGTTTCTACCTCATACAAATATTCATAATGGTCCTATGAGCATAGTTTCTACCTGATTCCCACAAAAGATATATAAAAGTCTCTCCCTTTTACTAATTTTCCCAATATCTGTTTACAAGAAATTACTATTACAAACCAACACTAATATAGAAATGGAATTACTACAACTATAGGGAGCCTGAATATAGGCCCAAAAGATACACCTGGCAGACCAGGCCTTCAACCAGTCCACAAATGCCATAATCTTATAGTGCACCCAACATGATCCTGGTATGTCAAAGTTCCTAAGGGCTTCAGGGACCCAGGGCAGTGCTCACACCAGGAAACCTTTAAAGGAACCCTTTGTGAGCAAGTTTTTGGAAAGCCAACTCCAATGTATCAAAGTTCAGAGGAGCCTCAGGGACCTCTAAGCAATGCTTACACTAGAAGGGCAAGAACCTAGGTGTTCTAAGAGTAGGAGTTGAAAACAGAAGATAGTTTTAAGAAAATAATTTTGGATTCCTAGGAAGTAAAGAGCACAAAAGGTGATTCATTCACTTCAACTCAAAGAAAGGTCCTAGTAGCCAGATAAGAAACAAGGTAACTGAGAGTTTCAAATTAGCTTACTAGATATTACTAGGTGAGCATTCAATCACATACAGAAGGATAGTAGGGCTGGGAGTCATATTGGTCATAAGAAATAAGCATGAGTCTAGTTCCTATGGATATACAGAAGTCTAACTAAAGCAATAACAAATAGATTGAGAGTAGGACACACATAGATTCAACCAGACAGAGGCAGGCATGTTATTGTAGTCAACATAGAAGCAAACATGTGATTGCAGTAGACATATAGGTTTGAACAAGACAAAAGAAAGGGCATGCTAATTATAAGGAATCATACAGGTTAAGTCAAATAGCAGGAAGCATGCAACCTAACTGAATGGCGATACATATGCGGACTAAGAACAAGAAGCATGAAACACATAGGTTTAGTCAAAGATAGACAGGCTGATCCTGAAGATCCTGCTGGTTTAATAACATAGAAGAGACATGCTGGGAATATGAAGTACACAAATTAAATTCATACAGAGGTTTGCATGATAGTAAAGTGAGAGCATACCAGTTAGAGGAGCAGAAGCAGAAAATAAAATAGCAGGATTCAACAGTCTAGTCCTGGCTTTCAACCGACTAGACAAACAGATGAACACAAGTAGCAAAGAGATGAGAGCACAATTTGTGTGAGAGTGTGCTTATTGAACTGTTGTTCGTGTGTTGATAGGTAAAATAAGAGTGTATATATATAGCAGTTTAAGAGTAGAACAAAATAAGGTAAAGAAATCAGTATTCAGTCAATTAAGGAAATCATAGGGTCACATAATCCAATCACATAAAGGAGTTCAGAATAGACCCCTTAATTAAGGGTAATTGATCAAACGGTAATAACATGGGTTTAATTAAGGAAAGAATCCCAATCATACCATGTAAAGGAATCAGTAAGAATCCACAATTATACGGGCAATCAAATAAGGCAGGGATGACCAATTAAGGTCATAAAACAGAAAACACACAAGATTTATGCATACGGATCTCTAACGGAGTAAATCAATAAGCCAAAACTTTCCAAATAACACTCATTTCCGGAAAGAATTACTCAACTTCCATAAATAGAAATTAGGCTAGTAAAATCTCACAAAAATATAGAAATTAGCCGGAGAAACAGATTCGAACCCTAATAGAGATTAATTAGGGCAAAAACCACAGAATAATGGATTTAATAAAGAAAAAATGTGTAAGTCAAAATTACAGAGTAAATTAATATAATTGGTAACACAGAAAGACTCAAAATCGAAGCGAAAGTTAGGAAAATCAGAGTATCACACAAAATCAACTAAGGTTTAAGTATTTTTTTCACAAATCAGTCACGAAGACGAAAAATAATTAATCAAACACTTAGGAGTCAGAAAACCCTTTGAAAAGTAACTTGGGATGAACCGTAGTTTTGGGAAAAAGTTGGAATAATCAGTTAAAATCAGAAATTCTCAAAGAAGAACAAGTAATAATGCTTGATTCATCTCAGATCTACATAGATCTGAGAAGGATCGAAGGTAATAGACTAGGGTTTTCAGAAAGATAATAGAGATGCGAGAATAGGTCAAGAGACCATAGATTCATAACAAAACAAAAGAAAATTCTTACTTACAGTCAAGAAAATGGCCTGAGACAGGCTAACAAGAAAGGTTTCAAACCACAACCAGTAGGGTTCCTTGAGATCATCTCAAGTGTCTAAGAAGTCAAAGAGCCATGGTGCGTAGAAGGCCAGGACCAGCCAGAGAAGACATAGAAACATAACAGGATTGAGATATACGCCACTGACGGCGTTTTGAACTAGGGTTGGGTCGAGAGAGTTGAGAGAAGAGGAGAGTGATGACGGCGGGTGAGAGGAGTGAATGAAAGGGTTTGGGGGGAGGGTTATGTCTAGGTTTAATTAAGGAAAGGGGAATATGGACCGTTGATTTGAATGATCAACGATCAGTATTGAATGGGAGGTATTGGGTCGGGCAGGTGTGTATTTGGGCCTAAAGGGATTAGGATAATTTTAAAAGAGGTTTTGGGCTGGTCTTTTGGGTTAAGTCTGAAAACATAAGGGACTATTTATTAAATACCCAGATAATTGAGTAACACTTAATTTATAAAATATATAAAAAATTATAAAAATAATTTTTATGCATAGAAATAATTATTCGATATTTTAAAAATACGATGGACCATTTTTGGTAAAATAATGCAATAATGTATGCTTGGGCTATAATTATAAAATTGTTGCAATTATAACCAAAAAGTATAAATCTGGCCATTTGTGAAATAATTTAAACTTAATATAACTATAAATAGTAAAATTAAATCAAGAAATGTTATGAAGTCATTTGTGATGAAATTTTGTAATTGTTTACATAAATAAAATACTGGGATAAATTAATTTAAAATTGTAGAAATTATGGAAAAATATCATTTGATGCTAATGCATAGTTTTGAAGATATATATGCATTTTGAAAAAATAATATAGGAAAAATTAGGTATCAACACCCTGCATAATTCATGATTTTTCTTTGGATGCAGGCACAATGAACATAACAGGAATGTCCGCAAATACATACACACAACAGGATCACTATCTTTATAACGGCAAAAGTCGCCAAACACAAACACATCAAGCTAAGAAATGCTTTATCCTCTTGCATTTAATCATTGCTTTTCTTGAATAGGGATAAGCACTTCCCTCCTCATTGCACAAGGCTAAGCATTTCCTCTGCATGAGACTAAACATTTTTGTCTCTACTCCTTGCATAGGGTTGAACACTGCCCTCACATTACAAGGCTAAGCACTGTCTCCCTCTGAATGAGACTAAACATTGTCTCTACATCTTGCATAGGGCTGGACACTGCCCTAAATTTGTAAGGTTAAGCACTGCCTCCCTTTGCACCAGAATAAACATTATCTCTATTCCTTGCATAGGGCTAAATACTGCCCTCAACTTACAAGGCTAAGTATTGCCTTCCTTTGCATGAGACTAAATATTGTCTCTATTCATTACATAAGGCTAAGCACTGACTTTCTTTTAATGAGACTAATCATTGTCTCCAGTCCTTACCTGAGGCTAAGCACTGCCTCCATTATTGTATAAGGCTAAGCATTGCCTTCCTTTGCATGAGACTAAACACTGTCTCTGCTACACTGCATAAAATTCAGCACTATCTCCCTTTTTCGCATAGGGCTAAGCACTGCCCTCCTCTTATACAAGACTAAACCTTGTCTTGTATCGTCCTCGCATATGACTAAGCATCACCTATTTCCTCTATCAAACGATCGATATCGTCGTATCTTTGCATTTCATGGGCTGAAACATATGCCACATTGTCTAAAGGCGTCATAGTCCGAAGGCACCATCCTTATAGCCTGAAGACACCATTCCATGGCCTGAGGATCTCTCAAAATTGCACATCATTATTCAAAGGCGCCATAGTCCAGAGGCATCTTCCTCATAGCCCAAGGACACCATGTCATGGCATGCGAATCCCTTATCATATGCTTCATGGCTTAGGACATCATGGTCTAAGGACATCATCCTCATCGTCCGAAGAAAACCTTCATGGTCTGAAGGGAATTTGCATCATGTTTATATTTTTGCAATAATCTATATATATATTTGCGCGCATCGTGTTTTAAGTTTTTGCAGGTATCTCGGGAGGTAACCGTTCTATAAACAGGAGCAATTTTTGCTCCGATTTCCGTTCACAAATACTCGCTTTATATATCCATAACGTTCAAATCGCATCCATAGCTCCACCTAAAATTATCCGTTACCTGCAAAACTACCCTACCTAAGAAGAACCTTTTGAAACATACAACCACTCTTATAAAAACTCCATCGGTTTCATTCGTCGTTGGATCCAGAACTATACACGGTCTGATTCCCGTAATACTAGGGATATGTAGGCAACTCAAAAACCAGGGTCCAGCCTCCATTTTTTCACACCATATCATTCCTCACTCAACTCGGACAAAATTGGTCATCATTTTCTTTACCCGACAACTCTTTCATCATCCCCGGATAAAGAGGGGCAGTTGTTGACACACATTTTGCCCTTATATTTTTCAAATAAGTATATATACTTTCAAAATGTCATTTTGCATCATTTCTTAATTTACAAGAGTTATACAAGTATTTTCTATAATTTTCCATAATTTTAGAGCTTTAAAATTGATTTCTTTGCATTTATATTACTTGATTATTTATTAATTATCCATTAAATTATTTTTGAGATTGACTCAATCATATAAATTTATTATTTGTATCCACATATAAGTTTCATAATATTTTTTACCTTATTTTACATAATTATATTAATATTTTTAGGATATTTACACAATTTGGCAATAATAGCCTATGCGCCATACATAATTATATTTTTCACATTATTTGTGCCAAATAACCTTAATATTTGTGTGATGTTAAATTATTATTTTCAATTAATTTATTGCACAAGTGATATTTTATTATCCATTAAATATTTTTATAAATTATTTTATTAACCATTTTCGTGTATTTAATTTATAGCCCAATTTAAGGCTAATTTAGGACCTAAGTTAATGGCCCAAACACCCCAAACCTTAGTCCAATACGCCCCAGCCCAAACCAGATCCCCTCTAATCCTATAACCCGTCGGAACCCATTTTACTAACCCCTCCCGTCTCCCTTCGATCATGGCCGTTGATCTTAAATGATCAACGACCCATAATAAACCCCATTCCCCCTTATAACCCTGAAACCCTAACCCATTTCCCTTACCCAGCCGCCCCTGTATTCTCTCATATCCACTCTCACACCCTTAGCCGACCATGAGGATCCCTGCTTATTCTTTCCTTATACGCGTCCATATGCGGGTTTACTTACCTTTTCTTGGTACTATTACTCATTTTGTGGTAACTTTTATTACCATTTCATTTATGACAAGTCAGATCTGACTTTGTTTCTGTGATTCTAGGAAGTATTATGGTTCAATGCACTAGAGAAGAGAAGATCTCTCTTATATATGGTATATCTCTGTAGATTCTGCCATGATCGGGGCTTGTGAATGATTTTCCCTAAGTTCGATTCCAACTAGGGTTTGGATTCTGATTTTTCTTTTACTGGTTCTATTACAGATTGCACGCGATATTTTCTTTTCTGATTTAGGTTTGATTGATTATATTCCTTGTTTGCCCATCTTAATTTGAACACTATATAAACCCCTCCTCACTTTCCCCATTGGAAGGACCTTAGACTGAAACTAACTATTGTTGATGTCTTATTCTCTCATTCTATATACTATTCTAAAATTTCAGACCTTGGCTAGCTGAAAGCCAAGTCCACCGGAAATTCGATTGTTGCTCTTTCTCAGTGCGAGCACTGCCAGGGGTTCACTTGAAACCCTTGGGAACTCTGATGCACTGGGAATTTGGGGTGTTATTGTTCGTTTGCAAACACTGAAGTATTACAGAAATCACCCTTCTTGTTTCTTGTTCTTCTATAACTGGTAATGTATCTAGACTCTTGCAATTTCATTTTCCCTTTGTTTGTATTCCTATTCTGCGTATCTATATCTATAAGAATTTGTATGAATCAACAAGCCAGTATATGTTTTTGAAGTTCTTCTTGAGACTCCATACCTCCTAGTAATTCAGCCTGCCTATTTTGATTCTGCCTTCTTAGGCTTGCCTGTTAATGCCTGTGTTCGAGTGCTTGTTACTATTCTTTAATCTGAGTATGGTTTTTTGTGTTGTTCTATACTGTCGTGATAACTGATGCCTAATATGTGTTCTGACTCTTGTTGAATCATTCATGTATAACTTAGTGTTTTCCTAAGGGTTTGTTCTTGATCATGTTATTAGCTAAACATGCTTTTTTCGTATTTACTGTGAGCTCCCTAATTTGTTCACTCATGTGCTCGTTAATATTGCCTAACACTTCTATGATGAGATTCAATATATGGTTAAGACCTAATGCTTGCATATCATGAGTTTCGATGTTGTTTTTGAACCTTTATCTAATGATTGATGCTCAACATGTTAAGTCTCATGTTCAACTAAGTGATATAATTACTACTGTTGTAAATTATACCCACTGGCATGTTATCATGCTATTTATGATCATATTCTCCTTAGGCTTTCACGTTAAAAAACCTTCATGTAAAAACTGCCATCCACTTGTTCCTGTTTAAGACTTTGCTAGATTCTCATGGTAATTGTCTAAAGTCCTTTAGGCTAATTCTGGACTATGCTTTGCTTTGAAGCTCTATCTGGCGTACTTTGCTAGCTTATGATCTCCAAACATGTCATTGGAAACTTGTTTTATTTATACCATATGTGCCTGTAAGGGATTTTGTGTAACCTTATTTGTATGTCTTTGTCCGGAAATCCCTGCTTTCTCTCTGTTAGCTATAGTATTAAAAGATAAAACTCTTAAGTCTTAAAGTTCTCACTACTGGAAAATAGGCCTACGGGAACAATTGTTTTTGCAACGGTTATTAAACTGTTGCAATAGAGTAGATACGGTAACGGTTACAACCGTTACAATAGAATTTGGATTAAATAAGTACACTTTAGATACTAAACCGTTCCGGTTGACAGTTCACCGTTACCATAGGACTTCTTTATAAGAACGGTTTTTGCAACCGTCCCAATAGAACTATTTGTAGTAACGGTTCTAGAAATTTTTGTAATATCGGAACGGGTATTTTGTTCCCTCCTCATTTCCCCCCTTGAATTTTGCTAAACCCGCCAATATAACCCCTTTTTCCTTTTATTTTTTTTTTTGGTAAATACAATAACTAAATTAAAATTTCTTCGTTTCTTCCAATGCTTTCATCTTGCTCAAGCTCATTCTTAGGAAGCAGATCAAATCAAAATCACCACACAACCTAAATTCCACCTTCCTTAAATCACCAGACAACCTAAATTTCACCTTCCTCAAATCACCAACAAACCTAAATTTCCAAATCCCCAAATCTATTTGTTAACCAAAAATCCCTAAAATTGCTAACCCAAAACTCCCAAATCCCTAAAGTCCCGAACTCTATTTGTTTTACTCGAAGGAAGAGAGAAAATATCACCGTAAACGTCGCTGCAATCAGGTTTCCCCCTCTCTGCAACTCCTTTCTTCCAACAATCCTCTCTCTTTTTTCTCTAGTTATATTTTTTTTTCGCGATTCTCTCTAGCAATCGGAAGATTCAGAATTTGAGCTCTCCATATCAAGATTCTTCATCTTGTAAGCTTTTTATTGATCTATTTTTTGCATATATCAGTACTGTTTTGTTACTTCTTTTTTTTTGATTTTTTGGTTTAGGGTTTATTTCAAGGTTAATGCGCAAGTTTTGTACTTTATATTTGTAGATTGTGATCATTTTGTGTATGGCTTTATATGTTTTTAGGTTGCCTTTAGAACAATTATAACATTGAACATTGAATTGGGCGTGAATATAGGTAATTGGGAGGAACGTTGAACTTCAGGTAATCAGTCTCTCAAATATTCCGATGACTATTTATTAATATGGTTACCTACCTTGCATGTTTGAATAGAAAGAAGAGTATTATAGTTTCTCTATATTGACATGATATTTGTCTCCAGTTTGATTGAAATTATGGTAATTTTTCCCTGTGAATAGAGAATACACAATAGAGAAGAGAGCTAGTTGGGATTACTATTATAAAAATTGGTCATGACCAGGGTAGGGTATGTATATATTCATACCTTTAGGGTCCCAGCATGTTCTTATTTGATGTTTAGTATATGGCCATTTATTATAATTCAATTTGGTGATGATTTTTTTATGTACTTTCTGTTGACACTTTGAATAAATACATAGTAGTGCTAGTGCTAGCTTACATATTTAAAACATTGTTGCATTTGGCAGAGGGGTAAGGGGTCTCCAATTATCAAATTAGTAAATGTTAAGGTTTCTTTTATTATGTCCTAAATTTTAGGCCTCTTCTGGTCTGTGTATGTCACTAGGGTAAGAGTTGCCATGATGTTAGGCCAATATGAAAAGATTTTAAGTTATATGCACTAATAGTTTTTACACTCCAATCTTGATCCTGTTTAACACGAAGTAAGAGGTAAAGCAGACGAATTCTTATTCGTGTACATCTTTTGAATTTCCTATTTTAGCAATGTTGATTGTCTGTCCATAGACAACAATGGATACACTTGCTGAGAAGTTAAGAGAGAAGGGAGTTTATGTTAATACTGTTAGGATAAGTAACATAGGTGTCTGAAATAAGATAGTAATAGTAATAAGAGTGTTATATAGCAGTATATGTAGCTTCAGTTATGACTCTTCCAAGCTACTACTATAAAGGAACTATCAATTTTTTGAAGCTCTTTTTGGAAAGGCTCTTTTTGGTAAGATACACTGATTCCCTTTGTGTTTTTGATAAAATTAGTAGGTGAAACAACTTTGGTAGTAGTAGGGGTTAGAGAAGCTGCAAATTTGGTGCGATAAGGGCAGAGACTTTGGCTCCTCATCTTAAAGTTATTATTGAAAAGGCCAAATTTTTGTCAAAGGTTAGTACTGTTGTCTGCTTTTCTAAGTAGAAACACTAGAAAATTTCTTCATTTTTATTTAGTAAATGTATTTAAATGGTTTGGATCGGAATAAATTTGAATGATTTACTTTTGTTTTATTTTGGTTTTTTTTGTGGGTTTCTTCTTGTTTGTTCAATTTTTTGTCTCTAAATAGTAATAGAATTGTTGGGTTAATGCCTAATTTATGGATATTCCTATGTGGTAAAAGGATTTTGGATGCCTAATTACTCTCCAGATTTTTTAATGGCTGAGATGTATTGTTAACAAGGACCAAATCTAATCTCATGTTAAAACAAGTTACAAAATGTAAAGAAGCGCACGAGTGTTTGCGAAGATTACCCATCTTTGTGTAGTTTCTTGCTAAAATTATTCCAAGGGGAGCACATAGCCAAATAGGGGGTACCCACTCATTAATGATTTTAGCATTCAAAACTGGCAACTTTTCAATCTTAACCCAAGTGACTTCATGCATTTGCTGGAATGACAGCTTTAGCTGATAAATTACTCGCCCTCTTCTGTCAGCTCATTCAGCTATGCTACATTTGTCTTGGTGCTTTAAGTTGTAACTGTAGCATGTTCCTTTTTCTATTTAGCTAAAGTTTTTTCATGTTGGATGGGACTAAGAAATACTACTGTCGTGAAAAATACTTATCACTCAGTGCATGTGCCGAAAATAATAAGTGCATGATATGTGTTTTTATATGTATTCTTACTTCAATTTATGAGTTTAATGTGATAAATTAAGGCATTAGGTCCAGATAATTTTTTATTGTATCATATTAGTTTCTGATACATGTAAGAGAAAGTAGCAGCTAGCTAACTTGTTGATGCCTTTATTTCCTTTTTAACTTAAAAGAGTCGAATCTCTTTCAAGCAGGTGTTATGTAAAAGATTGAGGAAGCAGAGTGGGTGTAAACCAATTAAGTCACTCAATATTCATTAGGTCTCAGTTGCTTTTTTTCCCTACAAGATGCGTTGTTTGAGTGCCTCGGCAATGACCAACTATCTCTAGATTTACTTATTATATTTGCATTATCTTTAAAAGATTTCAAATCTCTCTCCCTCTATCACTCAATATGCATTCATATACGCATATGTCATTTCTTTTTAGGTAGAATATATCAATAGCCCCTTGAACTCACATCCTTTCATTTTGGTCCTTGCATTTTAAGCTTTAAATTTTGTTGGAAATGTCAAATTAATATGCTTTTGGTTTATTTGGTTAGTTTTGTTGATTTACTTTTATCGTATAGGATATCTATGGATAATGGTGATAAAAGTTGGATGAATCTCTTGAGATGGACGGATGAGTATATCCGTGGAGTGAATGATTTTCTTGATAAGGCATTTGAACGAGCCGCCCAAGGAAATAAAATATTATGCCCTTGCATAAAGTGAATGAATCGCTATTGATATTGTAGAAATGTGGTGGAGGATCATTTGGTTGTTCATGGATTTGTTGATGGTTATACCAAATGGGTTTTCCACGGGGAAGGATTTTCTTCGAGAAATACACCTCATCCAAGCAATGATCATGAAGGTTCTACCATGCCTGATGATATTGATGGACTACTTCATGATACATTTAGAAATATAGAGGGTCAGGCAGGGGATGAAGAAGGAGTTGGGGAAAGACTATCTGAAGATGCAAAGAAGTTTTTCAAATTGCTGGAGGAAGGAAAACAAGAGTTATATCCGGGTTGTGAAAATTTTTAGTAAACTGAGTTTCTCTATTCGATTGTACTTGCTTAAATCCTTGCATGGGTTGAGTAATGTGGCTTTCTCTGATTTGTTAGAGTTGATAAAAGAGGCATTTCCCTTTGCTCAGGTACCAGAATCTTTCAGCAAGGCTAGAAACATGATAACAAATTTGGGTCTCCATTATGAAAAAATACATGCATGCCCTAATGATTGCATGTTATTTTGGAAAGAAAATGCGAATGTCGATAATTGCTCTATTTGTGAGTCTTCAAGACGGAAGAGTGCTAGTCCTTTGACTAAAGCAAGCTCTAAAATCCCTGCAAAGGTTTTAAGGTACTTTCCTTTAAAGCCTAGGCTTCAGAGGATATTCATGTGTTCTGAACCGGCTGTTGCAATGAGATGGCATGCTAATGAACGACCCAATGATGGGAATATAAGACATCCTGCTGATGAGGAAGCTTGAAAGGCTTTTAATTCTTTGCACCCAGACTTCTCTAGAGATGCTCGAAATGTTAGATTGGGTTTTTCAAGTGATGGTTTCAACCCGTTTTGGACCATGAGCATTTCCCATAGCACGTGGCCTGTTATGTTAATGAACTATAATTTATCGCCGTGGATTTGCATGAAGCCAGAGTATATAATGTTGTCTATGATCATTCCAGGTCCATCATCTCCAGGAAATAATATAGATGTGTACCTACGACCATTAATTGAAGAATTGAAAGAACGATGGGAAACTGGGATAGTCACATTTGATGCTGAAACCAACTAAACTTTCCGAATATGTGCTGCCTTAATGTGGACAGTTAGTGACTTTCCAGCATTAGCAATGCTTTCAGGATGGAGCACTAAGGGGAGATTGGCATGCCCCACTTGCAATTATGACACATGTTCTCAATATCTCAAACATAGTCATAAGATGTGTTACTTGGGCCATCGAAGATTTTTGCCTCGTGATCATCCATTCCGACGAGATAAAAAGTCTTTTGATGATAATGAAGAGCATAGACCTGCACATGCTCCATTGTCGGGTGAAGAAGTGTTTGAAGAGCTACTTGAATTCAACAATATCTTTGGAAAGAGAGCTAAAAAAAGTCTGGGAGTGATAAGGGTCCGTGGAAAAGAAATCCATTTTTTTCGAATTGCCATATTGGGTGCATAACAAATTGAGGCACAATCTTGATGTGATGCACATCGAGAAAAACCTATGTGATAGTGTGCTTGGGACTTTATTAGAAATAGATGAAAAATCAAAGGATCATGAAAAATCTCGCTATGACTTACAAGAAATGGGGATACGAAAGGAGCTACAACCAAGAAGAAATAATGATGGAACTATAAGTTTGGCTAAATCTTGTTTCTACATGAAACCAAAAGAGAAAAGTTTATTTTGTACTGTCATGAAAAATGCTAAATTACCAAAAGGTTGTGCTTCGAATATTTCAGAACATGTGCAAGTGAAGGAGATGAAAATATCAGGGTACAAGAGTCATGACGCCCATTTTATAATGCATTACTTGCTCCAGGTTGCTGTTAGAAAAGTGTTGCCCAAGAATGTTTCATTGGCCTTGATTAGGTTGGGAAATTTCTTTAAAGCTATATGTAGTAAGGTCATAAGAGGAAGAGATCTTGAAACAATGTAGCCTGAAATTGTTGAAATAACATGTGAGCTTGAAAAGATTTTCCATCCAATATTTTTTGACATAATGCCACATTTGCCTATTCATTTGGTGAATGAAATTAAGCTTGGGGGTCCGGCTTATCTTCGTTGGATGTATCCCATTGAGAGGAACCTATGTAAGTACAAGGCATTTGTATGTAATCGATCTAGGCCAGAAGCGTCAATAGCAGAGGGGTTTTTGGCCGATGAGTGCTTGACTTTTTGTTCGAGATATCTACATGATGGCGTGAAGACAAAATTTAGTAGGTACCAAACTGTAGATGATGAGTGCTCTCAAAATTTGTCACCTATATTCCCTAATATAGTCCATCCAATTAGAAGTAAGAAAAAAATACTTTTCTCATGGATGCGCAGTTATGCTTTGAAGCACATCGATATGCTCTTTTCAATACTGGAGATGAACAAATGGAAAAGTTTATCGAGTAAAGTAAATTATATTAATATTTATTTATTTTTTATATACTTCTTTCTTTATTATATGATTAAACTTGAAATATTCTTGACTGTAGGGAGCATAAGAATTTAATTGTTAATCATAGTAGATCAAATGCATGGGTAAGAGTGAGGGATCATAGTCGGGAATTCAATAATTGGTTTAATGAGAAAGTTAAAAATATTGTATTGCTATATTATTTAAGATGGCTAGCCAAAGGACCTAATATGGTAGCCAAAAGATATACGGGATATTTTATTAATGGATACCGATTTCATACTAAAGAACGGGATTCCCGAGGCAAGACTCAAAATAGTGGAGTGACTTTATCGGCAACAATAGATAGTTTTGCTAGTGCTAGGGACCGAAATCTCATCGATGGTGAGGTTATCTATTATGGAGCAATTCAGGATATCATTGAGATTGATTATTGGGGTTGTTTCAGTGTTGTGCTATTTAGGTATGATTGGTTTCGTAATGAAATAGATGATTATGGGTTGACTCGGGTGTACTTCAATAGATTATGTAGTAGAGATGACCCTTTTGTATTGGCATCACAAGTTTATCGAGTTTTTTATGTGGAGGATCCAACTGAGAAAGATGTTTATTATGCGAGGAGCAAAGTACCTGTTGATTTGATCTAGAGGAAGAGAACTGTCCTAATATTGGAGAGACATTTTGGAGGGAACCTAATAATGACATTGGTTCCTCATCTAGATTACTTGATGTTGACATTAGATGGTCAAGAGATGATGTACCTGTTGATATCATTGATACTCCATCTAATGCACAAAATTCACATGATACAATGGTGGAAACATCGGAAGAGGAGGATGGGTTTGATGATACTGATTGGGACTGGATGGAAGCAGATGATTAAATAAGAAAATTTTGAAATTCTTTTAAGTATATTCTTTTTTGAGTGAGTGATAATGCCTTTTTTAATAAATATTTTATGATTATTTTTGTTTATTTCCTTTATAAAAATTATTCTGATATGCTTCAATTTTTGCAGGATTTGAGAGAGATTTCGGATACTTTTGTTCGGTTGTTGAGGCCCGTCCCTTCTCCCACGTCCTCTTTGGTTTAGTTGGTAATTTCTATCCTCCATTAAATTATAGCAATATTATAGCTAATATGATATTTGGCCGTCATTCTCACACGGAATGGCTCAGTTCATTCACATTGTTCATTCAACTGAATATTATAGCTGAATATTTGCTTTTCAGAATTGGTAATTTCTATCCTCCAACTGAATATTTGCTTTTCAGAATCTGAAAAATATTTGAATAGTCATGAATCAAGAAGGGTGCTCAAGCAAAAATAAGAAAATATCCAACCGCATTCCAGCTGGATCATTTGCATCTTTGCGAAATCAAAGGGTTTCGTCGTTGACAACAAAAAGAACCTTCCAAGCTATAAGATCAAATGCAATTGAAGAACGACAATCAGAAGGTGGATTACCTTCATCTTTGCGAAACCAAAAGGTTTCGTCATTAACAACAAAAACAGCCTTGAAAGCTCTAAGGTCAAATGCAAATGAAGAACGACAATCCGAAGTTGGATCTCAATTGCAAGAACAAGTGCAGCAAGTGTCATGGAATCACGCCTCTTCAGCAACACAAGGAGTACATGAACAAGTGCAACAAGAAAATATGGATTTCATCACTCCTGCATCACATGGAGTACATGAACGATCTGATGATTCTACCACTCATGAAGCAGTTGAACAATTTGAGGAACAAGGAAAATATATATAAATTTTAATCATATACTTAACTAAAATAGTGATTAATGATTATCTTTGTTTTGTACTATTGCAGGCCCCTCCTCGCCAAAAAGAAAAAGAGGCCGTACTCAAATGCCAAGGGTTCATGGTAGAAATGAGCGTAAAATAATCATTCTAAATGAGTATAATCAACCCGTTGGTCCTACTAAAGAGGTTGCAAAAGAGTTGGGTAGCTTCCTCGGCACATTGGCAAGGAGTGGGACTTTTTGTCCTCTTAATGTATTTAATTGGAGGAAACTTGACACAAAAGAGGATATGTGAAAATATATCAAGGTATGAAGTTCCCAATGTCCAATAAACATGGATGATATTTCTTATTTCTTACACTAACCCAATTGCACTAAATTTGTAGGAACAATATGACATTCCTGATGAGGCGAAACCATGGGTTTTTGAATCAGTTTGTAGTGCTTGGAGAAAGTATAAGAGTCAATTGAAGACAACTCACTTCACAGCCTATAAGAATGATGA
This sequence comes from Nicotiana sylvestris, assembly GCF_000393655.2. Lineage (NCBI taxonomy): Eukaryota > Viridiplantae > Streptophyta > Magnoliopsida > Solanales > Solanaceae > Nicotiana > Nicotiana sylvestris. The sequence continues at coordinate 122,665,267 of NC_091061.1, forward strand.
GCTTCGAATGGAGAATAGGCCAGTAGATATTCCGGAATCTCACTTTAAGGATCTTCTTAAATATTGGAACTCCGATCCTCACAAGGTAATTACATCCAGAATCTCTTGTCTTGTTTTAACATAATTGTTTTTTGGTGTCTGAGTCAAAAGAATCAGAAGTAAAATAGTACCGAATCTGACTATTTGCTGTTCCCCAATCTTCCTCCCTGCCATGTTTGAAATGTTTCTATAGTAAATTAGTACTACTACTAGTCAGTTTGGTCGAGTAATGGTTCTTCTTCTTCTTCTTCTTCAACATTACAACAACAATTTTCAAATTTCAAGAGGTATGTTTTGATTTTGCACTTTTTATTTTCATTCTTCTTCTTCTTCTTCTTCTTCTTCTTCTTCTTTTTCTTTTTCTTTTTATTTTTCTTTTTAAACGTCCAAAAAGCGTCGAAATGCTGGCGAATCTTTTTCAGAAAAATTCTGCCCAATTTCTGCCAAGTTTCTGCCCAATTTCTGCCTAGTTTTAAACGAGTAAATCTGTCAGTCCACTGGAGATGCAGGTTTATACTAACCTGGGACCCTTTCATAAGGTAGAAAAGATAAATAACCCAGTGAAAAAGGAATAACAAAACAAAACCAATTTCTTTTTAGTTAATAAAGAAGTGGAAATGTAAAGAAATTTCCAATAGGAACAAAAACTGGGCATCAATGGTGACTGCAGTTGTTATAAGAAGAGACTGTAAAAGAGAGTATGAAACTCGGAGGCTCACTCTCTCCATTATAAGCTTTCCGAATTGCAGTAAGTCAATCACCTATTGGTTGACTCATTTATTTGTAGAAAATATCCGAAACCAATACAGAGAATCGAAACAAATTGAAGTGTCCGCACACTGTTGGTAGAACGCCTTTTGCTTTAATTTGCGAGGTTTGATGTTTTATCTTTCTTATTTTTTTAAATTATGAACTTGCTAACTTTATATGAAAAGATTCTTATACCTGTTTTCATGTAACTAGGAAAAAAAGAAGGAAATCTCTGATACTTCAGATACTGTATCAAGTAAGGACATGTTTGTGGCTACAAGAAAAAGAAAACTTGGCCAAGTATACAAAAGCTCATATGACAATACAATTAGTAAAATTGTACGAAATTTCTAATTTAAAGTTTGCCGTGCTTATTTATTTGTTCTTAATTATTGATTCAACTTTAGTTACTTAAAACTCTTTTTTCTTGCATTTTTGGTTTGTAGGCTAAAATGGAGAGAATACAATCATCTCAGGAAAGTGAAGATGGCAGTCATTCAGATGACGCTTTTGCATCAGTCATGGGACCTGAACATCCAGGTCGCATGAGATTGTATGGATGAGGGGTTACCAAGATTGTGTTAAAGGGGCAAAAAGGGAATCTTGGATCTTTTGATGAGAGGATGCATCAGAAAATGGAGGAAATAGAAGAGAGGATGCAACAACGAATGCATGATGAACAAAAGGATGCCATGGAACAAAATATTACAATGAACGTCATCGCACGACTTCAGTGTCTGAACCCAGATTTGCGACTTGATCCTGACATGTTAAGGTTCAGTGCATGTTCACCTGTAGAAGCTTCCTCTGCACAACAAGTTATTGTTCAACTAAACAGTCGACCATCTGCTGGTAGTAACAATCAAGGTCAGTACGTACCAAATGTTATACATCTTCTTCTATTTCTTCTTCATCTCCTCCTTCCTTGCTTGGGATTTTGCTTTGGTTCAAGGCAGAGGGGATATGGTAAAGTGTTTAGCATAATCCTCTAAGTAAGAAATGAACTATTTTTTTGAAGGGTATTTAGGAAAATTTTTACGAAAACCAAATAATGGGAGTTGACAACAATTTGTCAAATTTTTAGGAAAACCAAGTAATAGTACCATGATTGCTTGAAAATGATGTTGTGTGTTGACTTTAATGACGATTCTCAAAATTGTATCCTATATATTCTTCAGTGAGTTCCCTGCCTCTTTACACTTTCTTGTCTACCTGCATAAAGCATGGAAAAAGAAATAGCATAAGCATAATATCATAGAAATGATACAAGATTTCAACAGTGCAATTGGAAAAGAATGCCAAGAGATAATGTTCACCATTAATATACGCAAATCATTAAGTCTTTACGAATTGACTGTGCAGGAGTAAGTAACTAATACTAGCTAGTTCCAATTTTAAATATATTGAGTTATTAGTTTTAAGAATACTTTAATTCAAATTTCTTTATGCATCCAAGGACATTTGTATGATTATTAAGTTGTTATTACTGAAATGTGGTGAAAGAACTGTTGGTAAATGCTGTTTATTGATCATTTTCACCTTTTAGTTAAATCGACATTAGCTTTCTTAGCAATATATTTGTTGTTTCTAAATTGTTGTCAAATTTCAGTACTTTGAAAATGATTCATTATTGTCAAATAATAATGTTGTTGGCTATCAGGTACCACAACTACTTAGCTTAACCTAGTAGTTTAAACTAGTTCCATGTAGCAAGTTTTGAAGTATCAATTTTAGAAATACTCATGTCTCTGAAAACTGCAAGCTTCTTGTTCTTTCCTTACTTTTTTCAACCATGATATAAGAACGAGTAAGTAACGACTCCAGCACTACCTGTATGGTATGATATGGAGAAACATATGGTAGCGGCCTTCATCCTTGTGAAGGAAATGTAGATTTTGTTACCACATATCTTAGGGTAAAAATATTCTACCCTCTTTTTTCTTTATGTGAGAAGAATTTGGAGCAATTGTCATCTAATGAGCTGAAGCAACTATTAGTGTCTTTTCCTTGATGAATGTGGTGTGTATTTTCTTTTTTTCTCACTGGAGCTATTTTTCTTCTTCCTTACTGGTGATTGAAACTGCTAAACCAAAGGTCCAGCACCTACTATTATAGGTCCATTAACCCATAACCATTTTGGTTGTTGATAATTTTTTTTCTTCTTCATTAGAAGAACCCATGTTGAGAAAAAAGAATATGGCAAAAGAAAAAGAGAAGGCACTTTTCAGTGGTTAATCCTCCATTGAAAAGAACTTGATCAGATTGGAGCAAACCTTTCTTCTGCATTAGGTTCTTGAAATAATTATTGTCAAGTTTTTTGTCTGTGACCAAATCGAGTGGGGCCAAACTTCAATTCCCTCCATTTTTAGGACATTGCAGTGTCCCTCTATATCTGATGTATTGTATATTCTATTCAGAAATAAAGAGCAATGTGATTGGCCAATGGTGTGTGCCCCTGCAAATAATCGAGTTTGATTTACAGCAAGTAATGAGAATGTTATTTGGAAAATGAAATAAGTTGACGATGATGGATATATATATTCCAACCCATTTTGAGCAAAAAGAATATGGCAAAAGAAAAAGAGAAGGCACTTTTTTGCTTTAGCCTTTTGAAAAAGAGTGTAATAACTGAGAGTTTTCTCTGTTTTTTGTACTCTGTAATAGTAGCTAGCTCTTTGTTCTTTTTTTTCATGGCAATTTGTGCTATGAGTATTCTTAGACCGTATTCTCTTGAAGGACAATAACTTTATTTATTCTCTTTTTAGGTGGAGTAGATCAAGAAATGGATGATGAAGACGATGAAGAACTAGACCTTACTTGAGATAATTTTGAATTGTTATAGATGAATATTCTAGGAATCTTTTGTTACCAACATTTTTTTTAAACTTATTTACCCTCTTGAAATGTACTAAACTTATGCACTCATGGGGTAGAACATTTGCCTTATGGATATTATTATTTGCTTGATGGATAATTTTATATTATTAATAGTTTCATTTTATGATGTATTAAAATTTTAGTGTTATTATAATTTATTATATGTATAAATTTTATTTATAACAGGTGCTATATTTTGGTTTTAATTGAACTGATACAATAGCCTACCAGAACCGTTGCAATAGGATACAAATGGTGTTCCTGTAGATAATGTAAACCGTTGCAATAGGTCCCATAACCTGTTCCAAAATGATCTACAAAACTGTTCCAAATACAAATATAATCGTTACGATAGCTTAAAGAAACCGTTGCTATATCCAACATAACCGTAGCAATAGCTTACATAAATATTGCTTTAAATAATATGGCAACGGTTAAGAACCGTTGTATAAATAATATAGTAACGGTTTTAAACCGTTCCAATTGAAAAAATAATCGTTCCAACAGAGAAGGGGAAAACCGTTGCGATAGACATATCTATTGTCACGGCGATGCAAACCGTTGCAAGAATCATTCCAGTAGACCTATGGGTACGCCGGCTGATGTAACGGGTGGTAAACCGTTCCAAAATCCCTACGACAACGGTTTGGCAGTCTATGGGGACGGTTTTCCAACCGTTACCGTAGACCAATTTTTCAGTAGTGTCTCCTAGTACCAAACTTGTTACCTATGTTGCTATAGTTATTTAGTATTCCATGAGTAAGCAAGGCAGCTGTCTTAATGTTTGGGCCTAGTTGTTGGGCCAGTTTGGTACTCAAACTTGAAGCGTATTAATAGCCACCTGGAGTTTGGTCATGTTCATCACCAAAGGCTCCAGGCTCAGTTGAAGACCTAGAATCAGCCTAGGGTATCATGTATTTGCTGTATTTTGGCCTTGTAGCTTCCCTATTAAGTCTGTAACTATTTTATCCTACTTGGGCATGTAATAATCTATAGTAACGAATAATTGGGAGATTAGTTGAATTGGGGGGAACGGGTACATTCTAACGTTTGCATAAAAGGGTAGAAAACGTGCCTATAGGATCTGTGTGGTCTATTTGCTATTTGTTCAACATGCCTTATATGGTATTTAGTTTCATGTGTAGAAAGCATGTCTATAGGAATCATGCATACTTTATTTATGCACTGTTCAAACACATTAGTCTAAGTATTTGCCATACTTGCTTCTATGTTATTACCGTATATTTAGACAGCATACCTATAGGATGTGATACATATGTATTGCTAAAGTAGATACCATGCCTATAGAACTTCAAATAATCAATTGGTCAATTGTTTCTATTACTTTATTGTACTGCCCATTTAGCTACCAAGACTACATGATCTTAATATATTAATCAACTACTTCGTGTCGTTTTTGTATTGCTTTATTATTATATCTATATGATACTGTCACCAGCCTAGAAAACATGCATATAACGATATTGTGTTATAAAACCAGTTCTCAACCATTAAAAATCCTACCTATAGGATATTGTTACTCGTCTTAGACAACATGTTTATAAAATCAATGTCGTAAACTCTGAGTTTTCAAATAGTTTTACTGCCTCATCGTACGAACAAGTAGAGATTAAGTCTATAGGACCTGTAACTCTTTTAATATACAAATCTATTAGCTTAAAGCTGCAATGCTACCTGCACAATGCTGAAAAACAGAATTATCTATAAGCCATGCCCATAGGACTTAACGACTATAATACGTCTTAATTTTGAAACTGCCTACTGCCTAATCTGAAAATATGTGACTGATCGCGTGCTTTTTGTGCTTATATGTTGAGGTTAACTTGAGCCTTTCATTGCTAGTATGTGCAGTCCTACCTGTTTTGAATGTCGCCTAGTTTTTATCATTTTGAGCATCCTAAGTAAAGTCTAGAACCACCCAATAGCTCCAAAGCTTCTTGGACCATAGGTATGGGACGGGTAATGCACGCATAGGACATGGCTTAGAATTGAATTAGAGCGCCTTTAAGTAAACAACTTCAACATAGTAATTGGGTAGCAGGAAATGATAGTCTGTGCCCACTGAATAATATGAGCAACCCCAACCTTAAGGGAGTTGTGAAGTATTATTTATTTTGCACGGGGTGATCATTTAGGCTAAAAAACTTAGGACTCCTCTTTTCCTTTATATACTTGTTATCTACACTTAGTCATTTAATATAGACCAATTTAGTTGTATCCTTATAGTCATTAAGATTTGTACTAATTCTCACATGTTATAATAAGACTCTTCGACTTCTAACCTCTCTTTATTTATTTGATCACCTAGTCTAATTAGACAATCCACATAGCATAAATTTTGGTCGGGACCCACAATTGTATACCTCGAAGAGTGCCTAACACCTTCTCTTCGAGGTAGTTTTAGTCCTTACCCGATCTTTGGTGGCGTTGACTAGTCAAATAGAGTTATTCGCAAATAGTTGCCCTATCGCACCTTAAAAATCGTTAGGTGGAAGCTCTTCTCTTTTAATACCTCATTTAAAAGGGTTATCACTCGTCAAATCCCGCTTTCGCGAGAAAAAGGAGTGCGATAGTGGATGAGTGCATTGCTAGGATTAGATGTGCACTTTGAGAATGAGGGTCTCATGGAACATTGTCTAGCTTTGATAAACTGGGATATGGACCTCAGCAGAACCAACACAGATTCAGATACTACAACATGTGGAGTCAAGCCACAAATTATTAGCAACAAGTGAAAGAAAACTGGGACAAGAGCATAGAGGGTACATGTATGTATAGACTGGTGGAGAAACTCAACAGGCTCAAGTTTGTTCTCAAAGCAATAAACAGATGCCAATTTAGTGATTTTGAAGGCAAAGCTATACTGGCACAAAGGTAATTGGAGGAATGTCAAAAGGCACTGCAAAGGGACCTTGTTAATCTGGAACTAATAATGAAGGAAGGCCAGCTTTCCAAGCAATGCCAAATATGGACACAAGAACTGCAGCAGAAGTACAAAATGCATTGGTTGAATGCAGGGGGCATGAAGACTAAGTTCTTCCACAGCATGATTAAAGCCAAAAGGAACTTCAATAGAATCTTTACTATAAGAGATTGTGAAGGGATCACAAAGACTACTGCACCTAATATAGCTAAAGTTTTTGTGGAATTTTACAAGAACTTTCTAGGTAAAAATGCACAAGAAGAACCAGAGTGTGTAGTGCAACTGTAATAGAAGGGCCTGTGATTTCAACTGAACAAAGGAGAATGCTGATAAGTAGGGATTTTGATCGCTTATTTGCTCTCTTTTACTTGTGTTTTAGCTAAAAAATGCTTAAGGTATTTCCAAAAACTAATGAAATGTGCTTACTTGCAGGAATATTGGGAAACGAGCCACAGAAGTCAACTCATAAAGGAGTCAAAAGTGAACAAGAACCAAAACATGGAAAATATGCCAACAGTGTGGACTGTATAATTCTAGTGCAGTTGCAGGGGGGAGATTCAAAGAATAGTGTTGGGCCAGCTAAAGGAATGCGGACCGCACTAAAATTGTGCGGCCGCAGTCATTATTATGCGGTCCACAGGTTTGAAGAATTAGAGAGCTGTTTCAAGTCCAAAAGCAGAGAGTGCAGACCGCATAACTTTTGTGCGGCCGCATAATCAGAAGTGCAGCCGCACTCATTTTCATGCGGACCGTGAGATTGACATGACGGAATCTGTAGTGCCCAAGGCCAAGTCACTAACGCCAAGGCCTCCTTCTCTATACAATCAAAGACTTGCAAAGAAAAACAGTGAAAACCAGTTCAAAACGTTTATTGATATGATGAAGAGTTTGTCAATTAATGTGCCATTTATTGAGGCATTAGAACAAATGTCGGGATATGTACAATTCATGAAGGATTTGGTAACCAAGAAAAGATCAATGAATTTTGAGACCATTAAGATGTCTCATCAAGTGAGTATTATTGTGTACTCAATGGCTCCAAAGTTGGAAGATCCGGGCGCTTTCACAATCCCTTGCACTATTGGGAGCTCCTATTTTGCCAAAGCATTATGTGATCTCGGGGCAAGTATCAAATTGATGCCCTATTCGGTGTTCAAAACTTTGAAAATTGGGCAACCAAGACCCACATCCATGAGGTTGCAAATGGCAGATCGAACAATGAAAAGGCCTTTGGGTATTATTTATGATGTATTGGTTCGAGTTGACAAGTTCATCCTCCTAGCAAACTTTGTGATCCTTGATTGTGAAGTGGACTATGACGTGCCTATTATTTTGGGTAGACATTTCCTTGCTACGGGGAAGGCTCTTGTTGATGTGGAAGCCAGTGAGCTCACTTTCCGGGTGGGTGAAAAAAAGGTGGTCTTCCATGTATGCAAATCAATGAGGCAGCCAAATATTAACGAAGTTTGTTCGTTCGTGGATTTGGTGACAAACGTGATTGTTGATGATGCTAGTGCCACAATGAACGTTGAAAACAAATTGAAAGCCCTTTTGCTCAACCTTGATAATGATAAAGAGAGTGATGGTTATGTGGAGTGTGTAAATGCATTGCAAGGCATGGGGTCGTACACTTATGAGCCCCGAAAGCTATCTTTGGATCTTGAAAATCGGAAGACTCCTCCAACAAAGCCCTCAATCAAGGAGCCTCCTACCTCGGAGTTAAAGCCATTGCCCCCCGCATCTCAGGTATGAATTCCTTGGCTCTTCATCTACTTTACCGGTTATCCTTTCTTCTTGCTTAACTAACATGCAGGTAGAGTCCACATTGGAGGTGCTACAAAGGAGGAAAAGAGCAATCAGATGGACTTTGGCGGCTATCCGGGGCATAAACCTCGCCTTTTGCATGAACAAGATTATTTTGGAGGAGGGTGCCAAACCCTCTGATGAACACCAAAGGAGGCTAAATGAAGCAATGTAAGAGGTGGTGAAGAAGGAGATAATCAAGTGGTTATATGCCGGGGTTGTGTACCCCATTTTCGATAGCTCGTGGACCTCTCTGGTGCAATGTGTCCCAAAGAAAGGGGGCATGATTGTGGTAACAAATGACAAGAATGAATTGATCCCAACAAGAACCGTCACCGGGTGGAAAGTGTGCACTGACTATAGGAAGCTCAACAAAGTTACTCGAAAAGATCATTTCCCGCTTCCATTTCTTGACCAAAAAGTCATATCATTATGTTGTTGATAATTCATATGTGTTGTGGGTAGTTGTTGGTCCCAATTGATGTAAAATTGATTCACTTTAGGCCAGTTGAAATATCCCCTTTTCTAGTGAAGGTGGGAATTGCCTTATTTGCTTGAGGACAAGCAAAAGCTTAAGTTTGGGGGAGTTGATAAGTAGGGATTTTGACCGCTTATTTGCTCTCTTTTACTTGTATTTTAGCTCAAAAATGCTTGAAGGTATTCCCGGAAACTAACGAAATGTGCTTACTTGCTGGAATATTGGGAAACAAGCCAAAAAAGTCAAAATCAACTCATATATGAGTCAAAAGTGAACAAGAACCAAAACAGGGAAAAAATGCCAGTAGTGCCAACCGCACAATTCTAGTATGACCGCAGAGGGGAGAATCAGAGAGTAATGTTGGGCCAGCTAAAGGAATGCGGACCCCACCACAATTGTGCGGCCATATGAGGTCAAGTGAGACCGTAGTCATTATTATGCAGTCAACAAGTTTGAAGAATCGGAGAGCTGATTCAAGTCCAAAAGTAGAGAGTGTGGACCGCATCACTTTTGTGCGTCTGCATAATCAGAAGTGCGGCCGCACTCATTTTCATGTGTACCACAGAAGCCCTAAAGTTCCAAGTCTGAATTCCTAAGAATGCGAACCGCACGATAATTGTGTGGCCGCAGAAGCCCATTGTGTGGACCGCACCAGAATTATGTGGCCGCACAACCTTCGTACGGGCATTTTTGTCAGATATTTTCAAATTAGTATAAATAGAACTTTTTGTCATTTTTAGGTTAAGTTAGTTTGCAGGAGTGCACCTGAGCCATTTTCTTTATTTTTGAGTTATTTTGTACTAGACTAACTTCTAAACATTAGATTTTCCTTATCCAATCAATTATTATGCATTTTATCTTAATTTTTTTGTATTTCTTTATTTTTCATGAGTAGCTAAATCTTTAGCTAGGGTTGTGGCTCAACCCTAGTGTGGGTACTTAATGTGTATTTAATTTTAGGGCTTGTTTGTGATTGGGTTAGTGATATTTAGCCTTGTTTATGCTTGAATTCTAGAATTAATGGTTGCAAATATTGATTCATGCCTTTTCGACCTAGTCTTTATTTGAGAAAGAAAGACTAAGTTTAGGAAAACTTGGCTAACAGGGAATTGGAGTGAACTCAAGAAATCTATAGCCACAATTAAAGGGTCAAATCTAGAGATAGTAAGACCCGACTTGAGCATATATCACTTGATTTGTGCAATACCCATTTGGGCTTGAGAAATCCAAATTGGGTAAGATCACTCAAAGTACCAAGAGATATAGAGTGAGTAATTACGTGTGATTGCTATATTAGGTTCCCGATTAATAAAACTTTCCATATAGTTTACAACCCGTTAGGTAGCCACCTAGGTTGAAGTCATAACCCTAGATCCTTTATAATTTGAAAAACAATCAAAACCCCAAAACATTGTCTTCTAGTTTGTTACTTGCAATCAGTAGCTAAAATAGAAATAGAACGACCAACAAGAATGTGGAAGTGCAAATTGAGGCACATTATACAATTGCACTAGGTGTAGACCTAATCCCATTTCTAACCCCTAAGGATTCGACCCCGACTCGTGTTGGGATTTATTATTGCTTCGACCGCCTCATTACCTATAATTATGGTGTGCATATGGGCGACATCAAATGCTGACAGCAGAATTCAGTGTTCAGGAGATAAAGAAAGCTTTATGGGACATTGCTGGGAAAAAAACACCAGGACTAGATGGATATGGAAGTTAGTTCTTCAAAGACTGCTGGGAAACCATTAAAGAAGACTTAATAGCAGGGGTGATGGAGTTTTTCCAGAGCAGGAAAATCACTAAAAATATGGAACAATACAGTTCTCACATTGATCCTAAAGTCAGACCATGCAAACACAGTAAGTGCCTACAGGCCAATTGCACGTTGCAATACTGTCTATAAAATAGTATCCAAAGTTCTCTCTAACAGGTTGAAACTAGTATTTTCGGAGATTATATCCCCCAATCAAAGTGCATTTGTAGTTGGGAGAAACATAGTACAAAACATCTTCATATGCCAAGACTCGGTGAGGCATTACAACAAGAAGCGGACAACTAGTAGTTTCCTGATTAAAATAATTTTGAAGAAGGCATATGATATAGAGGAATGGGAGTTTGTAGAGGAGATGCTACATGCCATTGAATTTCCTCAACAATACATTAAATGTGTCATGAACTGTATCACATTGTGCACTACTCTATAGCTATAAATAGAGGATTGTATGGTAGCATTAAAAGGGAAAGTGGACTAAGGCAAGGGGATCTAACATTCCCATTACTATTTGTTATATGCATGGAGTATTTCACTAGTATAATGGGGGTTGTAGCTAAACAAGAGGGCTTTGGGTATCATACCAAATGCAGGAATTTAAAGCTGAACCACTTATGCTTTGCTGGATGATGTACTGCTCTTCAGCAAAGGGTAATTCCAATCAGTACTTCTGCTCCTTAGGGGATTAAAGACATTCTCCAACACAACAGGGCTACGCACAAATGCCAACAAATCAAATATCTTCAGTGTAAATATAAACCCTTACAGTTTAAATGACCCGATTGAAATGACTAGATACAAAAAAAAGAATCCTCCTTTTAGATACCTTGGTGTGCCTATTTAAGCAAAGACAAACTAAAAAATGAATTGTGAAGTTTTGCTTGATAAGATGACAACAAGAATTAAAAGTTGGGGTACCGGGCATCTTTCCTATGCTAGGAGAGTTGCTTGTTAACTCTATACTATTACACATTCACAGCTATTGGTCCTCCATATTCATTCTACCAAAGCATGTACTTAAAGGCATCATACAATATATAGAAATTTCCTCTAGGATGGAATAATTGTCACAAACAGACCTCCCCTAGTGGCATGGGACCTAGTATGCAAGGCCAAGAATGAGGGTGGACTGGGGATCACTGATTGCATTAAATGGAATGAAGCAGATATTGCAAAATATGTCTGGAATGTGGCACAGAAAGCTGACAACTTATGGATAAAATAGATAAACAACATATACTTGAAAGATAAGGCATGATGGCAATAAAAATGTCCAATGGATTGTTGCTGGTACTAGAAGAAGATATGCAAAATTACATATGAGTTTGAACATGTCTTCATACACGATGAATGGCAGCATACTAATGGAAATACACTGTGAGAAGTGGGTACAAATGGAGAATGAGAGCTAAAGAAGCATGGCCATATGGAAGATAGGTGTGGAGTAAACTGAATATACCCAAGCACATCCTTATATGCTGGCTGACCATGCACCAAAGGCTGATGACCAAATCTAGACTATGCCATCTTGGCATAAGCCAAGATGATAGATGCCCAATATGTGGGATGCATGAGGAAACTACACAGTATCTGTTCTTTGAATGTCCCTTCTCTAAACAATTCTTACCGGAGCTGCTACTGTAGCTAGGGATACGACTACAACAAACTGATATAGCTGGAATATAGAGACGAATGGCCAGAATCACCAAGGGCAAGAGATGTAGGGAAGTGGTAATGGCTACAATTGCAACACTGGTCTACTGGATATGGAAAACACGTAATAATGCAGTGTGGGAGATAAAACTACCAACTACAGGGTATGTAATACATCAGATCAAACAGGAATGCAGATTGGGGAAGATAAACTTTGTAACTAAAAAGTTGAGTATTAGAGAAAAGGAATGGATAGACAAAGTACTTGGATAATAGAGTTATAGGTTCATATTATTTTGTTGTTTCTTGATAGGGGAAGTGTGTAGATAGAAAACAGAAAGGGAAGAAATAGTTAGAAAGGAGAGAAAATGAATCATGTAACAGGTTGTGGTGATGAATCAATAAAAAAAATTCTTCACCAAAAAACTGACATACTAACACGTGTCCCGTAAAGTTTTCCCTCTAAACAAGACTCTCAAACCCCTTATGGCTACATTGTGGATGCTACTGAATGAAAGGAAGGATCCTCAATTTATAGAAGTCCAAATATTTTCCTAGAAGAAAAAGGACTAGCCAAGTATTGAAGAATTATAATTTCCTTCTAAGAAAAGAAAAACTCAATTACGATAAACATGTTGTCCTTTCCTTCAAGAGGTAGGAAAATCAAGTAAGGTAAGAAAATCTGAACAACATCTAACACCTTCCCTTTCATACTCATTTGTTCCGAATATTTTTGGATGTTAAAGCAAATTGTTGTTATAGAAAACATATATTATAATAGAACATGAGATTTGATTCTGAAAAAATTTGACTTTTATAGAAAAGTGTTGTTAAATAAGAATGTTGTTATAGAGAGGTATGACTGTATATACCATAGCTTAAATATTGAGAATAATTTAGAAGTTTTGAAACTAATTGGTAGATCAACTTTTACAAGGTGTGATAATTCCCTTGTTGTATAAAAGGCGGATTCACTTTCTCATAAATAGTTTGGGAAACATCAAACCAACGATCTTTGTGAATCAACTACGTACAATGAGAGAAGTGCCACCAGTATTTATTCCATTCTCTGATAGAAGCTCGACAAGTTGCTTCTCTAAACTTATATATATATATATATATATATATGCAAGGCGCAACTAGCATATAATATGTGGGTTCCGTCGAACTCATTAACTTTTGTTCAAACCCTATATTTATTTTAAGAAATCTATTAAATATGTACAAGTTATTAATTAAAATTGGGAAATTTTCACATTAGAACAACTCGGCTCCATACTTTTCAATTTTATAGCCCATATTTCAATTTACAACTAACTAGCCCAAAAATATTGGGCTAAGATTCAACATCCAACTCCAATAGGTTCTCAAAATTATTATTTAATTTTTAAAAAAGATTCCTCAAGCTTTTAAATTAATTTTCGAATCAGTAACTGTGACTCAAATATATCTTCAATTTTCTTACATTGCAAGCAGGTGACACAAGAGGAGAAGCAAAAAATACACGGTCCCTTGAAGTATATGTAGAAGATGTGAGGAGAAGAGAGAGTGAAAGCAATGATTGTGAGAACACAGATTTAACTCCATAGCGTTTAGAAGCAATATGGTTGTAAGAACACAGATTTTGAATTTTCTAGTGCTTTCAAAATATGTACAATGTGGGTTAGGTGGGGTAATATTTAAAAATATGGGCTATTTTTTTGTTATCGTGTGAAGTCATGTGTATTTTCTTGTAATTCTTTCATTAAAATTTAATAATTTAAAAGGACAAGAATCTCGAACTCATAAACTTCAAATTCAAGCTCCGCCTCTACTTACGCGCGTGATGTCAAATCTTTAGACTTCAATTGGCATCATGAGTTGATGGAGTACTTCCTTTCTAACTTACAACCTCTGTTAACTATATATTCCTCTTCGCTCTTTTGTTTGATTGATGCTTTCGTCTACTTTTGAATAAGTTTAGATAGCAGGTAATATTATTATATGCTGCTTGTTTTTACCACCATAAAGTTCAATTCTATACACTACACTTCAAGGAAGCATCTATACATATGCATGTGACATGTGACCATTAATTTTCTTGTAAGAATTTATTAATTTTGTAGGGAATATTTTGTAACGAATAATTTGTCCCTAACCCATCGCACTTTGTGGCACATTTAATAGCCAAAATATCAAATATCTTTTCTAAAAGTCTAGACTACTAGTGATATTGTCTTCTTTTGCTACAGACCTGCACGATTTTAAAACACGGCACTAGGTTTTAAGATTTGTTTACTTATATACCGAACATCTCTCTCGTATTTTATCGATGTAAGATTCACACGGGATGTCACATATCCCCCATTAGGGACTTAGTGTGACCGCTGAGGTTTGGCCCATCATTTTTCAAGGTTGCACGCGAAGTGGCATTAATACCATATGCATATATAATAGTCCAGTCCATTAGTGATATTATTCGCTTTGAATCTAAGCTTATGTAGCTTTAAAATGTGTCACTAGGGTTTAAGGCTTATTTACTTATACACCCAACATCTCTGTGCTTTATCGGGATTCACCTTGTCATATCTTTGTGAAAAACAACGAATTTAATCCCCAATTACGAAAACAATCGGTCACAAAAGATTATGATAGAAGTGCATAATCCAGCTCAGAATGAAGTCTTAATGTATACATAAAATTCGGGACTTTCAAATGCTTTCTCTTCGAACATTTTAGTTTTTGTCCCAAAATAAGAGGAGGATATATTGGCGTGTGGCTCATCGATGATCCGTAGGCATTCTTTAGATGTGATCCTGTTTGCGATAAATGTCTAATTGACAATAATATTCCAATATTCAAGGAACAAAATTAACTGTCTTATTTATTCAGGCTTTTGATTCGTTAAGGATACAAAATATCTGGCTCTTTCATTCATATATGTAAGCATATATTGTCGAAACTGCCTCGAATCAATATACTTGATTTTGAAGTTATATGTTGTGCATACAGTGTATTCGGTTTTTATGCTAGATTAAGTGGATCTGCAATAACATATGTAATTCCTCCTAGAAAACTAAATATAATAACACTTAAGATCCAATTTTAATATGTTGTTACTAGTTAAATTATATTGATAATGTAAATATTCTTTACACTAGGGGTGTACAAAGAAAACCGACAAACCGCACCAACCCGATAATCCGAGTCAAACCGAGAAAAAAAAATTCGACTATGATTTGGTTTGGTGTTGGAGAAAAAAAACCCGACCATAATTAGTTTGGTTTGGTTTTAACAAAAGAAAGTCAAACCGAAACCAAACCAACCCGATATTACATATATAGAAATTTTATATATTTAATATATAAATATGCTTATTGTGATGTAATTTATAAATATTTCTTAAACTTTTTCATAATTTTTCTTTTAAGGTATTATTTCAAGGTTGGACTTAGAACTTTTGAATGTTCCAATAAGTTTTATAGCTATTAATATTAGTAACTTAAATAATGCTAACAAAAGCCCAAACCAAAATTAAATCAATATTAATGTTAACAAAAGACATTTAATTCAATACTACAAACGGTAATGTATTGAATATCTATTTTTTGTTTTTCAATAATTTAGAAAAAAATGCATAACCTCTTTTTATTTTTTCTTTAGCGTTTAGTCATGTAATTAATACTCCTTTATTAATCTACTTATTTTAGCATGACTTAGTACTTTAAGATTATGTTTATTTTTATTATGGCTTTTTAATTAGCAATATTTATATTACATAATTTTGTTGTCTTTATTGTTGAATATTTTAGGATAATACTATGACACACGTCATATTTTGTATTATTTTCTTTGAAAATATCTTATATAGTTGTATCTTACTAGGATTAAAGAAATATTTTGAGCACAAGTTATATGTTTTGTGCTACGAAGATTATATCGGAAAACCCACCGAAAAAACTCGAAAAACTCGAGAAAAATCGAGATTGAAAATCTCGAGTTTTATTGGTTTGGTTTGGTCTTTAGATTTAATAACCCGACACAATTAATTTGGTTTGGTAATTGCAAAATCTGAACCAACCTGACATATTATATACGGTAAAATCTGAGGGACCGATTTTATGATCATTTCGGGGCTCGAAAGATGCGCCTCTTAAAGCCCGAGGAAGGGCTCGAAGTGCGATATCGAAGAGTCTCTAAAATGCTTGGCTCGGAGATAATACGGGTCGACAACGGCCATAGAAAAATGGGGAGTTCCCTAGGCACTTGATGGGAGTTAGCAGGTTGACATGCGCCCGTACCGAGGCATTAAATAGCTGTATCAATCTCATATCTTTGTAATAAATACACTTGTACCATACTAGGATTCCCCTCATATATAATGGGGATCCTTGTCATTTTGTAGACATCTTATGCTCAATACTAAATACACAAGAACATATTCTCTTGCTCTCATTACCCTCATTTGTTGCTTATATCCATTATTGTTCTTCATTTATTGCTTATCATTGATCATAAAGAGCCGTTATTTTAGCTCTCATAACTGTTAGTCCTCCCTCGGTTGCTCTAAGCTGGCCGCCCAACTCAACCTCGAGGCCCCGATTTCCAACCGTTGGGTTAGACTATCACATCGTTTTTAAGCTATAATGTGACGACCCGGCCAGTCGTCTCATGAGTTACCGCTCTGTTTTTCCCATTTCTTCTTCTTTATGCCTTGTTTATCCGTGTTATGTGGTATCGGGTTGGTCATATCGAATCCGGAATGATTTTAGTAAGGTTGAGACACTTAGTCTCTTTTAAGGAAGCTTAAGTTGGAAAACATCAACCAGATGTTGACTTATGCGTTAGAGGGCTCGGATGTGAGTTCTGATGGTTCGATTAGCTCTGTGAGGTGATTTATGACTTAGGAGTGTGATCGAAATGAGTTTTGGAGGTTCGGAGTAGATTTAGGCTTGAATTGGCGAAGTTGATATTTTGGCAATTTCCGGTTAGTAGGCAAGATTTTGATATATGGGTCGGAATGGAATTTCGAGAGTTGAAGTAGTTCCGTTGAGTCATTTGGGATGTGTGTGCAAAATTTCAGGTCATTCGGATGTGGTTTGGTTGGGTTTTTGATCAAAAATGAAATTTGGAAGATTTAAGAAAGTTTGGCTTGAATCTGATGTGTTTTGGTTGATTTGATGTTGTTTGAGGTATTTTGAAGGTTGGTACAAGTTTGAATAAGGTATTAGGTTATGTTTATGCTTTTGGTTGAGGTCCCCCGGGCCTCCGTGTAATTGCGGATGGTTAACGGAGAAGTTTGGACTTTGTTGCAGCTGCTGAATTTGTTGCTTCTGGTATTTTCACACATGCGGATTGGGGACCGCAGATGCGGCGCCGCATAAGTGGAGGATTTGATCGCAGAAGCGAAAAGGGCTTGAGGAGCAGGAACCACAGAAGCGGCTAAGAGACCGCATCTGCGATGTCGCAGATGCGGGTAGGAGACCACAGATGCGGACTAATGGGAATAAGTGATTTCCGCATAAGTGGGTACTGGGTCGCAGATGCGAAAATATCTGGGCAGAAAGTATAAATTGTGGCCTTCGCGAATTTTAGCTAATTTCACCATTTTTGACTTCGGCTTTGGAGCTTTTTTGGACGAATTGAAAGAGGGATTTCAAGGGAACTTCAATGAGGTAAGGAATTTGGATCTAAAACTCGTTCCTATGCTATTATTTCACGGATTAGAACTAGAAATTATGGAAATTAAGGGTGAAAATTACGGAAACTAGAGCTTGAAAACTTAGACTTTTGCTTGAGGATCTGAAGGACCATTGGAGGTCGAATTTCTGAATTTTTGATATGTATGAACTCGTGGAGAGATAAGGAATCTATTGGTGTAAAAATTATCAAATTCTGAGAAGTACACCCGGGGGTCGGGTTTTGGCAATTTCGAGATTTATGTCGTATTTTGATTATTTTCGCTTGGGCTTCGTTCTCTTAGCATATTTTGACGTCCTCGTTCTGATTTTGGATAAATTCGATGCGAGTGCAGGCCGATTTGAGGGGCAAAGGCGTCGCGAGCTAGCTCTGACCGGTTCGAGGTGAGTAATGATTGTAAATGATGTTCTGAGGGTTTGAAACCCCAGATTGCACATCGTAGTGCTATATTGAGGTGAGGCACACGCTTGATGACGAGTGTGGGGTCATGTACTATTGGGGGTTGTGACTTGGTCTGTCCCGATTGATGATTTTACCGCGTATTTAACTGAAATCTATTTGCTATCATCATTATTTGGGTTGAATGTCTTATTTAGGCTTCGTGCCAACTATTTGAACCCTTCGGGGATTTTTACTGATATTTCCTCACTATTTGACTTTATACTTAAACTCAACCATGTTATATTTTACTATTTTTCGTACTCATCCATGTTTACTCTGTTTTAACACTTACATGATCTTTTAGATGATATTTTGGGATCAGAAACATGTTTTACTACTGCCTGAGTGGCTTGTGAGGATTTTTGACTGAGTAAGGCTGAGGGCCTATGTTGTGAGGAAACATTTGATACTGATTATGAGGTCGAGGGCCTAAGCTATGTACGCCACGAGGTGGATTGATTGATATGAGGCCGAGGGCCTAGTGATGATGCCACGAGGTGGCTTGATATTGCGCTTGGGCCGTAAGGGGCCCCTCCAGGAGTCTGTACACCCCTAGTGAGCGCGGGTACCCATTGTGATGTGAGATTGAGCCCGAGGGGCTGGTATTGTTCTATGTGATTGCCCGAGGGGCTGGTACTATTCTGAGATATTACCCGATGGGCAGATTTGTCTATACTATGCCCGAGGGGCGAGCCTTTATGTGTTTACTTTTCATAATTAACTGTCAATTACCTGCTTAATTATTGAAAAAGGCTTTTCATGAAACTACGTTTGAGTTAAAGAATTTTACCTATCTTTTACTGGTTTACTGTTTTAATTGTTTTACTGCTTCATTATAGAATGCTTTGTGCCTTACGTGATTTCTTGCTTTCAGTCTTTATTTACATTTGTTACTCACAGAGTTGGAGTACTTACTTTACTCCCTGCACCCCTGTGTGCAGATTCAGGCATTGCGGATCCTGCTAGTGCGAGTTGAGAGCTCCTGGCAGATATCGGAGTCCACGAGGTAGCTGCTTGACGTCCGCAGTCCCGTGTTTCTCCTCCTTTATCATTTCTATCTCTTTTCAGATATTTGTACTAGCTTCTAGATTTAGCTGATTTGTGTTATGACTTATAGATGCTCATGACTAGTGACACTCCGGTATCGAGTTGTGTTGGGTTTTTTTCCGCAAATTATGCTATTATTTGTTAACTTTGGATTATTTTATCATGCTTTAGATTTATTTCTTATGGTTTAACAATTAATAATTGGATATGGGAAGTGTCGGATGGCCTTGTCTTCACGAGAGGCTCCATCACGACCGGGTCCGGGTTTGGGGTCGTTACAAGTTGGTATCAGAGCCTATGTTACATAGGTCTCACGAGTCATGAGCAGGTTTAGTAGAGTCTCGCGGATAGGTACGGAGACGTTTGTATTTATCCTCGAGAGGCTGCATAACCTTTAGGAAAAACTTCATATTCTTGAAATTCTTGTCGTGTAAATTGTTGATCCGAGTACTAAACTTCTGTTATTCTATTCTCTCACAGATAGTGAGGACGCGCGCTACCGGTTAGGATGGACGACCACCAATACCACCAGCTGTGGCCACTAGAGGCCGAGGATGCAGCTGTGGTCGTGGTAGGGGCAGATCAGCTAGGACAGCACCTGCAGATCCACCAGCTACCCCAGTTTAGGATCAGGTCCCAGTTATGGACGCTCCAGTAGCACTAGCTCAGGCACCATCTGTGCCCATTGTGATTCTGGGTCTTCAGGAGGCCTTGGCCAGATCCTATCCGTTTGCACTGGCCAAGCTCAGGCGGCTCAGCCACTACAGCCGCAGCTACTTCTCAGGCCGGGGAAGGCAATTAGACTCCCGCTGCTAGCACACCTGAGCAGGTCATGCAGGGACTTCAGACGACGAAG
The DNA here is from genome assembly GCF_000393655.2 of Nicotiana sylvestris. Classification (NCBI taxonomy): domain Eukaryota; kingdom Viridiplantae; phylum Streptophyta; class Magnoliopsida; order Solanales; family Solanaceae; genus Nicotiana; species Nicotiana sylvestris. The sequence continues at coordinate 122,685,613 of NC_091061.1, forward strand.
GCACATCCAGCCCAGTCGGTTGCAGCTGATCAGGACTATGTAGTTACTGCTATGCCAGAGGATGAGCAGCGTAGGTTGGAGAGGTTTGGTACACTGCAGCCTCCGGCCTTCAGTGGTGCAGAGGGAGATGATGCCCAGGGTTTCTTAGATAAGTGCCAGAGGATGCTTCGTACAACGAGTATTCTGGAGACCAGCGGGGTCGCTTTCACTACTTATCAATTTTCTGGAGCTGCCTTCACTTGGTGAGAGGCTTTTGAGAAGCGTAGGTCTGTTGGTGCAGCACCCCGTACCTGGGAGTAGTTCTCCATTCTCTTTCTAGAGAAGTATGTGTCGGCTGTGTAGAGAGTTTGAGTGGTTACGTCAGGGAGAGATGACTGTGATGCAGTACGAGATGAGGTTCTCCGAGTTAGCTCGTCATGCTATTTGGATGGTTCCGACAGATAGAGAGAGGATTAGGAGATTTGTTGATGGCCTCACGTATCAGCTTCGTATTCTCATGACCAGGGAGAGGGTGATTGGTGCTACTTTCGAGGAGGTTATGGATATTGCCCGTGAGATTGAGTCTGTTTGTCGCCAAGAGTGAGAGGAGAGGGAGGCCAAGAGGCCTCGAGGATCTGGTAGTTACAGTGGTACTCTTTCGAGGGGTCAGTTTCAGCACGGCAGAGGCCGTCCATTCAGGCATGCTCAGCCAGCTCGCTCAGGTTATCATGGGGCGTCATCGGGTCATGGTTCTCATAGTTCTCATCAGGGCCAGTCAACACTTAGTGCCCTTCCAGCTCAGAGTTCGTCCCATGCTCCATCAGTTTAGGGCTCTTCTATGCCGAGTGCACCTGCTAGTCACTCCGGTGCGAGGGGTTCCCTTCAATCCCCTTCTCTAGCAACTAGGAGTTGTTATAAGTGTGGTGAGATGGGTCATATGTGGAGGCAGTGCCCTCATCGTCTTGCGAGTTCATCTCAGTAGAGGGGTCAGTCATCGGCTTCAGTGGCAGTTACCTCACCACTACCCGCCCAACCAGCTAGGGGGGAGGTTAGTCAGCTAGGGGTCGCCCCAGAGGGGGAGGTCGATCAGGTGGCGGTCAGGCCCGTTTCTATGCACTTTCGGGCAGACCCGATGCTATTGCTTCAGATGTTGTTATTACAGGTATTGTTTCAGTCTGCCACATTGATGCCTCTGTATTATTTGATCCCGGTTCCAACTTTTCTTATGTGTCATCATACTTTGCTCGTTATTTGGGTATGCCTCATGAGTTTCTTGCTTCACTTGTTCATGTATCTACCCAGGTGGGTGATACTATTATTGTAGACCATATGTATCGGTTGTGTGTGGTGACTATTGGGGGTCTGGAGACCCGTGTGGATCTTTTATTATTGTGTATGGTGGATTTCGATGTCATATTGGGCATGGATTGGCTATCTCTGTGTCGTGCTATTCTGGACTATCATGCTAAGACAGTCACATTGGCTATGCCGGGTGTGCCACAGATTGAGTGGCGAGGCATGACTGATTATGTTCCCAGTAGAGTGATCTCATTCTTGAAAGCCCAGCGTATGGTTGGGAAGGGTTGTCTTTCATATCTAGCCTTTGCGAGGGATGTCGGTGCTGAGACTCCCAGTATTGATTCTGTTCTAGTTGTGAGGGATTTTCTTGATGTGTTTCCTGTAGACCTGCCTGGCATGCCATCGGCCAGGGATATTGATTTTGGTATTGACCTGGTGCCGGGCACTCAGCCCATTTCTATTCTGTCATATCGTATGACACCAGCGAAGTTGAAGGAATTAAAGGAGCAGCTTCAGAAACTCCTTGATAAAGGGTTCATTCGGCCTAGTGTGTCACCTTGGGGTGCCCCAGTCCTATTCGTGAATAAGAAGGATGGCACTATGAGAATGTGCATTGATTATAGGCAATTGAACAAGGTAACAATTAAGAACATGTACCCTTTGCCTAGCATTGATGATTTATTCGACCAGCTTCAGGGAGCGAGGGTGTTCTCCAAGTTTGATCTCTGTTCAGGCTATCACCAGTTGAAGATCAGGAACTCGGATATTCTTAAGACAGCTTTTAGGACCAAATATGGTCATTGTGAGTTCTTAGTGATGTCTTTTGGGCTGACTAATGCCCCAGTAGCGTGTGAGCATTTGATGAACAGTGTGTTCCGACCTTATCTTGACTCATTTGTCATAGTCTTCATTGATGATATTCTGGTATATTCGCGTAGTCAGGAGGAGCACGCAGAGCATTTGTGAGTTGTGTTGTAGAGATTGAGGGAGAAGAAGCTTTATGAAAAATTCTCCAAGTGTGAGTTTTGGCTCAATTTAGTGGCTTTCTTGGGGCACGTGGTTTCCAGCGAGGGTATTTAGGTTGATCCGAAGAAGATAGAGATGGTTCAGGGTTGGCCCAGACCGTCCTCAGCCACAGGGATTCACAACTTTCTTGGTTTGGCGGGTTATTATCGCCGGTTTGTTCAGGTATTCTCATCTATCGCATCGCCCTTAACTAAGTTGACTCAGAAAGGTGTTTCATTTGTATGGTCGGACGAGTGTGAGGAGAGCTTTCAGAAGCTCAAGACAGCTTTGACCACAACTCCAGTGTTAGTTTTGCCATCAGCTTCAGGATCATATACCGTGTATTGTGATTCTTCGAGAGTTGGCATTGGTTGTGTATTAATGCATGAGGGTAGAGCTATTGATTATGCTTCTCGTCAGTTGAAGCCCCATGAGAAGAACTACCCCGTTCATGATTTGGAGTTGGCTGCCATAGTTCATACATTGAAAATTTGGAGGCATTACTTGTATGGTGTATCTTGTGAGGTGTTTACTGATGACCGTAGCCTCCAGCACTTGTTCAAATTGAAGGATCTTAATTTGAGGCAGCGGAGATGGTTGGAGTTGCTTAAGGATTATGATATCACTATATTGTACCATCCGTGAAAGGCCAATGTGGTGGCCGATGCTTTGAGCCGAAAGACAGTGAGTATGGGGAGTTTGGCATATATTCCAACTGGGGAGAGACCTCTTGCAGTTGATGTTCAGGCCTTGGCCAATCGGTTCGTGAGGTTGGATATTTTGGAGCTCAGTTAGGTATTGGCTTGTGTGGTATCTCGGTCTTCTTTATATGATCGCATTAGAGAGTGTCAGTATGATGATCCGCATTTACTTGTCCTTAAGGACAGAGTTCAGCATGATGATGCCAGAGATGTGACCATTGATAATGATGGGGTGTTGAGGATGCAGGGCCGGATATGTGTGCTCAATGTGGATGGGCTTTGAGAGTTGATTCTAGAGGCGGCCCATAGCTTGCGGTATTCCATTCATCCGGGTGCCGCGAAGATGTATCAGGATTTGACGCAGCATTATTGGTGGAGAATAATGAAGAAAGACATTGTGGGATTTTTAGCTTAGTGTCTCAATTGTCAGCAGGTGAAATATGAGCATTAGAGACCGGGTGGCTTGCTTCAGCAGATGGATATTCCCGAGTGGAAGTGGGAGAGGATCACTATGGACTTTGTTGTTGGACTTCCACGAACTTTGAGGAAGTTCGATGCTATTTGGGTGATTGTGGATCGGCTGACCAAGTCCGTGCACTTCATTCCTGTGTGTACTACCTATTATTCATAGTGGCTGGTAGAGATCTATATCCGGGATATTGTTCGTTTGCATGGTGTCCCAGTTTCCATCATTTCAGATAGGGGCATTCAGTTTACATCGCAGTTTTGGAGGTCTGTGCAGCGAGAGTTGGGTACTCAGGTTGAGTTGAGCATAGCTTTTCACCCTCAGATGGACGGGTACTCTGAGCGCACTATCCAGATATTGGAGGACATGTTGCGTGCTTGTGATATTGATTTCGAAGGGTCATGGGATCAGTTTCTACCACTTGCAGAGTTTGCTTATAACAACAGCTACCAGTCGAGTATTCAGATGGCTCCATATGAGGCTTTGTATGGGAGGCGGTGTAGATCTCCAGTTGGTTGGTTCGAGCCCAGTGAGGCTAGTCTATTAGGGATAGACTTGGTGCAGGATGCTTTAGAAAAGGTGAAGGTAATTCAGGAAAGGCTTCGTACAGCGCAGTCGAGACAAAAGAGTTATGCTGACAAGAAGGTTCGAGATGTGTCCTACATGGTTGGCGAGAAGGTTCTGTTGAAAGTTTCGCCCATGAAGGGTGTTATGAGATTTGCGAAGAAAGGAAAATTGAGTCCTCGGTTCATTGGGCCTTTTAGGTGCTTCGGAGGATTGGGGAGGTGGCTTATGAGCTTGTTTTGCCATCCAGCTTATCAAGTGTGCATCCGGTATTTCATGTTTCTATGCTCCGGAAGTATATTGGGGATCTGCCTCTTGTTCTGGATTTCAGCACGGTCCGTTGGATGATGATTTGACCTATGATGTGGACCCAGTAGCTATTTTGGGTCGTCAGGTTCGAAAGTTGAGGTCAAAGGATATAGTTTTAGTGAAAGTGCAGTGGAGAGGTCGGCCCGTGGAGGAGGCTACCTAGGAGACCAAGCAGAAGATGCGGAGCAGATATAGTCACCTGTTTGAGGCTTCAAGTATGTTTCTTGACTCGTTCGCGGACAAACGTTCAGGTATGTTTTTTGAACGTTTGTATCAATCTCATATCTTTGTAATAAATTCACTTGTACCATACTAGGATTCCCCTCATATATAAAGGTGATCCTTGACATTTTGTAGACATCTTATGCTCAATAATAAATACACAAGAACATATTCTCTTGCCCTCATTACCCCCATTTATTGCTTATATCCATTGTGTTCTATTTATTGTTCTTCATTTATTGTTTATCATTGATCATAAAGAGCCGTCATTTTAGCTCTCATAATTGTTAGTCCTCATCGGTCGCTCTAAACTGGTCGTCCAACTCGACCTCGAGGCCCCATATACGACAGCTGGAGGCCCCGATCTCCAGCCATTTGGTTTGACTATCACATCGTTTTTAAGCTATAATGTGATGACCCGGCCAGTCGTCTCATGAGTTACCATTCCATTTTCCCCATTTCTACTCCTTTATGCCTTATTTATCCATGTTATGTGGTATCGGGTTAGTCGGATCGAATCCGGAATGATTTTGGTAAGGTTGAGACACTTAGTCTCTTTTAAGGAAGCTTAAGTTGGAAAAAGTCAACCGAATGTTGACATATGTGTTAGAGGGCTTGGATGTGAGTTTCGATGGTTCGATTAGCTCCGGGAGGTGATTTATGACTTAGGAGTGTGATCGGAATGAGTTTTAGAGGTTCGGAGTAGATTTAGGCTTTAATTGGCGAAGTTGATATTTTGGCTATTTCCGGTTGGTAGGCGAGATTTTGATATAGGGGTCAGAATGGAATTCTGAGAGTTGCAGTAGTTTCGTTGAGTCATTTGGGATGTGTGTGCAAAATTTCAGGTCATTTGGACGTAGTTTGGTTAGGTTTTTGATCAAAAGCGGAATTTGGAAGATTTTAGAAAGTTTTGCTTGAATCCGATGTGTTTTGGTTGATTTGATGTTGTTTGAGGTATTTTGAAGGTTGGTAAAAGTTTGAATAAGGTATTAGGTTATGTTTGTGCTTTTTGTTGAGGTCCGGGGGTCTCAGGGTGATTTCGGATGGTTAACGAAGAAGTTTGGACTTTGTTGCAGCTGCTGAATTTGCTGCTTCTGGTATTTTCGCACCTGCGGATTGGGGACCGCAGGTGTGGCACTTCGTAAGCGGAGGATTTGATCGCAGAAGCAAAAAGGGTTTGTGGAGTAGGAACCGCATAAGCGACTAAGAGACCGCATCTGTGATGTCGTATATGTGGGTAGGAGACCGCAGATGCGGACTAAGGGGAATAAGTGATTTCCGCAGAAGCGGAGGAAGAACTGCAAATGCGGTACCGCAGAAGCGGGTACTGGGTCGCAGATGCGAAAATGTCTGGGAAGAAAGTATAAATAGTGGCCTTCGCGAATTTTAGCTAATTTCACCATTTTTGACTTCGGCTTTGGAGCTCTTTTGGGCGAATTGAAAGAGGGATTTCAAGGGAACTTCATTGAGATAGGGAATTTGGACCTAAAATTCGTTCCTATGCTATTATTTCATGGATTAGGACTAGAAATTATGGAAATTAAGGGTGAAAATTGGGGAAACTAGGGCTTGGAAACTTAGAGCTTTGCTTGAGGATTTGAAGGACCATTTGAGGTCGGATTTCTGAACTTTTGATATGTATGAACTTGTGGGGAGATAAGGAATCTATTGATGTAAAAATTATCGAATTTCGAGAAGTGGTCCTGAAGGTCGGTTTTTGGTAATTTCGGAATTTTTGTCATCCTCATTCTGATTTTGGATAGATTCGACGCAAGTGGAGGCCGATTCGAGGGGCAAAGGCATCGCGAGCTAGAGCTCTGACCGATTCGAGGTGAGTAATGATTGTAAATGATGTTCTGAGGGTTTGAAACCCCGGATTGCACATCGTAGTGCTATATTAAGGTGAGGCACACGCTTGATGACGAGTGTGGGGTCGTGCACTATTGGGGATTGTGACTTGGTTTGTCCCGATCGATGGTTTTACCGCGTATTTGACTGAAATCTATTTGCTATCATCATTATTTGGGCTTCGTGCCAACTATTTGAACCTTTCGGGGATTTTTACTGTATTTCCTCACTATTTGACTTTATACTTGAACTCAGTCTTGTTATATTTCATTTTTTTCGTACTCAGCCATGTTTGCTTTGTTTTAACACTTACATGATCTTTTAAATGATATTTTGGGCTGAGAAACATGTTTTACTACTGCTCATGTGGCTTGTGAGGATTTTTGACTGAGTAAGGACGAGGGCCTATGTTGTAAGGAAACATTTGATACTGATTATGAGGCCAAGGGCCTGAGCTATGTACGCCACGAGGTGGCTTGATTGATATGAGGCCGAGGGCCTAGTGATGATGCCATGAGGTGGCTTAATATTGCGCTTGGGCCGTAAGGGGCCCCTCCAAGAGTCTGTACACCCCTAGTGAGCGCGGGTACCCATTGTGATGTGAGATTGAGCTCGAGGGGCTGGTATTGTTCTATTTGATTGCCCGAGGGGGCTGGTACTATTCTGAGATGTTGCCCGAGGGGTGGATTTGTTGATACTGTGCCTGAGGGGCGAGCCTTTATGTGTTTACTTTTCATAATTGACTGTGAATTACCTACTTAATTATTGAAAAAGGCTTTTCATGAAACTACGTTTGAGTTAAAGAATTTTACGTATCTTTCACTGGTTTGCTGTTTTAATTGTTTTACTGCTTCATTATAGAATGCTTTGTGCCTTACGTGATTTCTTGCTTTCAGTCTTTATTTACATTTTTTTACTCACTGAATTGGAGTACTCATTTTACTCCCTGCACCCCTGTGTGCAGATTCAGGCATTGTGGATCCTATTAGTGCGAGTTGAGAGCTCTCGGAAGATATCGGAGTCCACGAGGTAGCTGCTTGACGTCCGCAGTCCCATGTTTCTCCTTCTTTATCATTTCTATCTCTTTTCAGACATTTGTACTAGCTTCTAGACTTAGCAGACTTGTATTATGACTTATAGATGCTCATGACTAGTGACACCCCGGTATCGGGCTGTGTTGGGTTATTTTCCGCGAATTATGCTATTATCTGTTAACTTTAGTTTATTTTATCATGCTTTAGATTTATATCTTATGGTTTAACTGTTAATAATTGGATATGGGAAGTGTCGGCTGGTCTTGTCTTCACGATAAGCGCCATCACGATCGGGTCCGGGTTTGGGGTCGTGACATATAATCTTGCCTTCTAATCTTTTTACTTAGCATCCATTTTCTAACAACTAGCATAAAAATAGATCACGTATTTTTAGAACCACAAAATAAAATTTAATTGTTATTACCATTTTCAAGGTAAACAGTTTGACGCCCACCGTGGGGCTAAAAATAATAGTGATTATTTTCTTGTTGGTTTAACTACATAACGCAGGTTACCTTTTCACACTTTTTCTTGTCCAAAATCTTTGATTTCAGGTCAAAATGTCTAACTCAGTAAACAACGATCTTGAGGACCATGGAGAGAATGGTGTGGATGTTCCAGGTGTTGGTGTACCACCACGAAACCCTGAGAATGCACCAGAACCAATTCCCATGGACGCGGTCTCACGCGATGCCCAACACGTCGATATAAGTTCCCACACTAACAGGAGCGTACATGAAGGAGATCAACAAGAAGCTCAGAAACCCCAACTAGGGAAGAATAGGATGTTAGCCTTCACGTTATTTTTGAAATGTTACAGGCACAACAGCTGGCTATTGCTCAGCTGCAAAGTTACCAAAAAACTCCCAACACAGTAGCACCGAGGATGGCTCCCCCAACCGAGCATGTACTAGAGAGATCAAGCAACAACAGGTCGAAAGCCGACCCCGCCATTGTAAAGATGCTCGAGGACCTCAGAAAGAGGATCGAGTTAGGCGAGAAGAAGATAGAAGCCAACGACAAAAAGGTAGAGACCTACAATTCCAGGTTCGATCAAATTCCGGGCACACCCCCAATTCTGGAAGGTGTAGATTCAAAGAAATTTGTGCAAAAGCTGTTCCCGTAGGAAGCGGCCCCAAAACCCATTCCAAAGAAGTTCAGAATGCCCGACTTCCGAAGTACAACGGAACCTCAGACCACAAGATCATGTCACTACCTACACTTGTGCAGTGAAGGGCAACGACCTAAGGGGCGACGAGATCAAGTATGTCATACTAAAAAAGTTTGGAGAAACGCTTTCAAATAGGGAAATGATGTGGTATCACAACCTGGCCCCAAACTCGATAGATTCATTTTCCATGCTGGCAGATTCTTTCATAAAGGCACATGCTGGTGCCATCAAAGTAGCAACAAGGAAATCCAACGTCTTTAAGATCAAGTAAAGGGAGAATGAGATGCTACGAGAGTTCGTATCTCGCTTTCAAATGGAATGAATAGAATTACCACCAGTTTCTGACGACTAGGAAATACAGGCCTTCACTCAAGGTTTGAATGAACGAAACTCGGTGGCTTCGAAACAGTTGAAATAAAATTTAGTTGAATACCCCACCGTGACTTGGTCGGACGTTCACAACCGATACCAATCAAAGATTAAGGTCGAAGACGACCAATTAGGAGCCCCCTCGGGCACGGTATACCCAAGTAGGCTTCTGGCGAAGGAGCCAAAGCCAAACAAAGAAAGGTACCAGCCATACACCTAAGATAAGAGAAACGCCCTAAGGCGTAACATGTCCCGGAATGATCGAAGAACGGACCGAGGGCAGAACCTTCGGGGACTCGTCAGCAGAGCCGGGTTCGATAGGAACACAAGGCCAATAGAGGCACCCCACCTGTCGGAATACAACTTCAACGTCGATATTTCAGATATCGTGTTCTCCATCGGTAAAATTAGAGACAGCAGGTGGCCAAGGCCTATACAATTAGATCCTTCGCAAAGAAATCATAACTTAGTGTGTCAATTTGACAACACACACGGCCACAGGACCGAGGATTGCCACCAGCTCCGGGAAGAAGTAGCCCGACTATTCAGCAAAGGTCATCTCCGAGAATTCCTCAGTAACCGGGCCAAAAATTAGTTCTAGGAAAGAGAGACGACCAAGAAGAACGAAACAAATGAGACACAACATGTCATCCACATGATCTTTAGAGGCATTGATGCCCCACAAGAACCCATGATCAGAAGAACAAAAGCATCCATTACCAGAGAAAAGTAAACTCGGGGTTACATACTCGAGGATGCTCTCACAATCAGCGATGGGGACATCGAGACCTTGTCTCAGCCTCACAACGATGCACTGGTAATCTCTTTCCTTGTAAATACATTTCAAATTAAACATGTACTTGTGTATCTAGGTAGCTCGGCCAACATTATCAAGTCGAGGGTGGTAGAGCAACTCAGACTGCTTGACCAAATTATGCCCACCTATCGAGTCCCTAACGGATTTAACATGGCGAGCGAAACAACGAAAGGGGAAATAACCCTCCCACTCAATGTGGTCGGCATAACCTAAAATTCCAAATTCCATGTCATTGAAGGAGACATGAGATACAATGCCTTGCTCGGAAGGCCATGGATACACTGCATGAGAGAAGTACCATCCACCCTACATCAAATGATGAAATTCCCGATAAAGGATGGGATAAAAATCATCTACGGGGAACAACATACGGCAAGAGAAATGTTCGCATTGCACGATGTGACGCTGACACTAGTGCCTCCACCTTCGAAGGAGCCAAATGATAAGAAAATAGTAAAATAGTGATAACAAGCTACACTTTTGGCTACCCCCGACTAAACAAAACAAAGGACTGTACCGAGTCCTCATAACAAACGAAATAATCACATCGAGATCCAACGCGCCGTCAGCATTAAGGTATGGCCATCTCCCTTTTTCAGTTACATTTTATACTAACCTGAATGCAGGTATCTGATCGAAATGGCTGAAGCGCTTCCCAACTCAAAGGCTTTAGGTTTCAAAAGCATGTGTTGTACTCTTTTCCATCAACCGGGTTTTTATCCCGAAAAGGGTTTTATCGGCAAGGTTTTTAATGAGGCAACATCTATATGCTACCTAAGGAAAACTCAACAAGTATTCAAGGCATCTTTTGCAGTCAACCTCGAATACTGGGGGCATCCCCCCGAAAGGTCACCTCCTCAGAAAATCCAATAAGTCCTAAACGGGGTCTCGATAGAAAAAAAATGTATCGGGCCAAACAGTTGAATGAACCGTGTTCGTATAAGAATAACCAAGCCCTTAACAGTGAAAACGTGTATACTTGTACCAAGTAATTGAAGAATACATTCCATTAAAACATTTCACGTTTCAAAGAAGCTCAGTATTTTTGCAAAAATAGCCCCAGAACCAAAAATGTCCCGAACACTCGAGGAATGGTGTCAACAACTCGAAGCCGTATGTTCCACAGGTCGGAGCTTCAAACTCGTAAGCTCTCAATGAGGCAACATCAAGACTACAAAACTACCCTAGAGCCAAAAACATCCCAAACACTCGGGGACCGGCGTCGAAAACTCAAGACCACATTACCTTCGGGTCGAAAACTCTGAAACCATAAGCCCTCAATGAGGCAATGCCAAGTTTACAAGTAATGGCTCCCGAGCCAAGAAACTTTCAATGACTCGGAGACTTCCACCAACCGCCACCCCCATCGACTTACCAAAACTCGAGGCCATAAGACCACATGCGGGCAGCCTCGATCTCGTAAGACCTATATAAGGCAACAACAATATCTGTAAGACCTCAAGCAAGACATGAACCACACTTGTACCAAGTGACAATATCTGTAAGACCTCAAGCAAGGCATGAACCATACTTGTACCAAGTAGCCAAAACTATAAGACCTCAAAGGCATGTAAAACTTGTAAGACCTTACTAAAGGCATAATCCCGATCTTAAAGTTAAGGCTATATATCGAACATGTAAGACCCCTAAAAAGGCATACCCTCGATATAGACATCGAAACTACTTTACTCGGGGATTGAAAGGCTCCGGCCAAACACAAATGACTATGGTCACAAAGCTGTACCAGCCAAACTAACATGACTCGGTGATGCCCGACCATCGTTATAAAATCATAGGCCTTCAATTACTTCGAAAATACTTCGAAAAGAACTGGGTAAACAGGATACCCTCGACATAGGACAAAGAGCTTCGACCATGTTAGCTCCAAACTCTAAGGCTTCGAGATACTCACCCGCTGAGCCAAACCTCCCGAGGTGCTCGATCATCGCCATATAACGACTCACAATCGAGGTTTCTATCGAACCGTCGAAGAATCAGGCAAACACAATTCCAAAAAGTCCTTAACGAGGGAAAAATAAAGCTCATATAAAAGGTCGTACCGACCCAATGCGTAAGAGCCACTGTTGCCAGCCGATACAAGAGGTCGTACTGACCCAATGCATAAGAGCCACTATCGCCAGCCCATACAAGAGGTCGTACCAACCCAACGCGTAAGAGCCTAAGGGCCAGCTTGAAATTCAGAAACTTGAGGGTAGAATGAGCTCGAGTCGATACCCGACTCTGAGACTGAACCCAAAATAGTTGATTAAATATGCCTAAGAGCAAAAGCATAAGAGCTCAAACGTCGGCTTATACTACAAATTCGTACTGACCAAGAGCGTAAGAGCCTACGGGCTAGCCCAATGAGCCCTAGGGCCATAACATGAATCTGAGAGTTCCTTTTAACTCGAAGACCAGTTCATCTGGCTAAAATCAAAGCAAAGAGAAATGCATGAAAAATAAAACTGCAAGGCTTCCTTTTATACATATATGCGAAAAAATACAAGATCCATTTACAAATGTTCTTGGAAAACACTATACGCAGAAAAGGAAGGCCTAATCTATGCCCCGCTCGGGGACTATGGCCCATCGGCCTCCTTCTCGCTATCCTCGGCATCATATATAAGGGACCTCGTGTTGTGTTCATTCACCTTAGCTTGCTTCACCTCTTCCAAGAGGTCAAACCCTCTAGCATGGAGCTCCTCGAGGGTTTCCCGTCGAGATTTGCACCGAGCATATTACTTGCTTCTTCTCTCACGATCAAGAGCCCTCCTCAGCTCAGCTCGAGCATCGGCAGCGCCCTTCAAATAAACCACCACTTTCTTGTCAGCCTTAATGTGGCTCATTACGGCTTCGTCCCGGGCATCCACAACTTCGGCCTTCACCTTCAAAACCTCAGACTCGAGCCTTGTAATTATATTCGCTCGGACAGAATTGTTCGCACAAGCATTCCGGAGTTGTACCTCAAGGGCGGAAGCCTTAGCCAAAGCATCCTTCTTGGTCTCAACTTGGGCATCTGCTTGAGCCTTCAGCTCGTTACACTCACGTTTAACCAGGTCAACTTCGCCCCAAGGTCATTCCAGCTCCTCCGTTTTGTTCTTCAACTGAAATATCGAGATATTAATCTTCAGAAGCGGAAGGGGGAGCATACATTGACACAAAGTGTAGGTTACCTGTCTTTCGATATGGCTTTCGTAGTTCCAACTTCGATTCGCCTCATACCGCAGGTATACCAGCTCATCTTCCTTTTTCGTGCAAAGAAGCCTAAGGGATTTTTCCCCATCCAAAGCTTTCCACAGCCTGGCCTCACGGCGAAGCAGCTCGGACTTAATCATGTTAAAGGCCTGCAAAAGAAAGCTCAGTAAGAAAGACGCGAAACTGAAAGAAGCCTATACCCGCTACCAGAACTTACCATGGAGCTGAGCCACTGAGCCTCACCAAAGGTCGAGCATATATCCGATGGCTTAGTTTTCCCCAAAGTGCCTTCAGTAGGAGAAGAGGGAGGCGTTGGATGACCCTTGTCCCTCGAAATACCTTCAACGGGAATGGGAAATGTTTTTTTCAAAAACAGAGGCCTCCGAAGCTGGAAGATCGGCTGACTCGTCTCTTTTGAACCTTAGAGAAGGACTCGCCCCGCTGCGAGCATCCTCACACCTCGAAGACTCTTTCCATTTATTATCGATCCTCGACCCCAAGGTCGGCAATCTCTCCTCCTCCCCCAGGGGACATGGCCTCATCTTGGAAAAACCTCCAACACCTGCGGCGACAAAGTTAATGCGCTAAAACGAAAGTACCTTTCTAAGGAAACAAGCCACTAAACACCTACCATGATGCTTTTCCTCCCATCTCCCCTTGGACAGGTCTCGCCATTTGCGCTTATCATAGGTCGAGCAAGCTGCCAGCTTACGAGACCATTCAGCCAGGTCAGGGACCTCGTTCGGCAACCAAGAAATCGCTAAAAAGAATGAAATGAAAAAATGTCTTTACGGATCCCGCCTCCACTATGGACAAAGCGATAAAAAAACAAGTATACCACTTACGTGTGCAATTTTATTTCTCAGGAAATGGCAAAAACTCTCCAGGGATAATATCAACTATTTGTGCTCATACAAACTGGCTCATCCACCCTCGGTCCTCGTCCTCTTCATCGTTAATGGCAGGGGACCGGGTGGATTGACGTTGCAGAGTAATCAAGCCCCGGTAATGTAGAGGCCGATATAACCTAACGAGATGGCTAAGGGTAAATTCGAGCCCGACCTTATCCGTAAAGTACCTTATCATCAGCACTATCTTCCAAAAGGATGGGTGAGCCTGCGCTAGGGTAACTTGATACCTCCTACAGAACTCAAGCACGACCCTGTCACGGGGAGCCCAATATAAAGGGATACGTATACATGTTCAAAAACCCCTCGACATGGGTCATGATGCTCTCCTCTAGGGAAGGTACCTGCAGTACCTCTTCTTCTCCCCATCCGCAGTCTTTCCTAATCATCTCGAGATGTTCCTCCCCTATTGAGGAGATAAACCTCGATGCATGCTCCCTATGCCCTTGAACATTGGGAGGTTGCTCCAGCATAAAGTCTCTCCTCGAGACAAAGCACCTCGAGGTCAGATCACCAGATACCGGCGGTGTACCACCGACCGAAGGTAGAATGGAGGCAGAACTCTCCTCTCTTTGATGAACGGATTTTGATGTAGCAGCCATGGCTACGATAAAGTAGGAAGAGGAGGATGAAGATTTGGGTGAAGGCTTTGAGTTGAAATGATGAGAGAACTAGCACAAAGAACAAAAGTTCTATGAGAGGGATAGTTACCTAGAGTAGCAGAATCCCCAATTAAGAAATGAGCAAATGCATATATAGAGGCGAGCAGCAACTGTTCGCCTATCCAGAAGACCAATTAGGTCTAACCATGACAACACCACTTTTTGGGAAATGTACTGGTGAGACAACTCCGGGAGCCCTGCTACTGTGTCGCATGAATAATGTTGTCATGCGGTGCTTGGGAAATATTGAAACCTTGAGGATTTCTAATATTATAAGCATCGGCCCCGAAGGAGCTATCGACCTAATCTCGAGATGGTGCCCGATCTCGAGGGTCCCAATTTCCCCCAAATATAGACTCCTAAGAGTCGACATCAAAATTTGAAGACTGAACTCCGCATGATTGCTGAAAAATAAAGAATGCAAGGCTGGAAACCAAAAATCATTTTTTTACATTATCAAAAATATGTTTGTAAGGGGCACCTTTACAAGACCTGTTTCTCCGGGAATACATACACAAAAATAAAAAAGAGAAGGAAAGACGACGCGGGCCTACTCTTCATCACCACTGCCCTCTAAACCATCTCCGGGATCTTCATCCAAAGTGACCAAGAGTGCCAATTCTTCTTCCGAATCTCAGGCCTCCTCGATTTCAACTGAGAGATCGGAACCTTTAGCACTAGCTTACTCTAAAGCCTACCTCCTTGCCTTTGCATGAGCATAAGCGACAGTCTGAGTCAGCTTTTGCTCGGCCTCCTCTAATATCTCTAGGGCTAGTTGATTCGCAGTGGCGGCGTGCCTTGGATATGTAGCGACATTTTCTTCGACCTCGGACTTGGCCGCAGATAGCACAACAATCTCTTCTCGAGCATTTTGGAGAAGACCCTGGATCGATGCCAACTCTGAGGTCATAACATCATTTTGACTCCTCAGCTTAAGGATCTCCACATCCTTCTGCCCGATCTGCAAAGGAAAAGATAAGTCAGTAAACATCGAATTATGAGAATGGCGAATGAATTTATGAATAACACGTTACCTGCTCAGCAAGGCCAGCCTTTTCTCAGAGCGCTCCCTCCAAATTCGCCCGAAGCTCGCTTAAATCCTTCTCCTTTCGGGCAGAGGAGGCCTTTGACTCCTGCAGTCCCGAGGTGAGCTTCTCGAGCTCCTTTCCACGGCATGAAAGCTTGTCTTGGAGACTAGAGAAGGTGTGATCATACATCTTCTTAGCTTACAACGAAACAGAAGAGTCAGAAAAATGAGGAAAGGTACTTGAGACTAGAAAAGTCTACATAAAAAGCTATCACCTTTTGCTGGAACTTCTCCACTTCCTCGATAGCATTGGGAGCGTCGAGATCAATGTCCTCACTAACATCATCAACGCCATCAAGGAATTTGTCAATCTCATCTCCCCCTTCGAGAGGGCCCTCCACGTTGGTAGCCTTTGGGTCCTAAGCATCCCTGAATTCCTCGGGCGAGAACCAAATACCCAAATTAAGGCCACCAGGGCATCGATATCGCCAAGGGGAAATTCCATCCCTAAGAAGCTCCGGGTCCGGGCCCGGGCCCTTTGGAACCAAGAGAAAAGGTCTCCTCGGAAGGGATTGCATCACGTCCAGGTAGGGGCTCAACGACCGTATCCGCGCCCTCCTCGAGATTCTCCGAAGCATGGGCTCGAGCAGAATTAGTCGTTCCTGACTCGGCAGCCATCGACACACAAACTTTGGGGGTATCCGTGCCTGACCTCCTTCTTTGCACCAAAGGGTTATCGTCATCATCATTGTCCTAATCCTTGTCATTAGAACTTTCTTAGGAAGCTAAAAACGAGACCTTAGCCTCAGATCGAGGCCTGCGAGACTTGGGTTTCTTTTCCATAGAGGAATCAACGGCCGCCCTTTTTTCCTCTTCTTGCCTTTATCAGGTTTCGGAGCCTCTTCCTCGCTATCAGGAGGCGGTCTCATCAGCACTCTTTTGCCAAGGCCTGTGCAAGCATAGTAACCAAAATTTATCAGCACGGGGGATATGGGAAAGAAATATCATAACATGATAGAGGCGGCAAGAAGGATCTTACCGTGATTTTTGGACACCCACCACGTTTTAGCCAACTCAGGCCAAGAATGCTCGGGATAGGGTAATGAGGCATCTAATCCCCTAATCTACCCCAACAGGCCCAGAACAGATTTGGGATACCAAAGGGTGGCTGCGTGAGCAAAGGGAAAGTTAGTTCCTTGGGAAGAAAGTTAGAAGACAATAAAGCATACTCAAAGAAGAAGCACTACGCTCCATGTTCCACTCCTCCGGGAACGGCATCCGTGCTGCCGGAATGATGACCGAGGTCCTTACCCGTACAAACCGACTCATCCACCCCCGATCCTTGTGTTCGTCGATACTCGAGAAAAAGGGTTTCGAAGATCGAGGGTGAAGCTTGATCAAGCCTCAAAAAATACTGGGGCTGTATAGCCTGATCAGATGATCGAGGGAAAAAGTTGTATCCTTGACTTTGCTGGAAAAGTAGCGAAGCATGTAAACTGTCCTCCAGAAAGAGGGGTAAATTTAGCCCAGTGTCACCCAGTATTTACAACAGAAGGAAGGAATGACAGGGTTTATAGCCGGATAAGAAGGGTTCGAGGAGTCGACAGGGCCCAAGGTGAACGGGTATATGTATACATAAAGAAAATCAACCTTGTGGTCCGTTATGCTCTCGTTGGGGCCAGGGATCTCAACCAGTACCTTTTTATCCCATTGGCAGTCCGCCCGTACTTTGTCTATATCTTTCACAATGTTGATGAACCGGGACACGTGTTTGCATCGACCCGGCGTAGATGAAGGTCTCTCGATGGAAAAATCCTTCATGTTATTGAACTAGGTGGGCGTACACTGTTCGACGGTGGGAGCCACTTTGGGCTTACCCTAGGATTTATTCTTGGACGTTCGAGACGAAGAAGCATCCTCGTATTTCGGAGGCACCGTCTTGGAGGTTCTAGCCATGGCAACTAAAAGTTTTCCTTTTCTCGAGAAGAAAGGCAGGAAACCAAAACAATTGGAAAAAGGGCGTAGAGGAAGATGGATTTGGATGTGAAAGATTGAACATATTATCTTGCTCTCATTACTCTCATTTATTGCTTATATTCATTGTGTTCTATTTATTGTTCTTCATTTATTACTTATCATTGATCATAAAGATCAGTCATTTTAGCTCTCATAACTATTAGTCCTCCCTCGGTCACTCTAAGCCGGCCGCCCAAATCGACCTTGAGGCCCTATATATGATAGCTCGAGGCCCCGATCTCCAGCTGTTTGGTTTGATTATCATATCAATTTTAAGCTATAATCTTTCCTTCTAATATTTTTACTTAGCATTCATTGCCTAACAACTAGCATAAAAATAGATCACATATTTTTAGAACCACAAAATTAAATTTAATTGTTATTACCATTTTCACGGTAAACACATATGTACACCCCTACTTTACACTATCACTTAAATTCGTCAAAGAATAGGGAAGGTCTAATTTTTAGTATTGGACGTCTAGAGAATTTTATGTACTTCAAAGAAACTTTGGTATATTCTTACATGACTCAATGGCAGACTCACCAATAAAATCGTCGAATCTTACGTAAGAACGAAAAACACAATAGCAGACTCAATGGCTTCCTACGAAAAAAAGGAAATGCAACTCAGCAAGCCCAAAAGGTTATCTGCTAAGTGCTAACCATAGATTTTGTTTTTCCTTTTTTCTGAAAAAAAATTTCAAAACGTGTTTGTTCATAAAATTTTGCAAGTTTTTTCAGATAAAATAAGTTTTTCAATTCAAAATTTTTATAAAAAATCTTTTTTCTCCACTCACAAAACTGCAATATTTTTTTCAAGTGAAATGCATTTCCAAATATAATTTTAAATTTCAAATACCATTTTTCAACTCAATTTCAAATACTGCTCTTTTCTTTTTAATTACAATTTTTGTGTCCAAATGCCTTAATTTGCCTAACTTGATGAAAGTATGTTTTTTTTTTTTGAGTTAAAATTATATCTCTATTGATACTCAAAAATTCTGTACATTTTGAGTCCTAGTAGCAACTTTGACAGGATACTACCACTTACATCACAACTTACTATTTAACACTTTGTGTCTATCTATCTATATTACTTCTCAAATACAGACAATATTCTAATCAACTCCTATTATGTTCCTACTCTTAGTTGCATCTTGAAATCCAATTCTGCTAGTGTAATGTGCCCTTCCATTTGCTGATTTTCTTCCCTCTGATATGTATGTGCATCACTGTCTCTCTGCATATTTGAAGTTCATCATACTTGGCTTTATCAAAGCAGATTATGTTTCTCTCCCTCGAAATCATTGCAACAGTTATGGCAAAAATATAGGTGGTTATATCATTTATTCCTTTCCTGCTTTTAGCTTTCTTGCATGCCCATTTCAGTTCAGCTTCCCATCCTCAAATGTTCCTCTTATACCCAGCCATAAGCATAATCTATACAACAATTTCTTTGTGTTTGAGCATTCAAAGAACAAGTTGTTAAATAATTCTAGATTATGCCCACATAATGCACAAGCTGCATGAACTTGAATACCAATCTTCAATAGTCTGTCAACTGATGCTAGTATCTGTTGTGCTGCAAGTCAAAGAGTGAATCTATATCTAGGATATATATATGTATGCAGCATTAAACTCTTACATTCAACTCTGAGGTAATCTGGTATTAGCTTCAAGTACATCTGCTTGATATGAAATTTTTCATTCTTGCACATTGCCTGTAATCTACTGTGAATGCTTCCTTGGAGTTGTTGATGCTCCATGATCAAACTTCTACTATCTAGTATCTTTCTTACCACCCAAAATATTATCTTAGGGGTATTCACTGTTCCAAGTTCTTGTTCTTTATATAGAAATATGTACCCACCTTATCCATAAACAGTCATTCTTCCTTGTTATGTCCCATAGATATTTAATAATTGCAGCTTTGTTCCACACTTTATGTCCAGTACATTGAGACCTCCAGCAGCTATTGGTCTGCACACCTTTTCCCAAGCTACTAGTGCCTTCTTTGAAATATTAGCAACACCGGTCCATAAGAAAGTTATGCATATTACTTCAATTATTTTCATCACCTTCTTTGGAACAATAAAAATATGTGCCTAATATGTCTGAATACCAAAAATAACAGCCTTTATCAGGTGACACCTACCAACATAAGATAGAAGTTTTGCTGACCACCATGTGATTTTTGTTGTTATCTTCTCAATAAGAGGCAAATATTGATAAGTTGCTAGCTTCTTAGAATCTAAAGGAATTCCCAAATATTTGAAAGGGAGCTTTCCTTCAGTGAACCCCAATATTTCAAGTATTTCTTTTCTTTCAGCTTGAGAAATCCCAACCATATATATTGTACTTTTACTAACACTTGCCTGTAAGTCAGATGCAGCTGAGAATCTATGGAAGGCAGCATTTAGGATCATTATGGATTCAAAATCAGCTCTACAATACATTAGAAGGTCATCAGCAAAGCATATATGTGTATTGTTTAGTTTCCTGTATTTAGGATGGAAATTGAAGTTTCCATTCTGATGCAATTGTCCCAGTTCTCTACTCAAATATTCCATAGCAATAACAAACAAGTATGGAACATTGGGTCTCCTTGCTTAATCCCTCTCTTTCCTTTGAAAGGCCTTGTCAGACCGCCATTTAGGACCAAGAAATATGATATAGTGGTGACACATGTCATTATCCACTGTACAAATTTGAATAGAAACCCAAGATCAATAAGCATTTGTCTAAGAAAACTCCATTCCAGAGTATCATAGGATTTCCTTAAATCCACCTTCATTATACATCTAGGAGAGACACCTTTTCTGGAATACCCTTTGAACAATTCACGGCTAAGCAGAATGTTATCAATTATACTTCTCCCTTCAACAAATGCTGATTGAGATTGACCAACCAACCCATCAAGAATAGTTTCTATCCTTCTTGTAATGAGTTTGGATATGATCTTATAAAGTGTAGTACAGCATGCAACAGGTATGTAGTCCTTTACTGTTGCAAGTGATGGCACTTTAGGCATTAGTGTAATAGCTATTGTATTAATCATTCCAGGCAATCTGCTAGTAGAAAAGAAGTCATTTACAATAGCAAATATATCCTCTTTTACTATCTCCCAATTTGTGGTAAAGAATTCCACAGGGAACCCATCAACTCTTGGTGCTTTGTCTTTAGGCATCTCCTTTACTGCAGCTGTGATCTCCTCCATTGTAACATCCTGAATTAAACTTATTTGTTGTGATATAGTTAAGCATGGTTCTTCCTTAATTATAGTTGTGTTTGCACATGGCATCTCGGTAGCACAATCTCCCATCAAAGATTGAAATACACTGACACCTGCTCAACTAATTTGGGCTAGGTTAGTTTTATTCATGTATCAGTATATATGGAAGTTATATTATTCTGACTGGAAATCTTTCACTGAGCATGAAAATACTTTGTATTAGCATCTCCACATTCAATCCATCAAGACTTGGACTTTTGCCTCATCACTTGTTTCTCCGCATTGCTCCATTTCTCAATTTCAGCTAGAATGTCTTTCTCTTCATCAAAAAGGCCTTGTGCCAAAGGATCCTACTGAATTTGACTCTGAATAATATCCAATTTTTCTCTTGCCTGCTTAAGCTTTTGTTTGTATGAATCCATATAGGCATTTATATCCTTCAGTTGTTCCTTCATAGTCTTCAGTTTGCACCATATCTGTTGCATAGGTGCTCCATCATAGTCCTGATTCCATACTTGCTGGATATTACTCTGAAATTGTGGAAACTCCATGATATTTGTATATATCTTAAATGGTTTAGGATGCAATAACTTTTATTTAACACATTTGATTAAGATAGGGGAATGATCAGAAACTGATGGATTCAAAAAATCAGCTTCTATATGACCATACAGCTGAATCCACTAATAGTTCCCCAATGTCCAGTCTATCTTACTATAGACTCTTGAACCAGTACCTTACTTATTTATCCAAGTGTAATACTAACCTTTAGCTCTAAATGGGGTAAGTTGTAGAGTATCAATCACCTCCTTAAATCTCTGTATTTCAGCAGCAATTTTAGGGGATCCTATTTTATCCTTAGAAGATAAAACATTATTGAAATCTCTACTGAGCAGCCATGTTTCCTGGGCCGGTATATTTATCTGTATAAGATCCCTCCATAGATTCTCCCTTTGGTGGCCATCATTCTGATCATAAATGACACTCATATATATTTTAAATTGAGTGTTAGTATCTTCTATTAAGCAATGGATGAATTGATCTGTAATATGGGTAATATGTACTTGTATATGAGCTTTCCAAATTATCCAAATTCTCCCATTCATGGCACATGAATAATTGCAGCAAGTATTCCATCCCTGGGCAATCTTTTTTTGTATTTTCTTAGCCTTGTACTCCTTAACTCTGGTTTCTATACATCCCATTACATCTACTTTATTTGTAGCTAGAAAATTCTTGACTTCTTTTTGCTTATAGGTTTGACTTAGCCCCTAATGTTCCAAGTGACAATAATCATAGAAAGTTGGACCTGGATCTTCCTATTGTCCTCTACTCCCAGCATCCTGTATCTCAGCAATTGCCTTTCCTTTGTCAATATCTCCTTCTACCATAGTATTGCTGCAGATAATCTCCTGTGTGTTGGTCCCATCTCTTGCCTGACATGGCAGAGAAGTAGTCTGCTGTGTAGTCTTTATACTCCCACTAACCTTCTCCAAGCAATCAATTTCTTGAGTAAGTTTCTCTTGCAGGACTATTCCTTTTTGAGGATCTGACTCTGCATTCACTTGAGGATTTTTTACAAGCCAGGCTTGTCTAACAGTTTTGCCTTGTTTCTTTGCTTTTCTTATCTGTCTCCTTAGTCCTTCCCCTTCCTCAGTATCCTGCTCCTCATCACACTTTGTGTTATGCCAACAATCAATAGAGTCATGCCCAAATTTCAGACAGTCATTACAAAAAACAAGTTTCCAATCATATTCAATAGGTTGTACCATTGGCCCAAAAGGTGTCTCTATCTCTATCTAATCTAGCAGAGGATATGTAGCATCTACCTCCACAAGGACTCTAGCATAGGATATTTTCTCATAATCAGCAGTAAATGTATTAGTGTATAAGGGTTTCCCACCACACTAGCCATTTTACTTAGGGCTTCAGTCGACCAATACCCCACAGGTAGCCCAGGAAATCTCACCCAAATTGGAATTGTGCTTAAGATGTCTCTATTGAATGAAAAGTCAATTTCCCATAGCCAATCATAGGTTTGTTCCTGTATGTGTATGGTCCTGACTGAAGAACTTGATCTCTATCAGCTATAGTGTGAAATTTAAAAATGTAGTGTCCCTCAAAATGAATCAGAATCTGAGGCTTAGTAACAAAATACCACACATTCATTACAAAATTATCCATAGCTTTTTCATAAGGATTTTCCCCTATTATGTATCCAATTAGAGAGGTTTTCCAATAATTCATCTGAGATTGCAGATCATCCTCACTCAATTTAACAATTTTCTTACCATCTCTATCAATTGGAGGAATAAATGATAATGTTTTACCCAATTGCGAGCTACGATTCCCTCGTACAATATTAGTTGTCGTAGGAGTTGGCTTCTCCGATCCAGTTGCTTCTGAAAACTGTAAGCGTCTCACTGCTGGATTTATTGTTCCTTTTGCTTTAATAGTGCAAGACCCAATCCCCGATCCGGTCATGATGACACCTCTCGTGAAGACAAGGTCAGCCAACTAAACCCAATACATCTTATTTAAAGCGGTTAAACAGTTCATAAGCAGTTTAAATATGATTAAATGATAATAACTAGCGAAAGTACAACCCGACATAGCCCAAACCGGGGTGTCACAAGTCACGAGCATCTATTAGAGTATAAATACAACTGCAAGGCCTGAAACATATAAAATAGTACTGATAAACAAAAGGAAGAGATGCAGTGCTACGAACGCTGGCAGTCACCTCACTAAACTCCGATAACTTAGCCTCTGACCAGCTCAAAACCCGCTACCGAGTGAACAAATACCTACATCTGCACACGAGGTGCAGGGAGTAAAGTGAGTACTCCAACTCAGAGTAATAAAGGTAAATAATAATTGAGCAGTAAGAAATCACGAAAAATGCATCAGCATGATGTATAGAGCAGTCTAAAACCCTTTGAATAAAAGCAGTAAAACTGTGAAATCCTTGGAAAGACATCTTAGCTCAGTTTAAACCTCTTTTAAAAATGACTTTTTCAACTGTTACGCAAATGAATGCAAACAAATAGTGCAAATAAGCACGAAAATCCGCCCCTCGGGCACAACACTCAATTAACAGATAAATGCTAGGCGATCAGATAGATATCACATGAAGTAGCACAAACAAAAGATAATGGTAGACAGATGAAGTAAAGTCAACACGTAGAACAGTACCAACACCGTTGTGGCGTGCAGCCCGATCCATATATCATTACGGCGTGCATCCCGATCCATATATCTCGTCAACGGTGCTCATTGGGGGTGTGCAGACTCTGAGAGGGGCCCCTTACGACCCAAGCCCAATATCAATCGATCTCGTGACATCAAATCTAGGCCTTCGACCTCATATCAATATCAGTATAACACTGCTGCGGCGCGCAACCCGATCCCATAGTATCCTCACATTTGGCCCTCGGCCATACTCAGTCCAGAAATCACATAAGCCTCTCAGGCGTTAGTAAAAATAGTAGTTCTCAGCCTCAAAACATCATTTAATATATCATTTTAGTTTCAAAACCGAGTAAAAGTGGCTGAGTTGTACAACAGTGGAAAACAGTACGACTGAGTTCAACAAGTAGGTTAAAACAGTAAGGAAATAGTGATAAAAATCCCCGAAGGGTTCAAATAGTTGGCTCGAAGCCCAAATATGGCAATCAGTCCAAATAATGATGATAACAAAAAAGTTTCAATCAATTACGCAGTAAAAGCGTCAATCGGGATGGACCAAGTCACAATCCCCTACAGTAAACGACCCCACACTCATCATCAAGCGCGTGTCTCACCTCAATATAGCACTACACTGTGTGAATCCGGGGTTTCAAACCCTCAGGATATCATTTACAATCATTACTCACCTCGAACCGGAGAAATCGCTCGCGACGCCTTTGCCCCTCAAATCGGCCTCCACGCGCGTCGAATCTATCCAAAATTAGAACGAATACATCACAATATGCTAAGGGAACAAAGCCCAAGCGAAAACAATCAATAACGGGAACAAATCCCGAAATTACCAAAAACCCAAGCCCCGGTCCCACTTCTCAAAACTCAGAAATTTTTACATCAACGGGTTCCTTATCCTTCCACGAGTTTATACATATCAACAATATCAAAATCGGAGTTCAAATGACCCCTCAAATCCTCCATTAAAGGACTCTTAAACTCAAGCCCTAATCCTCCATTTTTAGCCCTTTAAACCCATTAGTTACAGCCTTAAATTCATGAAATTCTACTATATGAATGTGTTTTAAGTCCAAAATCCTTACCTCAACGATGTCTCTTTGATTCCTCTCTTCAAAATCGCCCAAAGCTCCCAATTCCGAGTGCAAAAATGGTTAAACCCTTCAAAAATCGCGAAGGAAGACATATATACATTCTGCCCATACATGACCACATCTGCGGTCCAAAATCCGCTTTTGCGGTACCGCATATGCGGTCAACACATCCGCTTTTGCGGTACCACATATGCGGTCAACACATCCGCTTTTGAGGAGTTCATTAAACCGGCCTAAGCCGCATCAGCGAACCACTTCCGCATCTGCGCTTCCGCAGATGCGATCCCTTTAGCCGCTTCTACGGTCCAGCTTGCCTGACCCATTTTCGCTTCTGCGATGATACACCCGCATCTGCGGTCCACAAACCGCAGATGCGGAAATACCAGAAGCAGCAAATCTAAAGCTGCAACACAAATTCCAATTTCCCCGCCAACCATCCGAAATCACCCCGAGGCCCCGGTGGCATCAACCAAAAGCACGAACATGACCCAATACCTTATTCAAACTTGTTCCAATCATCAAAACACTTCAAACAACATCAAATCCATCAATTCACATCGAATTCAAGCCTAAGTTTCCTAAAAACTTCCGAAATACGCTTTTGATCAAAAACCCAACCAAACCACGTCCGAATGACCTGAAATTTTGCACACACATCACAAATGACATAACGAAGCTACAACAACTCTCGGAATTCCATTCCGACCGTCGGATCAAAATCTCACCTATCAACCAGAAATCGTCAAAATACTAACTTCGCCAATTCAAGCCTATTTCTACTCCGGACCTCCAAAACCAATTCCGATCACACTCCTAAGTCATAAATCACCCAAATCAACTAACCAAATCATAAAAATTCCGATCCGAGCTCATATACAAATAAGTCAACTCTTGGTCAAACCTTTCAAATTCAAAGCTTTCGACTGAGACTGCTCTTTCGAATTCATATCGATTTCCGTGAAAACCAAAATTAACGATTTACATCAGTCATAATACTTCATACGGGGCCAGACATGCCCGAGAACTGTCAATCAAAGTGCAAAAGCTCGAAACGATCGGTCGGGTCGTTACATCCTCCCCCACTTAAACACACGTTCGTCCTCAAACGTACCTAGAGTTGTTCTAAAAGCCAACCCGTAGCTGAATAATTTTACCATGCATATACCCGTGGGTGATCCCACGTTACCCTATCTCATATAGGTCCGATAACACATTCCAACTGAAATAGCACAATCTTATCTGGCCCATAAGCCATAGAAATACATTTCTACTTCCGAAACCATCAATACGATCAAAACCTCACACCTATACTCTGAATAGACCCGAACCAGCTGTAATAACCCATGCCTGCAACCTCGGGAGCAATCCTATAATATACCACATAACTCAAACACTCGTAGCGATAACTTCTATTCACAGCAGCTGCCCACAATAATCGAATACTAGTAGAAAACAACTTATCAACTAAAGTCTCATTCCATCACTTTCATATACTGCCAATGATAAATGAAATATGCACTGAACCATAACCATTTCTGAGATCGACTATTCATATGGCCACTTCTCCTTTGGTAAATACCATAGCAAATTTTCGAGCTGAACCTCGACATGATCCTCCTAACATGCTGAAATCAAATCCGTTCGTATTCATTAATGATCCCAATGATCTCCTCTAATCCAACACATCACTCTGGTGACATGACGCATCAATAGAGGCCTAAGCCACAACTGGCATAATACGCGCGCCAATAAGCAACGATCCTAACATACTCAATCATGAAAATGACTCAATGAAGGAGATGTACCTCAAGCTCACCCGTACCACCACAACACAAGACTGAGGACCCGTCTCACATCATAGAAATAGAACACTCGAATCTAACCCGCAAGGTCATATCTCCACCTAGCTTCGCTGCAAAAATGCGTGATTCTATCCAAACACTGTTCCACATGAAACACCTCAAGTCACTATGCTCGAAATTGACAATCGCGACACAATTTGATGCCTGGAACCAAAGCAAATCACTACACCCATGGTGAAACAAGGAACACATACCATGCAGACCCGATACAACGTAACCGATACGCCATCCACCGAGCAATACCCAATTACTTTTCCCGCTCGACTTCCACTATGAATACCAATAGAACCGCATCATATGTGCCCATAACCAACAAATCATAACGTCTCGCAACACAGAAAGGCAACTCATAGATCTCCCTGATCACTAGTAAGCTCAATAACGGTCGAATCAACCTGTCCCTCAACAATATAGCTTGGGGCCAACTAAGCCGACTCAGCTAGAACACGCATCCACATTGGCCTACCAACAAACTCCTTATCAAAGAAGCCCGAAGCTGCTCCTTCCACTACTATGACTCCTACTGGAGCCATACGATACGGTGCCCGGTGCCAAATCAATACCGAAATCAACAACCCTGCCCTGCGACATGCCCGGCCACAAGGAACATATCCGGAGAGTTCCTCAACACCGGAACTGAATCAGTGGTAGAATCCTCTGCACTGACATCCATCACGAAGGCTCAATTAAGAAAGGCAATCCTTCCCAACTGTTCGCTGGGTCTTTGAAATATAAACCACCCTACTAGAACATAATTTGCCGCCCCTTGCCACTCAACCCATGGCATTTCCGGCATAGCCCATAGCGTAATAGTCCAGAATAACCCAACACTAAGACGACCAGTCTGAACTCCAACATCACATCCAACATCTAACATACCAACAAAGAAAAATCCACTCGAGCCTCCAAATCCCGATAGTCGCTAAACAGTGCCGATACACACGATCCACAACATAGCCTGAATATGAGAACTTCCGTCTCCAAATCCACACGGCCCATGAATCACCACATCCGATCCCAATTTTGCCGTCCGAATACATGTTACGCCTCAAATACCCAATCATTCCACGATAGATACTCAAATATTTCCCTGTGCCCCCAAGAAAATTCGAATATCACCAGTCGATCTAACAAGAAAGTGCCACAATACTACCGAAGTACCATCAACTTAATCACATTGTCTTTTCTGAAACACATACCCTCGTCAAATCACCCCAATTAGCACTACCTCTTCCTTAATCATCTGAAACTGCCCGTGTTGCCTAAGAATTCATGACTTTCCATTCAGAAATGAATCGCAACCTTCCACACGCAATTGTCAAACCTCCACAACCCGCCGCATATACCATACCATCTCAGGATAACATGAGAACTTCACCTTCCTTCTGAGCCACAAACATCTACGTACTCAATTGGTCAAGAACTTTCCGTCGGTCCCAATCTAGAAGAAAAACCACTATACATCCCATGCTCTGCATGCCCATAGAAAATATACATCTCCAAACTGTGGTAAAAACCATCAAGAACTCTCCGAGTTCCCTTTGCACAAATTAGACATGTCAGTACTGGATCCTTCTAACTCGATCAAGCAAAGCAAGCCATCAAAACCTAAGAGCATCGCCGCAAAATACCTAAAAGAACTCATTACCTCAAACACACATAAGAAATTAATCATATCCTTACCATACCGATTTGGTCTACTATCAACTATTCCATCTATCTAAATTTCCTTCTGATTCATTTTCAACTTGATATTCTCTCTTGCTGTAGTACCATAATTCCTCAACCCAGGCTCACCACACGTGACCCAAGAACAAGACCACATTGTATAAGACCTATAACCCGCTGAATACTCACTCAATTACTCCCAGAAACACCACATTCCAGAATACTTTACTATAAGGAACTTCCTGCGAATCTAAATCCGTTACCTTTGATTTCCTGATACTGATACATAGAGTCCTATATTCAATATAGAAATATCACAAGTCTTGACCACTTCCCATGAAAACATAGTTTCTAACCCCATATACAACTTTAAGATACCCAATTGTTACATGTAGAACCTCGAACACATTAGAACCATTCTCGAGAGTCGCTCACTCTCTTCAAACTGCAATTAGCCTGATCAAACGAACAGAACCACCCGTGCCTCGTTAGCACTCTAACACCGCAGAATGAAATCCTCATCCCAACACATCCAGGCAACTTCCTGCTCTATGCACCGAGCATTCCTTACCAACAACAACTTAAGGAATCCCGTGATTTTTCTTAATCTATGAAGCATAATATAACCTTTGACAAAAAATTTCCTCTACTCGAGTCATCCTCGGTGTCAATTTCCGCAAGCCATAACTGATTCGCCCGTACGCCTCAAACTGGAACCAGCATAGCGCCTAACTGTGAAACCAACTACTCACAGCAGACTCCCCCACTTGGCTCGGTGCCATAGATCAAAATACACTCGATAACTCATAACACTTATACTCTATTAATGCCACAATACCATAGTGAGATTAAGCTCAAATCCTTTTGTAAGCTTGTGAAAACAAAAATCATCTAGTATTTTAAATCTTCTGCAAATCTCGTATTCATCCCCACAACAGTTAAGCCCACTCTCTTAAGCGACCCGAAATTTCAAATTTCAACATGCACTTTTCACTTACACATGAGATCTTCTAACATACACATAAGGATCATACCACTTCAGAACATTCTGCAGGAGATAACCCACCTGTTTCGCCTCAATCTAACATTTCTGTATACCTTCCACCGTCATACACATTACACAATCGCTTGGTCTTCCTGGGTCTGAACTCGTACCGCAACATAAAATTTACTTCACTCTCAACTGGAAAACATGAAAAGATCCTTCACGCACCTATAACTCAGGGCTATACTTCGAATCAATATGGAATTCAAGCACCTAATAGTTCTTCTATCCTCCAGCCGGCCTTCCTCGTTACTTCCAAGTCGCATAGATACATCTCGCAGTACTAACATACTCACCATACAGTTTTCCAGCAGTCACTTCCCCTAATAGAGGCAATACTGAATATATAAGTACAACACACTTGCTCACACAATCAGCATCTCGGTGCTCAAGCCACAGGCAAAGTTCCGGCCTCAAGTTCTCCAGACTGGCCCAACATCAAACTCACAGGGATCACATCTCGCCCCTCGATCAGGGAATCACAAGCCATCAAGGCACATCTGATATTGAGCGCTCATGCGTGCATTCGAGCGCGTGGAAGGAATTTCAAGAGTTACTTTTCAAGCAGGATCAAAGACACACGATAAGAATTCAAAAATGTGAAGTTTTTCCTAAAGGTTCTGCAGATGTCTCTGTACCGATCCGCGAGACTCTACTAAACCTGCTCATGACTCGTGATATCTATATAACCTAGGCTCTGATACCAACTTGTCACGACTCAATCCTCGATCCGGTCGTGATGGCGCCTCTTGTGAAGACAAGGCCAGCAACTAAACCCAATACATCTTATTAAAGCGGTTAAACAGTTCTTAAGCAGTTTAAATGTGATTAAATGATAATATTTAGCGGAAGTACAACCCGACATAGCCCAAACCGGGGTGTCACAAGTCAATAGCATCTATTAGAGTATAAATACAACTGCAAAGTCTGAAACATATAAAATAGGACTAATAAACCAAAGGAAGAGATGTGGTGCTGCAAACGCTGGCAGTCACCTCACTAAACTCTGATAACTTAGCCTCCGACCAGCTCAAAACCCGCTACCGAGTGAACAGATACCTGCATCTGCACACGAGGTGCAGGGAGTAAAGTGAGTACTCCAACTCAGTGAGTAATAAAGGTAAATAATAACTGAGCATTAAGAAATCACGAAAAATGCATCAACATGCTGTATAGAGCAGTCTAAAACCCTTTGAATAAAAGCAGTGAAACTGTGAAATCCTTGGAAAGACATCTTAGCTCAGTTTAAACCTCTTTTAAAAATGACTTTTTCAATTGTTACGCAAATGAATGCAAACAAATAGTGTAAATAAGCACGAAAATCCGCCCCTCGGGCACAACACTCAATTAACAGATAAATGCTAGGCGATCAGATAGATATCACATGAAGTAACACAAACAACAGATAATGGCAGACAGATGAAGTAAAGTAAACACATAGAACAGTACCAACACCGCTGCGGCGTGCAGCCCAATCCATGTATCTCGTCGACGGCGCTTACTGGAGGTGAGCAGACTCCGGAAGGGGCCCCTTACGGCCCAAGCGCAATATCAAGACATCTCGTGGCATCAAATCTAGGCCCTCGGCCTCATATCAATATCAGTATAACACTGCTGCGGCGCACAGCCCGATCTCATAGTATCCTCACATCTTGTCCTCGGCCATACTTAGTCCAAAAATCACATAAGCCCCTCACGCGTTAGTAAAAATAGTAGTTCTCAGCCTCAAAACATCATTAATATATCATTTTAGTTTCAAAACCGAGTAAAAGTGGCTGAGTTGTACAACAGTGGAAAACAATACGACTGAGTTCAAGTAGTAGGTCAAAACGGTGAGGAAATAGTGATAAAAATCCCCAGAGGGTTCAAATAGTTGGCTCGAAACCCAAATATGGCAATCAGTCCAAATAATGATGATAAGAAATAAGTTTCAATAAAATACGCGGTAAAAGCGTCAATCGAGACGGACCAAGTCACAATCCCCTACAGTAAACGGCCCCACGCTCATCATCAAGCGCGTGTCTCACCTCAATATAGCACTACGATGTGCGAATCCGGGGTTTCAAACCCTCAGGATATCATTTACAATCATTACTCACCTCAAACCGGCAAAATCTCTAGCTCGCAACGCCTTTTCCCCTCAAATCGGCCTCCACGCACGTCAAATCTATCGAAAATCGGAACGAATGCAGCATAATATGCTAAGGGAACAAAGCTCAAGCGAAACAATCAATAATGGGCACAAATCCCGAAATTACAAAAAACTCGAGCCCCGATCCCACTTCTTGAAACTCAGAAATATTTACATTAACGGGTTCTTATCCTTCCACGAGTTTATACATATCAACAACATCAAAATCGGAGTTCAAATGACCCCTCAAATCCTCCATTAAAGCTTCTTAAACTCAAGCCCTAATCCTCCATTTTAGCCCTTTAAACCCATTAGTTACAGCCCTAAATTCATGAAATTCTACTATATGAATGTGTTTTAAGTCCAAAATCCTTACCTCAACGAAGTCTCTTTGATTCCTCTCTTCAAAATCGCCCAAAGCTCCCAATTCTGAGTGCAAAAATGGTTAAACCCTTCAAAAATCGCGAAGGAAGACATATATACATTCTGCCAAGACATGACCGCATCTGCGGTCCAAAATCCGCTTTTGCGGTACCGCATATGCGGTCCACACATCCGCTTCTACAGAGTTCATTAAACCGACCTAAGCCGCATCTGCGAACCACTTCCGCATCTACGCTTCCGCAGATGCGATCCCTTTAGCCGCTTCTGCGGTCCAGCTCGCCTGACCCATTTTCGCTTCTGTGATGATACAACTGCATCTGCGGCACCGCATCTACGGTCCATAAACCACAGATGCGGAAATACCAGAAGCAGCATATCTAAAGTTGTAACACAAATTCCAATTTTCCTGCCAACCATCCGAAATCACCCCGAGGCCCCCGAGGCCTCAATCAAAAGCATGAACATGACCCAATACCTTATTCAAACTTGTTCCAATCATCAAAACACTTCAAACAATATCAAATCCATCAATTCACATCAAATTCAAGCCTAAGTTTTCTAAAAACTTCTAAAATACGCTTTCGATCAAAAACCCAACCAAACCACGTCCGAATGACCTGAAATTTTGCACACACATCACAAATGACATAACGAAGCTACAGTAACTCTCGGAATTCCATTCCGACCCTCGGATCAAAATCTCACCTATCAACCAGAAATCGCCAAAATACTAACTTCGCCAATTCAAGCCTATTTCTACTCCGGACCTCCAAAACCAATTTCGATCACACTCCTAAGTCATAAATAACCCAACAAAGCTAACCAAATCATAAAAATTTTGATCCAAGCTCATATACAAATAAGTCAACTCTTGGTCAAACCTCTCATATTCAAAGCTTTCGACTGAGACTGTTCTTTCGAATTCATACCGATTTTCGTGAAAACCAAAATCAACGATTTACATCAGTCATAATACATCATACGGGGCAAGTTATGCCTGAGAATTGGCGATCAAAGTGCAAAAGCTCGAAACGACCGGTCGGATCGTTACAAATAGGTTGAAGTTGTACGTCTCCTTCAGAATTGCTTGTTTCATGAGCTTCCTCGATCGACTGGTATTTCTGTGGAAGAAAACTTCCAAATGTGAGTGGAGGTAATACTGTTTGAATACCGTTTGCTGGAGTAATAAGCTTCCCCGACTGCGTAGTAGTATCATGCACAGTTTTCCAGTGACAAGCCATTAATTCCGGTCACAATTGCAATCCTTGTTATCGTGCACCGAGAGCAACGGTTAATGTGCGCCTCATAACCGCCTCTCTAGCGTGCTGTAAGATGTTGTGATGAAACTATGGTTATGCGTGGAAAATCTTTAGGAAGTAATTTAAAACTGCATATTTTGTGACGGTTAATTAGCATGTTCAAGGAAGAAATATGTCGTTCTAAATTCTGAATCTGCAACTGGATCTTATTAGCTTTTTTGAAATACTATTGAAGAAGTTAAACTCCTATTTTAATATATGTGTTATGAAACAATAAAAGAAGAAGAAGAGTATTGCAGAGAAAAGTAGGGAGAGAGAATTCTTATTGTATTGAGATCAATTACAATGGAATAGAACCCCTCTATTTATAGGGAAAGAGTGACTTAGCCACCAAGTGTAATCCCTAGAATCTCTCTAAAATATAGACATTCACCTTAAATAGAATTCTATTTATAACACTCCCCCTTGAATGTTTATCCAACAGATAATGTGTCTCGTTAAAATCTAACTAAAATAAAACCTAGTGGGAAAAAATTCTAGAGAAGGAAAAAAAGTACACATATCTAACAATACGCCTTTTGGTTGCCTCGTTAAAAACCTTGCAAGGAAAACCCAGAGGGAAAAAACCTTGTAAGGAAAAAAGAGTGCAACACGCATTAGCTCCCCCTGATGAGAGCATCAATTCACATCCTTGAACATTCGCATCCCAATCTTGTACACTAGCTTCTTGAAGGTTGACGTCGGCAGAGATTTGGTGAATAAATCACCCATATCAACTCCAATAAATATGTTGCACCTTGAAACGTCTCACTATCATATTATCATGCTTATAGTTATAGCAAGATACAAATGTGCGCAAATATCACTTAGGATATGGTACTTCAGGACCAAGAATTGTATATGGTTTAAGCGATTTAAATCCTCCAGGGATTATTAAGTCATATAAGCCAAGTAAATATACTTTAGGTGCATATCAAGTTTTTATGTCATGCTAGACATATAAGATAGACAAGGGTGATAGCACACACCATTGACTTTATATTTTCAAGTGTTTGAACTATATGTCCAAAACTATATGTCTTTCATGAAACCAAATCTACTTGAATTGCTTCTCCAGACTTAAGATCCTAATATATATATATATATATATATATATATATATATATATATATATATATATATATATATATATATGTGTGTGTAGCCCTATCATAGATGCATCTTATGTGGTATACACGACAGGTGAATGGGCCCCAATTCACCTTTGATTTCCAGCATTCATGGTATTCAATCCCAGTTTTAGTTGGTCTATTAATTAATGAGAACAAACAATATAAGAGAATTCGTAAAGAACTTTCTAGTTCTTTAATATTTACCCACGTGAATTCTCTTTTATTTTTGCACATGATACTTAGATTAAAATGACTAAACCAATTATGCCAACTCAATAAATTATCAATATTGATAAAGTTCAGATTTACACCATGACGTGTGCAATTATCAATAAACTCCAAGTTTATTATGATATGAGTTTTTATATCAATAAACTTTTACTTTATTATGGTATTCTTTTATTTGTATAGTACAAACTGGAGAATAAAGCGGGTAACTTTTCTCATGCATATTACCCCGCTACATGTTGTAGTAATAGAAGATATTAAATCTTTTCTTTATTTATAGTCTCAATATAACCAACCGCTTTGGCGAATACTTTAGAAATTAAATAAGTTTCTTTGAGACTTACTACGACACAATAAATTGACATGATAATCAATTGTATTCCTCCAAAATAGTAATAATTGACTCTTCCAGAGGTCTCAATTAAATTTGTACTACCACAGATTCATCAACATCCATGTGATGAATATATCTTTTAAAGAAAAAGTTATACCATTATGGTCATGGTCAAATTATATGCAAGATCTGTTTCTTGCATTACCATTGTCTTTTAATAATCACATTGCCATAATATTTTGGCGTACAATAAGTATGTGACCAGTGATCATCCATGCCATAATAATGACATTATTTTTTTATTTCATCTCAAACCTCCCTCTAGAGGTGAGTGTGGTATATTCACTACCACTAGCACGTTCATATTCTTCCAAGAATGAATATGTATTCATAAATCAGATGTTGTCACATTCACATCATGAATGGACCATAATCATCTATATGTGCTTTACAAAATTTCATGTCAAACCGATGACAAATATTACTTTCATAGAGTGAAGGATTATTTTGAGAATCCTTATTGATCTCATTACCATAATAATGACGATTATAATTTTGTCTATTTCCACGTCTACATCCATTGATACATTTATAGTAATAATTTTGTCTTCTTTCAGACTTATCACATACTGCTATCATATTCTCTTAAGGGAATGAGAATGAAGCAAATTCAATGGGATGTGTTTTTAATTCTTTGCCCACAATCATACATGAATTTGATCATGGCAAGACAGAGGAATTTTACAAATTTGGGTGGTTATAATTTCTTTCAAACTCCATTAGAGTTACAATCAAAATTTATCGTCTTTGCTTGTGTTTAAAATCAAAGTATAGAATAAAAGAGAAAAATACGGTAAAATACTTACCTTAAATCCATATCTTAATCATGAAGGAAGTTCATGGAATAATTGACAATCATAATGCTCAATCCCAAAGCTTCTACTCAATTGGTTAGACTCTCGTGTTGATAACGTGTTATGAAACAATAAAAGAAGAAGAAGAGTATTGTAGAGAAAAGTAGGAAGAGAGAATTCTTATTGCATTGAGACCAATTATAATGGAATAGAACCCCTCTATTTATCGGGAAAGAGTGACTTAGCCACCAAGTAAAATCCCTAGAATCTCTCTACAATATAGATATTCACCTTAAATAGAATTCTATTTATAACAATATGTACATTAATTCCCATTTTCACTTTCTTCATACTGAATATTCAAGTGCATTAAACACTCGTTCAAAGTTACCTTACTTTTATCTGTTATACCTCTCCTTGACTCCAGTTCTGAAATATTGCTCGGTCTCATTCTTGTGAAGGTGTTACTATTTGTAGAGGCGGATGTAGCTTTCTAGTATTGGATTCATCTGAACCTAGTAATTTCGATGCAAAGCATTAATTTATGTGTATAATTTACTAAAATTGTAAGAAATAGTAAATATGAACTGATTATTTTAAATGTATAAATTGGTACTATAGACAATAAATTATGTCGAAAAAATAAAATCAAGACTGAAAAATATCACAACAATCGTAGTATTTTATTTCGAATATTTGAATGTTACAATCTATATGCTTCCTCTGATTCTACTTTTTTAATATAAATTCAAGGGCCTTTGAGCTTGATATTGAATTTGAATTTGATTTATCCATCGTAAACACTTTGATTGTTCCCATGATTGTATCACGAACAAGTAGCCTTGATCTTGAACGCCTTGTATTTAATTTGACTTCATTCTTGATCTTGAATACTTGAATTGTTCTTCGTTCTTGAGCTTAAACTTGATTTCTTCTTCATTCTTGAACTTGAACTTGATTTCTTGAACTTGAACTTGGTTGCTTGAAGCTTGAAACTTGTAGAGAAATTTACGGCGTTTGATCCACGAGCTCTCTCTTGCTTCTTGTTATAACTTCTGGTGTCTTTTTGAGTTATGAAGACCCCTATTTATAGTTGTGGAAGGGAGGAGTTATGATAATAACAAACTCTTTCCGACCAATCAAATTGAGGTGTGACATGGCCGCATTTGATTGGCCAGTACATGTCACTTGCACACGTCGCGCGCCTTTTAGTTTGACTTGGCATGCCTTGTCATTTTGACACGTGGCATGGTCCTATTGGTTTTTCCATTTGATTTGGCGTGCCACATCATTTGACACGTGGCACCAAACTGGGCCTCTAGGAAGATGACATCTTGGGCTTAATGAGGTGGGCTCATCATTTGTGGCCCAATTAAATGGGCTAGCCCAATAATATTGGACTTATACAATTAATCCAATTATATTAGTCCAAAATATTTATTCGGACTAATATATTTAAAATATAATCCAAATTATTTATTGAATTTGAATTCAATAAAGTTTTACATGCCTACAAATGCCCCTACTTCAAAACTTGTCTAGATGTTGACTTCTTGAATTTCAAAGACAAGGTTTGAAGTATTTATAATTGAGCGCTTAAGCCAATTGCAATCTGCCCACCAGATGACAAAAGCTGTCAAACTTTACACTTTCCAACATTTCTTCATGGAGGGTTTGTGCATTTGTAAAATACGTTCATTCTCAACATATGTCATTTTCCTATAAAATGTACAATAACCATGAAGACTCCAACTTAAGCTCACAATCTTTGTCCACACAAGATCAAGTGGAATTTTCTTTTCCAAACAAATGCTCTTTCCTCTTTCTTGATCCCATAGCCATATTTTATTAATAAATCTAATTCAAATAAGAACTTGCTCTCCACGTGTCATGCAATGGACTTGATTTGGAGATAAGCCGTTGAAGGAACAAAGCAAATCACCATATATTACTAAACCAAACAAACATTGAATTTGGCTGCGAGGACTCCTACTGTTGTCGGCTCCTTCAAACTCGTACAGTGATTCTTTCTCCAATTGAATTAGGATACCTAGTTCCTCTTGAACTCTAATAATGTGCAGTCCCACATAATTATTAATTTTCTAGTAATCATATCACTGACTCTATAAATAGCCTTGTGCCTTTCAATCAGTTGGTATCGACCGTCAGCATTTGCAAGCTACTTTAGTTTGCGTTCTGACGGCTTGGAAGTACCAGTGCAAAGGTAATTTGTTTTTTCTTTTCTTGTGCTTTTTTCTTTGTTGCTTTTTTGTTTTGTTTTGTAGGTCAAACAAGAAGAGTCGTCGAGTGTCAAATTTACAGGCAATTCAATGACGTCCCACATAAGGATAAATCCGCAACAACTTATAGAATCAATTTGCAACAACTTATAGACGGATAAATCCATAACAGCTTATAGACGGACAAATCCCCATCACTATATAGATGGACACATCAACATCAGCATATAGACGGATACATCCACCTCAATATATAGACGGCCAAACTCGTATCAATATATAGACGGACAAACTCTCATCAACATATAGACGGACAAACCTGCATCAACAAATAGATGGACACATTCACATTAACATATAGAGGGACAAATCCACATCATCATAAATACGTGCACATCCACCTCAATATATAGACGGACAAACTCACATCAACATATAGACGGACAAACCTGCATCAACATATAGATGGACACATCCACATCAACATATAGACGGACAAATCCACATCATCATATAGATAGACATATCTGTATCACCATATAGATGGACAAATTCACATCAACATATAGATAGACAAATCCGTGAAGAGACCAACTTAAGGTGCAAAGGTATTTACGCGTCCACCTTAATATTGGAAAATTAAAGTTCCTTTAAACCACGACGAGGCAACCTTAAGGTGCAAAGGGACTCATATGTCCACCTTAAGATTGGAAAATTATAGTTCCTTTTAAGGACAAACCCACGAAGAGGCTGGCTTAAGGTACAAAGGGACTTATATGTCCACCTTAAGATTGGAAAGTTATAAAGCTTCAACTCAAAGACTTCATGGACTTGATGACGTCGACTTGAACACTTGGAAAATTTTGAAGATTCGGCGGACTTTGAAAACTAACAAACTTGAAGATTCGGTGGACTTTAATGTTTCAATCTGAAAAATTTGAGGGCTCAAATACTTCCACTTGAAGACCAATGAGTTTGAGGACCTCAACTTGAAGACTTCAACTTGGAGACCTGGAGGGCTTAGATATCTCAACTTGAATTCTA
Source organism: Nicotiana sylvestris (assembly GCF_000393655.2). NCBI lineage: Eukaryota > Viridiplantae > Streptophyta > Magnoliopsida > Solanales > Solanaceae > Nicotiana > Nicotiana sylvestris. The sequence goes on from NC_091061.1 coordinate 122,724,953, forward strand.
GCGAACTTAAGGACTTCAACTTGAAGGCCGATGAATTTGAAGGGCTTGAATACTTCAACTTAACGACTGGCGGATTTGCAGACTTCAACTTGAAGACCAAAAATTTGAAAGTTTGGTGAACTTGAAGGCATGATGAATCACCAGGCTTCATTGCAAATACTTGGTAGCCTCCTAAAAGACTATAATCATTCCATTGAAGACACCAATTCACCATGGAAGCTTGCCCCCTTTATATCAAATGAGATCAAAGTTCAACAGGAGGATGGCATTTCAGCTTGATTTTACATTCCTTCATACTTCACTCGGACAACAATTGGGACAATATTTATCTTTTGAACTTATGCGACTAAACTTAGAATGGAACTCTAAGCTGCCTACATACCTCGGTGAAGAGGATCAAGTCATACCGTAGTTCAGACTGGTGATTTTTTTTATGTTCTAACTTTTTCTTAGGCCGCCTCTTTCGAAGTTTTCAACCTAGCAGACTCTTTTTTTTGAGGGGCCGTACACAGTTTAGACTCATGCGATCCAGGAGTGTAGCAATATGAAGTTTAGGCTCATGCATCAAGGAGCGTCATGACTTGCAGTTTAGGCTCGTACGTCGAGGAGAGTTGCAACTTCAAAGATAATAATTCTTCAAAAACTTGCCATTAATAGGGTCGATTCTCATGCCATCTGCATCAACCAGCTTGTAAGCCCCACTTGAGTAAGCTTCTTGTACGACATATGGCCCATCCCATTTTGAAGTGAACTTCCTTATAGGTTTATGGGAAGTAATTATGGGCCTTCGTACGGCAAGGACTTGATCTCCTACTTGAAAGGATCTCGGGAGAACTCTTTTATTGAAGGAAAGAGATAATCGATCTTGATAACATTCAAGACTCTGTTGAGCTTCCAACCTCTTCTCATCAAGGGCCTCCAACTCTGCTAATCGAAGTCCAGTATTTTCTTCATCAGTGATCCCTTCTTGAATAGCCAGCCGTAACAAAGGTATTTGACGCTCAAGTGGCAAGATGGCTTCGACTTCATAAATGAGTGAATAAGGAGTTTCCTATATTGGAGTGCGGTGAGTCATCTTATATGCCCATAGAGCTTCTTCCATATGGTCATTCCAATCTCGTTTGGATTTGGAGACGACTTTCTTTAACAGGTTGCATAGAGTCTTGTTGAATGCCTTAGCTAGACCATTGGCGGCAGCATTGTACATCGAAGAGTTACGTTGCTTGAAGCCAAAGAGATCACAAATCTTGTTCATCAGTCTATTATCAAATGGCATTCCATTATCCGTTATTATGTAACGAGGAATACCAAAGTGATAGATAATGTTTACTCGGATGAAACTTGCAATATTTTCCTTCTTTACTTCCTTAAGAGTAACAGCGTCGGCCCATTTTGAGAAGTAGTCAGTTGCAGCCAAGATGTATAAGTGTCCACCAGAGGACTTTGGTAGTAGTCCAACAACATCCAATCCCTAAGTGTCAAACGGCCAGGATGCAACAGTCGGGTGCAATACTTCAGGAGGTTGATGAATAAAATTCGCATGGAATTGAAAAGCTTGCATCTTCGAGCATAGTCCAAGCAATCTTTTACCATCATTGGCCAATAGTATCCTATCCTTTTTATATGGAAGTGGAGCATTGGTCCAAATTGGTGTGACCCACATACCCTAGAATGCGCTTCTTGTAAAGCTTGGAGTACTTCATCTTCCCCTAAGCATCGTAAGAGTACTCCCTCGAATGATCTTCTGTATAGGGTATCTTTGTAATAAAGGAACGAGGTGCACGACGATGGATTTCAGTTCTTCTCCGCGGATTTTCTAGAAGCAACCCATAGCACAAGTAGTCGATAATGGGTTGTCTCCATTCTTCTTTCTCGACTTCAGAAACAGCGACAAGATGCTTGAGTTCATTTTCTTCACCTTCAGCCTCATTTGGCAGCGGTACTACCCATTTTTGGAAGATAGTAATTTGCGCTTGATCGGGCAAGTTAAAGATGAAGCTAGGGCTGCTAAAGCATCCGCCTTCTTATTTTCTTTCCTTGGCACATGCTGAATAGTCACATCACCAAGCCACCCTATTAACTTTTTAGCGTAATCATGATATGGGCATAGTTCAGGCTTCTTGACCTCGTAACTACCTAAAAGCTGACTGACCACTAATTGAGAGTCACCAAAGACTTGCAATTGCAACCGCTTCATTTCGACAGCCATTTCGAGCCCAAGTATTAGTGCTTGATACTCAGCAACATTGTTTGAGCAGAGTTGCGTCAACATAAAAGAGTAGGGCAGAACTTCACCTTGAGAAGTGACAAATACTACACCAGCACCAGCTCCTCCGTGATGTGCAACACCATCAAAGTACATCTTCCATAGAGGCTGAACTTCGATGACCATGGCGTCCTCATTAGGTAGTTCATCAGTTAGATCCCAATCACCAGGTATAGGGTGATCTGCCAAGAAGTCCGCTAACGCTTGTCCTTTTATAGCCTTTTAAGGGATGTACACGATTTCAAATTGTTGAAACTGGAGGTACCACCTTGCTAGTCGTCACTAAGGACAGGTTTTGACATCACAAACTTGATGGGATTTGCTTTAGAAACCAAACGAACGACATGAGCTTGAAAGTAGTGCTTCAACTTTTGAATTGAGAAGAATAGCACCAAACATAACTTTTTAATTGGCGAATAATTCAGCTCATTTGGTGTCATCATCTTGCTCAAGTAGTAAAGGGAGTTTTCTTTCCCTTCACTATTTTCTTGGGCCAATAGTGCTCCAACAGACCTTTTTTGTGCTGAAATGTATAGTATCAGCGGCTTTCCAAGAATAGGGGCTGCCAGAACAAAAGGCTTCATCAAGTAGGATTTAATGCTCTCAAAGGCATTGCTACATACTTGGTACCATTTGAAAGGGACACCTTTCTCCATAAGGCGACTGAATGGTTGGCACCTCCCAGATAGGTTTGAGATGAATCTCCTAAGGTACGCTAACTTTCCCTGCACACTTTTCAATTCGTGAATGTCCCGAGGCTCATGCATTTTCAAGATTGCATCTACTTTGGCTTGATCAATTTCAGTCCCTCGATGTTGAACAATGAAACCAATGAACTTTCCGGAAGTAACTGCAAAGGCGCATTTCAATGGGTTCATCCTAAGTTGGTACCTCCGGAGCAACTCAAACACCATTCTTAAGTATTTCAAGTGGTCGCCCTTCTCTCTTGATTTTACCACCAAGTTGTCAACATAGCATTCGACATTCTTACGGAGAAGATCATCAAAAATATTCTGCATAGCCCTTTTGTAAGTAGCACCAGCGTTTTTCAAGCCAACATGCATTACCTTATAGCAATAAATACCTTTGGGGGGTACAGAATGCAGTAAGCTCTTCATCTTTTGGTGCCATTAGAATTTGGTTATAGCCTGATGAAGCATCCATAAATGACATTGCCTCATACCCAGTAGTAGCATCGATCATCAGTTATAGAATGGGAAATGAAAACTCATCTTTCGGACATGCATTGTTAAGATCCCTAAAGTCAACGCACACTCGAATCTGGCCATTTTTCTTCCTTACAGGGACACTACTTGAAACCCATGTTAGGTATTTAACTTCACGAATAAAGCCTGCTTCGATGAGTTTATTAACTTCGGTTTCAATCAAGGGAATCAAGTCCGGCCTAAAACGCCTTTAGGCTTGTTCAACGGTCGTGGTTGTCCAAATTTGGACCCATACATTAATTGTTCACATTATATAAAGGGAGAATTACATCCCTTGTCACTTAACCCAACAACCCATCAGAAAATGGACCATGTTTGAAGCCCTTACCCAGTATAGCCCAGGTTGTACATAATCTGAAAATTAATTTTCACCAGTTAGCCCACCCCTTATTTCTTCGTTCCCCTTTTTTCTTCGTTCTTCTTCTCCTTCCCATGTCAGCCTTTGCACCACAAAATTTATCTACTATAGTTATTCTCCTTTAATTCTTTTCCGGATTTCAATGGTTAACTAAGGAATTGAAAAATAAAAGTCACCATTACAAGTGGTTCGAAGATTCGATTTCAAAAATTGAGTTTTCCGATTTGTTAGTTGTTTGGAATGGGTATTGTCTCAATTGATTGGAATTATCAAGATGAGTTCAAAACTTAAATTTCAAGTGATTTGGAGAAGATTTAGGCTATATTTGAGTTAAATTTTAGAAATTGAGTTTTCCGATTTGGTAGTTGTTTGGAATGGGTGTTGTTTCAATTGATTTGAATCATCAAGATGAGTTCAAAACTTAAATTTCAAGTGATTTGGAGTAGCTCTAGGCTATATTTGAGTTAAATTTCAGAGGATGCCCAAGAAAGAAGAAGAACACATGAAGCTCCATTGATTGGATTCATTTGTATAATAATGTATAATATTATATAAATAGTATATGATAGTGTATAAACACAACTTATACACTATTATATCCAAGGTTGATACATTATTTACAGGTATTTGGTGAATTTCTCGTATTTTCTTCTTCTTCTTCTCATCATTCTTCTTATGCACCTATATGTATCAAGAATATTTTCACTCTGTGATTATACATCTTTATACACTTTTATACAACTATATACATATTGTACCTCTTTGTATAAAAGTGTATAACATTGTATAAAAGTGTATAAGCATCGTTGACGAAATTTTTGTACGATTTTCACTTGCAATTCTTGTATAAAACTAGTCCAAATCTCCAGCAAATAACTTCAAACTTTGTATACAACCTACTTAGACTATTTCTAATAAGTTCAAACAATACCTACTCCAAATTTCTCACAAAATTATAATCGAAATTTAACAAGATTAACATTAAAGGAGATGAGATTTTAGGTTTCTCGCGTCTGTTTTTGCGTTTTGCAGTTGTGATAGGTATGTATAAACCTGAAGATATACAAAATTTAAAAAAAAAATAGAGAAGTATTGGTTATGGAAGAAGGCACGAATGAGTGTTGACTGAATAGGGAACTAATTTTTCTTTTCAGTTTTGTTTGCATATGATTCTTTTTCATTAATTAAATTAAATATTTATGGGTGAAAAATGAGGAGAGAGCTACAATACGGGTAGGCAGGAATAAATGAGGTTGTTATAATTAGAGGGAATGAGAAAAGAAAAAATCTTATTGATATTTGGTTGCACATTTGCAAATTTATAACTGGGCTAAAATAGTGTAAGGTCAACTTATGGAGTGCATTATTATGTAATTTTATCTTATATAAATGCACATCGGCTGAGAAGTTTGAGAAATATGGGGAAATCATAATGAGTTATCTTCCAAACTCTTGACAACAGTGACCTTATAGACTTCAAATTGCATGTATTTTAAGAATTCTGTTTGTACGTAAACTTCAGTTTGATATAAATTAATCAAAAATCAAATATACGATAAAGTTATTCACTCTCCTAATCCATATTAAAGTTTTGCTATTTACAACCCTATAAAAAACCCCACTAGAGCGAGTAAAAACTCCAAAAAAATCTTAGTTATTAACCATGGGTAAGAAAAGTTTATTTTCTTGCTTTCTCGCTTTATTTCTCATTTGCAATTTTCTATTGAACATAGCAAATGCTGAGAAATCTGATCCATCGTCTTCACATAATGATGATGAAACTTCACAAGACATGAAAGGATTAGATTGGTATCATCCATGGTTTCATCCACATCCATGGTTTCATCATCCATGGCTACATCCACATCCATGGCCATTCGTTCATCCTCTGATGCCTGCTGGCGGTTTTCATCATGCATGGCCATTTCCTCATCCACCAATGCCGGCTGGTGGTTTTCATCATAAATTTCCTTTTCCATGGCCATTCATGCATCCACCAGTTCCATCTCCACCTAAAGGAGACAAAGGGGAGAAGAATTAATTAAGATGATTGATCACATAATCTTCTTTATTAGATCTTTAGGATTTGATAAAATAAAATAATTGTTCTATGGTAGTTATTTTAATTTATTAGATAATTCGAGTAGTTTTTCGTTGGTAGAATTGTCATTTGATTTCACTTATCATGAAATAAACACGTTTTATTTATATGTACTATTGATTTTGCTTTTATAATTTGTTCCTATATGTTGACTATTCTCCACTTCTATCACTAACACGCCCTTCTATGTAAGAAAATTTTGTATTATTCTCTTTGTTTCAATTTATTTGTAAACCTTAGTATCATAAAACTTTTGAAACTTGTGGTCTTAAATATGTCAAAAAAAAAATTAGAGAACCATCATTCATTAAAAAAGTATTTGCTTTCAAAAAAAGTTCGTTGAATAATCTTTAAAAAAAAATCTATCTTCAATATACATTGTTAAGAGTTCACGGAAACACAAAGTAGCATACACTTTTTTGCTTTCTTGATTAAATTTAAGTACCACAATTAGGCCCTATTTGGCCATGAGTTTTGCCAAAATAAATTTGGGATTTATTTTCAAAACTCATGTTTGGCCACAAATTTTGCCCACATTTTAGCCAAATCCCAAACCCCAAATCCCAAAATCACCCCAATTGCTGATTTTGGGCCAAAATCCTAAAACTTGGGAATTATATATATGTTTTTCCAAAATAAAGTTGGAAAATATGTTTTGAAAACGTATGTCCAAACACATTTTCATTTTTACACTAAATTTCACCCAAATCAAATTTTTCAAAATAAATTTGGAATGTACAGTCAAACGCTAGCTTAGGATCTTGGGATGTTTTCCATAATGATAGTATCTCCCCTTAAGGCAATTGTAGCAACTGTTGCATCCATTGATTTTCTCGAGAACATACCTTTCTTGCTTATTTGTTTAAGTACGGCAATTAGGATCTCGTTCGACGAAAGGAAAAAAAAAATTCTTGTTCAAGGATTGAAGTTGATTTGCTTTGTAAAAAGAAGATATCAATAGACTCCAGCACAATGGTTTCCTGGGATTCAGCCTCCTCTTCCAAAAGCTAGAAGTTTATTACTCAACTAAGTTATACACTACTATTAGGGATGGCAAAATAGTTAAAAGAAAACAGTTAACCATCCATATTATCCACTAAAAATGGGTTGGATAATGAACTTTTTAAAAATGAATCCAAAAATGAACATATGCAATAAGTCATAGATGCCGGTTAACCCATTTTTTATCCGTATTAAATGTGGGTCGGAACGGATAGTTTATCCATTTTTAGATGACCCGTTTTCGACCTTAACTATATCTGACCCAACCACACTATTATAGTAAAAGAGAG